>NC_139383.1:75315000-75957500 GCF_054392235.1 Sus scrofa | reverse complement strand
ACAGTATGGCTCCTATTAATCTTGAACTGTAAGTATTCACTGCTTGTTTACAGAGGTCAGTCAGAGTCAGGCAGGGAATTTCAGTCACATGGGCTTCTACTAGTGGACTCATCCACCAGGAGCAAAGAATCTGAAAGACTCCTGAACTGCCTTTTCTCTGAACACTGAATCTAAATCAAATTCCAACAAAATGGATATTTAGGAGAAAAATGCTATATCGAAGTAGATGAGAGCTAGGAAAGGGAATGATGTGAAATGAGTTATCAATTTAAAAAACAAAACAAAACAAAACAGAGAGGTTCAAGAGGTTCAGCAATAAGCGCCTATAGCCAAAAACGCTAAAAGATCATTTTAAATAAATGAACGGCTTTTAATAAATAAAATGCTGACATCACCATGTTGAATACTCCCAATTATGATGAATGAGGAGGATGAAACAGGCAACATAAAGAATTCTCTAGAGATGGCAAGCAGAATACCTGACGAAGGAGGACCAAAAAAAAGGACCAGGAAGCCCAGTTAATTCCGTGAGGGTGGAGGGGTAGTACTATGATAACAGGAATGGTTCCTAAAAGTTTGTTTGAAAGTGAAGTAATGCTTTAGAGCAGTGCTTCTCAAAATAAGTGTACACTTGGTGATCCTGTGCAAAGGCAGATTTTGATTCAGTAGGTGCCCTGAGATTCTGCATTTATAACGAGCTCCTGCTGATGCAAAAGGGGCTGTTTGAAGGAGTTCCTCTTGTGGCACAATGGAAACGAATCCAACTAGGAACCATGAGGTTGTGGGTTCAATCCCTGGCCTCGCTCAGTGGGTTAATGATCCAGCATTGCCATGAGCTGTGGTGTAGGTTACAGATGTGGCTCCAATCTGGCATTGCTGGGGCTCTAGCATAGGCTGGCAGCTGCAGCTCTGACCCCTAGCCTGGGAACCTCCATATGCTGTAGGCACAGCCCTAAAAAAAAAAAAAAAAAAAAAAAAGGAAAAAAAAAGCCCCCCCCAAAAGAAAATAATGACAGACAGTATAGCCACTTAATTCCGGTATTGTTTCTATCTTTACCAGTCATGGTAAGTTTCATGCTGAAAAGAGAAAAACCCAAGAAAAGCTGGAACTGTGCAAGCCCAAGGGATAGAAGAGGGCAGCAGAGCATCTCTAAGAGCACTGTCCTGGTGCAGTTGAGATCAGTAAACTTTTAAGAAACAGTGAAGCATGGAACTTAACCTGGAAATGAGCAAATGCTGTCTTGATGTTCAAAAGCAAGAAGAGTGAAAGATTCCAAAAACCATACAGCAGTGAGTGGGACATCAATGCCAGTGAAATATCAAATCACGTATGTATGACGAGCAGCCAAAAAAGATGACCAGTGACTTCTATGAAACCTCATATAGTCACTAAAACAAGCCACACCAGGCTAATCTCATTTTTGTTTCTTATAGGAGAATCAGACTATCAAATCAGGGGAATATAAAAGACAGGGGCTAACAGTTTCAGAGGGATGTGTGCATACAAATCCAAGAGAGAGGTGGGGGGACGGGGGAGGGGAGCTGGCATGTGAGCAAGCACAGGCATAAATTCTATATTGTGATGACCTGACCTTAGCAGAGGAGGAAAGCAGAGAAGTTATCAGCTCACCTGTAAGTGATTTCCTAAAAAATGGTGCTCACTACAAGCACACTCAGAAAAAAGGAGTAAACATTATAAAGAATGTGTTTCAACTCAGAATGCACCATGTGGAGAGAAAGAATTAAGAGATGATCAATCTTGTATTAGTGATTTGAGAGCAGGCCAGAAGTTTTTTTGAATATTACTAAATTATCTCCCTCGGGAAGATAATGCAACCTAACAATACTTTTTAAAAAGTCCAGCTCTTCTGAGTGGGTCCCAGAAGCAAAGAAGCCCAAAGAAATACCCATCCTAAGGAAGCTGAGCTGAGATGGATGGAAGAGGAAAGCATCTGAGATCCAGGAGGGCATTTTATCTCCTTCCCACCAGGCACTACTCTAAGGAGCACCTGCGCAGGCACAGAAACCTGCTTTGAGACCAGGTCTCAGAGCTTGGAAAACTGCAATTCCAGTGTGACTTCCTCCTTTGCACGAATACCTAGTGAGTCAGCTTCTTTTCCTTTTCCTAGTATTAAGATTGTGCAGTTCAGAAGTTTCCTTCGTGGCTCAGCAGTCAACAAATCTGACGAGGATCTGTGAGGATGCAGGTTGGATCCCTGGCCTCTCTCGGTGGGTTAAGTATCTGGTGTTGCCATGAGCTGTGGTATAGGTCGCAGATGTGGCCTGGATCCTGCATTGCTGTGGCTGACACAGGTGTAAGCTGACAGCTGTAGCTCCAATTTGACCCCTAGCATGGAACTTCCATATGCTGCAGATGCAGCCTTAAAAAGAAAAAAAAAAAAAAAAAAAAAAGGTGTGTAATTCCACTGGCTCACACAGAAAGGTTGGGCAGATTTTCAAAAAACTAATTCCCCTAGTCAACTTGCGAGCCCCTCTGAAATAATATATAGGGACTTTGGCAAAGCAATTGATACTATAAAAAGCAGAGCAGGATGACAGGGTAGTCAAGTGTTGATTGCATAGTAAGTTACAGCTTTTTAAATAATGCCAATCAAAAATCACAAAACAATGTTAAGGAGGCAGGACTTGGTGATGGTATTCCACAGGGCTCTGCCATCTACCCTATTCTATTCAAGGATTTACCCTATTTCATCAAGGACTTGTATTAGCACCAAGACGGCCAGCTAATTAAACCTGAAGAAGCTACAAAGCTAGAAGAAATAATTGATAAAAAGGATATAATAAGCACGCAGAGCAGATGTGAGCACGACAAGGTGGCATAGACAAGGCATAGCAGAAGGACATGTTATAAAGACCTGAAAGTTCTAATGGAGAAGAAGCCCAGAGAACTAACATTATGATGGCATTGCTGCAAACAGTTAATGTGACCTCACACTTAATGATAAAAATAGAGTATCCAGAACAAGGGGAATAATGTACCAGGGGTCCCACAACAGCTGGCATGAATCAGACCAAACTCTGACCATTACTGGATCCAAGTCTGGATAACACAGTTTAAAAAGAGCAGTGAGGAGTTCCCGTCGTGGCGCAGTGGTTAACGAATCCGACTAGGAACCATGAGGTTGCGGGTTCGGTCCCTGCCCTTGCTCAGTGGGTTAACGATCCGGCGTTGCCGTGAGCTGTGGTGTAGGGTGCAGATGCGGCTTGGATCCTGCGTTGCTGTGGCTCTGGCATAGGCCGGTGGCTACAGCTCCGATTCAAGCCCTAGCCTGGGAATCTCCATATGCCGTGGGAGCGGCCCAAGAAATAGCAACAACAACAACAACAACAACAAAAAAGACAAAAGACAAAAAAAAATAATAAAATAAAATAAAAAGAGCAGTGAGAACTACCGTATGACCCAGCAATCCCACTCTTGGGCATATATCCAGACAAAACTTTCCTTGAAAAAGACACATGCACCTGTATGTTCACTGCAGCACTATTCACAATAGCCAAGACATGGAAACAACCCAAATGTCCATCGACAGCTGATTGGATTAGGAAGATGTGGTATATATACACAATGGAATACTACTCAGCCATAAAAAGAACAAAATCATGCCATTTGCAGTAACATGGATGGAACTAGAGACTCTCATACTCAGTGAAATAAGTCAGAAAGAGAAAGACAAATACTGTATGGTATCACTTATATCTGGAATCTAACATATGGCACAAATGAACTTTTCCACAGAAAAGAAAATCATGGACTTGGAGAATAGACTTGTGGTTGCCAAGCGGGGGAAGAGGGAGTGGGATGGATTGGGAGCATGGGGTTAATAGATGCAAACTATTGCCTTTGGAATGGATTAGCAATGAGTTCCTGCTGTATAGCACTGGGAACTATGTCTAGTCACTTATGATGGAGCATGATAATGTGAGAAAGAGAATGTATACATGTATGTGGTGCTGGGTCACCGAGCACAGCAGAAAATTGACAGAACACTGTAACCCAGCTATAATGGAAAAAAAATAAAATTCATTATATAAAAATAATAAAAAAATTAAAAGAGCAGTGACAGAGACTGGAATGCAGAGGAGAGCCACCTGAGTGTTAAACAGACTTAAAACCTCAGCATTGGAAAAACAGCTAAGGAAGTGGAGCTATTTAACCAGGAGAAGAAGAGATTTGACCATGTGTGAACTTGACTTCAAATATTTAAAAGACTATCAAGTGGATGAGGAAATTGTGTTCTTAAGGTCACAGTGGGTTGAACTAAGATTAGTAGGTAAAGTTACAGAGAAGCAGATCTCTGCATGATAGGTGTCTGAGAATGACCACCTCTCAAACTGACATACTATTTACCTTATGTGATTTTTAATAAATGTTACAACTAGAGAATGTAATCTCTTTAAATAATAGTAATAATAATACAAATATCTGTTGGACTTACTATGTGCCAAGGATTTATGTGATCTCATCTGATTCTCGGAAAAACCCACGGTCAGATACTATCATTATCTCTATTTACTGATGTGGAAACTTGAGAATTGGACCAGTTATGCGACTTCCCTCCGGTCACATGGATATTAGCTGACGGCCCTCCCGCAGGGCCCGGCTGCTCCATGACTATGTTTACTGTGTGTCAGACCCAGGATAAGTATTTTCCACATATTTTTTCATTTAATTCTCAAAATGACCTGTGAGGTATACACAGTCATGTCCATCTTTTGGTTGGGAAAACAAGTTTTCCAGATAGGAGGGAGTGGGATGGACTGCGAGTTTGGGGTTCATAGATGCAAACTATTGCATTTGGAGTGGATAAGCAATGAGGTCCTGCTGTATAGTACAAGGAACTATATCTAGTCACTTGTTATGGAACGTGATGGAAGATGATGTGAGAAAAAGAATATATATGTATGACTGGGTCACTTTGCTATACAGTAGAAATTGACAGAACACTGTAAATCAACTATAATGGAAAAAATTAAAATCTACCCCCCCCAAAAAACCCAAACAGTAATAAAATACATTTACTGGAAATAAAAAAAAAAAAAGAAAGAAACAGGTCTAAGGTCACACACTTGGCAGAAATTCAACCCGGCTCCACCTTGCTATCTTTGCTCCTGTCTGGCTATTGCCTCGGACCCAACTAGTCACTCTTTCTGAGAATTATCACACTGATTTAACTGTCATCAAAATAACCGGTATGGGGGGAGTGATACTATAAAGTCCAAAACAGAGCACTGAAATTTATCCTGTAATCTTTAGAAGTACTGTTGATGAATAAGTATCAATTATGGATGCCCAAAACCAATTTTTGTAATTTTGATATTCTAGGAAAAACAAACAAACAAAAACAGGAGACCTAATCAACTGTGAAAGCCCTATTCATCTACTTTGATACCTGTTTCTTTTCAGGGGCAGGCTTCTAGCTGATTCTGTCTAACCAGCTGAATAATCTCAGTTAAGACATTCTCTCTGCACCTCACTTTCCTTTAAAAAAAAAAAAAATGGGAGCATAACACTGGTTTCCTTTTGTTCCCACAAATAAGCACCAACACTGCCTGCCTCAGTTATGTAACTCGAGGTAAGTGAGTGGTTTAATTTATGGTTGTAATTTACTAGCTAATTTCAACAACAGAAAATCAAGTTTTGTTTGTTTCCAAGTTGTATCTTATTGGCTTCAATACTTTAAGGCAATATAAAGCTTCAGAACATCAACCACATTTACCCATAGTCAAATGCATCACCAAAGCTAAATGTAAGTATTTATACTTACCTCTCACCAAACATAATTAGATCCAGACTTTTTGTCATCAAAAATCCACAGCAGGAGTTCCCACCGTGGCTCAGTGGTGAACGAATCTGACTAGAAACCAAGAGGGTGCGGGTTCAATCCCTGGCCTTGCTCAGTGGGTTAAGGATCCGGCTTTGCTGTGAGTTGGGTGTAGGTTGCAGACATGGCTTAGATCGGGCATTGCTGTGGCTGTGGTGTAGGCCTGTGGCTATAGCTCTGATTAGACCCCTAGCCTGGGACCCTCCATGTGCTGAGGGTTCGACTCTAAAAAAGAGAAAAAAAAAAATTCCACAGCAGTCATTTATTAATATTAAATGTAGTGGAAAAACCATCACTGCTTCATTTCTAGGGAAAGTAAGCTCAAGTATTAAGTCGGTTATTCCAATAATATGCACTTAAAAAAAATAAAATTGAGAACAGATCAACCAACATTTCTTTCCTATTTCAAATATCCCTGAAGTAACATGGAATTTGCTAACAGCTGTAACAGCAGCACTTGCTAATTTGCCGGCTCTCTGTGGTTTGTCCACACAATGAGCACAGCCGGGCGACACCTCTGCATTGTTTGGGAGGCGTCATTGCACAGAGTAAGGGCTCCAGCCCACTGACGCTGTGAGAGGAGGGCACTGGGAGAGAACGTGACACCACAGGCCTCTGAGCAGAAGGGACCCGGGTCCCACCTCCCATGTGAGCAATGCTGCCCATTATTAGTACATGACTCTTCAATGAAAAACACCAGAGCGTCCTCTCATTAAACCTGCACAATGCTGTGATGTGTGTCCTGTCATTTGCATTGTGCAGGTGAGGAAAATGAGTCCAAGGTCACACAGCTACAGACCCTTGGGCATCCTGTCCAAACACCACAGTGAAACAGTCCATTTCTTTGGGGGCTATCACTACCAATTTACCTGTCATCCATATAACCAACACTGTCGAAAGACTCTAGGAAGCCCAGGCTGAGCAGCAGGGCCCTAGTACCTGCCACGAGGGCCACTGCTCTCGTTTCCTGCCCTTCTCAGCGTCATCGTGTGCTTCCTGGAGGAAAGAATGCTGGCATTCCAAAGTGATGCCGCAGAGATGCCACAGTTAAAAAACAAAGACCGACTCCTGAGATGTTAAAGTTCTTTATCACTCCACGCTTGAGGGGAACACCGATTCATGATGTTAATGGTTCACTTTAGTGGAGGGTCAACTTAGGTTCAAGGATCAAGTTCAGAAACGTTGTATAGTAACAGAAAATGCAAAACACCAATTGTTAGTGACCATTTCCCACACTTACTATCAGGACATCAACGATACTAAATTCCTCATGGCAAACACATGGTAAGACTATTTTAGTCTATATGATTATTCCTCAAAAAGGAAAGTGTCTCATATTCTGAGTAACACCAAAGCTAAGTTTACATAGTAGGGTAGGAAGAAAAATACCTTCTTCTTGTTGCTAAAAGTCGCATGGTGTTTTTATGATGCAGATAAAAATCTGTCGGGAGTTCCCAGAGGTGAGGTTTCCCCTCAGTGGGATGGAAAACTCCTAGGAAGAGATTAATGGAATCTTGTCTATCAGCATCTAAAAGGCAAAAATATGTATTTCAGGAAATCCATTAGTGACATATAACTCAGGGGAATGTTTTTTTAGGAGGATAAGGGTACAACTGTGAGGTTGTGAAAATAATAGTGTTTAACACACATACGGGAAAACTAAGAGGGCCACCAAGATTCTCAGAATTAAAATCTTGTTTCAAAATGTTTCCTTTTTATTTCTTTTATCTCACAACCCAGAAGACACTGAATCTAAACTGCTTCTTGAAATTTGAGAGGCTCTTCAAAATCTTTAAGAACTGCCACCGAACCTTAGTTATTTTATTTTTAGAATAAAAACATTCTCACCACACGTTCGTTTACCTGAAACAAATAACATCTTCACTCTATTGCAAAGACAAGGAGAGATGTCAGACAAATCAAATGGCCCAATTCCTACTCATATTCTGTTATACAACCTTGAGAAAGTCCGTTTCCAAGTTTCTGCTTTTAATCCATGAAAAATTCTCCATTTCTTCAGCAGAGACAATATTGACATTTTCTGTCCCCGACAGCCGTGGGCCTGCCCGGCCCCCTTTTGTGTTTGATAACGAAGGCAGAGTGACCACAGGGAAAACAAGCTCATTTGAACCATTCACCCACTCCAAAATTACCTTTTCAAAATACACGACAAACTAATAAGATTGACACTATATACACGCTCCATCTCCTCTTCTTTTTCCTAATATATTCTGCTAAAAATGATGATGAGCACTGAAGTGGCCTCATGAGCCACCCTCCCTTTCTGCCAGTCCCCTCCCTAGCATCCTTCATTCTTTCCCCTCATTTCCTTTTTTTCCATTCTTGTCTCCAAGCCCTTGTATATTCAGGTGTGGGGCAGACAACCACAATATAAATAATAACCTCTTTCTGAAAACGAGCACAGAACTTAAAAGAGAGCACAATAGAAATGACTGCTTTTGAAACGAGATAACATTATCATAAAATCAATTTTCTTCCAACAGCTGTAGTGAACACAGAGACATCTGAAATTAGCAACACTGTTCTCATTGGGCTATTCAGTCGTTTCGGCAGGGGCAATGAATGAAATATGGTACATCAAACATGTAGTCTAGTTATATGTTTTGACAGGAAGCATGCCATTATAACAGCACTTACCTTTCAGGCTAAAAGTAATATATAAAAGGGATGTGTTTATATGCTGAATATATTTGGGGCCTTTTGGTCCATTTGTTGAGAGAAAACATCAAGTATTAAATGATACAGGAATAATCACCCCAATTTGTACCCTCTGAACACAATACAAAAGTAAACACACTGCTTTTACAGTAATTATATTCTCTATGCTTCTTGAATAGCCTTAATGGCACTTAATAATTCATACTATGTAGTACTTCAAAATATCTTAATTCTATCTGAAGAAGCTTTCCATTTTTCAGCCATGTTTTCAAGGAGATGTTTTTCATTTTTTGTGTTTTTGGCTGCTATTAAGCCTCATAGGAGCTTCCTTTAATTTTTAGCAAGTAGGATCAAATGTAAGCTTGAGAAACAATCAAATTAAGGGTATTTCTTCAAAACATCATAATGAAGACTTTGTTAATGTCCTCCTATTATTATAACTTAAAATATGTCTTTGGATATACTAAGCTTTACTAAGCTTGGACTCTTAAGGCCACCCCTAATGAGCCTGAGGATCTTCTCCTGGCTACTTTTGACTGCAGATAAGGCTGTCACCTTCAGGAAGACAGCAGGACTTTGGATGCAGACAAGAGTGTAAAACAGGTGGGTTCTCTGCAGCTGCAGATAACAAGGCGGCAAAATGATTATCTCATTTGTATTCAACCACGCCTGAAAGGAGAAAAGAATCTGTATCATTCAAGCTCCATCCAAAAAGTTCAACACTAACCAGCTTTAGTATGCACTGTTTTTAAATAGATCAGGCTTGACTATAACAATCCTTTTTGATTAGCCAAAAGTTTATTTTGAAACTAGAATATTTGTTGACCTAATATTAAGTCTGTGATAAAGTGGCCTCTGAAATTCATCATGAAAAGGGACACTATTCAATGAATAGTACTATTTAGCCATGAGGTGGAGTGGGCACTATCTCATACTGTACACTGAAATAAAGACCAATTAAATGTAAGAAAGACAAAGATCAACATCCTAATAAAGAGAAACATGCAATTTTAGAAATAGATAACAAACAACATACAAAAACTCAACTTTACTAGTTATTAAACAAATGCAAATTGAAAACACTATACCACTTTTCTACTTATTTATCTGGCAAATACTTTTCAAAATGGGCACTCCCATCCTACACTGAGGGAAAACTGACTGCCATATCCTTTCAGTAAGGTTACTTGGCTACACATATATTTTTTAAAAGTCTTGAAAATATCTATACTCTGACCTAGTAAGTATGCTTCTGGAATGCCCATAACATCAAAAATATGCAAAAAAGGTGCATGGGCAAAGATGTTTGTTTAAAAGGGAACTAGGTGCACAATAGTGAACAACCTCTCCATGGTGCTTCTAAAAGACAGACTGCCACAAGGCTACCAAAAATCATGCTGTCAAAGAATATTTAGGGTCATAAAGATTACTCACATTTTCTCAGAGGGCAAAAGCAGAGAATCATGTTCTCCTAAATATGAACAAGTTGCTTTTTCTGGAAGGTGAGGATTAAATGATTTATTTGTGAGTTATTCTACTTTCTATAATTTACATGTATCTCTTTTCTAATTGGAAAGAAAACATTCATTCATCCAAGAGCCTCCTGTGTCCCACACACTAGGGATAGAGTCTACACAAGACCGACTCTGGCTCTCATGGGCCTTCTTCACAGTAGGAAACATCAATCATATACAAGGTACTTTCAGAGGATGTAAGTTCTATGGGAAAACAAGAGTGACATGAGAGTGATGGTGTTACGGCAGATACCCAGCAGCCCTGCGCTGCAGTGTATCAGCTCTGGCGACAGCCCTGTGGCTGTAGTGTACCAGCTCCAGCAGCTCTGTGGCTGCAGTGGATCAGCTCTTTTACCTGGTGAGAAATCAAGCGAGCACTCGGAGAGTTAGAGAACTCAGGTTTATCACGTCGGCAGGCTCAGAGGAGATCGATCTCCAGAGTCTGAGCCCGGAAGAAGGGTTTCACAAGGCTTTTATGGGCTACGTCTTCCGGGTCCATGCTTGGCTAGTTGGACCGGAGTGACGTCAGGCAAGGTAGTAGATGCGGAAACAAATTTACAGAAGCAGGTGTGTGTGTGGGGGGGTTGGGGCAGTTGGATGGACTTTGCTTAGTCATCATGGCCGGGGTCTCTCCTGTCTACATTTTTATTGGGACATTTTCTCCTACAATGGGAGAGGAGAGGGACACCTAGGTTATGTGGTCGGGGAAGGGGGAGGAGGTGGGGTAGCTCCAGGAACAGCAGGAAGGCCAGGGGGCTGAAGGGCGCTGGGCAAAGGGAAATGCAGTGTTTGGGCCACACCAGGCCTTGGAGGTTATGGTAATGGGTATCAATCTAAAAGCAGTGGGAAGCCCTGGAAGGAGTTTTAGAGAGGGGAGTGCTAAGTCTTGAAAAGCTCACTCTGGCTGCTGTGAAGAGCAGGAGCAAAAGAGGGGAGGCAGAGAAAGGAGTCAGGAGCTACCGCAGTTGTTCAGATAAGAGCCACAGCTGTGTGCACTAGCATGACTGCAGTAAGGATGAGAAGTAGCAGAAGGATCGGGCTACATTTTGGAGGAGGAGCCAACAAGATCTGCTGACAGATAAGACAGCGGAGGATAAGGAAAATTAAGGAATCAAGGATGCTTCCTAGGTTTCTGAACCCAACAATGGGAGCAGAGATGGGAAAAAAAAAAAAAAGTGATGAAATAGGTTTGGGACAGAGGCCAGTGCTTTTGCCTCAAAAATAATCACTTTGAGATGCTTCTTTGATATCTGTGGTTGCAAGAAACTCAGCCTCATGACCTTTCCTTTCTAGTACCCAAGAATATTTGACATTACATGGAGAAAGGGACTTTGCAGATTTAACCGAAATTACTAATCACTGACTTCAAGTTAGGAAAATCATCCTGTCTTCTCTGGGTGGGTAAACTGTAACCACATAAATCCTTTAAAGGAGAAGAGGAAGGCAGGGATTTGAAGCCCAAGGCTCTGATGCGCCATTGCTGGCTTTGAAGATGGGGTGGGCCCCAAGTGTCCAGAAACTGAGAATGACCCCCATCAAAAGCACACAGGGACATCAGTCCTATAACAGTACAAGATTCTGTCGACAACCTGAGTGTGCCTGGAAGCCTCCAGGTCATTGCCCACATTTGCACTTCATTTTGATTGCATTCAACTTCATTGCTTTCATTTGACTTCAGCCTGGTGTGACCCTAAGCAGAGAACACAGCTGAGGAATGCTGTACCCACACTTCTGACCCACAAACACTGTGAGATCATAAACAGGTGCAGTTTAAGCCACAAAGTTTGGGATAATTTGTTACAGCAACTGTGGAAAACCAGTAAAATATTCAGGAGGAGATGCTAGCTAGATAGGCATTTAGATAAATAAGTCTGGAGTTCAGTGGAGGAGTCAAGGTAAGAGAGAGAAATTTGAGTGTCAAATGCATGGTACTTAAAAGCTGATGCAATGCCCCTTGGGTCAAAGCGTAGAAAGAGAAGAGGAAGGTTTAGAATTAGGGCGTGAGGAAGTCACTGGGGAGACTGAGTGAGACAGCACAGAGGTGAGTTTCAAGCAAGAGGGAGGAAAAAAAAGAATATATATATATATATATATATATATATATGAGACCAGGTCACTTTGCTGTACAGCAGAAATTGGCTCAACACTGTAAATCAACTATACTTCAATAATAATAAAGGAGCACTCAACTGTGCTACAAGCAGCTGATAAGGCTGAGTTAGATGAAGAGAGAAAAGGAACCACTGGATTTGGCAACAGAAGGCTGTTAGTGATTTTGACAAGCACAGTTTCAGTGGCACGACAGGGCAGGGGCCCAGTGAAGCAGGCAGAGAGAACAGGATATGAGAGGGGAAACAGGTATACAGGTAACTCTTTAAAGAGGTTTTGCTTTAGGAGAGCAGAGAAATAGGACTTTAGCTAGAAGCGGCTGTGGGATTAAGGACAGAAGTAAAGGCTGGATGGAAAACCTAAGATGTGCTTTTTTTTTTTTTTTTTTTTTTTTTGTCTTTTTGCCATTTCTTGGGCCGCTCCCACAGCATATGGAGGTTCCCAGGCTAGGGGTCGAATCAGAGCTGTAGCTGCCAGCCTATGCCAGAGCCACAGCAATGTGGGATCCGAGCCACACCTGCGACCTACACCACAGCTCACGGCAACGCCGGATCCTTAACCCACTGAGCAAGGCCAAGGACCAAAGCTGCAGCCTCTTGGTTCCTAGTTGGATTCGTTAACCACTGAGCCATGAATGGGAACTCCCTAAGGTGTGCTTTTATGCTAATGGAAATGAAAGGGAAGAAACAAACTGTATACAGCACTGAGCATATAATGACAGGGGAAAGCAGGTGAGTGGGACACAGAGCACAGAGGAGGGGGTGGTGGGCAGGGCCACTCCAACCTCTGTAAGATGATCTAAGGTGGAACTACGAGTGCAGATGATAAGGATATCACCATACCCAGTTATAAGGAGGAGTTCACCCTCAGTGACATCTTTTCAGTGTAGAAGGAGGCAAAGGTACCAGCTGAGACTGGTTTAGGGAGAGAGGACCCAGTATGAATGGTCACTTTGGAGAGCGAAAGAATGAACATACTAGGGAAATTCAGCAAGACCCTAAGGATCTCTTGAGCATCTTTTGGAGAAGCACGGTCAGTTTAAACTCAAGGCTATAATTGTGACTTTTGCTCTGCCATGTTTAACTTCTTTGGTTGCAGAACAGGCGAACAGTTAAGTTTTAGTCAGAGTTTTATTAATGTGATTTAAAATGTTATTAAGGGAGTTCCTGTTGTGGCACCATGGAAATGAACCCTACTGGTATCCATGAGGATGTGGGTTTGATTCCTGGCCTCAATCAGGGGGTCAGGGACCCAGCGTTGCCTGGAGCTGTGGTGTAGGTCACAGACTTGGCTCGGATCCCATGTTGCTGTGGCTGTGACTGACGGCTATAGCTCCCATTTGACTCCGAGCCTGGGAACTTCCATATGCCACAGGTACGACCCTAAAAAGCAAAAAAATAAAATGTTACTAAAACATTTTCCAGCTGTTTTCTTTCTGCTATAGCCAAATATAGCTTTATTCCTTCTGAATCTACTAGAATATGACTTTAGAAGGCTAGAAGACTGGTGCTCTCTCTTTTTTTTTTTTTTTTTTTTGGCTGAGTCCACAACCTGTGGAAGTTCCCAGGCCAGGGATCCAACCCTCACCACAGCCACGACCTGAGGCACTGCATTGACAATGCTGGATCCTTAAACTGCTGAGCCACAAAAGAACTCCAACCTCCCTCTTCTTGATAAAGGAAAACATGCTCAGATGCTCCCTTGCACGCCCCTCTTTCAGGAGTGAGAAGAAAGGGAAAGAAACTGCTCCATTAGCGCACAGCGCTACCATGATGCTGGCCTGTGCCATCACCACACTCTTTGCTCACCATTCTATGCATGATGAGCGTTGAAGTCTTTACCTTGTGAGCCTTTTCTTCCCCCCCTCAATCTCTCAAGGAGGATATGGTTTCTTTTAAGCATAAAAACACACACATTCATTCAAGTTACACGTGTGTGCATATGTATGTGTGAGCATTTTTCTTTTCTTTTTTTTTTTTTTTTTTTTTTTTTGTCTTTTTTGTTGTTGTTGTTGCTATTTCTTGGGCCGCTCCCGCGGCATATGGAGGTTCCCAGGCTAGGGCTTGAATTGGAGCTGTAGCCACCGGCCTACGTCAGAGCCACAGCAATGCAGGATCCGAGCCGCGTCTGCAACCTACACCACAGCTCACGGCAACGCCGGATCGTTAACCCACTGAGCAAGGGCAGGGACTGAACCCCCAACCTCATGGTTCCTAGTCGGATTCGTTAACCACTGCGCCACGACGGGAACTCCCAGCATTTTTCTTATAATAAGGATTCAAATTCAAGAAGCTTCAGGAAAAAGAAATTCAGGAATACTCACATATAAATGTTAAAAACAAAAATTAGAAAGAGCTTGACAAGGTCCTTCAGGGAATTATAAAGTTCTCCCTAACATCTAAAGGGAATAGGTAGGTACCTATTCTCCCTACGATGTTTATGCAGTTGGTTATCACAGAAACCAAAGGATACCTCTTAAAAGGCAAACCTCAGAACATGGTAATATACGAGGCCCCAAGAACAGCTTTTAAAATGAGCCTGAAAGGGAAGCAGGTGGGTTACCCACACTGCATCAATCTGTCTATATGAACCAAGGATAAAATTCCTAACAACCTAATTTCAAGCATTTTCCTGCCCACCCCAGAGGCATAACATGAAGAGATTAAGTTTTACAAAGTTTTCTTCAGCGCTTTAAAGAAAATGGTTCTATAAATATATTACCATTATATAATATCCATTGTAATTTAAAAGTTAAGTTGTACCCCTGATGACACCACGCTTCTCAAAATAAAGAAGTCTGTTTTAGCCACATTATTCATAAAATAATTCCTTTCCTAATAGTTCCTCTTTCAGTTGTGTCTAATTTTGTTATACCTTTCCATTATAGTCATGTTACTTTTACATGTTACTGTCTTTTAATGGTTCTCCTTTTTTAAATCACGCGCCACTATACATTCATTCTCTGTGCTCTAGTCTTACTGAAAAACACATCACTTGAATGGAAAATAATGAAAAAGAATATATGTATGTAAAAAAAATAATTAAAAAAATAAAAACAGGGAGTTCCCATTGTGGCTCAGCGGAAATGAATCCAACTAACATCCGTGAGGATGTGAGTTCAATCCCTGGAGGGTATTCGGCATAGCCATGAGCTGCAGTGTAGGTTATAGACATAGCTCAGATCTAACGGTGATGCGGCTGTGGCGGAAGCTGACAGCTGTACCTCCAATTCAGTCCCTAGCCTGGGAACTTTCATATGCTTCGAGTGCAGCTCTAAAAAGCAAAAAAAAAAAAAAAAAAAAAAAAAAATTAAAAAATTTAAAAAAACATATTACCTGGTCCTTAAGTGTCAATAATGACCCCCATTTCAGGACAACCTTGACAGGTAAAGGGCAGAATAGTGGATGACCCTTTCCATCACAGAAGTTTTAACCTTTTTTCATGATAACACACACCCAGAGGCACCTGTTGTCACACGACTTACCTAAGTGTTACAGGTTGAACTGTAACCCCCCCCAAAAGATATGCTGAAGTCTTAAGCCTCAGTAGCTGTGAATATGCCCCTATTTAGAAATCAAGTCTTTGCAGATATAATCAAGTTAAGAGGCAGTCACAGTGGAGTAGGGCCCTTAATCCAATATAACTGGTGTCCTTAGAAGAAGAGACGTGCACACACACACACAGGGAGAAGAATGCTACCAAGACAGAACAGAGAACAATGTAGTGACATGAGAGGTAGAAATTAAAGTGCTGCAGTTGCAAGCCAAGGATCACCAGAAGCTAGGAGCCAAGTTGGATACTCCCCTGGAGTCTTCTGAGGGAGCACGGCTCTCTGACACCTTGCTTTGCAACTGACTTCCAGCCTCTACAACTGTGCATTTCTGCTGTTTTAGGCCACCCAGCCTGTGGTACTTTGTCACAGAAGCTCTAGGAAACTAGGACAACAATGACACTTAGCCAATTAGACTGCTTTTAGAGAGATAATCTCAAAACCATTCTAATTTATAAAAACATGTACCACATGTGCAGCCCTAAAAGGATAAAAGACAAAAAAAAAAAAAAAAAAAGTGAAACCCACGTGTTATTTTCAGTCTTTTTTAGCTATTGATAATAATTATTTGAAACACATGTTTTAGGCAATTGAAATACATCAATACATGTTAATATCTTCATTGGGAACTATAGCAGTAGGTATAGTAAAGGATGCAGAGAATACCTTAATGTAGTTGCTTTAGAAATCTAGAATTTCTAAATCTGACTTCCCTAATTCTGCATTTTTATTCAGATTAATATACTTTGAATTTTAATTTCCTAAATCCAGCTCAAGGAGTCATGCATACAGCGGAATATCTAAATAGTCTTCAGGCCTATAGGGGCTCTGTGGTTTACATTATACATTAAGCTCACCCAGAGTCGTTCAATGGGCATAATTCTCAGTGAATTCAAAAAACATGATCTGAGCAGCCTAAGAGCATTACTGACAGGCTACACATTACTAGGCTGATATACTTAGTCCTATCAATTTTTTTAATTCAGGGAAAAGGGAAAGTTGGGCAGGGCACAGGTAATGAATTAATTCATGCACTTATTAATTCATTCTACAAATAGTTCATGTGTCACAAGCAAGGCATTAGGGATACTGCAGTAATGAAAGTACTCCTGGAGCCCTCTAAGTGGGAAGCCACACAACACAACTAATGGCACAGTTAGTGATTTAACTGCAGTAGTGCTAAGTGCTACAAAGATACGGAATGTTACAAGAACAAAAACTGGAGGACCTTCCTTAAGAACGTCAAAGTAGAGTAAGCTTTAAAGGTGCAGAAGATTGCAGTCATTTGTTCCAATGGATGGAGCTAAAGCCTGTGGCAGAAGAAGCCGAACACCTGTAGGAAACTGCAGAAGGTCCATATGTCTAGAGAGTAGTGATGCGGGATGGGAAAGCAGTGAATGGCAGGATGACAAGGTTGGCGAGGCCAGACCACACCAGATCTCCAGGTCTGTCTTGCACTTTCCTCCCATCCCCACCAGGCTGCCAACCAGTTTCCCACCCCTCTCTAGTGTGTCAATAGGGACAAGTCTTACTTGAGGTGGTAGACTCCAAAGTGGGTCCCATACGCCCCACCTCCTTGTTCACACCTTAGTGTAATATCCTCTGCTCTGGAGTGAACTGTGTATGTCTCCCTAAAAAGACATGTCGATGTCCTAACCCTCAGTACTCATCAATGTAATCTTTGAAAAGAGGGTCTTTGCAGATGAAATCGAGTTAAGATGATGCCATACTGAATTAGGGTAGACCCTAGGCCAATATGACTGGTGTCCCTATAGGAAGAGGAAAATCTGACATGAACTTAGACAAAAGAAGAAGGCCATGCGACATCAGAAGCAGAGATTGAAGTGCTGCAGTTGCAAGCCAAGGAAAGCTGAGGAATGCCAAGGAACATCAGCAAACTACCAGAAGCTGGGAAGAAGTAAGGATTCTTCTCTATGGGTTTCAGAGGGAACCAGGCTCTGCAGACAACTTAGCATTGAACGTCTAGCCCCCAGAACTGTGAGATAATGAGTTTCTATTAAGTCACCTAGTTGGTGCTATTTTGTTCCAGGAGCCTTAGGAACCTGATACAGATTTTGTTTGTGTGTGGGTAGGACTGGTGATTTATTTCTGAGCAAGGGGATATGGCCAAGTGACAGGATGTCACTCCCATGATTACGGTATGTTACATAAAACTGTGTCTTGCTAGCCAACTCATCCTTGAGACTTCCCTTGAGACTTCCCTTGCCAGCTATGAAGAAGCAAGTTGTTATGAGTCCTACAAAGAAAAAGTCCACAAGGAACTGAAAAGAATTGAATTCCACCAACAAACACATGAGCTGAGAAGTGGATGCTTCCCTAGTCAGGCCTCCAAAACAGACTACATCCTGGCTGATATCTTGTCTGCAGCTTTGTGAGACTCTCTGCAAAGAATCCAGCTAAATTGTACCTGGAATTATGACCTATAAAAACCATGAGATGATGAACACAAGCTGTTTTAAGCTGTTAACGTTTTAGTAATTTGTTACATAGCACACTTGAACAGTAGCATAGCCAAATGCCTTTGCATTCTCTCTGGGCATGGAAAATACTGAACGCTTGACTCTTTTGTGGATGTTTTCATGCACTCTTCCAAGCTTTCCAGCACTGGGGACTCTCTTACAGTTCCCCTGCTGTGAGCACATGCAGTTTCTTGCAACTCCTTCCTTAGGAATCCAGAGAGCATCTCCTAGTCCCTGTGGCTAGGGGCCTTCTGGCCAGGACCTAGGCCAACCCCATGCCAGCACCCTCCCCCATGAGACCTACCCCTGGTCACCTAGGAGGACAGGCCATTAACCACACAGCAGCATTCTCCTCAGCCCCTCCCTTTGCTTCAGGTTTGCTGCACAGCAGTCCAAAGCCAACAGCTCCATGGGGTTCCTCCAACAAGACAACACTACATCAAGCCTTCCCAGAGTCCTCCTGAAGCCTACTCTCTCCAGGCTTTAGGTGAAGGAGTGGGGCTGGATGACAGTCAATGCATGGCAACAGTTCACTCCAAAGAATCTCTTTACGAATCTCTTTTCTCCACATTCTATAAACATTTTTATCTTTGATCCAGTTCAAGAGTCCAAGACTCACAAAATCAGTGTGAGCACTTCCTTTGTAAATCCTGTGCGTGGGATTTATCTCATAATCACTTAGGTTTATCATAGCCATTGCGCTGGAGAGCCCATCAGAAGGGAGGCAGGAAAAGTGTAACCACCTGTTACTTTGACTATTCCCAAGTCATAAAATAAGAAAAGAGTAAAATGTACTACACGTTTCTAGCTGACATTTAAAAGAATCCGTGATAAATTAAAAGCATCAGTGATACTTACATTCTTAGACAATTACTGAAATGAGCCCTATTTAAAAATAATTACTCAACACTCTTAAACAAATTTATCTTATCTATGCATTGCAAGCAGAAATAGAGGAGGCAATAGAGACTCAAAAAACAATAGAGAAAATTAATAAAACCAAGAGCTGGTTCTTTGAAAAGGTGAACAAAATTGACAACCCCCTGGCCAGACTCACTAAAAAGAGGAGAGAAAGAACCCAAATAACCAAAATTATAAATGAAAAAGGAGAAATCACAACGGATACAGCAGAAATACAAAAAAACCATAAGAGAATACTATGAACAACTATACGGCAACAAGTTTGACAATCTGGAAGAAATGGACAATTTTCTAGAATCTTACAGCCTGCCAAAACTGAATCAAGTAGAAACAGACCAACTGAACAGACCAATCACTAGAAATGAAATTGAAGAGGTCATAAAATCACTCCCTACAAATAAAAGTCCAGGACCAGATGGCTTCACAGGTGAATTCTATCAAACATATAAAGAGGAATGGCGCCCATCCTCCTTAAACTCTTTCAAAAGGTTGAAGAAGAAGGAATACTCCCAAAGACATTCTATGAGGCCACCATCACCCTCATTCCAAAACCAGACAGAGATAGCACCAAAAAAAAAAAAACTATCGCCCAATATCATTGATGAATATAGATGCGAAAATTCTCAACAAAATCTTAGCCAACCGAACCCAACAACATACCAAAAAAATTATACACCATGACCAGGTTGGGTTCATCCCAGGTTCACAAGGATGGTTCAACATACGCAAATCAATCAGCATCATATACCACATTAACAAAAAAAAAAGTCAAAAATCATATGATTTTTGACGCAGAAAAAGCATTTGACAAAGTCCAACATCCATTCATGATCAAGACCCTCGCCAAAGTGGGTACAGAGGGAACATTCCTGAATATAATCAAAGCCATTTATGATAAACCCACAGCAAATAATACTCAATGGGGAAAAACTGAAAGCCTTCTAACTCAAATCTGGAACAAGACAAGCATGCCGACTCTCACCACTGCTCTTCAACATAGTTTTGGAAGTCTTAGCCACAGCAATTAGACAAACAAAAGAAATAAAAGGCATCCATATAGGAAGAGAAGAGATCAAACTGTCACTGTATGCAGATAACATGATACTATACATAGAAAACCCTAAGGATTCAACCCAAACACTACTTGAACTGATTAATAAATTCAGCAAAGTAGCAGGATATAAGGTTGCATTTCTGTATACCAGCAATGAAATGTTAGAAAAGGAATACAAAAATACAATACCTTTTAAAATTGCACCTCACAAAATCAAATACCTCGGAATACACCTGACCAAGGAGGTAAAGGACCTATATGCCGAGAACGATAAAACTTTAATCAAAGAAATCAAAGAAGATGTAAAGAAATGGAAAGATATTCCATGTTCCTGGATTGGGAAAATCAATATTGTAAAAATGGCCACACTACCCAAAGCAATCTACGGATTCAATGCAATCCCTATCAAATTACCCATGACAGTTTTCACAGAACTAGAACAAACAATCCAAACATTTATATGGAACCACAAAAGACCCAGAATCGCCAAAGCAATCCTGAGAAACAAAAACCAAGCAGGAGGCATCACTCTCCCAGACTTCAAGAAATACTACAAAGCCACAGTCATCAAAACAGTGTGGTACTGGTATCAAAACAGACAGACAGACCAATGGAACAGAATAGAGAACCCAGAAATAAACCCTGACACCTATGGTCAATTAATCTTTGACAAGGGAGGCAAGAACATCAAATGGGAAAAGGAAAGTCTATTCAGCAAGCATTGCTGGGAAACCTGGACAGCTGCATGCAAAGCAATGAAACTAGAACACACCCTCACACCATGCACAAAAATAAACTCAAAATGGCTGAAAAACTTAAATATACGACAGGACACCATCAAACTCCTAGAAGAGAACATAGGCAAAACACTCTGACATCAACATCATGAATATTTTCTCAGGTCAGTCTCCCAAAGCAATAGAAATTAGAGCAAAAATAAACCCATGGGACCTCATCAAACTGAAAAGCTTTTGCACAGCAAAGGAAAGCAAAAAGAAAACAAAAAGACAACTTACTGAATGGGAGAGAACAGTTTCAAATGATGCAACCGACAAGGGCTTAATCTCTAGAATATATAAACAACTTATACAACCCAACAGCAAAAAAGCCAATCACCCAATGGAAAAATGGGCAAAAGATCTGAATAGACTGTTCTCCAAAGAAGATATACAGATGGCCAACAAACACATGAAAATATGCTCAACATCGCTGAGTATAAGAGAAATGCAAATCAAAACTACACTGAGATACCACCTCACACCAGTCAGAATGGCCATCATTAATAAGTCCACAAATAACAAGTGCTGGAGGGGCTGTGGAGAAAAGGGAACCCTCCTGCACTGCTGGTGGGAATGCAAACTGGTACACCCACTATGGAGAACAGTTTGGAGATACCTTAGAAATCTATACATAGAACTTCCATATGACCCCACAATCCCACTCTTGGGCATCTATCCGGACAAAACTCTACTTAAAAGAGACACATGCACCCGCATGTTCCTTGCAGCACTATTCACAATAGCCAGCACATGGAGACAACCCAAATGTCCATCGACAGATGATTGGATTTGGAAGATGTGGTATATATACACAATGGAATACTACTCAGCCATAAAAAAGAATGACATAATGCCATTTGCAGCAACATGGATGGAACTAGAGAATCTCATCCTGAGTGAAATGAGCCAGAAAGACAAAGACAAATACCATATGATATCACTTATAACTGGAATCTAATATTCAGCACAAAACATCTCCTTAGAAAAGAAAATCATGAACTGGAGAAGAAACTTGTGGTTGCCTGATGGGAGGGGGAGGGAGTGGGAGGGATCGGGAGCTTGGGCTTATCAGACACAACTTAGAATAGATTTACAAGGAGATCCTGCTGAATAGCATGGGGAACTTTGTCAAGATACTCATGTTGCAACAGAAGAAAGGGTGGGGGAGAAAATGTAATTGTAATGTATACATGTAAGGATAACCTGACCCCCTTGCTGTACAGTGGGAAAATAAAAAAAATTATTTAAAAAAAAAAAAAGAAATAGAGGAGGCAGAAGCCAAGGAATCAAAATATTTTGAAATATGTAAAAGCTCCAGTAATTGGTGGCCAAAGTGCCCTTTTTAAGATATAAATTTTATTCATTCATTTACCAAACAAATATTTACTGAGTACCTCCTAAGTTAAAGTTCTATTGTATTTAAACTTTAAAATATTTAATGCTGGGAGTTTCCATCGTGGCTCAGCCGTAGCAAACCCAACTAGTATTCATGAGGACACAGGTTCAATCCCTGGCCTCACTCAGTGGGTTAAGGATCCAGCGTTGCCACGAGCTGTGGTGTAGGTGGCAAAAGTGGCTTAGATCCAGTTGGCTGTGGCGTAGGCCAGCAGCTACAGCTCCAATCTGACCCCCTAACCTGGGAACTTGCATATACCTAGGATATGGCCCTAAAAAAGCAAAACAAAAAAAAGAAACCAAAATTAATTCTGACTTTACTTATCCAGTTAGTTTTAAGGTATGTATACACACACACACACACACACACACACACACACATATGGAAAATGCACATCAGGATGAAGCTTAGAAATGCCTATTACTCCAGAATTACCTGAAAAAGCATTGCTGTAATATCTAGACAGGGTCTGCATGATGTCTTTTGAGTGCTGGGTCCACGGCGCTATCTTTCTGTAGGTTTTTACGCGATGAACAAGCTGAGAACCCCCGTACTGAAGGGACAGGGTATCCCCATGATCTTCATAGAGTTCCTCAAATAACCTAGGCAAGAGACAAACGCTAAAGAACTTCACCCAAAGTATTACACTTGTTATTCACTTAGCCACAGACTCAAAACAAGTCTTTTACTTTGTAAATTCTTTCGAGCCTTTCTTTTCAAGTAGCCTCTTCAACATCTTGAAGATAAATGCACATGTAAAATATGTTACATTTTATAGCCATAGTCTAAAAAGCAAAGTCACAGACAATGCAAAAAAAAAGGAAAAGAAAAAAAGAAAAAGAAAAAGGCACAAAAAGCATAACCCATAACCCAATAAAACCAGACCAAAGTGATTCTAACTCTATTAAAAGACTCCTAACTTTTCAACCTGCTAGATCAATTTACCTCCCATGGCAGAAATTTTCTGTTCTCTCTGAATTGCCTTTGGAAAAAAGGACAAGTTTTTGTCACAGACAAATCATATTCTTTTCTAGAAATACGTTTTTGAAACGTGTGCTTCTTCAAGTGCCTGTTAAGATTTTCAGTGCAGTGATATATCTGGATCTGGCCATTGGTAAGCTGATCACTTGCCTTGACAGAGTCTGTGTGACCATCTTAGATGACCAGTAACAGCTTTCACTGCATTTTCAAGAAACAGTACCTCATGTGATGCCATGGACCCACGGAAGAAACAGTATCACCGAAGAATCATTTTTTTAATCTGTCTTATATGTTTAATTCAAAATATGTGAAGCCACATTACTTTTTTTCCTAATGCAGGCTGGATTTGCTTTTCAGAAAACTCACTAGTTTGGATTTATCCAAAGTACACGGTGTTTACTGATAATTAACACGAATAGGAATACAAAAATCATGTTGACAACACAAAAGACTTTAATAGAAATATATATTACAGAATTAATATGAATAATGTCCTTTAGCAACATCATTTTTGAGATGCTAAAAGGAGAAACAAGTTCATGAAGTCCTTATTATTAATCAGGTTTGCTTTCTTTCATTACTGGCATTCGCAAGGCAGAAAATCAAGCTCACCTAACTGCATCTGTATCAAACTGTAGATTTGGTTTGTCAATTAATCCCAAGGAATACAGTTGATAAGCTAGAGCACATTTCCCCACCATAAACTGTGCTGTGTTGGTGCGATCCAAACAGTCCACACAGTTGGTTCGAAGAACACCAGTCTAGAGAAAAATATACCGTGAGACTGTCAATCATTATTCAATCACCAAAATGACTTCCATCCTACTTTAGATTTCTTTATCAAGTAGAAGAAAAGCTGTAGGCAGGATATTATTCCTGAACAAATAATAAAGATCATTTTTTAAAAATTGTATTTGTTGTTCATGTTGCTGCAATAGCATCACGACACCTTCTAGTCTATATTTGAATGGTTTTTTTTATATTAACAAGAAAAAATAGCTAACATTTTCCACATGTACAAATTAGTAAAATATGTGCTTTTTTTCCCCCCATGATCTATCTCCTTAACTGCACGAACCAAATATTCAGTGGTGGAGGCCGTATCATTCTTAAATAATAATTTAAGAATGTATCTAGCTCATTTTCCAAAGCCATTCTAATACATTTTTTTCACACTTCTGTTTACGTTTTTTATTTCCAATAATAAAATTTATACTACATAAAAATCTGTGGGACATTATGATTTTAGCAAGCCATCCTTTGCAAGAGCTAAACACTAGCAGTATGGTTTTTAAAACTTATTCTCAAATGATTAGTAATTTTGCATTCAATAAGAAGTCTCTCTCTTCATGGTTGCTTTCAGAAAAATTACACACTGTGGATACAGATTCTATGCATTATTAATACAATGTCATCTATACCTGCAGGCGACCAGTGGGAATCACACATCCTCCTAGTTCATTCCACCTGTGTTTAAAAATACATGCTTTAATTTAAAAAAATTTAATGGCATAATCTATATTCATTTTTGGTACCAGCTCTTTATGAGAATCAAAGTACTAGGCTGAAGCCCCTGAATATAATCAGCTGAGTCTGCTTACTTTCATTCTCAGATAAGTGAATAATCAGGTAACAGAGATGGAAAGCTTTTCCTTCTCTGAGCAAAGCAAGGCCAGGAAAGGAGCATCTTAACCAGCACTCCACCCCCACATCGCAGCGTTGTGCCACCTGTGTTCAACCAAAAATCTCTTTCACTTTAATTTAAGCCCACTTTCTGTTTGGTCTCTATGGATATGAATAATAATTGCAGGGCAACCTTGTAATAAAATCTTCCAAGCCTTAGCCTTCTCCCCACACATTAGGAGGCTCTCCCTCCTCCAGCTTTTCTTCATGGAGCTTCGTTATGTTCCTTTGGTTATTTTTACAGACTTCCTTATTAGTTTCATTCCAACGTATTTTCCCCAAACGCATGGGGAAATATTCTAAGTACTATATACTGATATTAATTTTTTATTTAATTCAAAATATTTTCATTATTTAAAAGAAGGTGCAGTGCAGAAAAGAGTTAACACAGCAGATCCAGCTGCTACCCTAAGAAAGGCCTGCTTCCGAGGTTGGCTCTTGGCTGGCATCTGAACTTCAGTCCCCCGCCATTCCCACGACAGACAAGAGTGGCTCACTGTGCCTAAACTGTTTGTACAAACAGTATGGTTTTGCTCAACATCCCCTTTCCTGCTGGGACGCTGACCTTCTAGGAGGTGCCAGGCAGATGCTGCTATGGAGCCACCTCCAATAAAACCCTGTGGCACTGAGTCTTTCATCACCTCCCTGATTGACATTTTACACATACTGTCATGGGTCGCTGGGGGACAGACGCATGCTCTGTGTGGTTCTACAGGGGAGGACTCTGGAAGCGTGGCCCTGTCTTCCTCTGCACTTTGCCCCATGTGCCTTTCCCCTTGCCTAATTTTGCCTTGTTTCCTTAAACTCTAACAAATCATAGCCAAGAGGACAACAAGATACTGAGTCTTGTGAGTTCTCCTGGTGAGTCACTGAGTCTGGAAGTGGTCTTGGGGACCCTGGTCACAGGTGCCCTAAAATTCAAACTATAACAAAAGGATTACTTGCAAAGACATATACACCAGTGGGGGGGGGGGGGTTTGTTTTGCGTGTGTTTTTACCATTACATTAAATTTGTTAACCGAAAATAAAATGCAGAAAATATATAATATTGGTTCCTTAAAAGATAAATAAAACATAGATGCTTGATCTGAAGAAGCTCACAAAGTAGTCATGAGTAAAGACTTGTGAGCCAATAACTATAATGTAAATTTTCATTAAAATGTTAGTATAAGTACTAATCTATAATCTCTAGGAAAAAAAAGTTGTTCCTATTAAATACTGAAAAATAGAATTTGTCACAGAAAATTTTATTTCACAGAAATATTTCACATGGTTATTCTAGGAAGCAAGAGCTTCGATGGCTTCCACTCAAGGTATATACCCGCCAGAGGAAATCCCACACCATTCTGAATGTTTATTCCACAGTCACATGTGCAGCTTGTCTCATCTCCCCAAAGGAAAAAAATCCGTCCATCTCCCAAGTAGTACAAACTGCTCAAATTTAGAATATTTTTTCTATAAGGGCAAAATCCTTGACTTCTAAAAAGGTTTTAAAACGCCATACATACTTTTCATCTGGCCGCAAAATGCTACAGTAAGAATCGGGGCGGTTTACAAAGAAGCCTGTTTTCTTCACCACGCTCTCTGCAATCACGTTCAGGCGATCCAGAACATTACACAGCTTGCTGAGGGTGAGGAAGAAGAATCAGAGAAGTGACAAGAGCCTGACTCTTAATACATACTTATCCCCACCTCTAAAGCAAAGGCTACAGTAATGATACATAGGGAATGAAATCTGTAAATATCTGGTTTGCAGTAAATAGGAACATTGTAACAATTAGTTTCTAGAATGCAACATGTGCTCAAAACTAGCATGATCAGGTGCAACCTGACAGGAAGGGCCTGTAACTCAACAGCAACCACTGGCAAGCTTTCAACTTGGCCCATGACATCCCTCTGCAAGAGCTTTCACTCCTCAGAAGTGGAGTCAGTTATGCCCAGAGGCATTCACAAAATGTGAAGAGAACACAACACACAGTGTGGTGGCAGGGGAAGAAAACACTGAAATACAAATGAATACAAGTGGCACCAACCTATAACCAGGCTTATATTCTAGGAGGGTGTGCATGTGTTTGCGTGTGTGTGTGTGTGTGTGTGTGTGTGTGTGTGTGTGTGTGTATGTGTATGCATGCACGCACACACACAAAACACATGCACACCTCTAATGCATGCGTATATGTGTATGCATATACACATGCATTAGATGTATATCTAATTACATAAAATGATTCAAAAAAAGTACAATGACTTAAGTGCAGAGCAATTAACATTTTCAAAAAGGAGACCTCAAAATGAACCTAAAATTTGTATGATGCTTAGTAAATGAGTAAAAGGTCAATGCAAGGTTAATGAAAGTTCCTTGGATGAGATGAGTTTTGAATCAGTCTTGACAGGTAACAGAAAGTGGGGAAAGCACCCTGCTGAGGGCTGGGGGGTGGGGGGGGGGGAGGGCGAAGAACAGGAATCGAGCTTCTGGAATAGAACCCTGGCTGCTACACTGGGTGCAGAACATGAAGCTTAGTTTTTCAGAAAACCGAATAACCTGGGAATAAAGTTATTACAATCTGGAACCGACCAGGTTGATGGGGCTTGAACATTACATGAAAGCCTTTGGATTTACTATAAAGCATAGGGAGTTAGTGCAGGTTCATCCATAAGTGAGATATAATCTGAAAGTGGCGTCTCAGCAAGTGATTCGACAGGGAGATAGAAGGAAATCAGTAAAAAGTGAAACTAATGCCTTTAAGGAAAAGTAGCGGCAGAGAGCTGGTCTCCCATCACTAGACATTTCAAAAAGAATTTGCCAATGGTAAAAAATGGTAGGCCAAAAAAAAAAAAAAAATTGGACAATTTACGCCCTCAAATTATACACCAGTAGTTAAACAGCCCCTGAAGCAGGTTCATGAAGGAAATTAAAAGATGGACACTCACTTTACCAGAGAGATGGGCCTCCTGATCACAAGAAGGGGAAACTATAACCAGACACATAAACATCTATTCACCTTTTGGTGTACTTGGCCATATCCCAAGGAATATAAATAATCGTGTGCTCAGGAGGCAAAAACTGGTTGAGGTAGGTCACAGCAGCTACGAGTTCTTCACTCAGGATTCTCTCGTGCTTTCTTTTCTCTCGTTCCTTCACCAAAAAAGTTAAACATTTTCAGTGCTCTAACTACTTTAAATCAGAGGGACAGATTTTTAGTGTAACCTTACCACTAAGACAGGACAAAAAGCCTCAGTGCTAAACATATGAAAATGAAACCTGCCTAAAAATTAAAATAATATAAATACAAAGAAATAAATACTTCACTGACTTACAGTTAACAAATACTGAGCACTGAAGACTCAAAGAAGGAGATTAGCTTTCTTCCTTGTCACCTCCTGCAGTCCCAAGGAGCCCACCTCACCCTACACAGGCCGGCCCTACACACTTCACATACGCTGTGGCATAGAAGAACTCCCCAGGGACCAGACAAGGGGAACCTTCAACCCCAACCAGCTAAGGACCAGACAAATCTACAGGGCCTGGATGGATAATCCCCCAAACTGGTAGAGCAGAGAGCACTTCTGCAGCCCTCACATGGTTTTAAACTTGACTCTCGTAAAAATCCCATCTAAGTAGCCAAGGGAGTCCCTCTTCCCCTTTTACACTGTGGCTGAATGAACCGAAGCTGAGAGGCATTCATGGGACTAAACCTGACAGTCTACCGCCTCCCCTGCTGTACCTCTTTAGACACCACACTGCCTCCCATTCAAGAGGGACAGGCGTATGACAGCCCAGCTCTTCGGCTGCAGTGCTGGCTCTGCCTCTTGCTAGCCACATGGCCTTGGGCAAGCTTCTCAACATTCCCAGGCCTCCATTTCTTTAGCGATAAAATGGCAAACAGGAGTATCTCCATTGTATCATTACCGTGAGGTTTAAATGAGATAAAGCATGATCATTTCTTTTTTTGGGGGGGGATCTTTTTGCCATTTTCTTGGGCCACTCTCGTGGCATATGGAGGTTCCCAGGCCAGGGGTCGAATCGGAGCTGTAGGAGCTGTAGGGGTTGAATGCGGGATCTGAGCTGTGTCTGCAACCTACACCACAGCTCACGGCAACGCCGGATCCTTAACCCACTGAGCAAGGCCAGGGATCGAACCTGCAACCTCATGGTTCCTAGTCGGATTCGTTAACCACTGCGCCACGACGGGATGTTTCTTACCAGAGCATCTGACACATGGTAAGCATTAATAAAAATGAACTATGTTTATACTTATCCTGGCCTTCACTTAGAAACAAATAAAAACACAATTAATTTCAGCCATAGTGACAGGGATGCAGTGTTGAAGCACTATTGCTGCCATCAGAACAGGTCTATGATGACATGATGATTTCAGCCGTGATGATTACTTCTCAGTTGTCATGAATTTAATTATTTAAACCAACACACAAAAAGGTATCTATTTTGCACAGCTGAAGAAATCAAATGGAGGAATTAGAGAAGAAGTGATTAAGAAGAGTGTTAAGTCAGTTAGGGATGAACTTATTTTTACACCTGGGAAAATGATATATCTGGACTTTTTCTCAAAAGCACTTTACATCAACCAGAGAAACAAAAATGCTTCACATGTCTCATGTCAAATCCAAAGTTTAGTGAGATGCAAGAACAGGTTATCCTTCGAGCATCTCGATGTAGAGAAGCTGCCTTATGCACTGTCTGCCCAGAGTGGATTAGTGTGTGGACTGTTTAGTTGACCTCCTTCAGGTCACAGACCTTTAAAAAAACCAAAGGAAAACTTCACATATACTAGTGATTTTGCATATCATTTCCTTTTTTTTATTGCTTTTTTTTCCCCCACTGTACAGCTTGGGGACCCAGTTACACAACATGTATACATAATTTTTCCTCCCATTGTCGTGCTCCATTGTAAGTATCTAGACATAGTTCTCAGTGTTACACAGCAGGATCTCATTGTAAATCCATTCCAAGAGCAAGAGTTTGCATCTGTTAACCCCAAGTTCCCAATCATAAAATGGGAAAAAGAAAGTCTATTCAGCAAGAATTGCTGGGAAACCTGGACAGCTGCATGCAAATCAGTGAAACTAGAACACACCCTCCCACCATGCACGAAAATAAACTCAAAATGGCTTAAAGACTTAAATATAAGACAAGACATCATCAAACTCCTGGAAGAGAACACAGGCAAAACATTCTCAGACATCAACCTTATGAATATTTCCTCAGGTCAGTCTCCCAAAGCAACAGAAATAAAGGTGTATCATTTCAAAGTGATCAGAGACACCCTCCAATGGCCATTCAAGGTGTACGATTCCATCAGATCCCTGGGTGACTTCCTCTTGATCCCCAGTAACAGCACTGAAGGTGTAAGGACTACTGCACCTACTGTTTGTCAAACTTCCACATGGGTGGGGAGGGCAGGAGATAGTTCATAACACAGGGCAAAAGGGAAATCGAGCGAAGTATTTCACTTTAGTCACTTCATATGGAGGCAGAATAAAGGGTAAATATCCTTTGATATCCTGCTACACACACACACACCCATGCCTCTTTGAACCCATGTGCTTAGTTACATGGTCCTCTTCTAGCAGCTGGCTCATAGTCTTCCTCCCCACCCCAAGCTCAGCCTTGGTCCCTGCTCTTCCTCCTCCATTCCAGCTAAGCCATCATTCCCATCCTCACCTCTCAGATCAAGTCATCACCACAGGTAACTCCTCTGCCTTCAGCCTTTTTTTTTTGTCTTTTTGCCTTTTCTAGAGTCTGCTCCCGTGGCATATGGAGGTTCCCAGGCTAGGGGTCTAATCGGAGCTGTAGCCGCCGGCCTACACCAGAGCCACAGCAACGCCAGATCCTCAGCCCACTGAGCAAGGCCAGGGTCGAACCTGCAACCTCATGGTTCCTGGTCGGATTCGTTAACCACTGCGCTACGACGGGCAACTCCATGCCTTCAACCTTTCTTATCCAGAATCTCTTTTCCTTTCAGACTGACAGTTTTAAACACTCCGCCTCCAGAGGACCTCAGCCCACTGACAGCTCTGCTTCCTCCATCACCGTCTCCATTACTCACCCCCCTTCTCCAGCTCAGGTACCGTGTCCACTTTGAGTCAACTACTACTACCAACAGCCAAAACTCCTTGGATCCTATCTTATTATGTCATACCCGTCTGGCAAAACTAAATGAATCTAATTATCTACTTCCTCTGTACCCACCCACAAGCCTGGCAAGAAGTTAGGCAGGAGCAGAATAGTTCCATTTCAGAAATCCTCATCACCAGGGAGTTCCCACTGGGGCTCATGGGTAACAAACCCAACTAGTATCCATGAGGACTCCGGTTGGATCCCTGGCCTTGCTCAGTGGGTTAAGGATCCGGCGTTGTCATGAGCTGTGGTGTTGTTTGCAGATGTGGCTCGGATCCCACACTGCTGTGGCTGTGATATAGGCCAGCAGCTGCAGCAGCAATTAGACCACTAGCCTGGACACTTCATATGCCTCGGGTGCAGCTCCCCCACACCCCACACCCCAAAAAAGAAGAAAACAAAAAACAAACAAAAAAACACCTGATGAAAACAACAACTCATCTCCATTTCTCACTAGGGACTTCCTTTCCCTGGTACTAGGCCAAAAGGTCCTCCCAGAGCTTCAGTCCACTTCAACCACTGCCCTTGGTGGCAGTAACACCAGTGGGCGCTTTTTGTGTCTTCATCGTACTTGCCCCAGTAACATCCTTTGCCACTGCTGACCACTTACTTCCTTCACCATGAAAAGGGCTTCATCTTGGTTGTCCTAACACGGCACTCCTTGTGTTTCTCGTACTCTTCTGTTTTTTCACTGACTCCTTTGCAGGCTCAGCATGGACACTAAGAGCTGGAGGTCCTCATGACGAGACTCGAGGCTCCTTCCTCCTCTCACTCTGTACCTTCTGTACGGACATCCCCTCCAAGCCCAGGCTTTCAAATATCACTGGTGCACGGACGAGTCACAAAGTCACATCTCAGCCCAGACCCCTCCTCTGAGCTTCCACCTCACACACCATCCACCTACTCACCACCTGCTTTGAGAGGCCTCAATCCAGCTCAGACCTCAGCATGTCCACCCTACTCAGCATCTTCCCCCACAGACTGAGTCTGTGTTCCCTGCCTCACCATCCACGCCCTCATCCCCACCCTGAGTAAGCCAAAAATCCAGGAATCAGGCCTGACATCTCCCTTTCCCTCATCTCAGGCTCAGCCCATCACCAAGTCTACTGCCTGCGTCCACTTCTCTCCACCTCTACCCACCATCCTGGTCTAGGCCCGTCACCCCTCTACTGGATAATTATAATGGCTTCCTATGTGGTCTTTCAACATCGACTTTAGCCTCATACCAATTCATTTGTTCTCTGTGATGAGGTCAGGATAATCTTTTCAAACAGAAATCTGGTCACCATCCTCTCAACCATACAAAACTTTCAGTGGCCCTGGCTCATCAGGATAAAGACCAGACTCATTCTAAACCCCTACAAGGCTCTGCTTGTCTGGCCATAGCTCCCTCTTCAGCCTCATCCCCAACAGCTTTCCTGCCCTCATCCTCTGGGGCCCAGTCGCACAGGCCTTCTCTTTGTCAAAAGCACCATATTCCTCTTCCAAGAGCCTTTGTATTTGCTCTTCTGAGGTGAATACTATTCCCTTTTTTCTTGGCCTTGTTAATAGCTCTTCCTTCAGGCTGTGCTGACTCATCACTTCCTCAGGAAGACTTCTCTCCACTCTAAGTTCTCACAGCACCATCATCCTGTCTTGGCATGTTTGTGTTGTGTCACCATTGGTGTCAGATTGCAAGCTCTGGGAAGGCAGCAACTGTTTCTAGGATTGCCTTGGCATGAAGGAACCCTTCAAAAATGCTTGTTAAATAGTGGACCGAATGGACTTAAGATTCCCTGTTTTTTAATTAAATTGAACTATACTAATTAAGCAACCTCTCAGAATAATCGCAGACACCACTAGGCTGCTGGCCACAGCCACAACCATAACCAAACAAAATCCTTGCTTTTCCTACTCTCAAGGTTTTCCTGGCTGCACACCAAGATTCTTTCAGTTTACTTGGTTGGAAAAGAGGCAGATACAAGTTCTTATCTGGTCTCCCTGCCCTCCAGCCCAGGCCTTTTCTGAGTGCCTACTTCTATACATAAGATATACTGCCCAGACAGTGTGCTCTGACAAGGAGGCACACAAATATGATGCCAAGCCACCACTCTGTCCACCTGATTCTTGAGCCATGGTTGCACCCTAATTTCTCAGTCTAGCCTTGAGATCCTTGTACCACAAATTAATCTGCCCAGCAGCTCTTCTACATTGTCAAGGGAAATGGCTGTGTCAAGGCCAGACTGTTACTATTTAAGCTCCATGCTTCCTTCTCTAAGCTCTCCTGGAGACTAAGGCAGGATTTCCTCCAAATCTAGTTCCTCCAAGAAATCAGGAGACAGACACACTCAATGCTCTCTTCCCTAGGGAACACACCACGGATTCTCCCAGGTACCCAGGGAAGAGGCCGCATGGACTCGGAGGCCAAAGGACAGTGGCTCAGACAGTTCAGACACTGGGCACCATCACGGCATGGTAAATCTGCCAATCCGCCAGTCTCTTCTCTGGGGAGAGGTAAAACAGGCTTGGCAAACCCCTCGGTGTTGTCCAGCGTGACTGAATGTCATAAAGCAAACAGATGAGCACATTATACCTTCACTAAATTCAAGATGATGATGGGGGAGCCAAACCTCTGAAGCATCTGGTCAAAGTGAAGGGCAGCCACGTGGGCAAATGGATCTGCCTGATCCACTGTGGGGGAAAAGGAATAAATATCAGAATGAAAATTATAAGGAATAAACCAAGTACAGGGTTTTGTTTTGCTTTATCATGTCTAAAGAGATGCAATTCAACTAATCTTCTCGTGGTTTCACATCTCAGATTCTTCTTGAGCTTATCAGACATTCTTCATGTATTTACTGAATCTGAATGATTCTTACCTTTCTGAATATAATTATATTTACATTTTCTAACGTAAACAATTTAGTGGCCCAAATTAAAAATACATATATACAGTTAATGCATAAATGATAGTCCCTCTGCTAAATTACCTACTTTGCAGTACTAAAACGTCATTAAAACCTAGGCATTTATGACATTTCTGTGACAGTAGTTCATTATTTCTAATTGTGGGTAAAGAAGAGTTATGTTTAAGAGGATTTTTCTACACACGTGTAATAGGTGGCTTAGGCATCATAGTTGAAATGTCCTGAGACCAGTATAAGGGAACTGATCCTCTAACTTGTACGTAAGAAGAGTAACTTCCTGCAGTAAAAGACATGACAGAAGCATCGCAGAGTATTTGTTCAGTTTCCACTTCATTTGCAACATCACCCTGGGAAAAAAAGATGCATTTCCAGATGTTTATGATCTTAGAATTTTTTAATGGATAAAAATTTCAAGCACACAGTGAAAATATAATTCCTATTCTTAGAACATTTTAAAAGGGGTAAATATTGATCAATATTCGACATGCACATTAAAAAAAGGAAAATCATTAAAATCCAATAAAGGAAGGCAATTAAAAATAGCAGAGAATAGATGGGGAAAAAAATCAATTTAAGTAGCTAATAACACAAGTAATAATGAACAGCTTGAGTGATAGAAATGGCAGAGAAGGAGAGAAATAAAAAGCAATTCCATGCAATTATAAAGGAGGTTAGGAAGACCAGTGAAATATACAAATTCAATTCTCAAGACCAAAGAGGAATGAAAGGATGAAAGAAAGAATGAGATTCAAACAGAATGCCTGATAGACAGAAAAAAAAAAAGTCTTGAAATAACTTTACTTATACATGGATGAAAGGATATGACAAAGAGTAATTTCAGAGGCATTAACAACATGCCTATGTAATTACCCTTGAAATATTCAAAACAGAGCTTTTTCTTAAAGCACCAGTTCTGTTTCCATTGTTGATATAATTTTAAGAACAAATGTTGCTATTAAGGCAGGATCAAAACCTAATGTCTCAATCTGTCTACTCAATCACACATCTGTTCAAGATCCCAGTTGCCTACTGTAAATAGAGATGGAACACTCAAAGGAGATTACATGACCAACAGGGAGGCAGATGAATTGTTGTTATTTTCTGCGGGTGAGCAAAAGAGGGAGCCTGCCTTGAGCCAAACTAAAGCAGAGGGAAGGGGGTAAAGGGTTTCCATGCCTTACGCTATACTCGATCTCCTTTTAGTCGCCACACTAAATATGCACTACATTTTTTTCATACATTAGAGAAATGGCTCATCTTCCACAATATTAGACCCTTCAGAACTCCTTAAGGCATTGCATCACTTTTTCTGAACATCTGTACAGTAGTCCTATTTCTCACAAGTCTCAGACACTCCAGAGAATTCATTATTCTCTTGATCATGTCCCAAACTAAGGAATTCTACTTTTGAAAATTCTACTCCCGTTTCCTCTGTCAACACAGCTGATGTAAAAGTTAAACTGCCAGCAGCACTGCTGTTTTTCCGTCTTACCTCACAGTTTGCACCTCTCTTGAGAAAACGGGTCCCAGCAAACTTACTGGATCTTCTAGCTATTAAAGTGACATACACGGGTCGTCCATAGATCAAGAGCTCTTGGAAATCAAGTTAAAGCTTTTATGCATTCATAACTGTCACACCACACCAAGAGAATCATTACGTCTTAAATGTATCTTGTCCAGTGGGAAAGAACAGCAAAAAGCTCTGGCCAAGAATGGGACACATTGGGTCTAACTGTTCTCTTGAATTATGCAGGTGTTAAGGCAAAAACGAACCTCTCTCTAAGGAGTGGTTTCCATGAATTTCAGACAAAATGGCAACCAGATATGGGGTTTCTGACCAAGGGAAGACCTGTGGTCCCTCCCTATAGCCAAGTAAGGATGTGAACAGGTACAACTAATCCTTCCTTGCTCTTCAGAGACCACATCCCTGTCAACGTGAGCATATGTCACTGAACAAGGGGTTTAAATTATGAAGCAATATATAACTGAGAGAATGGAGGTTAGCACCTCAAATTTGTCACCTCACTGCAAAAACACTTGGGACTGTTCAACCAAAATACAGTTTATCAGTTTTGTCAGCTTACTGAACTTTCTGAGCCTCGGTTTTATTATTTTTTTGCTTTTTAGGGCCACACGTGCGGCATATGGAAGTCCCCAGGCTAGGGGTTGAAGCAGAGCTACAGCTGCTGGCCTATGCCACGGCCACAGCAACTCAGGATCTGAGCCTCATCTCCTTCCTATACCATAGTGCACAGCAACGCCAGATCCTTAACGCACTGAGCAAGGCCAGGGATCAAACCCGCATACTCATTGATCCTACTCAGGTTCGTTAACCGCTGAGCCACAAAGGGAACTCCCTCAGTTTTATCTTCTGTAAAATAGTCTAAGTACTTTAAAAAAAAAAAAAGTAACTGGTTTTATTAGGAGGTTGGGAAGACTAAGTTAGGTAATGTGTGCAATATTTACTAGTGCCTGGCTTCTAGTATACACTCAATAAATAGTAGTTACTTTTATTATCATATAGACTTTAGAATTCATTAAATGCTATATAAATAGTTGAAATGATTTCTCATTTCAACTAATAAGCTTTAAAATAATAATCTGTAGTGCTAGTAACTATTTAAAAAAAAAAAAAACCCAAACACTCATTGTGGTTACTATATGCCAGGCCCTGAGTTAGGTCCTGACAAACACAAAACAGTTTAGAACCACCTTTTAAAAACTGGCCTTGCGAAATGGTAGCATATTCTTTTTTAGTGTCCTTGGTGGTGAAAACTGTATGTTTTTCCCAGGCAGATTTTACTTTTGGAAACAGAAAAAGTTATACAGGGCCAAATCTCACTATGCAGTGAACGATTGAGCAGGTATCTCACTCACTGGTTGAAAGTGATTATAAAGCAATGAGTTGTTTCAAGTGTAGCATATAAACCTCACTCATCTTCATTCCAAAATTCCTCTGGGTCTTACCTAGCCCCTCCTCGCCCTACTTGCCACAAAGAAGGTAGCACAGGCCCTCTTGAGGCCAACCTCTCCAGCTGCACCCCTGGATTCCCTTCCTCCCAAATGTTCTGGTGCAAGAAAGCGTCATGTTGGTTAATCACATTCATCCATGTAAGACCCCAAACAAACACTCCCTTAAAGTTTTCATACTGTAGATCTTTAAAAAACCTATGACAGGAGTTCCCATCATGGCTCAGTGGTTAACAAATCCAACTAGGAACCATGAGGTTGTGGGTTCGATCCCTGGCCTTCCACAGTAGGTTAAGGATCCAGCATTGCCGTGAGCTGTGGTGTAGGCTGGCAGCTACAGCTCTGATTGGACCCCTAGCCTGGGAATCGCCCCATGCCACGGGAGCAACCCTAGAAAAGGCGAAAAGACAAAACCTATGACATTTGTAAGAACGTCAACTAGAAAGCATGCTAAGGGAGTTCCTGTTGTGGCTCAGCAGGTTAAGGACCCAAAGTTGTCTCTGTGAGGATGTGGGTTTGATCTCTGGACTCACTCAGCAGGTTAAGGATCTGATGTTGCAATAAGCTGCAGGGTAGGTCACCTATGAGGCTTGGATCCTGTACTGCTGTGGCTGTGGCATAGGCTGCAGCTGTAGCTCCAATTTGACTCCTGGCCAGGGAACTTTTATATGCTGCAGGTACAGCTGTTTAAAAAAAAAAAAAAAAAAAAAAAAGGAAAAAAGAAAGCATGCTCAGTGCACAAATGCCCTACATGATCTCAAAAAGGTAGAGGGAAAAAACCTGAACACCATTTCTAGAAAGTATATACTGCCTTCCTATACCTGGTAATGTAATAGCACATTCTTGACAAGTTTCAACATAGCTGGAAACTTATTAGAACAAAAGGCATTTATAAAATTGAACTCATCAGCTTAAACCAAGGTTCAACTACAGCTATTTAACCTATTACACCCCCTTCCAATCCAGGCCTTCATTACATTAGACCTGAACTGCTGTCATCTTTTCCTAATCCATGTCCCTCGTTCTAGTCTCATTTTACTTATTCCAGCTTGAAAATGGCCACCAACTCAAGCTTCCTAGGTACTAATTTGTATGTTACCCTTCTGAAAAAAACTTTTTTCTTTCTTTTTTTTAGGGCTGCACCTGCAGCATATGGAGGTTCCCAGGTTAGGGGTCTAATTGGAATTACAGATGCCAGCCTACACCACAGCCACAGCAATGCCAGATCTGAGCAGCATTTGTGACCTACACCACAGCTCATGGAAACACTGGCTCCTTAACCCACTGAGCGAGGCCAGGGATCGAACCCGCAACCTAGTGGTTCCTAGTCAGATTTGTTTCCACTGCACCACAACGGGAACTCCTGAAAAAAACTTTCAAAAATTCTAGCACCAAATCCAATTCCTTAGTCTGACCACCAGAACAATCTGGTGACTGCAGTCTGACTCCCCTAATCAATCTCCTTCCCACTACATCATACCTCCAGGGGGTTTTATATACTAACCCCAAATATACTCTCATGAACGTTTCCATCTCTGCACTAATGGTGCTTCCCCAACCCACGATCTTGCTGCCAAGGCCTGCCCTTTGGTTAAGGCCAGACCAAGTTCGACTTTTCCCTATGAGCCTGCCCCATCCTCCCTACCCATCACTGAGTCTGTTCCTTCTCTCAGGTAAGAATGAAACTCATTAGCTCTATCATTTCCTATGTACAGAGCATTTTCTTCCTTGTTAACTGTCTGTATACATAATCAATCTCCACTCCCCTCTGTATTTCAACTACGTGGAATGCATAGATAATTATAATCTGTTGGATACGGAGATCATTATAATCTTATCATTCATACATAGCTTTCTACAAATTGGTAGAACATCAATTTAATAATATATAGCTTAATTTTTTTTTTTAAAAAAAGGATACTTGACTGCCCACAGAACCCATGAATAATATACAACAGCCAGTCACGGTGCACGGTGTTTTTAATTATATCCAGAAGTTCGCCGTTCCACACATACTTCATATAAGGCTCGCTACAGATCCCAAATACGCCTGAAAAATAAGAGTTTGTATCAAAAAGATAAGGAAATGGGTTGACATTCAATTCATTTTTTTAAAAATTTTTTGAACACGCCCATAGTATGCCTGGGCATGGAGCAAACCCTTGCCACTACAGCAGCTGGAGGCACAGCAGTGACAATGCTGGATGCTTAACCTGCCAGGCCACCAGGGAACTCCCTCGATTCATTTTTAAGTTCTTAAACTTTTTTGCTTTTAACTTCAAAATAAAAGGCCTGATTAATCACATTGCCGTTTTCAGTGGATATAGCTCATCTCATCACCCAGAGCTGTGCTGATTCTGTACAACGTTAAAAAAATTGATTTGTGAGAGTTTTTAACTTAAGAGAAAAGGAAGCAGGGGGATTAAGGACACTTGGACAAATACATGAATAAGGCCGAGAGACAGCAAGAACAGTGGCTGGGGCATCACTCTGGGGTGAGAGTGCAGGGTCCAAATCCTGACTCTGCCTCATCAGCAGAGTGACAGGTGCAACCAAGAGGGTTATTCACTACCTCAGTGCCCCTGTTTGCTCATCTGCACCTGTATCAAGCAGTTGTTGTAAAAGATGAAGTAAGTTGTTAATGCACATAAAATGCTCAGAAGAAGTCTGGTGCCTTAGTGATTCATCAGTGGCAGTTATTACATCAAGCCTTTTTTTTTTTTTTTTGGTCTTTTTAGGGCCCCACCCATGGCATATGGAGGTTCCCAGGCTAGGAGCTGAATCAGAGCTGTAGCTACTAGCCTACGCCACAGCCACAGCCACACAGGATCCAAGCTGCATCTGCAACCTACCCCACAGCTCAGGGCAACACCGCATCCTGAACCCACTGATGGAGGCCAGGGATCGAACCCACATCCTCATGGATACTAGTCGGATTCGTTCCTGCTGCACCATAATGGGAACTCCAAAATAAAATTTTTAGAAAACAAATAAAAAATCCTAAACCCTCTTGGCCCTTTCCGTGACATTACACTGAGCATGAATAATACAGACATGGATTGGAATCCCGTTTTTGCCACTTGCCAGCTCTGTGACCTTTGTCAAGTTACTTAACATTTCAGAACCTCAATTTTCTTAACTGTAAAATGATGTTACGACTCACCTCAGAGGTACTGTTCAGATTAAATAATTTATGCAAAGTGACTGTGCTGCCTGATGCAGTCAAGACTTTTTAAAAATGTATTATTTTCCTTTCCCACCTACCCTGACACCTCTCCCCTCACTCTCTCTTTCCTATCAGTTCCTCCTAAGTAGCAAGAGAGTAATGCATCCTTCTCTACAAAATAAGCTATGTCCTCTTCACCAGAACCTGTGAATACATGATGTCACATGGGATAAGGAGGACTTCAAGTTGCACGTGGAACTAAGGTTTCTAATCAGGCAACCTTGGGAGGGGGAGACTATTCTGGATTGTCCAAGTGGACTCAACATAACCACAGGGTTATGAGAGAGGAAAACAGGCGTGAGTGACAGAGGATGTGATGAGGGGAAAGTCCTTGGCCAGCCATTGCTGGCTTTGAAGATGGAAAGGGCAAGAAAAAGGATTTTCCCCTAGGGTCTCAAGAAAGGAATGCAGCCTCACCGACACTTCAATTTTAGTCCACTGAGACCTATTTTGGACTTCAGACCTCTGTAAGATAATAAATTTGTGTAGTTTTAAGTCACTGAGTTTGTGATACTTTTTATAGCAGCTATAAATACCTCACACAAGTTATTATCTATCATGCAGAACTGTTCTACAATAGTTAAAAAAAAAAAAAAAAAAAAAAAAAGTAATGGCTTTCAGAGGCTTAATTCAGATCCCAGAACAGACACTCAAATTCAGATCTGAGATGACACAGAGTGAAAATTTGGTGATGTTTTCAGCTTTTCTACTACTAAGTATGACATTTAGAAGAAATGATGTAACACATATTCAAGCACACGTTACCTTACCCTCCCCCTGTCTCTAGTTGCATAGGTCCCCATTCAGATGTCTGAGCCACAGCAAATTTCTATGATTTAGATGTTCTGCAGTAGGGACAGTGCACCAGGTTAGGCCTTAGCTCAATCTGATAAACTAACAAGAGTCAAAAGCAGTAACAGAGACTGCATTCAGTTGAAGCAACAGTCTAAGTCTTCTTACAAAGGACCAGAACCTTTGGCAAAATGCTAACAGAGCACAGCCTCTTTTTTTTTTTTTTTTTTTTTTTTTTTTTTGGTCTTTCTGCCTTTTCTACGGCTGCTCCCGTGGCATATGGAGGTTCCCAGGCCAGGGGTCTAATTGGAGCTGTAGCCATCGGCCTACACCAGAGCCACAGCAACGCGGGATCAGAGCCGCGTCTGCGACCTACACCACAGCTCACAGCAACGCTAGATCCTCAGCCCACTGAGTGAGGCCAGGGATCAAACCTGCAACCTCATGGTTCCTAGTCGGATTCGTTAATCTCTGAGCCACAACAGGGACTCTGCCTCTTCTTGAATGTCCTGTAAGGACATATATTCTGGGAACATACATGCTACCTCTGCACCACCACCTTCATCACTGTCATTTAAGTTACACTGAGGAAGGTGCACAAAGATATTACTGGCTTTTTATGTTTCCACAGTAAGTCCAATTCAGCTAAACTGCCCCTTAACTTTCGAGTTCGAAACAACTCCTTCACAACATTTACTTGAGCAATGCCTCTGGCTTTAGAATTCTAAATCTTTCTAATTAGATCAACCCCCAAATCTAGGGGTAAAAGTACCAATTCTTTGGTGGGACTGGTTAGTCTCAGAACTCCAAGGTCACCCGAGACTAGTCACACAGAGTTCCTACAGTAATCCCACAGTGCTCCTTGACAGAAGCAGGACCTGTGAGGGACCAGTGGGTCAAGTTGGGATGAATCAAAGTCATCACAGCTCATGACCTGCTGCAAGGGTACCTCTGGGCCTCAGCTTCCTAATTAGCCTTTATTTCTTTAAAAGTAGCATTAGACTGCTGAGCAGAGTTTTTATGAAGATTAGAGATATTACATATAAGTGTCTAGGGTGCAATGGGCAACCCATAGTAAAATTTTTCTAAAACTCAGCCTATTTGGAATTGGTCTCTATGAAGGAAATTAAGGTGTGTATGCTCCAATATTTAAAAACAAAAACTAAATTCTCCATTCAAAGACTAGAGCTGAATGTACTACATAAAGAGTGCACGAGGGTGTGGCTCACTGGTTAACGAACCTGACCAGGATCCACGAGGACACGGGTTCAATCCCAGGCCTCACTCAGCAGGTTAAGGATCTGGCATTACCATGAGCTGTGGTGTAGGTCGCAGATTCAGCTTGGATCCCGCGTTGCTGTGGTTCTGGTGTAGGCCGGCAGCTGTAGCTCTGATTCGACCCCTAGCCTGGGAACCTCCATATGCTGCAGGTGTGGCCCTAAAAAAGAGAAAAAAAATGCACTCAATTTTGCTAGAAAATGTCAGTATACAATTTTCTGGCTTGTCCACATATGATATCATTTGGTGATATATGATTTCTACAAAAATGAATTGGTCAAGTTTATATATCTGAAACAACCTCACCTAAGTACAAAGAGCAAAGGAGAATGGAAAAATATGAGGGAAATGTGAGTGAGTTTAATGAGATGCCATTTCATGGATGCCACATTAACATATATTAGATGTGCTAAAAACCACCTACCGCTTCTACCCTGTGTAATTAATCCTTCATCTTCAAAAATGTCGAAACTCTCCTGGCGGGTCTGGGTCGTTTCTGACTTTAACATCTCCAGGGGCATTCGCAAGACAGTGAGATTATACTGAAGTGAGTGGGACAAATCATAGCTGTAACTGAGAAAAGATTTGAAACTTAATAGGAATTAGAAAAGCAAAAATGTATTTCACAGTCTTAGCTCCCAGAAGGAATTAAAACCTATGAACTAAATTACTTAGCACCTTTTATTCTCCTTGAAAGCAATGTTGTTCATAGAAGCACCATAAAACACAGTAAATCATGTGTATATATATATAATTGAAAATTTAAAAGTCTTTGCATGATTTAGGCATTTGTATAACTAAAAATATACATGAATCACCACATTCATAGATTTGCAATGTGCATTTTTTGGTTATTATAAATGCATTAAAGATGTTATAACATCCACTACAATATTGCATGGTCTGAACTCTAGTTTACCCATGAATGGAAACAATTCTATTAATTATTAATGGTGGTATCATAACTAACTTAGTAGTAAAACAAGAATAAGTAACACAAGTCATTACAATGAAACATGCTTGAGAAGTGTAATAGTCATCCCCCAAATTATAACAGTTTGTGTAAATGTGCACAAAATTCATAATTTTTATAAGTATCTCTAGCTACATATTTTTAGCACAGAATTTCAGACAGTATCTAGAATTCTTTAAGCTTAAAGGAATTTGAAAGTAGTTTAGTAATATTTTAAGATGGTTACAATTTTTTCTGGATACATGCCCATTATTTTAATGATTTCTTCTTTATTAATATAATTTGAAATTTATTTATTTCATCTGTGAAATTAATTTTTATCACATTTGCTTGAAAGGGCCATTAATTTAACTAGCATCTAATCTCACAGGAATAAAAACTGTATTAAGAAGTTGGTTTTTCAATCCCATTTATAAGAGCATTTTATAAAAATACTTAGGAATAAATTTAACCCAGGAGGTAAAAGATCTGTACACTCAAAATTTTAAGCCATGAATGAAATAAATTGAATAAGACACAAATAAATGGAAAGATAGCCAGTGTTCATGGAACAGAAGAATTAATACTGTTTAAATGTCCATACTACCTAAAGCCATCTTTGGATTCAATACAATCCCTATCAAAATTCCAATGACATTATCCACAGGAATACAAGAAACAATTCTAAAATTTGTATGGAACCACAAAAGACGCCTAATAGCCAAAGCAATTTTAAGAAAGAACAAAGCTGGTGGCATCAAACTTCTTGCTTTCAAATACAAAGCTATGGCACTCAAAACAGTATGTTACTAATATAAAAGAGATACTCCTTTTTCATTTCTAATTTTGTTTATTTGGATTCTTTCTCTCCTCTTCTTAGTGAGTCTATCCAGGGGGTTGTCAATTTTGTTTACCTTTTTAAAGAACCAGCACTTGGTTTTATTAGTTTTCTCTACTGTTTTTTGCATCTCTATTTTATTGATTTCCTCTTTGATCTCTATAATTTCCTTCATTCTGCTGACTTTAGGTCTTTTTTGTTCTTCTTTTTCTAATTCGTTTAGGTGGAGGGTTAAGTTGTCAATTTGAGATCAAATAAACAAAATTAGAAATAAAAAAGGAGAAATCACAATGGATACAGCAGAAATACAAAAAACCATAAGAGAATATTATGAACAACTATATGCCAAAAAATTTGACAATCTGGAAGAAATGGACAGTTTTCTAGAATCTTAGAGCTTGCCAAAACTGAATCAAGAAGAAACAGACCAACTGAACAGACTGATCACTAGAAATGAAATTGAAGAGGTCATAAAACACTCCTTACAAATAAAAGTCCAGGACCAGATGGCTGCATAGGGAATTCTATCAAACATATAAAGATGATCTGGTGCCCACCCTCCTTAAACTTTTTCAAAAGGTTGAAGAAGGAACACTCCCAAAGACATTCTATGATGCCACCATCATTTCTCAACAAAATTTTAGCCAACCAAATCCAACAACTTATCAAAAAGATCATATACCATGACCAGGTAGGGTTCATCCCAGGTTCACAAGGATGGTTCAACATACACAAATCAATCAACATTATATACCACATTAACAAAACAAAAGTCAAAAAACATATGATCATCTCAATAGATGCAGAAAAAGCATTTGACAAAGTCCAACATCCATTCATGATCAAGACTCTTGCCAAAGTGGGTATAGAGGGAACATGCCTGAACATAATCAAAGCCATTTATGATAAACCCACAGCAAATATAATACTCAATGGAGAAAAACTGAAAGCCTTCTCACTCAAATCTGGAACAAGACAGGGATGCCCACTCTCACCGCTGCTCTTCAACATAGTTTTGGAAGTCCTAGCCACAGCAATTAGGCAAACAAAAGAAATAAAAGGCATCCAAATAGGAAGAGAAGAGATAAAACTGTCACTGTATGCAGATGACATGATACTATACATAGAAAACCCTAAGGATTCAACCCAAACACTACTTGAACTGATTAATAAATTCAGCAAAGTAGCAGGATATAAGGTTAACTTTCAGAAATCAGTCACATTTCTATATACCAACAATGAAATATTAGAAAAGGAATAGAGAAATACAATACCTTTTAAAATTGCAACTCACAAAATCAAATACCTCAGAATACACCTGACCAAGGAGGTAAAGGACTTATATGCTGAGAACTATAAAACTATAATCAAAGAAATCAAAGAAGATGTAAAGAAATGGAAAGATATTCCATGTTCCTGGATTGGGAAAATCAATATTGTAAAAATGGCCACACTACCCAAAGCAATCTACGGATTCAATGCAATCCCTATCAAATTACCCATGACAGTTTTCACAGAACTAGAACAAACAATCCAAACATTTATATGGAACCACAAAAGACCCAGAATCGCCAAAGCAATCCTGAGAAACAAAAAACCAAGCAGGAGGCATAACTCTCCCAGACTTCAGGCAATATTACAAAGCCACAGTCATCAAGACAGTGTGGTACTGGTATCAAAACAGACAGACCAATGGAACAGAATAGAGAACCCAGAAATAAACCCTGACACCTATGGTCAATTAATCTTTGACAAGGGAGGCAAGAACATCAAATGGGAAAAAGAAAGTCTATTCAGTAAGCATTGCTGGGAAACCTGGACAGCTGCATGCAAAGCAATGAAACTCGAACACACCCTCACATCATGCACAAAAATAAACTCAAAATGGCTGAAAGACTTAAATATAAGACAGGACACAATCAAACTCCTAGAAGAAAACATAGGCAAAACACTCTCGGACATCAACATCATGAATATTTTCTCAGGTCAAGTCTCCCAAAGCAACAGAAATAAGAGCAAAAATAAACCCATGGGACCTCATCAAACTGAAAAGCTTTTGCATAGCAAAGGAAACCCAAAAGAAAACAAAAAGACAACTTACAGAATGGGAGAAAATAGTTTCAAATGATACAACAGACAAGGGCTTAATCTCTAGAATATATAAACAACTTATATAACTCAACAGCAAAAAAGCCAACCACCCAGTGGAAAAATGAGCAAAAGACCTGAATAGACTGTTCTCCAAGGAAGATATACAGATGGCCAACAATCACATGAAAAAATGCTCAACATCGCTGAGTATAAGAGAAATGCAAATCAAAACTACCATGAGATACCCACCTCACACCAGTCAGAATGGCCATCATTAATAAGTCCACAAATCACAAGTGCTGGAGGGGTTGTAGGGAAAAGGGAACCCTCCTGCACTGTTGGTGGGAATGTAAACTGGTACAGCCACTATGAAGAACAGTTTGGAGAAACCTTAGAAATCTATACATAGAACTTCCATATGACCCCGCAATCCCACTCTTGGGCATTTATGCGGACAAGAATTTCCTTGAAAAAGACACATGCACCCACATGTTCATTGCAGCACTATTCACAATAGCCAGGACATGGAAACAACCTAAATGTCCATCGACAGATGATTGGATTCGGAAGATGTGGTATATATACACAATGGAATACTACTCAGCCATAAAAAAGAACAAAATAATGCCATTTATAGCAACACGGTTGGAACTAGATAGAGACTCTCATACTGAGTGAAACAAGTCAGAAAGACAAAGACAAATACCATATGATATCACTTAAAACTGGAATCTAATATACAGTACAAATGAACATTTCCACAGAAAAGAAAATCATGGACTTGGAGAATAGACTTGTGGCTGCCCGGGGGGAGAGGGAGGGAGTGGGAAGGATCAGGAGCTTGGGGTTATCGGATACAACTTGGAATGGATTTACAATGAGATCCTGCTGAGTAGCATTGAGAACTATATCTAGATACTTATATTGCAACAGAACAAAGGGTGGAAAAAAAATGTATACATGTAAGTGTAACTTGGCCCCCATGCTGTACAGTGGAAAAATAAATTAATTTTAAAAAAAATTTCACAGTTAAAAGAAAAAAAAATATTTGAGGTTTTCAAAAATTATTTTAATTGTATAAGGAAACAAAAGTGAACAAATACAAATTTGGATATATATTTTTATTTAAGGAAACATGTGTAAAAGATATTAACTAAATATTATACAAAGACTGATAAACAGGAATGGTTCCTATCTTTTTTGAGATTCACAAGTTACCCAATTTGTTTCCACATTTTTAATATATCTCTTCCTTTTAAAAAAAAAGAGATACTTAGAACAACAAAACAGAATTGACAGCCCATAAATAAACCCACTCATATATACAGTCAACTAATACTTGTCAAGAGAGGCAAAAAGACAAATGGAGAAAAGATAGTCTTTTCAATAAATGATGTTCGCAAAACTATATAATCACCAGCATTAGAATGAAATTGGACCCCTCTCTTAGGCCACTCGCAAAAATTAACTCAAAATGGTTAAAGACTTAAATTTAAATGTAAGACCCCCAACTATAAAAACTAGTAAAAGAAAACAGGGGAAAAGCTTCTTGACATTGTCAAGACCAAAGATTTTTTCAGATATGACACCAAAGAGATACCTGCACCTCCATGCTCACTGCAGAATTCATCATATATATATGAGTCATATATATGTGTGTATGTATCTATATAATATACATATACACATATATGTGTTTATACATATATACACATCTATATGGTGAATCATTTATCTATCTGTATATATATATTACAATGGAATATCATTTGGGCATAAAAAAAGAAGGAAATCCTTCCTTTCACAACATCGTGAATGGACCTTGAGGGCATTATGTTAAATGATGTAAGTAAAGAAAGAAATATTCTATGTTCTCACTTACATGCAGAATCTTAAAAGGATGAACTTACAGTAGAATGGTAGAAATGGGGGAAATGCAGAGATGTTGTTAGCCATAATATAAATAAGATCTGAGTATCTAATGCATAGCATGGTAACTACAATTAACAATACTGAATTATATACCTGAAATTTGTTAAGGGAATAAATCTTAAATGTTATCAGTATACACACACACAATATCACAATTGTGGGACAGAATGAAGGAGTTAACCAACCTTACTGAGGTCATCATTCTGCAATATATACGTATATCTAATCACCACATTGTATAACTTAAACTTACATATATCAATAAAGTCTCAATAAGGTTGGGGGGGAGAAGTTGTTTTTTTTTTCTTTTTTTTTTTTTACTTTTAATAATAAATTCTTCCTATTTGAAACAAGAGCTTTATTCTAGCTGAAGAATGTAGTATAACCTTTAAGTTTTTTAACCTTACATTTTAACTTATGGACTGACTTGATCAGAACTCAGTATGGGGATGCAGATTAAGTTAAAAAACATGAAGCAGGGGGAGTTCCCATTGTGGCTTAGCAAGTTAAGAACCTGACTAGTATCCATGAGGATGCAGGATTGATCCCTGGCCTTGCTCAGTGGGTTAAGGATCGGCATTGCCACAAGCTACAGCTTAGATCTGGCATGGCTGTGGTATAGGCTAGTAGTTGCAGCTCCAATTCAAGCCCTTGCCTGGAATTTCCATATGCCACGGGTGCCACCATAAAAAGAAAAAAAAAATATGAGGGAGGAAAAAAATCATTTCTAAAAGTACCACCCAGCTTCAGTAATAACTCACAGAGTCTATCAATATAATTAAGCAAAAAAAGGTTGAAAGGCAAATTATGGAGAAAAATACAATGAAAATACACATTCAATAAACATTCGTGGAAGCAAAAATTATTTCTTTAGGAGCCCTTTACTATTTCTAAATTAATTAACTTTCTTCAGTTTACATCAATGAAGACATAATCGACTCTACATAGTACATAGGTTTTTATTTCATAAAGTGGTTAACTATATTAACACTTTAAAAATAAATTTAAAATAATGCAAAATATCCCAACAGCATATCACACTAAGAGCTACCAACACTCTGGGTCCTTGTCTAGTTCTCTATGACTCAGGTCCTAATTGCTACATGCTATTTTGTATTCTACCTTTTAGTATGGACATTATAACTGACAGAATTTCCCACCTGGCACAATAACTCTCCATCTATCTGGCCTACATATTGGTCACATCAGCAGTGGTATAATACCGCATCATGATACTCTGCTATAATTTACTTATTTTTTAATTATTGATATTTGGGTTGTTCCTAGTTAGTTTGTTGGTGGGTTTGCCTGTTTGGGACATCATAAATAGAGTAGCTATTAATGTCTCTTAATCAACAGAGATTAATACTTTCTCTCCTGACTTATTTTCTTCAGATATATACTAAATGCTACATTCCTCCCCAGGAAAATTATTAATTTACAATCTCAATAGTGGTACATTGGTGTTGCAATAGTTCTTCCTATCTTGAATTTATTTTTATCTAATTTTGCTAGATTGTTAAATGAAAATTAAACTATGAGACAGTTACATACTGTTGTGTTTAGACTGAATGCAGATTTCATTTTTGCAATTCAAAAATACAAAGTAAGAATATTTCTTTGGAGTTCCCATCATGGCTCAGTGGTTAACAAATCCAACTAGCATCCATGAGGATGTGGGTTCAATCCCTGGCCTTGCTCAGTGGGTTGAGGATCTGGCATTACTGTGAGCTGTGGTATAGGTCACAGACACTGCTTGAATCCCACATATCTGTGGCTGTGGCATAGGCTGGAAGCGACAGCTCTGATACGACCCCTAGCCTGGGAACCTCCATATGCCATGGGTACAGCCCTAAAAAGACCAAAGACCAAAGACCAAAAAAAAAAAAAAAAAAAAAAAAAAAAAAAAATTCTTTAAAATCCTAAAACAAAGATTTTCATAGTGAGAATAACTACCATGTAATTTAACCACTCAAAATTCCAAATACCTGATTTTTTTTAAAGGAGAAAATACTGTATAATACTATTTTAGATGGAAAAAAATGGCTATTTTAAAAAAAGAATAATCAAAGTACTACTATGTCCTCCTGATTCTGTTTTTACCCTTTGGAAAATAATATAAACATTTAAGAACCTGACAGGAGGAAAACTAAGCTCAAACTTACCTGAAGTAAAAATTGCTAGAGAGGTCCACGTTTTGAAATATTCGTAGATACCTAAAAAAGTGATGGCTATAATTAACAACATGATGACATAATATAGTTAGCACTGCTGTATGATATATATGAAAGCTGTTAAGAGAGTAAATCCTAGGAGTTCTCATCACAAGGAATTTTTTTCTTTTTATTGTATCTACATGAGATGATGGATGCTAACTAAACCTACTGCAGTAATCATTTTGCAATATATTTAAGTCATGCCATTAAGCTCAATGCCTTAAATTTACATAGTGATGTAATTATATCAATAAAACTGGGGAAAAAACAAAATCAAAACCTATTATACTCATACAAACTAGTGTTTTTTCATTGCTTAATATACGTTATTATGTACATTTATTATTTGTAAAAACACTCATTAGAACTGAGGAGCTCAATCCATAACTGGAGAAGAGATTTCATCTGGAACAATTCTTAAGTATCCTGATCATCACTTCTGAGTCCCTAAACTTTACAGTTTGACCACTTCCTCATCACTGATTATGCCAGAGACAGGAAGTCTTGCTCTTACATATTTAAGGTGCTTAGACTTTGAGCAAGACAGAAGTGAATACCGTTACTGTTTTCACTATGCGTTCTGCCAATGCTTTGAGGTTGGAGAGGGGGAGGCACAAAAACAAGCAAAAATCTTTGCGGGGCACCATAATTTTCAGCTGGAAACTTTTTCAAACTTAAAAAAAAAAAAAAAAGCACAGGATAAAATATCCATGTATCTATCACTCAGGATTAATAAATGTAAACTTTCTTTCATACTCAACTTTTTAAAGACATTTCATCACAAATGGGTATTAAATTTTTCAAATATATTTTCTACAAATATTAAGATAATTGTAATATCTCCCAGCAATATTTTAATGTGGTGAATTGCTATAGCCCATTTTCTCATGTTGAAACAATCATGTCGTATTGGGATCACCTCTACTTGTCATTACATATGAAATGTTTTACGATACTTTATTTCCCAATAGTAGACCCAAAATTTTTACTTAAGTCCATTATTGGATTAGGTAGCTTTATTAGGTAGTTTTATAAGTATATTAAAAGTTTATCTATGCTGGTAATAGTATAAGTCTACCTATAACAAGCTATTAATTTTTTTATTAAAGTATAGTTGGTTTACAATGTTCTGTCAATTTCTGCTGTACAGCAAAAAAAATGACCCAGTCATACATATACATTTCCTTTCTTTTTTTTTTTTTTTTCTGTTTTTTGCTTTTTAGAGCTGCACCCATGGTATATGGAAGTTCCCAGGCTAGGAGCTGAATTGGAGCTGCAGCTGCCGACCTACACCACAGGCACGGGAACACCAGATCCAAGCCGCATCTTTGACCTACACCACAGCTCACGACAATGCCAGATCCTTAACCCACTGAACAAGACCAGGGATTGAACCTGTATCCTCATGGATACCACCAGCTGGGTTCATTACTGTGAGCCACAATGGGAACGCCCTATATTTCTTTTCTTATATTATCTTCCACCATGGTTTATCCCAGGAAATGGGATACAGTGCCCTGTGTTATACAGCAGGATCTCACTTGTAATAGTTTGATTCTACTAAGCCCAAACTTCCAGTCCATCCCACAATATAGCTGTATCTTATTCTGGATAATGTCCATCTACTATACCATATTAATCATAAGATAATTTCACTTTTTAAAGGTAGTCAAATCACTACATAGAACAACATAATTCGTTCTACTATTCTTGGCTGAGGAATCAAAGATGGGGCTTATAAATATAAACCTCTTCGATTTTTCCCATCCCTCGGATTCATATGCACTGGCCTGATACTTATTCATTCATTTATTGAAGTATAGTTGATTTATAATGTTTCAGGTGTACAGCAAAGTGATTTGGATATAAGGATATTCTTTTTCAGATTCTTTTCCATTATAGGTTATTACAAGATAGTAAATATGGTTACTTGTGCTATACAGTAGGTCCTTGTTGTTTTACCTATTTTATGTGTAGTAGCGGGGGTATCTATTATTTCCAAATTCCTTAACTTATCCCTCTTCTAACCCCCGCTTTCCTCTTCAGTAGCTATGTTTATTTTCTATGTCAGTGAGTTTATTTCTGTTTTGAAAATAAGTTCCTTTGTGTCTTTTTTAAAAAGATTCCTCTCTGATTCACTTCTAATCGACATCCTATGACTGCCTATAAACTACATGAGACAGAATTTTTTTTTCAGTTGTTTAAGACAAAAGTCCACTTTATCTGGTAAACTCACCCTTATCTGAAACAGATTATTTTTTTAATTACCCAACTCCAAGTAACATAGACAATGTCACAAAGGTCCAGAAAACCATTACCTAAGAGGGTCTTAAGCAAGAGAGCCACACCATCTTCAAATTTTGGTTCATGTATGTATCTAGAGCAACACTATACAAAGTACAGGGTGGTATGTGTGACTGGGTCATCTGCTACACAGTAGAAAACTGACAGAGCACTGTAAACCAGTTATAATGGAAAAAATAAAAATCATTATAAAAGAAAAAAGAAAGAAAAAAATACAGGGTGTAATTAAAACCTAAACTGTTATCTTTCCTAAAACTTATAAATATGACTTTGTTCCATTTTAACCTTTAATATTAAAATAAACCAATTCTAATTGTTTCTCTATCAACTTATTAATTTATTAGTAGCCTTTCCCCACATGCCCAAGGCTCCAATAATGTCCCCCCAAAACATTTTAAAGGTTTCAAATTCATAGAAAAAAAATCAGGGGGAAAAAAACAGTATAACAGTAGTATGCCCTTCACCTGAATTCACTGTTAAATTTTTCTCCTTAAACGTACACACATGATTCTCTCTCTTTAAATACACAAGTACATTTTCTTTTTCTTATTTATTTTATTTTATTTTTTTTGGCCACACCTGCAGCACGTGGAAGTTCCCAGGGCAGGGATCAAACCCCTGCCACAGCAGTAACCAAGCCACGGCAGTGATAACACTGGATCCCTAACTCGCTGCACTAGAAGGAACTCCTAACACTTTATTCTTTCTAAACCATTTACAGTAAATAGAAGACATGATGACACCTCACTCCTGGATATTTTAGTACTCATCTATTATGAACAAGGGCAATCTCCAAAGTAACCATAATATCACTACGCCCTCAAATTTAATATTGATCCAATATCATCTTACACAGCCCATAAACAAACTGTCCCAGTCAAGTTGTTTTAGTTCCGTATGTGTACACACGCATGCACGTGCATGTTTTAATCCAAGATTCAAAAGAAATTCAAGTGTTGCATTTTGTCATTTTGTCATGTTTGTTCTAAAATCTGCAACAACCCTCTTGCTCTTCCTGTATTGATGACCTTGACATTTTTGAAGAGTCCAGGCCAGCTGTCTCACAGAATGTCCCACAATATGGATTTGCCCGATTATTTCCTCATGCTTAGATTCAAGTTAAATATTTTTAGCAAGAAAACTACACAAGGAGCAGGTGTCCTTCCCACTGCTTCACATTCAGAGGCATATATATAATGTCAGTTTTGTCTCATTTTTAGTGATGCTAAGTTTGATCATTTGGTTAAGTATGTTTATTATTTATAAAGGAAAACATGACAAAGATATTCATGGAGTATGGTATTGTTGAGACTGAGCGAATATCTGTTCCTCAATAATAACCTCTCAACTAATGCTTTTAGCAGCCATTGTTGATTCTTGCCCAAATCAACTGTCATAATGGAATTTTTTAAACAGCCCTTGAACAAAAGCTGTAGCATTCTGAGCCAGTATTTTACATTTCCAATATTTTACATTTCTGACATATAAACCTTTCGACTGTATTTTGTTTTCTAATTGGTCTACCACACTTAAAAGAAAAAAAAAAAAGACAGCAGTTACCACCAGTACATACCTAGCTTCATCAGGATGAGTAATCCGTACAGAATCATTGGGTATATAGATCATATTTGTATCTTCAATCTTATATATTGCATGGCCTCCAATATCTGCCATCTTCCTCCTTTTGGTTATTAACACAATATAATAGCCTTCTAAAAATCTAACAAAACCTACAAAAAAAAATTAATACGTTTTCTCGGTGACATTTTTAGATACATATTTAAAAGGCAAAGATTTTGACATATTTCTTTCCTCCTTTATTATTTCTATCATTTATAGCCATACAATGTTCACCTGTCTTAGAATCATCCTCTAGAAATATCTACACTGACATTTATCTCACTTAAAAATTACTCTAAACAATTTTATTCCATCACTCCTTTACACTTAGTTTCATTCCAAACAGGATTGAGATGTTTTAAGCAAGAATGTATGTAAGATTCAGGGGAGTTGTTCAATGGATATAGAGTTTTAGTTCTGCAAAATGAAAAAGTTCTACAGAAATGCTGCACAACACGGTACATAGATTTAATACTACTGTATTGTACATCTAAGATGCTTTATTATAACTTTTATGTTTTTTACACATACCGAGGTAAAAAGTATGTAAAATAAAATTCTCAGAAACTTACAGCACTGAGATAACACGTCCTGTGAATTTCAGTGAAGTATAATGATTAAGCACCTCCTTGGATTTGTTTGATCATGGAACCTTTTCCCCATTAAAAAAAAAAAATTAACCAATGGATAAATATTCTAAGGAACATTAAATGTTGCTCAAAAGGAAGAACAAACATCATGGCCTTTTGATTACTAGTGGCAACACCCCCAACTTGGGCCAGCTTTTAAAAATAGGGATTTACACTAAGGAAACTGAGGTGTTCCATGACACCAATGGGCAACGACATGATTGGGCCTCAAAAAGAAACCTTGTCAAGATCCCATCGGTGAACATATGCTACAATCTTTCTCTTCATAGACCCGGTACCTCCACTTGTCTAGATCACATGGTAGGAAACACAGCCCTAGGTCTTACATTCAAAAGCTTCACTGGGAAGAAAACAGCTTTATCAAGCTCAATTCCACAATTCCTAGGGAAGGACTTGGATTGGCCCAATTTGGGTCAGGGACCCAACCCTGAACCAACCAACTGTGGCCAAGGAATGGATTCACATTGCACTGGAAGTCATGCTCACAATGACTAGGTGACTTAGATGGGGTGCCAGTTCCCAGGAAAGTGGAAACGTTGAGCAAAGAAAACAATACATCCATTCAATAACATTTCCTTCCTGTAATTATTCATAAATATCACTTCTGATAGTTAAGTTTTTTACGACTATTGGAGTGGTATTAAGTTATATTGTATATCAAACCAATGAAATACACATGTTCTACACTGGTGATTAAAGAAAGACCATATGTGTTAATGTTCAGTGCACGAAGTTCTCAGCAACACACTAGTTACCATCCAGTCTTGGTTAAAATTTTTCTAGCTCCCAGAACTTTTGCTTTGGAAGTTAAAACTAACTCTCCTTTTTTTTGGGAGGAGAGGGAGAGGGACACTTCTGAAATGGTTACGTGAGGAGCTCAGCAGGCAGACCCTCTCCCCAGTGAACAACCATGCTGGAGGTAATTATAAAAACAAAGCACAAAATTAAAAGTTTCCAGAAGTTCTCTTAATGGCGTCCAGCAAATGGAGAAACATTCATTCAAGAAAATCCACTAGAAATTGCAAAGAACAACTCCATGGCATCTTAACCATAACTTGCTTCCCTTCCATACCCCTCTCCCAATTCAGTGTGACAGAATATCCACCTGGGCAGGTGCCAACAGAAAGACAGCACTCCCTCCTCTCTCCCCAGCTCTCAGTCTAAGGTCATGGTTCCTGCTCAGGAGGGGCCGGCCACCAGCATTTCTCATCCCTGTCAGCTCTGTGTTGCAGAAGCTCTATTCCAGGCAAGACATCTGAAATTAGGGGCTCCTTTCTTCTACTAGCTCTTCCTCATGGATCCCATCACCCCAGCTTACTCAGAATGTGGGTCAGATACAGTCACGTACAGCTGACTTCCTACCAGAAACAATGGAGGCCAAAAAGCTGTGGGACAACATATTCAAGGCACTGAAATAAAAAAGAACCAAGGTTCTTACACAGAGCATAACTATTTTCCAAAACTAACTTTCTTGTGTGCACACATGAGTACACCCACTGAGCCTCTCTCTTGGTGTTATATTCTATTAGTCTGAGCTACAATCTTGATGCTATACATTTTTACTCTAGAATTGGTAAATACCCATTATCTGTGCTTTGTTATTTTCAGCTGACCAAAAAAAAAAAAAAAAAAGGGAAAATTAGTAATTGAATATACTGACATAAATGAGCCAAAATATATAAGAAAAAGATACCTCAAGGATTTTATGAACTAGGCTACTGCTATTAAAACAATGAAAAATACTTGTACTTTTGATATCCACAAAGCACTTTAAAAAAAATGTTTATTTACACTTCTCCCTACATTCCCTTTGGAGACTAGCCAAAAATTCCCTGACTAAAGCTCAAGGATATAAGATAGGAAGGGAGAAAAGCTAATGCCAATCTCATTAAAAGTAAGTTAGGAAGTAGTTACCCTTTTAGAAGGCTAAAACCTAAACAAGTCAGAATCTTAGAAACAGGATAAAAACACCCAAAAAAAGAATCTAATTAGGTTTAAGTAATAAATATTTCCAAGATAAGTTTCCCTTTTACTCTTGCTATATTTTTACACCAAAAAACACCTCTTTGTAATAATCTCTCAATCTGCATTCCAATTAAATTTAAATTTATGTTTTTAGTCTTTTATTCATCCTACATGTCCCTTTATAATTTCAATAAAGTAAATATACTGCACAAAACAATCTTTTTTACTGGCATAAATGCTTTCAGCATACTCTACCTGAGATTATTTTCCTTTTCCTTTTTACTACCAGTTGGAAACATCATTCTCCTTTTTAAAAGGTTCCCATCAAATATTGCCAACAATTAAAAGGCTTCAGTTTGGCACAGACCTCTGTCAACAGTCAGCTGATTCATCATTTTAACATACTGAGAACCAGAACAATTTTTTTCATCTATGTACTTCTGGTCCTAGACCAATTTCCCTGAGTACTTTCCAGAAGCCAAGGTAATAGTCATCATGCAACAGTGATCTCTCCTTCTCCAAGTGGAGAAAGCTGTGCCATTTGAGATGGACACTAAGTAAATTAAAAGGAAAAATGTAAGAGGATGGCGTGGTGGTGGCTGGAGAGGACCCCACAAGCCCACCAACAGGGACGAAGGCAGCATCTTGTTGCAGGGTGAGGTGGTCACCAGGTCAACTAATCACTATCTTGAAAGCCTTCAGAGAGAACAGCACTCTGGCAGAGAAGTATCAAAAATCACAAGGGACCAAAGTGACTCTCTAACACCAAAGCTATTGCTCCCTTACTAGTCTGAGGCTCAGACTTCGTTATTATCATTTTCCTCATTATCTTGGATCTGCCATCTACTTCTAAAGGTCTTGCTTTCAAGCCCATCACTTAAGTCTTATTCCACCATTCCCCTTTAATGTACCAGCAGCTTATATGAGTATCTTCTGACACATGCAGAAAAAGGACACAGACCTGAGGCTATGTATCAAAAGGGGCTGGATGGTCACAGAGCCAAGAGTAGTAAAGAAGACAGGCTACCAGTCACTGACTCCATCCATGGGCCCCAGGACCAGATGAAACAACTTGGTGAGGGATGTTCATGATCCCATCCAGTGGTTTCCCAAACCTCCTTCTGGCTGCCAAGTAAGAATGGAACAGGTCAGAAATGGGCAAGGTAGCAAGAGAACTGGATCAATCCACATCTAGGGACCAGTGATAGACCATAAGCTTTCAGTACCAGCCCATGAAAAGACAAGTAAACAAACTGAAGGTAAGTCTGGAGCAACTTGAGCTTCCCACAACATCTGAGCTCATGATCAACAAACTTGCCTTGAACAGGGCATCGACTAGTTTGGGTATCAGTGAACTTGTGTGATGTCATATGTGGTCCAAGCTGCAGACAAGTTATACACAGTAGGATCTGGTCCTTTGTTACAGAGAGTTGATAGGCACTGCTCTAGATTCTCATAGACTGTATTAACTAACAGTCCAAAACATCCTAGCAAAAGTATTATTCACAAATTAGACATGCTGAAAAAGAGAAAACATTTTAGTCATCACAGACAACCATTCTAGTCCTTTCACATATGTATTATTTTGACAACCAGACTATGATTTTTCAAAGACAAGCATTCCGTGTTTCGTTATTTCAGGAGCTCTCTTTATGCCTAAGGCAGCACCAGACAAAGCATATTTATACAGACTCCCTATTTACTCTTCAAAGATTCCAAGCTTTATTTACATGGTTGAACTAGAATACACAGAGTGCATTTCCATGAAAATAATAACTGCTTACTTTTAGTACATTACTGTGTCACTCTACTAGTAGGTCAGCCTTTTAGAGACTTCACAATCCAAGGACAGTCTCAAAGAGGCCTCTAACTGCGAGAGAAACCATACCACAACACCTAAGAATGTCACCTAAGAGAAACATGGACACACCTTAGCCCTGACACAACGTTTATTAATACTTGTGTTAAAAAAAATGAGTATTTGGTTATACTACTTAGATATTGATTGATTAAAATAAAGCTTTGGTTTTACAAGCTTAGTTATCAATAGATTTAAAATAAGGCAAGGAATAGTGCTAAAAGCAAATATGCCCAGAACCATGAAGAATGAATGAAGTACCACAAAAACAAGACAGTATAGCATCCAAAGTCCAGTTAATGTAAAGGCCAACTGCCCAGTACAATTCCAGAACACCAAAGGGCAGCTAATTTTCTTATTTCTTTTTAGGACCACACCTGTGACATAGGGAAGTTCCTGGGCTAGGGGTTGAATCAGAGCTGCAGCCTACACCACAGCCATAGCAACGCCAGATCCAAGCAGCATTCTGCGACCTGTGCTGCAGCCTGTGGCAATGCCAGATCCTTAATTCTCTGAGCAAAGCCAGCGATCAAACCCACATCCTCACAGACACTGCGTTAGGTTCTTAACCCACTGAGCCACAGTGGCAACTCCAAGGGCAGCTATTTTTAAACACACTTCAGTAATTGATCTTTATTTCATTATAGAAAATCATCAAGGAAAGTTCCATTTTAAATAATTAACCCTGGCTAATGAGGCATTCACTATTACATACACCTTGGGAAATTTCCATTAAAAAAAAACTGTTATAAAGTTATCAGCATTTAAATGAATAAGTTTAACCTATTAAGTAACTAATTAAGCCTACTGTATTTAAGACATATTTTATTTCTATTTTTTCTTTGATTTAAAATGTAAGTAACACATGTAGTGGAACTTAACACACATGGATTTGTCTGGGATTTAAACACATGAACTCAGGTAACAGACATTGACTTTATACAGACATCCACACACACTTCTCCATCAAACATGAACTCTAAGGGATTCATCAAGACTGAGCAGAAGGTACAGAGAAGGAGCTGGTCCTACGGAGAAGAAACTAATCACACCGACCACTCCTGACCTTCCCTGGCAGCCGTCTAGGACACAAAATGGACTTAAAGGGACTATGCATGAAGGGATATATGACAGCACACCTAAAAAAAAACACTCCGAGAAAAACAAACTTCAAATATGGGAGGACAGGTACAATCAAAATCTCAGCCTATACAGAGTCACCAAATAGAACATGCTGACCAGAAAAATGAACGTAAGAATTTGAAACTATACTGCATGGTCCAGGCCAATCTACAGACACCCATCACTCAGTCAATATTGTGTATAGTCCAGTAGATTTAAGAAGCAGAGAGACAATCTTGTAAGTGTTTAAAAAAAAAAAAAATAGATGTGAAATAGGCTCTTCCAACAGGAAGCTGAGATACAGCTGCCCTGTGTGGCCTCCAAGGCCCCAGGTAATCTAGCTTCACACAACTACTTGCCAGCATTCCAGGACCCATGGGCAGCTGCGTACCCTTGCCTCTGCTGTCACCCCTACTGGAGCTCTCTCCTCCCTTCCCTACATCCATCCCAGTCTTGCTCCTCCTCCAGGGTCCAGCCTGAGTCTCATCTTCTCTAGGAAATCCTTCCTGACCACTCCAGGTTCACATAACGTACCCGCAAATATAATCTCCAATACCACTTAACTTTCACCACAGTTGGCTCTTAATCACAATCCTGGAGTTGTTTCAAGTGCAGTGGGTTTTGTTTCCTGTCCTCCTCCACCATCCTAAGACTTCCCAGGGCAAATCCACGCTAGAGCAAGGATAGGTTTACTGACCCACTGCTGCCAGAGACAACACACCAGAGGAACTGTGGGGCATCTCACAAATGCCCCATAGGCTGAACCACAGACTCCTTCAAGGCCAAGGCCATTTCTTTATTTGTTCATGAATAAATAAAGGCATTATTATAGGATTCAGGGGAGAGATTAGGTAAAATTTAAACAAAGAGGCTCAAACCAAAGCCAGACTGTTTGTAAGAGATACACATCAAGCCTGGACCGTGAAGCAGACTCAGGGTCTCGTTTCCTTGAAAGCAATATAGTTAGCAGAGCCATGGGCTGCCGAGGCCAAAAACCTCTTATCCGGAGCTCTGCATCTGAGCTGTCAATCGAGGCTGCTTCTCTGTGTCAAAATGGCTTAGATCATCCAGGCAGGATGTTTTCTCTTACTGACATCATTTTAAAGAGCAAAGTTTCTGATCATCTGTGATTTTTTAGAGAACAAAATTTCTCGGTGAGTAAGAAAGTAGCTGTCATTCAAAGAAGGGGGGTATGACACTTCATGCTACATCACATCCTTGGGAGAAATTCCTCTTAATTTAAAAGCTGGTTTTACCTGTATCTGGTTTTCCAGCTGCTGTGTACCGTCTGAGCCAATTTTCACTTTTTCATTCCTAAACAAGCCAGACTCCTTACAGGTCCAAACCATCACTTTGTTCGTACCCCATATGAAATTGAGTACTGTCCTGAGCATGTATCAGATGCCATATAAAAGGTGTTAGATATCCGATTGATAGAAATTTTCAACAACCAAAGCCACAGAGGATGGGTCATACTTATAAAGCTATATAAATATAAGCCTTGCAAACTATCTTTAAGCCATCTAGGTAGAAAAAAAAAAGGGAGGTAGTAAGAGGGAGGCACGTTTCTTACCTACAACACCAAAAGCTGAAACAGCTCGAAATAACCCAGAGGATCCTTTCTGTCCCATCTTTGTCCTATTTCCTAGATCCAAGCGGCCAAGAAGTTCTCGCACTTCTTGTTGCGTATAGACATGCTAAAAACAAGCAGATTTAATCTGTAAGGTTTTGCTCCCTTTTTAGATTCATTATTTACCCCTGAAAATTAAAAGCTAATTATGAGAATCATTAGTTATTTCACAGAAGTATATGAGAATGCAGGACTAAGCTGCATTTTTTTTTTTTTCCAGAGACACAGGTGCCACATACAGAAGTTCCCAGGCTAGGGGTTGAATCAGAGCTGTAGTTGCTGGCCTGCGCCACAGTCACAGCCACACGGGATCCAAGCTCCATCTGTGACCAATACCACAGCTCATGGCAATTCTGTATCCTTAACCCACTGAGCGAGGCCAGGGATCAAACCTGCATCCTCAAGGATACTAGTCAGGTTCATTTCCGCTGAGTCCCAACGGGAACTCCTAAGCTACAATTTTTAAAAGCCAACAAATTTTTTTTTTTAACATTGTAACTTTAGGATGTTCACTGGATCACATGGTGCTGTACTAAAAAAGTTGATCAAAACCTTATCTTCTGAACCAGAGATTGCAAGATGTAAGGGATCCACAAATTTCGACAAATCTATAAACCCCTTAAACTTGTATGCAAAGTTTTGGTTGTATGTGCATATGTGCATTTTTATGAGAGGGCCCATAGCTCTTCTTAGATTCTCAAAGAGATCCCTGATCAACCACTCCTACCCCCAAATAAAGCCAAGAATCATTACATTATATTAATAAAAACTCCACATGAGGGAATTATATCCAATTTTTTAGGATAGAACATGATGGAAGATAATATGAGAAAAGGAACTCTGTGTGTATGTGTGTGTGTGTGTGTGTGTGTATCTGGGTCACTCTGCTGTACAGCAGAAATTGACATGACATTGCAAATCAACTATACTTTAATTAAAAAAAAAAAAAAACACCTCCCAGATGGTGTGTGTGTTGGGTGAATCGCAACACCAGGAGTTAAGTCATGAAATATAATTTATCTAAAATTATTATAACACAGAAAATAGTTTTACAAAGAATTTAGTGAAAATGGGTGCCTAACTGTAGCCACTGATGTATTTGAAAAGCCAGGAATGTACATGAATTCAGAAATAGAGACAGGAACTTCAAAAGAATGGGTTAGTGAGGTTCTCTCTTTTCAGAGTCAAAATTAACTGATCGATTCCACCATACTGCATTTCTCTCTTAACTAAAAGCCTCATTTCTTGTGCCTCCTGATTGAAGTCTCTGTATTCCCAACTCTAGATAATATAACATCTGCATAAGAATAGCTTAATGCTTCTCCAGCATGTCGTCAGAAGAGACCCTACTAGTCATTTCTGGCAGTGTAACAAAACGTCTGCAGTACAGAAGTCCTTTTAACTTCATGTAGATAATAAATAATCTAATAAATAATAATAAATAATCTCTAATAATAATAAATGATAAAAAGTAAATAATCTCTTTGGTGGACACAATATTAAGAGTTAAACTGAATCTTTAAAATGGAGCCCCTTTAAGAAAATATATTCATTATCTAATCTTAAGAGTTGCTTTGGGGAGTTCCCATCGTGGCGCAGTGGTTAACGAATCCGACTAGGAACCATGAGGTTGCGGGTTCGGTCCCTGCCCTTGCTCAGTGGGTTAACGATCCGGCGTTGCCGTGAGCGGTGGTGTAGGTTGCAGACGAGGCTCGGATCCCACGTTGCTGTGGCTCTGGCATAGGCCAGTGGCTACAGCCCCGATTTGACCCTTAGCCTGGGAACCTCCATATACCACGGCAGCGGCCCAAGAAATAGCAAAAAAGACAAAAAAAAAAAAAGAGTTGCTTTGTCAAATACATAAAAGTGAGGGGCAGAGTTTAATTCTGGCATACTTTTCCACGTCAGTAATTTCGAGAAACCAGACTAGAGATTCAAATTATAGCTAACCATGAAAAATAATTTTAATTTTTAGGTGCATAATCAAAAAAAATCATTATCACTATGGGAGTTCCCATCATGGCTCAGTGGTTAACAAACCCAACTAGGATCCATGAGGATGCAGGTTCGATCCCTGGCCTTGCTCAGTGGGTTAAGGATTGGGCGTTGCCCTGAGCTGTGGTGTAGGTTGCAGGTGCAGCTCGAATCCTGCGTTGCTGTGGCTGTGGTGTAGGCCAGCAGCTGTAGCTATGATTTGACCCCTAGCCTGGGAACTTCCATATGCTGCGGGTGTGGCCCTGAAAAGACTAAAGACAAAAAAAAACAAAACATCACTAGAAGCTGTAAGGATATTTCATACCTTTCAACAAGTACCAAAGTTTCTGTTAGTATTCAGGTTTGCAAGATACTTACCCTATCATCAATTATGACCAAATCTTTTGGTTCTGTTCTATCAATTTTCAAAACACGGTATTTTGTTTCTGCATGATTGCTCCCAACTAGAAAGTATCTCTATAAATAAAAAAGAAATGTCATTAGCTTTTTAAGGAAGTTTGCCTTGTACACATTTTATAATCACTTAGGTTTTTAAAGTTAAATACATTAATAAAATTGTGCTACTTCTTAAAAAAGTATTTGTGGTAAGTATAACTGGCAGGATAAGAAAGGCTGATTCTAAAAGGTCAAGGCTGATTCTAAAAGGTCAATTTTTAAATTGAAATATTCGTAGTGGTGTCGTGATAAGGATCAGTCTGATATTTAAAATGTACCCAGTAACCAGGTCAGATGAATTTAATTATATTATATAGAGATTAACCTAACTGACTGGAGATTGATGTTTAAACTTTGCCAGGAAGCAGTGGCTCTGTTAAGAATTAAAAAGCTCAACATATAATTAGCAATGTTTAGACAATTACAGCTATTAAAATACTGATATTTTATCAAGCGAATCCATGTAAGTTTTCTGTAGAAGTCTAAAAATGAGTTTAATATAGCAACTATAAAAACTCACCCAAAGTCCTATAAAAGACTAAAATGAGTAGACTTTCCCAAAAGGCTTTTTATAGATAAGCTACAGGAAATAATTAATATTCTTTCTTTTTTGCAACACTTCCTTAGAGCAGAATACCTGAACATATTAGTCTTCTTAAATGAATACTGAAAATAAAATGAATAACAAAACTGCAGAATAATCATCCGAAGTTCAAAGAAAATGCCTTTAAGAAAACCTAAACAAGATGAATAATTTTTAAATTGTATTTTAAGAAATAAGTAAAACTCTGCTAGGAAAAATAAATTATTTAAAGATATTCTGCTTCAAACATAGCCTTTAAGTTGCACTGCTGGAGTTCTCATTGTGGCTTAACGGGTTATGAACCCAACTAGTATCCATGAAGATGCAGGTTTGATCCCTGGATTCACTTAGTGGTTCAGGACCTGGCATTGCCATGAGCGGCATAGGTTGTAGACACAGCTCAGATCCTGTGTTGCTGTGGTGTAGGCTGGCTGCTGCAGCTCCAATTGGACCCCTAGCATGAGCACTTCTGTGTGCCAAAGGTTCAGCCCTAAAAAAAAACAAAAAAAAATGTGGCACTGTTTTTTTTTGTTGTTGTTGTTGCTGTTGTTTTTAGGGCCACACAGGCATCGTATTGAAGTTCCCAGGCTAGGGGTCAAATTGGAGCTGCAGCTGAGGCCTACACCACAGCCACAGCCACACTGGATCCAAGCTCCATCTGTGACCTACACCTCAGCTTGTGGCAATGCCAGACCCTTGACCTACTGAGTGAGGCCAGGGATCAAACCCATATTCTCATGGATGCTATGTCAGGTTCTTAACCTGCTGAGCCACAACAGGAACTCCAAGGTGGCACTTTTTCAACACTGCAAAAATTGAGAACACACTGCCACTATCAAATGGCATCTTATCATCTCATTGGTCACATGAGGTACAGACACACAAAGCAATTAAATAAAAAATAAGATTCTCTAGATTAATGGCCAAATCGAAGTATGTAGACCATTGCAATTCAGAGCAGGAAAGATTAATGCTGGGAACTACAGATGCAGAAAATGTCAGAGGAGTTAGAACTTGAACTGAACCTTAAAGGATGAGTAAGATTTTAAAAGATTTACAACAGAAGAGATAGGCAACAGAAGTATATACTATATTATGTACATAAATAAAACAGAAGATGAGCACTTGGTTATATTGTTTTAATGCTAAATATATAGAAAGAGATGGGTATTTTTCAATTATTAAGTATATATATGTTTAGAAAGGTCTGATATAGACTTTCAGATTGAAGAGAACAAAACTACAGGTTAAAAGATGGGGAGTTTTCTTGTGTAATGGCATAGGGATCCAGTATTGCCACTGCAGTGGTTTGGGTCCAATCCCTGGCTCAGTAACTTCCACATGTCCTGGGCAAGGCCAAAAAAAAAAAAAAAAAAAAAAAGATGGGTTAGCACAGACTTTAGTGGAAAGCTAACCACAATACCGAATCCCTCATTCCCTAGGGAGAGGTAGAGTCTGGATGGCAGTAACAGTTATAGTGAGGCAGAAATAGGGCAATTATAATAAAAATTAGTCAACTAGCCTGAGACATCCAATGACCAGGACTTGATACACTGGGGGAGCAGCTAGAAAGGGAGGGAGAAGTTCAAGGTTCTCAGTCTGGCCTTGGCCAAGTCTTCCCTGAGACCCTTCCCACCACTGAGAGGAGAGGGGGGGGGGTCACCAGTCTAATAAAACCAATCTCAGAAGAATGGTTGGTAAACTATAGATGTTTGTTAGCAGAAAAGGGAGCCACCTTCTTGAGGACTTGAGGAAAAACAGCTCCCACGAAAGGAAATAGCAAGTGCAAAGACCTGAAAGAGGATAAAACTTGGCCAGTTAGAGGAACAAGATTAACCAAGAAAATGCTCATAAAACACCTAACACAGTAAAGAGTGTTCAACACGAAGAAGGCACTCAATGTGTGTTACTTCCTTTTCTCTCCCTTACTTTTTAAGATGTTCAGGAAGTCTATGCCATTGTATTTGAGAAAAAGACCAAAAAAAAAAAAAAAAAGATGAAGAAAGAGGTAGCCCAGACTAATAAAAGCATGTGCAGGATCAGAATGGAACCAGAGTGGGAAAGTGCACAAATCTATTAGTACTCAGTCTTCCCCCTCAGGAGAGAAGATGCAAATAATCCGCCATGAGTAGAGTGCTGTAGCAGAGGTCTAAACAGGATGCAAGGACAACACAGGAAAGGCGTTTAACTCATTTGGGGAGGGACAAAACAAGTTCTCCAGAGAGGCTTGTGCTGTCCTGACGCCGAGTTTAGCCTTGAAGAACCTCTAGACAGGACCCAATGTACTGAACCAGTGGCAAGTGACACCCAGCCCCTCCACCTGCCTCCACCAGAACACTTGTGCTTGTATCTGAATTTAGCCCTTTCTTCTGAGGGCCTTCTTTAGATTTGTTTGGGGCATGTCTACCCCCTTTGCCTAATTATACGCAGCTCAGGAGACTGGGGCTAACACTCTAACCTCTGTGGTTTTAAATTCTAGTCTAGTAGCACAACCTGGTTCCATAGGCACTGGGTAAATGCTAGGTCAAAGAACAACCACTCACCACAGACTAGTTATTTAACCTGCTGGGTGACTTCCTACAATGTTGACCCTATCCCATCTTTCTCGGTTAAGTACACAGAGAGGCAGCCCTTTGAAATCAACTAGTCAGTAAGGAAGTACATCACAGCTTTAAAAATTCCTGAGGGAAATTCCTAGCATTTCAGTAGCTCCTAGGAAATCGAAAGATGAACCGCAGGAGGACAATGATTTGACGGTTTGTAATACAAAGACAGATATAATCCTTGGGATGCAAGAATCCTGCAAGTGTTCTGCGCAGAGAAGAGCGACCTCTAGTGGAACCAGTTACGTGGGCAAGAAAACCACAGCTCTCCGCTGTGCACAGAATCACTCTCCTGCACTGCCCTCTGGTGGGCAGTTCATCAAACAGTTTCTCCAGTTTTTAAGATGTAACTTCCAGAAAGGCCTCATTTCTGCTTGGTTTTATTTCCTTCTTGTTAAATAAATCAATTCTATATCTACGTATATCCTTAGGCTTTATTGTGTCTTAATATTATGTTTTGAAATGAGTTGGAAGCATTTCTGGACTTACAAATTGCACTGAAATATCTTTTCCTTAAATTCTTCTCTACTGATTTTTTCTAATTTTTTATTTTGAAAAAATCTTAAACCTACAGTAAAAGAAATGTATATATGTGTGACTGGGTCACTTTGCTGTACAGTAGAAAACTGACAGAACACTATAAACCAGCTATAATGGAAAAAATAAAAATCATTAAAAATAAATAAAACCTACAGTAAAATGAACAGAATAGTACAATGAAAACCCATATTTCACTTACTGAGATTCACCAACTGTTAACACTTTGCTACATTTGTTTTCTCCCTCCTTCCTTCCCAATAAACTTTTTTTCTCCTGAACCATGTGAAAACTAGTTGCAAGTATCATAACACATCATCCCTAAAAACTACAACTTGATAACTGGTTTAAAAAAAAAATGGAATCCAATCAAGGATTGGATTTGGTTATTATGTCTTTTTGAGTATTTTTAATCTAGAACAATCCTCCTGTCTCTGCTTTCAAAGTCTTTGTCTTTCAGGGCATTTTTAAAGAGTCCACATTTTTAACACCAATTTTCCTATTGACCATCATTCATCTGAATGTTTACCAGTGAGTGTCTCACATGAGCCAGGCACTGGGCTAGATACCTAAAGGCAAAGGTAAACTGAAGATATATTTGGGGCCCATAACTTGCTGATGGATTCTATTGGGAGAAAAAAAAAGGAGTAACTGATCCAGTTACTTTTGCTTGAGCAACTAGCATGATGGTGGTGCCACTTACTGATGCAGAGTTGTCTAGAGAAGAAACGGGGTTGAAGCAAAACCACGAGTTCTGTTTACAACATTCCCTGAGTGCTCAAGTAGGATCTGAGTCTGGAGCTTAGAGCAGAGATCTCAGAGCGTGTCATCAGCACATAAATGACATTTAAAGTGAAATCAGGAGTTCCGTCGTGGCGCAGTGGTTAAGGAATCTGACTAGGAACCATGAGGTTTCGGGTTCCGTCCCTGCCCTTGCTCAGTGGTGTAGGTTGCAGACGCAGCTTGGATCATGCGTTTCTGTGGCTCTGGCGTAGGCCAGTGGCTACAGCTCCGATTCGACCCCTAGCTTGGGAACCTCCATATGCCACGGGAGCGGCCCAAAGAAATAGCAAAAAGAAAATATAAATAAATAAATAAATAAATAAAATAAAGTGAAATCAAGGGACAGGATTAACCTACTAGGGAGAGTGAAGATAAAGAAAGAGCCCCCCCTCCAAAAAAAAAAAAATGAGCCTGAGGCACTCTAAGTAAAATTATTTACAGGCTGAATATGGAGAAGGAACCTGCTGGGAAGACTGAGAAGGGCCAATGATTAGGAAAAACCTCAGGACAGCTGGAGCCTTCAAAGCAAAGGGAGGAGATGACCTGGAAAAGAAGGGAGCAGTCACAGCCACTTCGACTGCTGCTGAGAGGCTGAGAAAGATGAGGACTCAAAAGGGCCCCAGGGTCTGATGACAGGAGCCTGTGAGTGGTCTTTCCAGGGCTGTCTCAGTGATGAAGTGGGGGGAAAACTCACAGCAGAGCTGGGTGAAGAGCAAATGGGTCATCTGGGAAAAGACATAGGAGTGAACATCTCTGTTCCTGTCAAACGCCTTACTAAAACCAAGGCAAAGTTTTTTATGTTCCTTTTTTTTTTTTTTTTTTCAGACATAAGCGCCAGGGGCAAGAGAAAGAACGAAGTAGATGGAAAAAAAAAAAAAAAAATCACTTGAAACTGCAAAGCATGGCCAAGAAAGCAGTGAGAAGTCAAGAAGCAATCCAATTTACACTACAAAACCTCCAAAGACATGGAAATTTGTGGCACCTCTTATCTCTGGAGGTAGGAGTGTAAAATTTCAGAAAACTAAAGATAAAAAAGGAGCCAGCACAAGCTTCTAAAGGGGGGGGGAAGGCTTCAAGAATAGCATTGCTATCAAAATTTATACTTTGAAAAGCTGAGGGTTTCCAAATGAGACAGGTTGGGGGAATGCACTGAGGGTCTGAGATGGATTGTGACGATGGTTGTACAACTATAAATGTAATAAAATTCATTGGGAAATAAATACAAAATTTCTACAGACAAAAAAAAAAAAAAAAAAAAAAAGTGGCATTAACACTGGAATTCTCCTGAGCAACCCCAAAGATGGAAGACAGGGACATGATGCCTTCAAATTTTTAAGGGAAAATTAATTTCAATCTTTAATTCAACATTAAACCTGTCAGTCAAACCCAAGGATAGAATAAGGACATTTTCAAACATGCATGGGCTCAAAAAAATTCCTGTCCATGAAAACCCTTTCTCATGAAGTAACTGAAGGAGATGCTCCACCAAAACAAGGGCCTAAGTCAACAAAGAGAAAGACACAGGATCTGGAAAAATGAGAGGCTACAGGAGCAACTGTCCAGATCTGGGCCACTGCTTCGAGAAAATGAAGCCAATACGAATACCGAACATGTGAGCATGTGCTGAGACCTAATATCTGGAAAGTTGGGTTAAATTCATTCTAAGTTCTTAATAACAACTAGGGATTATAGAAAGAAGAAAAGGTCATCTCAAGTACTGGTCATCTGAAGTTCAAATGGAGACGGTGAAAAGAGAGGTAAATAGAACGCCCAAAAGCAACAGGGAAGGAAAGTGGACAGTAATTGGAATGTACTGGACCTCCATAAATCAGGAAGCCATCAGGTAGACTGCATGAATGCACATGTATAGGATGCTGGGATGAATCAACACTGCTGGGAGAACAGCTAGCTCGTTCTCTGTGTTAGCAGATATGTTGGGAGGTAGGGGTTGGCAAGAATTGGGGTGGGTAATTAGGATACACAAAAAAAGCTACATTGAAATGCCCATGGATGTTCCCTTGTGGTGCAGTGGGTTAAGGATCCAGCATTGTCACTGAAGCAGCTTGGGTCACTGTTGTGGCGCGGGTTCAAACCCTGGCCCAGGAACTTCCACATGCCACAGGCGTGGCCAAAAAATTAAATTAACATGTCCATAAAGATAGAAGATGATCTAAGCTGGCTCTCCTGAAAGTATCAAGAAAAAGCTTAAAATTTTAATATGTAACTTTAACAATGGTGGCTTGATTTAAGGATGAATGTGTTTGTAAAATAATATACACGAACTCCAAGTAGAATACAATAGGTAATCCATTTAACAGGAAATTCAGTATCTACTAACATTATCATCTCCTTTTATAATGACAGGCTAATTAATCACTCACTTTTCAGCTGAGAAGAAAAAATCAGCTTTCATGAAAGCAGAGAAATTTTAGCTTGACAGCTTCAATTAATGATAAACTTCACTTGAACTTTCAGAATAATGCTATCATTTTTAAAGATCATCATCAAGTGACTTCTCACAATCTTTAATAGTCTTGCAGGCCTGCCACCTGACTGATTCCAGCAATCCCACAACAAGTAACACAGACCAGAGAGGGAAAGGAGGCTCCCACAGTCACAGGGACATCTCCAAGTTCACTCTTCACAGCTTCAGGGCTTTACTGATGGGGAAGCATCAAAGCCCCTCGAGAAACAAGTGGAAACTTTGTCACCTCCAACCACATCTTCTAAATTGGTTATCGTCACTGTAATTCTTTCTCCCACTTTCTATCATCTGGTTCTCAGCTCCAACCCCTTAGTGAACCACATCTTATGTTGTCCTCTCTTAATCCCTAATTCCCAAACCCAAGGCCAATATCAAGGCTAATTAAATAAGCTGCATTCCTCATGAAGTGGTTCTTATTTTGCTCTATTTTGTTGTGACAGGGTGGGGAGAAGGGAAACGCTTCTTTAAATCCTTTGAGGACAAGGCAGGAATTAAACAAACACAAACATACACACATACACCCCAACAATTTTGAGCTAGCAATTTCTTACAATTGTACCCCCACAGATCACACATGCTGACACAAAAGTCTGCCACAGTTCTGTCCAGCTACCAATTTTTTTTTCAGCTACCAATTTGAATATCAACCACTATACGTTCAGGTCTTTGTTGTGAAATGGTCAGTTATTGCAAATGGTAAGACTCCTAGAACTCATGTATTACTAAGCAAGGGCTATAAATTGGAAATCCTCTAGGGTAAACTGCAGTTTCTTCCAGGATAACCTTAGGCTTCTAAATCTCCTGTAGGCAACTCCTGATTGCATGGGGTATATATGAGCATCAGGGCTGGATCTGGCCTTACTTTCTCTGTGGACTTGGGTCACATGAGCCAAAGGACAACACGAAGGTGCTGGTTGCCAGGGAGAACAGGTCAACCTTTGGAGGGAGCAGAACCTTCCCAAGGCCAGTATGCTATCTACCAACCCATCTCCCTTTCTTCTCCAAATGGTTCTCAAAATCCAGCTCTAAACACAGGTAACAATGACAACATGAACTTTACCTCAGGAGCAATTCTACAGAACCTTTCTAAATGAAGGCTCAGGACGAGAGACACCCTGTCTTGCTCGCTGCCTCTTTTGTTCCTTAATGCATCCTCTAATTCCTCCACAGCCAATCAATACATTCTCACCAGCCAAAACAGCAATGCCTGTTTCTTTCATACACTTGCCAACAATGACTTTGGTCAATCTTTCCAATCTTTGCCACTCTGACAAGTGAAAAATGGGGATCTATTTTCACACTACTGCTTTAATTATTAGTAAGTTGAATATACTTTCACATGCATACTTCTCTTTCGGCAAATTAACCATTCATGTTGTCATCTTTTTTTTTGTTTATGGCCATACCCACAGCATATGGAATTTCCCAGGCCAGGGATCAAATATGAGCCACAGCTGTGGGAACACTGGATCTTTTAACCCTCTGTGGCAGGTGGTGGATCAAAGCCACACCTCTGCAGCAACCCAAGCTGCTGCAGTAGGATTCTTAACCCACTGGGCCACAGCAGGAACTCCATGACTTTGTATTTTTTGGTCAGGTTTTATTTTTCATTATTTTTATAAAATTTTGGGGAGTTTCCATTGGGCTCTATCTCCAGGATAGACCACGTACTAGGCCACAAAACAAGTCTCAACAAATTTAATAGGACAAAAATTATACCAAGCAAATTTCCTGATCACAACAGTATGAAACTAGAAATCAGGAAGGATCAAGATGGTGGAGGAGTGAGACGTGGCACTCACCTTCTCCCACAAACACATCAAAAAAAACCATCTACATGTAGAACTATTTGCATAGAACATCTACTGAATGCTGGCAGAAGACCTTATACCTCCAAAAAGGGCAAGAATCCCTCCACATAAGCAGGTAGAACAAAAGAAAAAAAAAAGAGAGAGAGAGAAGGAATCAGGACGAGACTAGCACTCCTGAGAGGGAGCTGTTGAAGAGGAAAGGAACCCACACCCTCAAAAGCCACCTAACCAACAGGGAGATCAGCCAAGATGAAGGGAACTCAATGTCACAGAGAAAAGTGCAGCAGCTGGACTGAGGAGGGCAAAGCAGAGTGAGAGCTGCAAAGACCATCTGTACCACCATTCCTGAACCCAAACACCACAGCCTGATAGGCTCGGGCAGGGGCTGGAGAGGTGCCACCTACACATGCTGCCATCAACAAGGTGCCTCTTGTGAGGGCTGCAGTTGGCTGGCCACCTCTTGTGGAGGCTAAGGGCAGCAGGGGGCTAAGCACAATGCAGTGCTTCTTGCCTGGTCTACAGGTGGCAGGGGCAAACCAGAGCAGTCATCTCAGACACCAGAAGTGGGCATGGCTTTCCACCACTAGGGGGTCTGAACAGGTACCACCTGTGGCCCCAGTCACCTCAGAGGCTGGCAAAGAAGAGGGCACTGAAACCAAGATCCACACATTGTTGCTCTCACTCCCCTGGGAGTGCACCTGCCCTGCTGCTGCCACTACCAAATGCTCCAGGCACCAGCTACACCTGCCTGATCACTGTCACCTCCTAGGGATCTACAACTAGGAGCAGCCTGCACCACCTTCCCGTGGGTCCTTGCCACTGTCAAGGGCCCAGCAACGAGGCACTTGCTACTAGCCTTGCTCATTGCCTCCATATCCCTGGAAGCATGCACAGCGCCCTAAAAAGAAATAGTAAGCCATCAAAAAATACCCAGGAGTGCTCGTACATATAAATAGCCCTCCAAGACTACAGTAGTTGTTTTCCCTAAACTCACAAAATAAGAGAAATATAAGCAAAAACAGGAAGCTCAGGAACTATTCCCAGTTAAAACAACAGGAGAATTCACCTGAATGAGCAGACAATGAAACAGACCTCTGCAGTCTAACAGACACTAAGTTCAAAAGGGAGATAGTGAAGATATTGAAGGAATTAAGAGTGAATATGAAGAAATTAAGAAGATATGAACAGTAACATAGATTACTTTAGAAAGGAACTAGAAAGCATAAGGAGGAGCCAAGAAAAATTAGATAATTCATTTGCAAAGATGCAAGCTGAGTTAAAGGCACTGAAGAGCAGAATGAATAATGAAGAGGAACAAATTAGTGACTTGGAAGATAGAATATCATGCCCCCCAAAATTAAATACCTAGGAATAAACCTGACTAAGGAGTTGAAAGACTTATATGCTGAGAACTATAAAATATTAATCAAGGAAATTAAAGAGGATTCAAAGAAATGGAAAGATAGCCCATGCTCATGGATTGGAAGAATTAATATTGTTAAAATAGCCATACTACCCAAAGCATTCTACAGATTCAATGCAATCTCTACCAGATTTCCCATGATATTTTTCACAGAACTAAAACAATCCAAAATTTATATGGAACCATAAAAGACCAGAATTGCCAAAGCAATCCCGAGGAACAAAAACCAAGCAGGAGAAACACCTCTCCCAGACTTCAGGCAATATTATAGAGCCACAGTAATCAAAACACTGTGGTACTGGTGCCAAAACAGACATATAGACCAATGGAACCGAATAGAGAACCCATAAATAAACCCACATACCTATGGTCAATTAATCTTTGACAAAGGAACCAAGAATATAAAATGGGAAAAACAGAGTCTTTTCAGCAAGTGGTACTGGGAAAACAGAACAGCCACATGTAAATCAATGAAACTGGAACAGGCCCTCACACCATGCACAAAAATAAACTCAAAATGCCTTAAAGACTTAAACATAAGACAAGACACCATCAAACTCCTAGAAGAGAACATAGGCAAAACATTCTGACATCAACCATACAAATGTTTTCTTAGGTCAGTCTCCCAAGGCAGTAGAAATAGAGACAAAAATAAACCAATGGGACCTAATCAAACTGACAGGCTTCTGCACAGCACAGGAAACCATTAAAAAAAAAAAAAAAAAACCCTACAGCATGGGAGAAAATAGTTTCAAATGATGCAACTGATAAGGGCTTAAGGTCTAAAATATATAAACCACTTATACAACTCAACAGCCAAAAAAAACAACAACCCAATTAAAAAAAGGGGGGGGGGGGGCAGAAATATGGATGGCCAAAAGGCAAATGAAAAATGTTCAACATCACTAATTATTATGGAAATGCAAATTTAAAAAAATACAATGGAGGTACCACCTCACATCAATCATAATGGCCATCATTAACAAGCCAACAAGTAAGAATAGCCAAGAAATGGAAACAACCTAAAAGTCCATCAACAGATGAATGGATTAAGAAGATATGATACACACACACACACACACACACACACACACACACAAAGGAATACTAATCAGCCATAAAAAGAACAAAATAATGCTATCTGCAGCAACATGGATTGAACTAGACATCTCATACTAAGTGACGTCAGAGAGAGAAAGACAAATACCATACGATATCACTTATATCTGAAGTGATATCAGCACAAATGAACCTATCTACAGAAAAGAAAGAAACTCATGGACTTGAGAGAACAGGCTTGTGGTTGCCAAGGGGTAGGGAAGGGAGTGGGATGGACTGGGAGTTTGGGATTAGCAGATGCCAACTATTGCATTTGGAGTGGATAAGCAATGAGATTCCGCTATATAGAACAGTGAGCTGTATCTAGTCACTTGTGATGGAACATGATGGAGGATAATATGAGGAAAAGAATGTGTATGTATATATGTGTGTGTGCGCGTATGTATGTGTGTATATATGTATATGAATATATGTGTTGTGTATGTGTATATATATGTGTGTATATATACTTATGTGTATATGTATTTCTATATATGTGTGCATGTATATATGTATGACTGTGTCACTTTGCTGTATAGCAGAAATTTACAGAACTTTGTGAATCAACTATAGTAGAAAAAATATCTTAAAAAAAAAGAGAAACTAGAAATCAATTACAGGAAGAAAATAGGAAAAATACAAACACATGGAGACTAAACAACCTGCTACTAAAAAGCCAATGAGTAATGAAGAAATCAAAGAGGAAATCAGAAAATACCTTGGGGACAAAAAAAGTAAAAACACCTTTCCAAGATCTATGGGACACTGCAAAAGCAGTTCAAGAGAAAAGTGTATAGTAATAAGGCTTACCTCAAAAACAAGAAAAATCTCAAATAAACAACCTAACCTATCATCTAAAGGAATAATGAAAAGAAGAACAAAACCCAAAGTTAGGTTAAGGAAGGAACTAAAAAAGATCATAGACAAAATAGAGAAAAAAAAAATAATAGAAAAGATCAGTGAAACCAAAAGCATTGTTAAGATAAACAGAAGTGATAAAGCTTTAGCCAGGCTCATCAAGGGAAAAAAAAAAAAGAATTCAAATAAGCAAATTAGACATGAAAGAGGAGAAATAACAATTGATATCCTGGAGATACAAAAAAAAAAAAAAAAAAAACAGAATACTCCTACAAAAATTTATATGCTAACAAATTGAATAACCTTGAAGAAATGGACATTCTAGAAACATACACTTTTCCAAGAGTGAATCAAGAATCAAAAGGCAATCTGAGGAGTTCCTGTCATGGCTCAGTGGTTAACAAACCTGACTACCAACCATGAGGACAAAGGTTCAATCCCTGGCCTAAATAGGTTAAGGATCCGGCATTGCCGTGAGCTGTGGTGTGGGTTGCAGACGTGGCTCAGATCCCTGCATTGCTGTAGCTATGGCATAGGTCAATGGCTACAGCTCCAATTGGAGCCCTAGCCTGGGAACCTCTATATGCCAAATGTGTGGCCCTAAAAAGCAAAAGAAAAAGAAAAAAAAAAAAAGAATCAATAGGCAATCTGAAGAGACAGATCAGTACAGTGAAAATGAAATTGTAGTAAAAGTAAAACCTCCAAGAAAGAGTCCAGGACTGGATGGCTTTACAAGGAAATTTTACCAAACATAAAGAGCTAATCCTTATCTTTCTCAAATGATTCCAAAAAATGCAAGAGGACAGAACACTCCCAAATTCATTCTATGATTACAAAATCAGACAACACTACAAAAAAAGAAAATTACAGACCAATATCTCTGATGAATATAGATGCAAAAAAAATCTTCGACAAAATATTAGCAAAATGAATTCAACAAAACATAAAAAGGATCAGATATCATGATCAAGTGAAATTTATTCCAGGGATGCAAGGATGGTTCAATATCTGCAAGACAATCAATATGACATATCACATTAACCAAACAAGGAATAAAAATCACATGATCATCTCAATAGATGCAAAAAAAAAAGCATGTGACAAAATTCAACACCCATTCATGGTAAAAAACACTTATCAAAGTTGATATAGATGGAACGTATCTCAACATAACAAATGTGATTTATGACAAACACACAGCTAACATCATACTCAACGGTGAAAAACTGAAAGCTTTACTTTTAAAATCAGGAACTAGACACGGATGCCTACTTTGTCATTTCTATTTAACATGGTATTGGAAGTCCTAGCCGTAGCATTCAGACAAGAAAAAGAAATAAACGGGATCCAAACTGCAAGGGAGGAAGTAAAACTGTCACTATTTGCAGATAACATCATACTATATATAGAAAATCCTAAAGTCACCACCAAAAAGCTGTTAGAAATAATAAATTCAGTAAAGTTGCAGGATACAGGATTAATACATAGCAATTTGTTACTTTTCAATGCACTAATAATGATTAGAAAGAGAAATCAAAAATATAACCTGTTTAAAATCAAATCAAAAAGAATAAAATAACTAGGATTAAATAAATTTAACCAAGGAGATTAAAGACCTATACCCTGAAAACTATGAACATTGATGAAGGAAATAGAAGATGACATAAAGAAATGGAAAGATATTTGTTTTCATGGATTTGAAGAATATTGTTAAAATGACCATACTACCAAAAGCAATCTGCAGATTTAATGCAATCCCTATCAAAATACCCTGGACATTTTTCACAGAACTAGAACAAAAAGAAATCTAAAATGTATATGGAACCACAAAAGACCCTGAATTGCCAAAGCAATCATAAGAAAAAAGAACAAAGCTGGCAGTATTATTCACCCTGACCTCAAACTATACTACAAAGTTACAACAATAAAACACACATATCAACAGAACAGAATAGAGAACCCAGAAATAAACCCACACACTTATAATTAACTGATCTATGACAAGGGAGGCAAGAATATACAATAGAGAAGACTGTCTCTTCAATAATGGGTGTTGGTACTATTGGATAGCTACATAAAGAATGAAATTAGAACATTTTTTCACACTATATACACGAACTCAAAATTGATTACTGACCTAAATGTAAGACAGGAAACCATAAAACTCTTAGAAGAAAACATAGGAAGAACATTATTTGACATAAATCCCCAATATTTTGTGGGATGTGTATCCTAAGGCAAGGGAAACAAAAGCAAAAATAAACAAATGGACCTAATTAAACTCAAAAGCTTTTGCAAAGCAAACCATCAACAAAATGAAAAGACAACCTACTGAATAGGAGAAAGTATTTGCTAATGATATGACTGATAAGGGGTTAATACCCAAAATTATACAAACAACTCATACAACTCTGTCAAAACAACAAATAACCCAATTAGAAAATGGCAAAAGACCTCAATAGACATTTTCCCAAAGAAAACATACAGATGGCCAACAGGTACATGATATGATGCTCAACAATGTCAGTCATGAGAGAAATGCAAATCAAAACCACAACGAGATATCAGCTCCCACATGTCAGAATGGCTATAATCAAATTGTCTACAAATCACAAATACCGGTAATAATGTGGAGAAAAGGAAACCCAAGTACATTGCTGATAGGAATGTAAATTGGTGCAGCTACCAGCTGCATGGAAAACTCTATGGAGGTTCTTCAAAATCTTAAGATAGAATTATCATATAACACAGCAATTTCACTACTCAGTATATATCCTAAGAAAATGAAAACACTCATTTGAAAAGATACATATATCCCAATGTTCACAGCAATATTATTTACAATAGCAATATTATTTACAATAGATATGGAAGCAACCTAAGTGTCCCTCAACAAATGAATGGATAAAGAAGATGTGTGGGGGGGGTGTGATGTGTAATGGAATATTACTCAGTCATTGTAAAAGAATGAAATTTTGCCATTTACAACAACATGGATGTACCTGAAGGGTATTATCTTTAGTGGAATAAGGCAAGAAAAGATAAACACTGGATGTTATCACTTATGTGCGGAATCTAAAAAAATGAAACAAATTAATATAACAAAACAGAAACAAACTTGCAAATATAGAGAACAAACTAGTAGCTACCAATGGGGAGAAGAAAGTAGAAAGGGACAAGATAGTGACAGGTAATTAAGAGATAAAAACTAATATGTATAAAATAAATAAGCCACAAGGATATATTGTATGGTACAGGCAATATAGTCAATATTTTATAATAACTATAAGTGGAGTATAATCTATAAAAATACAGAATTATGTTGTATACCTGAATCTAATACAATTTCATAAATCAACTATACTTTAATAAATTAAAGAAACAATACCAATCTTACACAACCACTTTCAGAAAACAGAAGGAACACTTCAACTCATTTCATGTGGCCAAAGTTACCATGATATCAAAATCAGAAAAAGACTTTTGTTTTGTTTTTTCTAGGGCCGCCCTTGTGGCATATGGAGGTTCCCTGGTTAGGGATCTAATTAGAGCTGTAGCTGCAGGCCTACACCACAGCCATGGCCTCGGCCACGCTGGATCCAAGCCGCATCTACCATCTATACCACAGCTCACGGCAACACTGGATTCTTAAACCACTGAGCAAGGCCAGGAATCAAACCCCCAACCTCATCGTTCATAGTCAGATTTGTTAATCACTGAGCCATGACAGGAACTCCAGAAAAAAAAAATCTTAAGATGATAGATTAGGATCACAACCTTAAAGGTAAGAAATCCTTAACAAAATATTAGCAAATAGAATCAAGCAATATATAAAAATGACTAAGTAAAACATACCCCCAAAAAACTCAAAAACTTTAACATTTGAAAATGTATTAGTGTAATTAACCATACTAAGCAAGGAAAGATATGCCATATACAGATGGAGAAAAATTTTTTAAAAAATTCAACATCCACAAGTTTTCTTGTGGCACAGCAGGTTAAGGATCCAGCATTGTCACTGCAGCAGCTTGGGTCACTACTGTGGCGCAGGTTTGGGTTTGATCCCTGGCCCAGGAACTTCCACATGCCACAAGCATGGCCAAATTAAAAAAAAAAAAAAAAAAAAAAAAAAAGTCAGTATCTACTCATGATTTAAAAAAAGAAAAAAAGACTCTCGGCAAACTAGGAATAGAAAGAAATCTTCCTCAACCTGATAAGAGGCATCTATGAAAACTTACGGCTAACCTCATACTGACTGGTGAAAGACTACATAATTTCCAAGATCAGGCACAAAACAAGACCATGTCTGCTCTCACCACTTCAACTCACTTTTGTACTATTAAGTCCTACCTGGTGTTATAAGAAAAAAATAAATAAAAAGCATCCAGCCTGGGAAGGAAGAAGGGTTCCTTTTTCTAAATGAAATGAATATTCATGTATAAAATACTAAGGAAATCACCAAAAAAAAAAAAAAAAGCTATTAGAACTAATAAGCAAGTGTGGTGAAAAAAACACTATTCTGACTTCCTGCCTAGGAATTTTACAGTGTTATAACCCTCCTCATATGAAGAAGGTGGACATTTAAATAAACACCTGAGCTTATGGCTTATGAGTCCTGCTATAAATTCCTTCTTTGCTTTTCCTGGGGCACCTTTTAAAATAGTCACTTAGAGCTAAGCCCTCAAAAAGTTAGTGACCTCCACTCCAACCCCCTCAAACATACGAGGTGCTTGCTACCACACTCTAGATCTCCTGTTTGCTTATGATCTAGGACAGAGGATGACCTTCCCCTGGCTCACTGTGCCCTCCATGCACTTCTGATATTTGTAAGTAATAAATTTTGTGACTTTACTTCCTTTGTGCAGGTGTATTGTCTTCAATCAAAACAAACCCATGGGTTTCACTTCCCCAAAGTGAGAGCTCAGATACTGAGGGAACTACTCACCAACCCCCTGTGGGTAGCTTGTGCCCCCTCATTCAGCAAGTCATAATCTGCATATTCTTAATTCAATAACCAGCTCTAGCTTCTCAATACGGTGAGTTTAGCAACGTGTCAGGATATAAGGTCAACATATAAAAATCAACTCCATCCCTATATACTAGCAATAATCATTAAAATTCTATTTCAAATAGTATAAAAACACATAAAATACTTAAGATTTTTAGGAGATATTAAAATTTCTACACTGAAAACTACAACATATTGCTGAGACCTAATAAGTGGGGAAATATACCATGGATTGAAAGATTCAAAATTATTAAGATTCAGTTCTCCCTAAATTGATCTATAAATTCAATGAAACCCAAATCACAATCCCATCAAGGTTTTTCTTACAAATTGGTAAGATCACTGTAAAAATCATCTAGATATATACAAGATCTCGAATAGCCAAAACAACTTTGGAAAATTTATACTTCCTGATTTCAACACTTCTTATAAAACTATAATAATCAAGATAAGGTAGAAATGACATAAAGAAAAACAAATGATCAATCGAACAATATAGAGAGTTTAGGAATCAACTCATTTATTCAACTAATTTTTCACAAGAGTACCAAAGAAATTCGATTTAAAAAGAGAATAGTCTTTTTCAACAAATGAGGCTGAACAACTGATGTATGGGAAAAAAACGAACCTCAATCCCTGTGGTTGCTAGCTTCCAAGGACCCTTAAAGATTCTTATTTTCTAGTATTTGTGACGTGTATTGTCCCCAAGATGAAGTGGGGCTGGCCTACATGAATTGCAGAAATGATGGAGTGTGACTTCTGAGGCTATGTCACAAAAGACATTGCAGCTTCATCCATGTTTCTCTTGGAATACTCTTTCTGGACTAATCCAGCTGCCATGTCATAAGGACACTTGAGGAGTCCTTTGAAATGTCCATGAGGTAAGAAGTCTAAGCTTCTTGTCAACAAACCAGCTCAACTTGCCAAGCATGTGAGTGAGCCATACTGGAAGTTAATCCTCCAGCCCAGTCTAGAGGACTGTAGCTCAGCTAACATTCATCATTCATGAGATCCTGAGCCAGAACCACTCCGCTAAGTCACTCCCAGATTCCCAATCTACTAAACCTCTGAAATGTGCAATGTTTTTGTTGATTAAAACCACTAAGTTTGATGGTAATGTGTTATACCACGATAGATAAGTACTATAATCCTTGCATCACAAGCATTCACAAAATTTAATATCAAACACTCCCCTAAACATAAAAGTTAAAAGTATAAATCTTTCAGAGGAATCACAGGATATCTCTGTGCTGAAGGAGTAGGCAAAGATCTCTTGGATAGGACACAGAAAGCAATTAACATGAAAGAAAATCTGACAGATTATACTATATTGCAATTAAAAACTTCTCATCAAAAGAGAACAATGTATACATACATATATCAAATCACATCACACATTTTAAATGTAACTTTGGCAATTATACCTCAATAAAGCTGAAAAAAAGATCCTTAATAAAATATATAGGCAAGCCCCTGGCTGAAAGAAAATATTCACAAAATGTCTGTCACAAAGGACTCAATTCCTGAATATAGAAAGAACTTCTACAAATCAATAATAAGTCAATAGTAACAACCTAATTTTTTAAAGCGGGCAAAATGCCTGCACAGACACTCCACAAAGGGAGATATAAAAATGGCCAATAAGTACATGAAAAGATACTCAACATCATTCATTACTCTTTAGGGGAATGCAAATTAGAAACATAGTGAGATACTATTAGATACCCACTAAAATAAAAAGTCTGACAATACTAAACGCTGCCAATGACATGAAGCAATGGAGATTTTTATACTTTGCTGATGGGAGTATAAAATGACACAACCACCTAACATCAACACTATGACTAGCAATTTCATTCACAGGTATTTATTCAGAAGGAATAAAAACATATGTCCACAAATAAAATTGTTCAAGAAAGTTCTAACTATGCCAGCTATATAACTTAATAACAACCATCTAAATGTGGAAACAGTCTAAATCAATAGGGAAAATGGATAAACAAATTGCAGAATATGTATACAAGGGATGACTACTCAATAAGAAGAGGAAACAAACTACTGATGCAACAATGTGGATGCAACTCAAAGACATTATGCTGAGCAAAAGAAGCTAGACTCAAGGGAGTACGTACTGTCAAATTCCATTCAAACAAACTTCCTCAACAGGATATCTAAGCTAAGGCAAAAAATAGAACATTAGGAGTTCCCATCATGGCTCAGTGGAAACGAATCTGACTAGCATTCATAAGGACTCAGGTTCGATCTCTGGCCTCGTTCACTGTGTTAAGGATCTGGCATTATTGGCAGATGCAGCTGGAATCCCGCATTGCTGTGGCTGTGGTGTAGGGCAGTGGCTGCACCTTCAGCCTAGCCTGGGAACTTCCATATACTGCAGGTGCGGCCCTAAAAAGACAAAAAAATAGTAATAATGAATGAAGGAAAGAAAGAAAAGAAAAGAAAAGAAGAGAAAAGAAAAGAAGAGAAAAGAAAAGAAGAGGAAAGAAGAGGAAAGAAGAGGAAATAGAGTATTAGTTGCCAGGTAGGGAAAGGGGACAGCTGACTAGTTCCACAGGGAACTTTCTGGAGCAATACAGGGGTGTAGTTAACACGTGTATAACTCCATCCAAATTCTGTAACTTAGATCTATGCATTTCAACTTATGTAAATTTTAAAGAAAAATAACCTTATAAAATAATAAGTGGTGGGTCAGAAGTGGAACAAGTTAGTAAAGGACAAAAGAATGTTTGTAATTATGAGCTGGGTAGTGGATAGATGGGAGTTTATTATACTACTTTGTTTACTCGGTATTTGCTTGAAATTTCCATAATAAATCTAAAAACAAAAAAGCAAAGACACAAATCACAAACCTAATGTTCTAATTACCTGGTTCATCTGAAATACAATTCCTCTGTCAAACTGCTATGAGGTTTCTAAGCATTAACTCTTAATTTCTATATGTAATTTGTTGCTGTTCAGTTACAAACTATCTATGGCTGACATCAGTTACCAGACCACATTTTCAATAGCACTATCCTCACCTCTCTTTAACTCATTTTTTTTCTTCACCAAATAATAACAGTAATAGTTAACAACACTAACCTCTTAGCAGTTTTATGAGGATTAAATAAAACATATGTAGAGAGCTTTGATCAGTGCCTGGCATAGAACTCTTCCAAAAGCACTGTTATTATTCTCATTAACACAACCTGCTACCACTGTTTTTGGTTTTTTTTGTTTTTTTTTTTTTATGCTAACACCTGCAGCATATATAAGTTCCTGGGCCAGGGGTCGAATGGGAGCTGCAGCTGCAGGCCTACACCGCAGCCATGCCACATCCAAGCTGCATCTTCCACCTATGCCACAGCTTGTGGCAATGCCGGATCTCTAACCCATTGAGTGAGGCCAGGGATTGAACTCACATCCTCCTGGAGACTATGTTGGGTTCTTAACCTGCTCAGCCACAATGGGAACTCCATGTTTTTACATTCTTAGGATCTATTTAGTTGCCAGAATTTTATGCCTTTTCTGGAGTTATTTATGTCTTTTAAACTTTCAGATTACTCAAAATCTTTCTGCATAAACCTTTATTTATTTATTTACTTTGTCTTTTTTTGTCTTTTGTTGTTGTTGCTATTTCTTGGGCCACTCCAGTGGCATATGGAGGTTCCCAGGCTAGGGGTCGAATCGGAGCTGTAGCCACCGGCCTACGCCAGAGCCACAGCAACCCAGGATCCAAGCCGCATCTGCACCCTACACCACAGCTCACGGCAACGCCGGATCGTTAACCCACTGAGCAAGGGCAGAGACCGAACCCGCAACCTCATGGTTCCTAGTCGGATTCGTTAACCACTGCGCCACGACAGGAACTCCTGCATAAACCTTTAAGTCAAAAATATAAAATAGAAGAACGACATATTTCACCGATAGGAAAACTGAAGTTCAGAGGTTAAGCACAGCTGACATTACTCAAGGTAGTCACCTTGGCCCAACCATTTCTTGAAACAAAACAGGTGCTTCCAGAAACAAGTCAAGACTGCCAGATCCAGAGTTCCTGTCGTAGCGCAGTGGAAAGGAATCTGACTAGGAAATATGAGGTTGCAGGTTCGATTCCTGGCCTTGCTCAGTGGGTTAAGGATCCGGCATTGCCGTGAGCTGTGGTGTAGGTCGCAGACAAGGCGGGATCCCACGTTGCTGTGGCTGTGGTATAGGCCAGCAGCTGTAGCTTTAACTGGACCCCTATCCTGAGGACCTCCATATGCCGTGGATGCAGCCATTAAAACAAAACAAAACAAAAGACTGCCAGATCCCTTCCCAGTCAGAGGATTTGTCCACCCAGAGGCAGGCTTCCAATCAGAGCTGAGTTAGTCAGATTCCTCCTTCTAGCACCTATACTCGATCCTTGGCAGAACTCAGTGTGTTCCTGTTTCTTCCTACATTTCCAGAGGATGGGGAAGTAGAAGCCTTCAATGATTCTATACAACTGCTTCCCTACTTTCCTTCTAATAAACTCACCTTTTACCTCTACGCTGGCCAGAGTTAGTTTCCATTACTTAGATGACTGAGAGGGGTCACAATCAAGTTCTGGAACACACACCTCTTTGTGTTAGACTCTCTCAACTAGCATCCATTGAGGGCCTACTGGCCGTAAGGCACTGTAACCACATCTGTGTCATGAGGACCAGTAACATTTTAGCAGAAGATTGGGCCATTACAAGGTGAGAACAGCAAAAAAAACAGAGGGTGGTTATAGAGAACTGAAAGCAACCCAATTTTACTGCAGAATAAGACACATAAAGGCACATAGTTAATACTCAATAAATGATTGCCAAGTTGATATAAGACCAGACAGACAAGTTGAGGACAAATTCTATATGGCTTTGAATGCCCAACTAAGGGAGGCAGAGTTTACTCTCCTCAGAACAGGAGCCACTGAAAATTTCTGAGCAGAAGAGCCCCATAATATGGACTGTGCTTTAGAAAGAACATTAACATCTCAGCCAGTCCTCATGAATGCTCAGCTTATTAAAGGGCTGAAATTTCTGTGTTTAAGTATAGTATGCATGTTTCTAACTAGGGACATTTATCAGCACTTGTACAGAAAGCAGAAGGTTTTGTTTCAATGTCAAAATGATACTTCTGTATGACTCTCCTCAGAGGACAAGTGAAGATATTTGCAAATTTGGTATTATTAGATAATTTTATCTTCTGGTCTGGATTATCAAATGAAGTTGTCAGCAAAATTAATTTAGGGTCAACAATGTTTCTATGCTAATGCTAATGATGACTAGCAGACAAGCTAGTCTCATGTAATAACTGAGAATCTGCTATGTACCTTCTTGCACTCCTCTAATAGTTCCACTGAATGTGTTTTATAAGACATTCTACAGCATAAGCAATGAGTATTATGAAGGTTTTGAGCACATGCCATCCTGTAACCATTAAGTGTAATTTAAACACAGACCCTAATATCAATGATACCCCAGTTTAGAAAAGCTATACTTTATTTTCTAGCCACAGAGATGACAAAGTACATACTTCAAGCACCATTCATTAAATTTTAGGGAACTAGTAACGTAAACATAAAAACCTATCTGCTTGGGAGTTCCAATTGTGACTCAGTAAGTTAGGGACCCTACAGTTATCTCTGTGAGGATTTGGGTTCCATCCCTAGCCTCACTCAGTGGGTTAAGGATCCTGCACTGCTGCAAGCTGCGGAGTAAGTCGCAGGTGCCGCTGGTATCTAGTGTTGCGGTGGCTGTGGCATAAGCCACAGCTGCAGCTCCTATTCAACCACTGGCCCAGGAACTTCCATATGCCACAGGTGCAGCCATACAAAAGACAAACGAACAAACAAAAACCTGGATCTGCTAATTCTACCAGTAACTATTTACATGGTGATTTGAAGAAATAAAACAGAACAAAATAAAACTGTGTAGGAAAAAAGTAAAATGAAAAGCAAAAGAATTCTATCCAAACAAATCAACAAAGTTTTCTTTCCCTTCAAATAAAGAGAACCAAAAATGTCAGCAATAAAAGCATACATAATTATTATCAATCACTGCGACGCCACGGCATAGGAAAACAGAAAAGTTACCGATTCACAGGTCGAGAATATTTTTCTAACCCCTACTTGTACTATAACTAGTGAACCGGAGAACTCCAAGACTTTCCCAAAGTTGAAAAGAATTCAGTAACTCGTACAGAACTTCATGAACAGTTTTTGAGATATCACAAACACTTGCTGCCAGGGTGTTCCAACCTTGGCTTTTAAGTGGTGCTGCAAAAGCTACAGTGTCCCGGGTGCCATAACAGGGCGAAGCCCCCTCGGGCGCATTCCCCAGGACTCGAATTAGGGAACAGAGGGAAGATGGGGCGGGCTGCTGCTCTGCCCCACCGCCCCACACCTACTCGGCCGCTGTCCTCCCCGCACCCCACTGGGCTGGGTACTCACAGCTCTAGTCTCGTACAGAACCAGCTTTTGGACCAAGCTGATTATGGGGGCGGCGGCCGCGGGCATGGCCGAGCAAACGGGGGCGCGCCCCAACAGGCACTAGGCCACAGCCTTGGTTGCAGCAGCCTCGGAACTGCCCCCAAGAAACCCGGAGAGAAGACGCCTCAGATCCAAGATGCCAAGTTCCGCAGGTAAAAACACTGCATCGGCACGAAATACATAGATGATCAGCTACTAAGGTTCAGGTGTTTCCGGATCCGTAGGCCCCACCTCCAGGCAAACCCCACCCCAGCTACCGCGTGGGCGGGACTGGAGGAAGAACCATAGAGAAGTGGGGTAGAGGTTTCCAGAGCCTGCGTACTGCGAAGGAGGAAGCAAAGAACGCCATCTTTGGTATGGGAACGAGGAAAAGTGGGCGGAGAAAAGGGCACTGCCAGTTTAGTTAAATCTCACCTTTTTCTGGTCCTTCTCTTTGCAAAAGTGGACGATTTGGGACTGGATTACTTCTTTTGAATTGGCTCTCCGACTTGCAGATAGATCCATTCCCAAGTTTGTCTGTTTTTTCTCTGCCTACTTCTGCCCTTTCCTGAAAACCTACTCTGTGACGGTCCTGCACTAAGCATAGGTGTTTTTCCCCTTCTGTCGCTGTGTGTCTCTTTTACCCTTAGAAGAATCAACTAAATCCATGGTATCCAGAGGGTGTGTGGTTCAATTAGTGTTTTATAATCGCTTAAAGTTGGAAATTTCCAAGCTTGCCACTTATTTGTGCAGGAGGCTAACCATCTGTAAATTCTAAAAAAAGACTGTCGAGTGTAGTGTAATACAACGTAGTGTAGTACTGGCTTTGGAGTTCTGCGTTAAAAGAAGTTTTCTTACACGAGATGTGAGTGAACATAAGTAAACAACGCATGTACTCTCTTTGATCATCAGCTTCCATATTTGTGAAAAGGAGTGTATTAAAATTTTGAATACAAAGGTACGAAAGTGAGTATTTAAAGTAAATCAGTAAATTACAGCCCCACCTTCCGAGGCCCCGCCCCCAAGAGGCTCGACACTTTGCACCAAGCTGGGTTCCCTTGGCAACCGCTCAACAGATCCCAGAGTCCCTGGAGAGGACTGCAGCCAGCCGGTGGGGTCTGCTACGAATAGGTATGTAGGAGTCAGAGTCCACCGCTCGGATCCATTTCCGTAGCGAATGAAATCCCACCATCTCCTGCGGGGAGCCCAGACCAGTTCCTTTCCTTGCAAAATTAAACTTCGAGATCTCCGTAAATTCCGCTTTTGAACCTCACTCCTCCTTTCAACGAACATCGTTTTCATTCCACAGGTATTCACTGGGTACCAACTGTGAGATGTAAGATGTACTGGAATGGCAAAAGTGCTAGGTTTCCCAGGAAATGGGTCCCTTGTTAACTGCAGAGCCCACTGCTAGAGGATTTTTTCAACTGCTAAAAATGTAAGGAAATTTAAGAATTTTTGTATTCAATTGTAGTATAAACATAATGTGGCATTGGGGATTATATTGTAAATTCAAAATCAAGAAATTGCAAAATTTTTAAATTAATATTTATTTTAAACTTTCTTTCATAGTTTGGTATGAAATTTTGGGTTTTATTAAGAACTAGAAAGATGGCGAAGTTCCCTTTGTGGCTCAGTGGTTAACGAACCCGACTAGTAACTGGTTGCAGATTCGATCCCTGGCCTGCTCAGTGGGTTAAGGATCTGGCGTTGCTATGGCTGAGGTGTAGGCCAGCCGCTACAGCTCCTATTCTACCCCTAGCCTGGGAACCTCCATATGCTATGGGTGCAGCCCCAAAAAGACAAAAGAAACAAGAACAACAAAAACAAAAACAAAAAACTAGAAAGATGGCCATCTCAGCACTGGCACTTTGCATTGACTTGGATCTTTTACCTGGGAAAAATACTTAGTTCTGTTCCATTACATAATGGAAAGCAACTCTTCTGAACATGAGTTAAATATTTGCACATTTTTATTCAGGATAACTCAAAATATCTGTAGAATTCCAGTTTTCCAATATTTAGTTTTCAATTATTATATTACTATATTCCATTTGAAACTGGTGTTAGTTTTGTTCATCCAGAAGCAGATCCTGAGACAAAACTTGAGGACAAATAGTTTATATGGGCAATAATCTAGCAAAACAACAGCCACAAAGGGAAGGAAGCTAATAAAGGGAATAAAGGGAATATTATTAAGCAAATTTCTCTGTTAGCTGAATTCTCTGAGGAATTCTTGGATGTATGTCTCAGTTATTCCCTTTTAAGGGGAAAGAGAGCTGGGGTATTTATTCACCAATTCCCATCAGTTATAGGTTGAGTCTTGCTATGGAAGAATATTAATTCTTATACAGTTATACAGTCTGCTGTATAACTCAGGCAGAACAAGGTCTGGCAGCCAGAAAGGGCCCTTAAACAAAGAACCACAAGCCACCAGTTGGAAGCCGGGCTGGTCATCTGTGGAAAAGGTTGGTGTCAAATGGATAGGGTTAGGGTACTAATAACATCTGCAACATTCCAAGCTTTGCCCCACTCATACCCATTGCGCTCCCTCCACATTAAGTTGACAGCATCCTGTCACTGGTTCTTCAAGGCAGTTTCTGGTCCCAGTTTCTAAAACAAAAGGATGCGCAAAAAGACCTACATCTCCCTGCTCCTAATTAGGTAGCAGCAGCTCTACCTCTACTTTCCAGGGCAGTAACTCCTTATCAAGGACGTGACTCATTAGAGGTCATCATAGATTCTGCTTGTTACACCACTCTCATAGCCCCATGCACACGCTTCTTCCCCAGAACCCTTTTTCTCTTATGATCCAGTCTCACTCCTTCCAGGCTCTGGACCAAGCCATTCAGCATCACTCTCCAAATTAAGGACCTAGGAATATTGCTTAAAGCTCTGCCTACCAGGAGGATTTCCCCTAATCACCACCTCTCAGGACTACTCCTGAGTGGGACTAAAGTCCAAAAGCATTCCATTTACAGCTTGCACCAATATATCATGTTTCATACATGATTTTTTTTTTTGTCTTTTTAGGGCCGCTCTCGCAGCATTTGTAGGTTCCCAGGCTAGGGGTCTAATTGGAGCCTACACCACAGACATAGCAACGCAGGATCCGAGCCTCATCTGTGACCTACACCACAGCTCATGGCAGTGCCAGATCCTTAATCCACTGAGCAAGGCCAGGGATCAAACCTGCAACCTCATGGTTCCTAGTCAGATTCGTTAACCACTGAGCCACGATGGGAACTCCCATACATGATTTTTATCATTTTTTAATCAGCTATTCCTAAGGGATTCCAAATGAGGTGTGAGCTAAGAGACACTGATGAACAAGAGATCGGTGACATGTGGGTCTAGACTGCTTGCTTATGATATTTATTTGGCCTGATCCCTGGGTTCCATTTTTATCATTCAATGGGTTGCTGTTGTGTCTGCCCAGCTTGAGGACTTGATCTGTCTGACAAACCCAACTCATGTGGGCACTTCCATATGTACTGTCACCGGATGGCCCATGGCCAGGCTTTTATTCTGTCCCAGAGCCCAGGAGCATGCCAGGAGCTGGTTTTTGAATGGGGAATGGTTCTCTGCTGCAGACGGCAATGATCTACACTGAGAGGTTCCTGTTGAGTCTTCCCTAAGACTCCAAAAAGTGTCCTACCCACCACAGCGACCTCTAGCATCATGGGATCTAGCCAGGTATATGGCCCAAGAATCAAGGCCTCTGGTACCATAGCCTGAAACTGCTGTGGAGCTCTCTCTCATTCTTGGCCTTACTCAAAACTGACAGCTTTCCAAATCACCCCTTAAATGGGTCAGAACAGTATTCCCAAGTGTTACATGCTATTGCCAAAAACTAAGAAGACTTAGGAGTTCCTGCTGTGGCACAGTGGGTTAAGAACCCAACTGCAGTGTCTTAGGTTGCTGCAGATGTGCAGGTTTGATCCCTGGCCCAGTGCAATGGGTTAAAGGATCCGGCATTGCCACAGCTGTGGCCTAGGTCAGAGCTGTGGCTTGAATTCAATCCCTGGCCTAAAAGCTTCCATATGCTGAGGGTGTGGCCATTAAAAAAGAGAAAGACAGAAAATTCTACACCTCTTTTTTAGAGGTATAAGATGTAAGGTAGAGTGACCTGTCCTTTATACCTTGGAGAGTCTGTCTCAGAATGTCCCAGACCACCAGCCTTGTAAGACTTCACCAATATAACAGTCCCTTAAATCTTTGTGGGCTCATTTCCCACTTTCTGCTGCTCATATATCTTAGAGGGCATCTAGAACACCTGTGATTCCCACTCATCAGGTCTGATATTGTCAGAATTGTGAGTCAACAAGACCCCTTTGTATTGTATTTATTACAAAGAGCAGGAAGTCCTAGGGTAAGACTAAATGTCCATTGATGACTGTTCTAAATAAATACAAACTGCTTCTGATCCTTCTCCTTGGTGTGCATTGAAAGAAATGCATTTTATAGCTGAGTGGCTACATACTACATACAAGAAGCTGTGTCTGTCTAGTAAGGTTCATGTCTGCACAGTAGCTGCAATTAGGGCTGCCCCTTGGTTAAGTTTATAGGGGTCCCATATTGTCTGTCATGATCTATCTGGTTTTTGCAGAAACTCGAACTAGAAAATTATGCACGACCGGGCACCTTTTAAATAGTTTTGGGGTGGCTCTCTTCTATTTCATTCAGAACAAATTACGATTGCTCATCTTAGCCAGCAGATGAGGAGCAGACATGCAGTTTCAGGAGTTCCACTTGGCCTTTTCTACCACAATGGCCCTTACTCCACAGTTAGGGAACCCCTGTGAACCTTTAGCTAGCTGCAGTCCCTATTACGCACTCAAGGACCAGGAAAATAACCACTGAGTGAGCCTGCAGATCCTTTGGATGTGCTATAAGACAGACTTGAGCCAAAGCTCCATTTGTCACTGGTTCTCCATTTGCCCTCTCTAACAGGAGGCTATGATGGCATTTTGGATCCATTGGTATTGATGTCAGTTCAGACTCTGTGTCCTGTAGCTCTTGAAAGAGAATATTTGTACTCCCACAGTGTCTGTTTCACTGGTTAATGGTTGTAGTTCTCTTGCAGAAGGATTGGGAAATCCCTACTGTAAATACATGTTCTGGTGTTGCAGGCCCCCATCCTCAGAGGCTTCGTACTTTCCCTTAAATAAGTGGGCTCCAGAATCACAAACAAGGAATCATAATTTTCTCTGTGGCTGCTGACGTCAGCCTTTGGTTCAGTTGACTTTTATCATTTTTAGAAATGTAAGTTAATCAGCACTTTCACTGATTGCTCATCTGTCTCACCCCTAGGAAGTCCATGGTTTACCACCATCACTGCAGATCTCTGTGGGTCTTGCTTGTTGCCATTCTGGGCTTGCTGCCCATTATGGTAATTATACCTACTTTGTTTCTGACAGTTAAGTGTTGCCACCTGGCCTCTGCTCTGCCAGACCCTAGCATCCCCACGGACATGGGAGAACCCAATAGCATAGCAGCTGCTCCCCTACTTGAAATCTCAGTCTAAAAAGGACAGCCACCACCAAGCTTCTTAATGATACCAGTGCCCCCTTACTAGTTTATTCCTTAATGTCTTAATAAAAAGAGAGTCCCCTGGCCATCCCAAAGAGCAGAGTTGGCTGACGGGTTCTCTGGTCTCATGTGATAAATCCATTTAATCTGTCCTCTCTGTGAGCCTTTAACACCTTCCTCTGTGCTCTGCCAGGCAGTTCTGGCACTGCCACCTCACTATAGTCTCGGGAGGGTGGGGGGTTCACCACCCCCACAGCCTGCTGAAGTTCCCAGGCCAGGGATCAAAACCCATGCCACAGCAGTGACAATGCCAAATCCTTAACCCACTGAGCCAGTAGGGAACTCTTAATCTGTTAGTTTTTTTCCAAGCTTCAAGAAACCTTTCTAGCAGTGAAATAGGACCTGCTCCAGGTGTCCTAGCCAGGATGTTAAACTATGAGTCATGGGAGAGGGTCCACCGATCAGTAAACTCTCATCCATCCTACGTTCCCACACCTGGTACCCTCAATTCTTTCCCAGGTGTGTTCTCCTTGTTCCTATTGGTACATCATAGCCAAGGCCTGGACCTCTTTAGGTACTTAATACCTTTCTTCCCCTCCATTGCTTCCCCAGTCGGGCTGGGCTGACACTTGACTCTAGCTATTGCTCTATAAGCTGTGAAAGAAAATCAAGGCAGATTTGGTAAAGGGCAAGTACTGTCTTCTGAGGCACCTGCCTCAGGTGAGGCAAGGAGAGGATGCTCTCAGAATGAGAAGGCCACTTCTGGTAATGCAGAGCATTCAGGGGTAACCTTGAGTTTTCATCTCAAATCACAATATACTAGTAATATGTCTTACTACATCTTGTTTCATAGTGTCCTCTTAAAATGATATTGGTATATTAAGCCCATTTGATATTCTTAACTTTTAACTTCCACAGAGAAATAAAATCATATCACATTTACCTGAAAGTATATAGCCCACTTTAATCCATCTTTCACTGGTCTGTGAACAATGCCCCATACCACAAGGACAAAGTTTCGTTCCACATTTCAAGTCTGCTCGTTAAAATATTTTCATATGATTTTGTAACTTTTCCATAAAGGGATTGTATATCATTTGTTCTATTTAATCCTAGTTTCTTTACATTTTTGCAGCTAAGTCATATTTATCTTTGGTTACATTTTCTAGCTATTTTTGAGGTACAAAAATGCAGCTGAATTTTGTGCAATGATTTTGAGTTCATCACATTGGAATATCTCATTAATTCTTAAAATGTATCTGATATACTTGATTCCTATATAGTCAATCATATCAATTTGGGTTTTCGTTCTTTTGTCTTAGAATATTTTAAATATTTAATCATTAAATATAATGGTTTTCAATAAGATGAAGTTAGTTCCTATTAACTGCTAATAAACTTGTCTTTTATTTCTCATTAAAGGGTTTCAATTGTCTCATACTTTTCTACATCCATTAAAATTATCATACAGCTTTTCTCCTTAAATTTATTTTAATGTGATAAATTAATCTTTTCATATTAAACCAGCCTTGAATTCCTGGGGAAACCCAACTTAGTCATGATGTTATTATCTTCTTTATGTATTACTGAATTCAACAACTTGCTAATATCTTGATGAGGACTTTTAAAAATCTTGTTCATATATGAAATTGGCATATAATTTTTCTTTTTCACTCTCTTCTCTGGTTTAGGTATGGATTTTATATGAGACCCATAAACTGATGTAAGAAGTCTTTATCTTCTCTCTGAAAAAGCATCTATAAGATTTAAGACTGGGAGCACTTCAATAAAACCATCTGGTTTCCTTGTGGGGAGATCTTAAGGTACTGACTCAGTTTCCTTAATGGTTATAAAACCACTCAAGATGTCTTTTTTTTCCTCAAGCTGATTTTTATAGTAATCTGTCAGTTTTGCTTAAGTTTTCAAATTTGAGATAACTTTCTGATAGCCTCTTATGACAGCCTCTTATCATCTATGTATCGGCAGCATTATTACCTCTGTGGTCCCTCTTCCTTTCCGTGTCTAATAGAGTTTGATCAAGGAGACAATAAATCAGTAAGCATTATGGAAGTTTTAACCCAAAAAACTCGCAAACTTGATGTAAACAACATTTTAAAAACACTACATCAAACCAATATAAATTGCATTTCCTTTTCAAGGATACAGAAAATTTTTCTGAAAGTTACCATGTGCCAGGCCATAAGGCAAAACTCAACAAATGTCAAATAATTAATGTAATATGGAGAACATTCTCTGATTATAAAGAAATTTAGAAATAATCACAACAAAACAGGAAAATCTTCGTTTTGTGATGTGAGAAAACACCTTTTTTTTTGTCTTTTTGTCTTTTCTAGGGCTGTTCCCACAGCATATGGACGTTCCCAGGCTAGGGGTCGAATCGGAGCTGCAGCCACCGGCCTACACTAGAGCCACAGCAACGCGGGATCCGAGCCACGTCTGCGACCTATACCACAGCTCATGGCAACGCCGGATCCTCAACCCACTGAGCAAGGCCAGGGATTGAACCCGCAACCTCATGGTTCCTAGTCAGATTCGTTAACCACTGCGCCACGACGGGAACTCCAGAAAACACACTTCTAAAAAAACTAATGGCCAATTTTGTGCTTTCTATCTTCTTTTCTTGATCACTCTTGACAGAAAATTTTTATTTCTAAATCCTTTAAAAATATCATTATTTAGCCTTGTTGACTTTCTTTATATGTTTGTTTTCTATTTTGTTACTTGTTAAAAATGTATCTTTCTATTTTTCTTGTTTTTCCAACTTCTTAAACTATGAGCTTATCTCATTACTTTTTAACACTTACTTGGGTTCTAATCTAAGTATTTAAAGTTTCTAAATACTATTTTAGCTACATCTTATAAGTTTTGTTATATATTATGTGTTGTTGTTGTTGTTGTTTGCGTTTTAGGGCTGCGCTCACAGCATATGGAGGTTCCCAGACTAGGGGTCCAATTGGAGCTACAGCTGCCAGCCTACACCACAGCCACAGCGACATCAGATCCAAGCAGCATCTGCAACCTACACCACACCTCAGGGCAATGCCAGATACTTAACCCACTGAGGGAGGCCGGGGATTGAACCTGCAACCTCATGGTTCCTAGTCGGATTCATTTCCACTGTGCCATGACGGGAACTCCATGTTTATCATTTTTCAATTCTACGTATTTTCTAATTTCTGTTAGGATTTCCTTTAAAACCATTTGTAGCCCTATACACATACTCATAGACTAATTTATATGTGTATATACATATAACATATTTGATTTTTTTAAAATGTTTTCAATTAGGTTTTTGTTTGACTGGTTGTGTGTACACTAATTTGATCTTTAATAGAATACACACATCTTAGCATGCATGTGTCTATATACATGTATGTATTTTTTTCTTAGTCTTTCAAAAACATTTCATTTTAATTGTCTTCTATACAGGTGGCTTTTTGCTCCTTAAGCTATGAAACTATTATTGTTTTAATAGATTATTTAACTTATTTGCTATTACTAGCAATACATATGTTCAGCAGCAAGGAATTGCTTCTGGGCTAATTCACAGGATATTCTAGTTCTCTCTAAACTGCCTGCCTGTTTCTCCTAAAATAGGCACTTTAACAATCTTACTCTTTCTTACTATAGTATTTTGTATTATGACTACTCAAGAGAAGACAGAAGAGCCTCCTTTTGTGGATATATTTAATGAAGATGAAGCTGAAAAAAACTTTATATTGTCTAAACCTGTTTGCTTTGTTGTATTTGGAAAACCAGTAAGTTATGTCTTCTAATGTATCAATATATTTAAAAAATTATAAAGTCATAATCTCATGTTACCAAAGAATGAAAACTATGTAGTGTGCTAATTTGTTATGTGTTTATTAGACTTTCATGGTATGACTTAAAATCTGGTATAGCATTAGTTATAAATTATAACTTTTTGTCCTCTTGTAAACTATAATTGAAAAAGAACCTAGGAGTTCCCATTGTATTTATGCAGGTAAAGAACCCAACATAGTGGACATAAGGATGCAGGTTCAATCCCTGGCCTCGCTCAGTAGGTTAAGGATCCAACATTTTTGCAGCTATGGTATAGGTCACAGCTGTGGTTCTGATTTGACCCCTGGCCCAGGAACTTCAGGAACTTTCATATGCCTTGGATGAGGCAAAAAAAAAAAAAAAAAAAAAAAAAAGCCTCTCCAGAACAGCAGAGACTAAGGGCTGGACCCCAACTCTTGACTTGATTTTATAGGGACCCTTGGGACAGATACCAAGAAATGGTTCCAACAACTTTTATTATGTTTGTAAAAACAAGAGTTTGAAAAGCCACCAGTGAAAGCAATCAGATGCAAAGGTTTCTTCATTAAAGTGAACTTTTGTCTTTAAAATATGATACTCTTCAAAGATGTCCATTTAAGAAGAAACCTTTTGCTCTTGAAAGTTACTAAATGGAAGTTTGTCAAAACCGTCATGATTATAAACTTTAGGAAGAAAATAAAATGATGACTCTCAATGTAATCACAATGACTTGTATTCAAAATTAAACAAAAGAAAGTGTACACCTGGAATAATACCATTATGGTACAGCTTCCTGGATTCAGGACTATTTTCTTAATTTAAAAAGTTATTTAAATCACTTATTTTTTTTGATAGGCAAGAAATAGATTTATTAGGATAGGACACTTGTGAGAGATGCAAGTGGGCAGGCAAGGAAGCCCTGCCAAAAGTTATTTAAATCACTTTACAAAATATAAGAAAAAGTGACAATTAACAGAGAAAAGAAGCTACAAATATCTAGGGCCTAGTTATTGTATGGGGAAAATTTTACTTGATAACATTTATGTAATTGTAGTAACTATCAACAGAATCTTTAAAAATAAGAATATCTGTTTTATTAGCAAATGGCTCTTCTATTTTCTATTCTATTGGATTTTAAATAGCATCTTTCTTTTTAAGGGGGTTGGGAAGACAACATTAGCCCAACAGATAACACAGGCATGGAAATGTATTCATGTAGAAGGTAAATTTTATCTTTTGTCTCCAATATTTTAACAAATTTCAAATATGCCTTAAAAGCTAAAGAACTGTACAATGAATACCCATATACGTGTCTACTAACCATCTAGATTCTATGATTAACATTTGCTATATTTAATCATACATCGGCATCAACCCAGTGAATATTATCTTTATAATAGCATTAAACATTTTTTTGCCCTTCTGTTAGTCCTAGTTTTTCATAGAATTTAGCTTAATGAAATATCTTGGACTCTATTCTACTGTCTCCAATTCTCTAATTCTGTAATTTTTTTTAATTAATTAATTAATTTTTTTTTTTTTTTGTCTTTTAGGGCCTCACTGGCGGCATATGGAGGTTCCCAGGCTAGGGGTCGAATTGGAGCTTTAGCCACCGGCCTACACCACAGCCACAGCAACACAGGATAGGAGCCGCATCTGCAACCTGCACCACAGCTCAGGGCAATGCCAGATCCTTAACCCATTGAGCGAGGCCAGGGATGGAACCCGCGTCCTCATGGATGCTAGTCAGGTTCGTTAACCACTGAGCCATGATGGGAACTCCTATTATTTATTTTTTAAATGATTTTTATTTTTTCCATTGTAGTTGGTTTACAGTGTTCTGTCAATTTTCTACTGTACAGCAAAGTGACCCAGTCACACATACATATATACAAAGAATTGGGAATATGTGTGTCTTGGGTGTCTCCCTATGAAAGACGAGAAGAGATAAAACTCTCATAGCTGTTTTTTGGAGGATTTTTGCAGGACTTAATAAACTTCAATGATAAATTTTATTTTTATTGTTTATAATTTTCTTTCCATTCTTTGTAATATGTAAGACAAGGACTGATATCTTGTATATAAGTATTATTTTCATCAATAAAACTAGTTATGCCCTAATAGAAAAGTAAACAAAAGACTGAATCAGTAATCCATAAAAGTAGAAATAAAAATAGACAAATACAAGAAAAAAAGGTTTAACTTCATTGTTATTCAAAGAAATGCTAAGTAAAATGATGCTACTAAATTGGCAGTGAATCTTTAAAGTTTCTACCATCATTGTTGGCAAGGATATAATCAAATGAGCTTTCCACACAGTTAGTGATCTGGTACAATTTGGGGGGAGAACAATTAATTTGGTAACACATAATACACATACACAAAACTTTAAAGTTTTCCTCTTTCTTTATCAAAATAAAATTTACTTGTAAGAAATCTTTAAAAAACACCAAATGTTCCATAAAGTCCTCCCCTAGGTCATGCCTTGTTATTTCTGTCCCATAATATCTTCCATCGTGAGATAAAATATTCCCTCAAAAAAAACCAGGAGTTCCAATCGTGGCGCAGCAGAAATGAATCTGACTAGGAAACATGAGGTTGCAGGTTCGATCCCTGGCCTCACTCAGTGGGTTAAGGATCTGGTGTTGCTGCAGCTGTGGCATAGGCCAGTGGCTACAGCTCCAATTCAACCCCTAGCCTGGGAACTTCCATATGCTGCTGGTGCAGCCCTAAAAAGACAAAAAATAAAATTGAATAAATAGATAAATAAATAAATCCAGGGAGTTCCCATCGTGGCGCAGTGGTTAACGAATCTGACTAGGAACCATGAGGTTGCGGGTTCGGTCCCTGCCCTTGCTCAGTGGGTTAACAATCCGGCGTTGCCGTGAGCTGTGGTGTAGGTTGCAGACGCGGCTCGGATGCCGCGTTGCTGTGGCTCTGGCGTAGGCTGGTGGCTACAGCTCCGATTAGACCCCTAGCCTGGGAACCTCCATGTGCCGCGGGAGCAGCCCAAAGAAATAGCAAAAAGACAAAAAAATTTAAAAATAAATAAATAAATAAATAAATCCATAAATATCTTAACTTGGCAATTCTAACACCAGTTTGTGCTAATATTTTGAATTCATATTTTAGCTTTACCAGTTTTGGAAGAACAGATGGCAAGTGAAACTGAATCAGGAGTTATGGTAAACAAAGTTGTTATGATTTCTTTAAAAAGCTCTGTATCACAGGTACCTTACACAGTCATGTACAGTATCTGTGCTTGTTCTTAGCTGCAGTCGATGCTGATCAGTGGCCAAAGTATTCCTGATGAACTTGTCACAAAGCTGATATTGGAGAAGCTCAACTCCCCAGAAGTCTCTCACTTTGGTAAGTTTCTTTTTATCTATCAGTGTCTAGCAAAGCAGGCTTAAAACTTGTGGTTTATTTGAGGCACAAATAATTCCTGGAGTTACTCTTTTTGCTCCTGTGGCACTGGAATCCCAGAGTCTGAATTCAGCTGAGCAGCTCACATAGTTTTATTTGATTGTTTACTTGTTTTTATTCTTCAGAATCTACATTTGTTTTAAAGAATGATGTTTATATGATTCAGTCTTCTTTTAGCAATTTGTTATCCAGCAAAAGCATCAAAAATCTTCTGTGGTCCTTCACACAATGCTGATGACCCCTGCTGACTGCTTTCCCATTCACCGTGAGTTTTATTACCAAGTCCCATCAATGTTTTAAGTTTTTCTGCATTAATCCACGCTCATAAGACAGGAATGGGAACTAGGATAACACCAGCTTCCCCTCTGGCAGGTTCAGTCTCTTCATCCAGTCTACCCTCTGACTCTGGACCCAAGAAATCTCCCTGCCATCAAATGGATGTTGAACAGAAGCATTGGACCTAATTTCTCAAGGCAAAGACTACTGAAGCTCAGAAAAAGAGCAAACTCTATGGAATTTGCCAAAAAAAAAAAAAAAAAAAAAAAGGAAGAATAAAGATGTGTTTGGGAGAAAACCATCCAACTGAAATAGATTTATTAAATGAGAGAAGGAAAATTTAGAGATCTGCTTTATATTCTCATTAAATTGAGAGGACATTGTGACGATTAAGAATATAGGAATACAGGAGTTTCCATTGTGGATCAGTGATTAACGAACTCGACTAGAAACCATGAGGTTGCGGGTTCAATCCCTGACCTCGCTCAGTGGGTTAAGGATCCAGCGTTGCCATGAGCTCTGGTGTAGGTTGCAGATGCGGCTTGGATCTGGCATTGCTGTGGCTGTGGTGTAGGCAGGCAGCTATTGCTCTAATTCGACCCCTAGCCTGGGAACCTCCATATGCCACCGGTGCAGCCCTAAAAAGATAAGAGACAAAGAATATAGGAACACAAATAAAATGCAGTACGGTGAAAATCAGTAGTGGAAGTAGCAACATCAGACTTGTCACTGCAAACTTTTAACTTTAAAGTAACTTTATCATTTATATCAATAGCTGGAAAGGATGAACTGTATCTTTTCATCCATATGTAGATATATATCCACATATCATCTCCTTTATTTCATATAGATACACTTATCTATCTGTCTATCATCTATCCATCCATTTATCTATCTATGATCAGTAATAAAGAGGATGAACTTGGAAAAAACACTCATGATGTTTTAAGTAAAATAAGCAAAAAGGTAAAAATGAACAATCAATTCTAACATAGTTCAACAAATGACCACAAAAAGCATGGTGATTGAAACTAAAGCATATATAAAGGTAGGTAGGCAACTGTCTTTTTATCCTTCACCTCATCTTACTTCTTGAGAAAATTTAGTATGATATACATGGCTACCAAAAGATGGCATAAATTATAAGTCCTGGCAAAAAGAGAAAGAAAAAAAAATGAAAGAAATAAATCCACTCAGCAATGCCATTCAGTTCATAATAACCCTTTTAACTTCTTATTATGGAAAATTTCAAACAGAAGTAGAGAGATTGATATAAAATCCCCCATATGTCTATCACTCAGCTTTAACAATGACAACTCTTGTCTCATCTCATGTCATCTATGCCTCTACCTACAACCTCCTACACCAACTTACTTTATTTTGAAGGTAATCCATATCATATCAGTTCACCTGTAGATGTTTTAGTTTGTATTTCAAAAAGATAAGGGCTCTTTTAAAACATGTCACATTACCATTATCATACTTTAAAATTAATAATAAATCATCTACTAACCAGTCTGTGGTCCAAATTCGCTATTTGCATCATACATTTTTTTTTGAGTTGGTTTTTGTTTGTTTTTTGAAGCAGGATCCCACCAACCAAGTTTCACATATTGCTATTGATCAGTATATTGCAAGTCCCTTTAATCTGTAAGTTGACCTTGCCTTTTTCCATCATCTTGTGTTTTCTATCCTGAAGAAAACCACTGTTTGTCTTTTGGAGTTTTCTACCTTCTGGATTTTGCTGATTGTACCCCCTGGTATCATTTAACGAGTTCCTCTTTCCCCTCGACTTCCTGTACACAGGTACCTGTCCTGGAAGTTAGCAGAGGAAAGTGAAGTGATTTCTCAAGTCTGAGGGCTATACTGTCCGCATGCAAGTGCATGGCTCAGCATGCACAACTCTGCTCTTTTAAAGGCTACAGTGGGTGGGGGCAGGACCTCGAGCTCATTCTGCCCGACCTCCCCTCACCCGTCCTACAGCATCCCCAAAGGAAATTTTTTGGAATCTAGCACTCTGCTAAACACAATTTGAAAGTCTCTGCTAAGCAAGGATTCTTTCTGATATTTGGCCTTAGCCAGAAGCCTGGTGAAGGGTAGAAATAAAATTGGAAGTGAAGTGCTTACGAAATAGAGATATTGACTTGGGTCAGAGGGTGGATGAGGATGGATAACTGATGACTCCAAAAGCCCTAAACACAGAACTGTGCTTCTATGGAAACTGCACAGTAAGGTATTGCCAGATTCGATCTTAATTTTTTTTTTCTGTATCATACATAGCCCTTTTATACTTGGAGCTTCTATCAATGTTTAGGAAAAAACCTTACCCAATCTATAGTTATAATCATTTCATTCACAACATGTCATGCTGTGTGGGCTCTGAGCCTAAATCAGCTTCCATCCTCACCCAAGAGAACAAGCAAGAGTCAGCTCCTAGGCATCCTGAGAAGCCCCTCTCTGCTTCCTCCTTCTAGATTCTGGAAAAGATCATTTTTCCCAGTGAATGATGGATAGCTCTGATCTGGAAATTCCCTGCCCCGGGTGTACTACACTAGGGATGGTACTGCAAGTCACTAGTTACCAATGTATCCACTAATGTCAGGCTGGCCTGAGATGAGATAGCTATCAGGGCTGGCTGGACACAAAGCTACTCAATGTCCATGAATCTCAACACATTGATCTAAAAGCAGTCACATGCCATCTTCAGTTCTGTGGATAAGGGAATATCTTCTTCTTACTATGCCAGGAAGTGGGGGCAAAGTGATGGTATGGGCCGGTTGGTTGCCCCTAAGCAGTGATGTGAACAGTCTTGGAGTTTTCCCTTGGTGGGGGTGATACTGGCTGAGCACTAGCCTGTTGAGTGCTTACCCTGCCTCTGATGGTATATGCAGAGCCTTCCAGCAAGGAGTGGTGTGGGGTCTGCCCTTCTTCTGTCTGCAACTTGGAGGGCAACGGCTTACTAATGATGTCCTGGAGAGCTGGAATGGGACAGGAAGGTAGAATCCTCATGGATGCTTCCATCTTCACAACATGGGTGATCAACATGTCTCTGGGGTTCGAGAAGTTGACGGTGGGCTCAGCAGCTCTATGAAGTATCCCCCTAGGGCCTTCCCAGAACTGGATCTAGAGAACTAACTTATTCTACTCTAAATCTTCTGTGGTGAGGCAAACAAGCAACATAACTGTCTCTCTCAACCTCTTCCATCTATATATCTCTAGGATCTGAATATGATGATACTGGCCACCTCTCAATGGGTAGAGCCCTCAAATCCATTACTCAGGACATTCAAGCAACCCAAATAGTAGCCTATAAGGAGAGAGCCAGACCCCATGGAAACAACCTACCCTTCTGCTGCCTCAATCAGGGAAAAGACAAGTATGAAACTCATGCCAGTATACATGTACACCTAAGGTTTGGCATGCCTGCAAACAGTCGCACTTGGAATGACTGACAAGCTCTCCAGGCAGTGGCTGAGGTTGAAGCAATGTGCAGGGTGCTGGAGAGCACAGCAAACAGAGTGCCATACATCTTTCTGTCATCCACACAGATGTGGGCAGTGCTGGCAGCAAAGGGAATGGGAGGGAGGTCTTGTTTAATCCCTTGGTGGTAAGGAGGGGAGAGCATGAACTCTGGGGACTAATTCTGGAATTAGCCAATCAGGATGGGTGAGCTGGGCAAGGGTTGCATTTAACTTTGGGCTAGGCTCTGCTGTCCTCTTCACCACAGTGCCCACCAGTGCAATGCATCAGACTAGAGGGGTTAATGCCAGCCATCATGTCCCTGAGGAGGCAATGGTCAGTCTTGAAAACAAGTTCAAATAAGGTTGTTAATCAAGTGAGGACTAGATTAACAATAGGAGCCAAAACAAACCGGGGGAGTGCAGAGCCAGGGAAGCAAAAAGAAAGAACAGCAGGAGGAGGTAAGCAGAGAAAGTTCTGGCCCAGTTCCTGAGATAGTGCTGATGCATGCAGGAGTTATATTTTTGCAGGAGCGTATCAAGTTCATTTAAAGAGCCTCAAATAGGATGGATGCCTTAAGACATCACCACTATTTCAAAGTGTTCAAAGACAACAGCAAGAGCAAATAAATTAGCCAAGTTGGAAACTAGGAATTATAGCCAGACTGAAGAGAATCGTGATTATAGCTCCTCTATCCAAAACCCAGATAATAGGTCTCACTTTCTGCCTCTTGAAGCTAAACTACTTATTGCTTCTCTGGATAGTGTCCAACACATAGTTAGCAAAAAGTAAAGTGTTCGAGAAAGCTTAGAAGAAATTGGCATCTGCCTAAGCATTTAATGAGATTTTGGATTACCATGATAGCTATTGATCTGCTTTTTTAAAGTAAAAGATTGTGATCAGCATGTTCTTAGGTGAAACTTTTGAGGCTGGCTTATTAGACACATTCATTCATTGTCTTTCAACAGATGCTCAGATAACTTTTTTTGTTACACGATTCTAGGCATTGTGTAGGATAGCATTTCTCAAGCGTTTGGGTCTCAAGATTCCTCTACACTTAAAAGAACTATTGAGGTCCCAAAAGAGCTTTTGTTTACATGGGTTCTATCTATCAGAATTTATCATATTGGAAATTAAAACTAAGAAATGTTTAAAATATTTGCTTAAAATAATAAAACCACTACATTAAGAGCATATTTTTTGAAAAATAATTAAATGCTTCAAAAAAAAATTTAGTGAGAGGAGTGGTATTATTTTATCTTACAAATCTTTTAGATGTCTGGCTTAAGAGAAGACCTAGCTGGATTCCCACATCTGCTTCTGTACAATCTATTGCAATATATTGTTTTTGTGTAAGTACATAAAAAAATTTCAGCTTTGCACTAAAATGAAGTTGGAAAAGGGAGGCGTATTTTAATAGGCTTGAGAATAATTGTGGCTATTCTTAATCCTACACCAGAACTCAACAAAGGGAAGTTTCTTAATGGTTGGTTGCGTTGTGGAATCTCAAACAATATCAATGAATTTTTCAGACTCTGTTACATGAAAATCCATTAGTCAGCCTTGCATTAGAATGGGCCTTTTACCCATGCATAATTTGGGGGCACCATCCATTGGTCATTTGGAAAATATTGGTTGACTGAGTTTTGTAGATCTTCCAACTGTTGAAACATTTCATTATATAGTATCAAAAAGTCACATTTGTTGATGACATCACCAATCTCATCAGGAAAAGGTTTAAGAATTGGGAAGCTGTTTAGCTTCTGGCAGTGGACACAAGTTTTCTTTTCTTTTCTTTTTCTTTTTTTTTTTGTCTTTTTTTTTTTTCTTTGTCTTTTTGTCATTTCTTGGGCCGCTCCCACGGCATATGGGGGTTCCCAGGCCAGGGGTCCAATCGGAGCTGTAGCCACCAGCCTACGCCAGAGCCACAGCAATGCGGAATCCGAGCTGCATCTACGACCTACACCCCAGCTCATGGCAATGCCAGATCGTTAACCCACTGAGCAAGGGCAGGGACCGAACCCACAACCTCATGGTTCCTAGTCGGATTCGTTAACCACTGCGTCACGACAGGAACTCCCTGGATACAAGTTTTCTGAATCTGAATTTTCACTTGAATTTTACATTGGCAACAAGTACTGTCAGTTGTCAACCTTGAAGTGACAGCCTCACTCCATTCACTTTTTATAAAATATCTGCCAAAAATCAAAGTTAAATAACCACAATTTGTCTGTCAAATGTCCCTCCAAGAAAAAAAAAAAAAAGAGTTCTATTAAAACAGGATAAAAATTGTTTGAAGTCCTTTAATTCCCAATGAAGGAGTTGTGGCTTTATTCTATAAACAAGAGAAAGGTTTCTCAATCCAGAATCAAGGTGGTGGAGGAGTAGGACACGGAGCTCAACTTCTCCCACAAATACATCAAAAAAAAAATCTACGTGTAGAACAATTCTCACAAAACTTCTACTGAATGCTGGCAGAAGGCATCAAACCTCCAAAAAGGGCAAGAAAACCTCCACATAACTCAGCAGGATAAAAGAGAAAAAAGAGAGAGAGAAGAGAGAACAAAGAATCAGGATGGGACCAGCATTCCTGGGAGGGAGCTGTGAAAGGGAAAAGGAATCTAAACACTGGGAGGCCCCTTAGAGGGGAAGCCTCAAAGTCTCAAAGAAAAGCACAGCAGCTGGTCTAAGGGAGTATAGGAGGAGGCCTGGGCCTGACAGAGAAGCAAAGCTCCACTTTTGGAGAGTGAGGGAACCACCATAGGAACTTCTTTTTCTGTGAATGCACAGGCTCTCAGGTGGCAGGGCACCTCTTGCACAGACAATGGGGCACGTGCAAGCCACTGCAGCCATCTAGGACTCCAGAGGTGGGCTAAGCCTGCCATTGCCTGCTGCCCCCACCACCCCAGGACCAATGCATCTGCACACGGTCCAGAGACTAAATGCCAGCCATCACCCCCATCTCCCTGGGAATGCACATATCCTGCCATTGCTGCTGCCAAGGGACCCATGACTAGGCACCTCCTCTAATTCCCCAGGGGTTGCTGGTACTGCCAAGAGCATGTGCAGGAGGAGCACCTGAACACCCCCATCAAGGTAATAATTATCTGAGCATAGGAGAGGAAAGAGGCAGCAAGCATACAAATTAAAAGCAGCCCTCAGGCCAAAAATTAGTAAAGCTACTCAGGGATACCCCTGCATATAAATGGCCTTCCAAGATTACAGTAGATAATTGTTTCCCCTAAACTCACAGAGTAAGAAAAATGTAAGCAAAATTAAGAAACATAGGAACCATTATCAATTAAAAGAACAGGAGAATCTCCCCAAAGGAGCAAACAATGAAATAGATCTCTGCAGTCTAAGAGACACTGAGTTCAAAATGGAGGTGATGAAAATACTGAAGGAAGTAGGGACGAATATCAACAGTAATGCAGACTACTTTAAAAAGGAACTAGAAACTATAAGGAAGAGCCAAGGAAAATTAGAAAATTCATTTGCTGAGATGAAAGCTGAGCTAAAGCAAGGAACAGCAGAATGAATAATGCAGAGGAACAAATAAGTGACTTGGAAGACAGACTAATAGAAACCACCCAATCAGTACAGCAGACAGAAAGCCAAATGAAAAAACAAGCACACAAAAAAACTAAAGCAATATAAGATACATATGGGATATTAAAAAAAATAAAAGCAATATAAGAGATCTATGGATACTATGGAAAAATAGTGGTCCTAGAAGGAGAAGAAAGAGAAAAGCAGATTGAAAATATATTTGAAGATATTATGACTAAAGTTTCCAAAATCTAAAGAAGGATATAGATATTCAGGTACAGGAGGCATAGAGGGTCCCAAACAAGATAAACCCAAACAGACTTACACCAAGGCATATATAATAAAAATGGTAAAGTTAAACATAAGGAGAGGATTCTAAAGGAAGCAAAAGAAAAACAGAGTTAATTACAAGTGAACACCCATAAGGCTATCAACTGTTTATTCTACAGAAACACTGCAGGCCAGAAGGGAGTAACAGGCATATTCAAACTTCTAAAAGGAAAATATTTGCAACCAGAATACTTTACCCAGCAAGATTACCATTTAAAATAGGAGAAATGAAGAAGTTCTCAAACAAGCAAAAACTAAAAGAATGTAGCAAGACTAAACCTACCCTAAAAGAAATAATGAAAGTTCTCCTCTATATAGGAAAGAAATAAGAAGATATAGAATGGAGGTAATCACAATTGGAGAGTAATCACTTAAATAAGCCAGCATGCAAATCAAAAAGAAAAGAAAACAAAAAATCCTGTTTGTAAAAGTGCCAATAAACACAAGGAGTAGCAAAAGGATAAACACGAGGATGTAAAAATGGACATCAAAATCATAAAATGTGGGAAAAGAGAGTAAGAAAATCTAGACTCTTCTCTTTAGAGTATGTTTGGTCCTATTTGACTATCAGTCTAAAGCAAGCACATAGAGGAAGGGGACGACATATTTGAAAAACAGGGCAACCACAAACCAAAAACAAATAATAGGTTCACAAAAACTAAAAAAGAAAAGGACACAAGCATAAAATAAAAGGAAATCATCAAACCACAAAAATAAAAAGGAACAAAGAAGAAACAATATCAACTGGAAAATAAGGTTTCAGGTGGCAATAAATTCATATGTATCAATAATTACCTTAAATGTCAATGGAATGAATACTCCGATCAAAAAACATAGAGTGGCAGATTGGATAAAAAAAAAGAGCCTATAATATGCTGCCTATAAGAAACCCACCTTAGGACAAAGGACACACACAGATTGAAAGTGAGGGGATGGAAAAAGACATTTCAAGCAAATGAAAATGACAAGAAAATAAGAATTGCAACAATAATATCATAAAAAACAGACTTTTGGAGTTCCCACTGTGGCACAGTGGTCAACGAATCCAACTAGGAACCATGAGGTTGCGGGTTCCATCCCTGGCCTTGCTCAGTGGGTTAAGGATCCAGCATTGCCATGAACGGTGGTGTAGGTCACAGAGGCGGCTCAGATCCCTCATTGCTATGGCTTTGGCATAGGCCGGTGGCTACAGCTCCGATTAGACCTCTAGCCTGGGAACCTCCATATGCCATGGGAAGCGGCTGTAAAACAGGCAAAAATACAAAAAAAGAAAAGAAAAAATAGACTTTAAAACAAAGGCCATAAAGAAGGATAAAGAAGGACACTATTTAATGATAAAAGGATCAATTCAAGATGAGGCTATTGGAGTTCCCATCGTGGCGCAGTGGTTAATGAATCTGACTAGGAAACATGAGGTTGCGGGTTTGATCCCTGCCCTTGCTCAGTGGGTTAACGATCCGGTGTTGCCGTGGTCTGGGGTGTAGGTCACAGACGCAGCTCGGATCCTGCGTTGCTGTGGCCCTGGTGTAGGCTGGCGGCTACAGCTCCGATTAGACCCCTAGCCTGGGAACCTCCATATGCCGCGGGAGCGGCCCAAGAAATGACAAAAAGACAAAAAAAAAAAAAAAAAAAAAAAAAAGAAGAGGCTATTATACTCATCAACATATATGCCCCTAATGTAGGAGCACCCAAGTACAAAGAACAAATACAGACAAAAGGAGAAAGTGATGGGTATACAATAATAGTAGGAGACTTTAACACCACACTCATATCAATGGACAGATCTTCTAGAGAGATAATCAGTAAGGCATCAGAAATCCTAAATGACACGATAGAACATTTAGACTTAATTGGTATTTTCAGGACATTACATCCAAGAAAACCAGATTATATGTTCTTTTCAACTACATGTGGAATATTCTCAAAGATTGACTATATATTGGGACACAAAACAAGCCTCAACAAATTTAAGAGTATAAAAATTTTTTCAAGCATCTTCTCTGACAAAAACAGCAGGAAACTTGAAATCAACCACAGGAAAAGAAATGAGAAAAAACCAAGTACATGGAAAGTAAATAATATCCTACTAAAAAACCAATGGGTCAATGAGGAAATCAAAAAGTAAATTAAAAAATATCTTGAGGTAAATGAAAATGGAAACACAATCATATTAAAATTTATGAGATGCTAGAAAAACAGTTCTAAGAGGGGAGGTCTAGTGATAGAGGCCTTCCTCAAAAAACAAGAAAAATCTCTAACTTAACCTACCACCTAAAAGAATTAGAAAAAAAAACAAACAAACAAACAAACAAAAGCAAAAATCAGCAGAAGGAAGGAAATCATAAAGATCAGAGGGGAAGCAAATAAAATAGAGATTAAAAAAATAGAACAAATTAATAAAAAACTGAGAGCTGGTTCTTTGAAAAGGTAAATAAAATTAACAAACCTCTGGCCAGGCTCACCAAGAAGAAAAGAGAGATGACAAATAAAATAAGAAATGAAAAAGGATACATCTCAACTAACACTGCAGAAATACAAGAGAAAGTTTTCTCAAGCAAGGGAGTGACATAATTTAAAAAACATATGAAGAAAATTAATATGATGATGGTATCCAGGGTGAATTTCAAAGAGAAGATTTAGGTTTGCTCAGTAGGGATGCAAGCCAATAAATGCACTAAGCCAAAATCATATTGACAATGTTCTGTTCCTTAAACTGTATGAGGGGTACATGGGTATTTTATTATTTTCTATAACTTACATAAACATTATATATATTCCATTATGAAATATTAATTCCAGAAATAAAAATATACCATGAAAGACCTACCATGAAAGACCTACCATATACCTTTACCACTCATCATACAGGCTTTACTAACATGAGTTGAAAGAATTATTGGTATGGAATTTCCTTTCCTAAGCAGTTCATCTGGGGAGTTCCCGTTGTGGCTCAGTGGTTAACGAATCCAACTAGGAACCATGAGGTTGCGGGTTCGATCCCTGGCCTTGCTCAGTGGGCTAAGGGTCCAGCGTTGCCGTGAGCTGTGGTGTAAGTTGCAGATGCAACTTGGATCCCGAGTTGCTATGGCTCTGGCATAGGCCAGGGGCTACAGCTCCGATTCGACCCCTAGCCTGGGAACCTCCATATGCCGTGGGAGCAGCCCTAGAAAAGACAAAAAAAAAAAAAAAAAAAAAAAGCAGTTCATCTGCATAAAATAAATTGATTTGGAATTTTTAAAGATGTCTCCTCCTAGCCCAGTGGTTTTATTTATTATCAGAAAAACCTTATTCATAGTTATACTCCATGTGGCAATGATCTTAACTATTAATTTTAAAATGTTGACAGATGATTTTAAGACCAATATTAGTTTTCATCAATAACTAGATGATATTTTCATAAACCAATAATAAATCCATACTCTCATATACTGGTATTATAAAACTTTTAAAATTATATTTTACTCCACAGGCTATATTATCACTGAAATACCATCACTTTCACAGGATGCCATGACCACTCTGCAGCAAATAGAGTTAATTAAAAATTTAAATCTGAAACCTGATATTATAATCAATATTAAGGTAAGAATATTAGTAGTCTTTCTAGTATAATTAATCTTTTTTTTTTTTTTTTTGTCCTTTTAGGGCTGCACCCATGGCTTATGGAGGCTCCCAGGCTAGGAGTCGAATTGGAGCTGTAGCCACTGGCCTGCGCCACAGCCACAGCAAGGTGAGATCCAAGCCACGACTGTGACCTACACCACAAGTCAAGGCAACACCAGATCCTTAACCTACTACAGGCCAGGGATCAAACCTGCTTCCTCATGGTTACTAGTCAGGTTTGTTTCTGCTGATCCACTATGGGAACTCCAAACCATTCTTTTTGATAGTAGTTACATTCAAGGAATGTTTTCAATTTTTTTAAGGAGTTAGGGAAACCATAATGAAGGCATCAATTACAGAGGCAATTATATTTTCTCATACCTCTGGGCTTTTGCACTTGCAGCTCCATCCACAGGAAAAACATCCTTGCCTCCCCACCAGCCTTAATCATAGTCATCCTTTGAAAGTCATTTCAGCATCATCTCTGCAGAACTCTCCTTGACAACCACTCCTGCCACACCAACACAAACATAAACAACTCTCATTCTTCCCCTCCTTCCCTCTTTGCCCCTCTCTCTCTCTCTCTCTTTATGCCCCACACCTGACTTACTCAGGTTAAAGTTAAAAGAAAGTTAAATACTTCTCTGATGACCATTCATGTTGCTCTTTTCTTACCTCACTATGTTGTACTGGTCCATTTTCCTTCTAGACTCTGCCTTACTTGGAGGCGGGAATCATGTCTTACTCCTATAAACATCGACTAGCACGATAAATGGTACCTAATAGATACCTAGTAAGTTTTCCAGTTAAATGAAGTGAAAGAATGAACAAATGATTTGGATGTACAAATGTTAAATAACATGGCCAGATTGGTTAGGAATCAATGCTGGATCCTGGTCTCAATTCTCTCCTTGTATCAACTGTAGAATGTGATAAATCACATTTAGGGCCCTCAATTTCCTCTTTACAAAGATGATACAGGAGTTCTCTTGTGGCTCAGTGGTTTAAGGATCTGGTGTTTTCACTGCAGTGACTTGGATTACTGCTGTGGTGTGGGTTCTGCCCCTGGCCCAGGACTTTCTGCATGCCCAAGGTATGGCCAAAAAGATTATACAAAGATAGCTGCCTCATAGGGTTGTAATAAGAATGCAGTGAGGTGAGGACCACTTGTTTATATAAAAATGAATGGTAGTTTTATAATAATACCCTGATTCCCCAAAGGGTTTGACAACTCAAAATAGGTGGTTCTCAGCTTACATGCTAGGACCCCATGGTATGTTAGAAACAGCTGTGAGAGAGAGGTGGCATGCAGTGCTGGGTGTGGTGTCATATGCAGCCCCAGCCACAGGTCAGGGTCAGAGGTCAATCAAAATCCCTGTGTGACCTTCAGAATGTCACCTGTATGAAAGTGTGTAAAATGGAAAGAAGAAAAAAAATCTCAAACAATTAACTGAAACCATATATAAAATTTAGGCCATGGAAAATAGAGATCAAATCAGAAATCAAGATCTGGTGGAATAGGGAATTTCTGTCATAACTCAGGAGAAATGAATCTGACTAGTATCCATGAGGAAGCAGGTTCAATCCCTGGCTTCACTCAGTGGGTTAAGGATCGGGCATTGCCATGAGCTGTGGTGTAGGTTGCAGATGTGGCTCAGATCCTGCATTGCTGTGGTTGTGGTGTAGGCCAGTGGCTACAGCTCCCAAGTGACCCCAATTCTGGGAACCTCCATATGCCAAAGGTGCAGCCCTAAAAAGAAGAAGAAAAAAAAATCTGGTGAAATAAGAACACATATAGGCCAAAAGTCTCCAAATGTTCACTAAATTTGGGTTATAAATTTGGTTCTAGCAGTTTGGGGATACCTTAGAAATCTATACATAGAACTTCCATATGACCCTGCAATCCCACTCTTGGGCATCTATCCGGACAAAACTCTACTTAAAAGAGACACATGCACCCGCATGTTCATTGCAGCCCTATTCACAATAGCCAGGACATGGAAACAATCCAAATGTCCATCGACAGATGATTGGATTCGGAAGATGTGGTATATATACACAATGGAATACTACTCAGCCATAAAAAAGGATGACATAATGCCATTTGCAGCAACATGGATGGAACTAGAGAATCTCATACTGAGTGAAATGAGCCAGAAAGACAAAGACAAATACCATATGATATCACTTATAACTGGAATCTAATATCCAGCACAAATGAACATCTCCTCAGAAAAGAAAATCATGGACTTGGAGAAGAGACTTGTGGTTGCCTGATGGGAGGGGGAGGGAGTGGGAGGGATCGGGAGCTTGGGCTTATCAGACACAACCTAGAATAGATTTATAAGGAGATCCTGCTGAATAGCATTGAGAACTATGTCTAGATACTCATGTCGCAACAGAAGAAAGGGTGGGGGAAAAAACTGTAACTGCAATGTATACATCTAAGGATGACCTGACCCCCTTGCTGTACAGTGGGAAAAAAAAAAAAAAAATTTGGTTCTATGTTTGATGGACCAAAGTAGAAGGGGAAATGTGACCAGATATATAAAATTCACAATGTCCATGAAAAGCCACTCCTCAGGAAAATATCTTACATGGGTCTCAACATAAGGATTGTTAATGTAGAGAATGAAGTCTTAACTCCACTGATACTATAAGTGTGATGGTGGGTATGCATGCTTGTAATCAGAGGGCCTGATATGAGACAGAACTTCAGTACGGCACACACTTCTCTGATGGTTGGGCCTTATTTGGAGATAAAATTCTGGAATTTCTGGAACAGAATTCCTTAGCCTGGGATCCGTAAATACTTAAGCATGTATGAACCTCCTGAAATTATATGCAAATTTTATGATGTATATGGGCATTTTTCTGAAGCAAAAAGCCTATGGCTTTCATCATATTCAAATGGGGTCTGCATACACCCACCCCAAAAAAAGAAAAAGTTAAGAGCTAGTGATCTATGATAGCATTGGTTCTGAGTTTGGCCCCAGAGTCAACTGCATTAGCAGCACTCAAGAAGCTTGTTAGAAATGCAGATTCTCAGGGCCCATCCCAGAACTACAGAAACCCTGGGGGCCATGTCCAGTTGTGGTTGAAAAGACCTGCAGGTGCTGCTGATGCCTGCTGAAGTGTGAGGACACTGATCTGAGGCACAGAACTTCACAGTCATCCTCTTATCAATCACTTTCTCCAAGGGGATACAGGAGACAGCTGAAGGCAATAATCTTTGCCAAGGGCCCACAATGTTGGTATTCTGGGGTTGCCAAATAAGGGCAAATGTATGTTTCTTAAATTACCAGAATGGGTTGAGATCTTTTTTGTGAAAAATTGGAAAACCTAAATTAACGTCTTGCCTCAATAAACACCTATTCCATCTCCATATAGAAGGGGCTTGAAGAATTCAGAAAACGAGCAAGAAAAGCTTCAAAGTTTCTTGCTTCCTTTGTTTCTCAAAAGTGTGGCAAATTAGCGGCCTCAGAATCACTGAGGATACTTATTAAAATGTCTGAGCTTCACTCCAGACTAAAGAATCACAGGGGAAGCAGAAATCTTTATTTACAGTTCTCTGTATACAGTTACACCCTAATGTTTAAGAAGCACTGCTATAGAATGTCATCCAGAGTTTTTTTTATCCTGAAAAATACTCAGAGAAGACTTACAGCTCAGAACCTTAGTTTACCATTAATAACGTGCCACAGAGTCTGGGCTATGAGTCAGAAAGCCTGGTTCCAAGTTATAGTTTCCCCTCATGACACTGAGAGTGTAACCTGCCAGAGCAGTCCTTCTCCGATCTGCAAAATGGCTTTAACCACATATTGGATTACCTCTCTCACAGGGTTAATTTAAGAACGGAGTAAAATATTGCACAGGTGGAAGCACTTGAAACAAGAAAATCATCCTTTGGTTTTGGCCTTTTTTTTTTCTTTTTTTTTATCATCTAGACTCAGTTTTCTCATTTACAAAGTGAAAATTTCAGGCCAGACTAGATGACCTTTCAGGTCCCATTCATGATGCTATTTTATGAACTATTTCATCCATAGAGCTGTAAATGATAGTGACTACTATAAAAACCCTATATATTTTTTGTTGGAAGAATATAAATATTCCATTTCTGTCCATTCTCAGTCTTTTCAAACTCATCGGACAGAATTCTCCTGCGTACCTTTGCTGACTAAACTGATTTTCTGTTCTATTTCTCTAGCTTTTTCTCTTTTTTAATCTTTAAAGCTTCTGATACTTTCATGTTACTTTTGATTAAAGAAAAGTGTTGTCACAGGATAAAAGTTGTGTCCTGTGCCTCTTGGCATGTGATGAAATCTGATTCAAAAAGCCATTTATACAGTATTGCACGTGCTCAGGGTCTTGAGGAAATTGGAGCTTTATGTACTGCATGTATTGCATAGTGTGTGAATAGGAAGTAAAGGCATATTCAAAATGTTTAAATGATTGCTAATGTTGTTCCTTAGTGCCCTGACTATGATTTATGCCAAAGAATTTCTGGGCAACGGCAGCACAGTAGTACAGGATACATATACAGAAGAGATCAGTGGGATCCTGAAGTCATTGAGAATCGAAGGAAAAAGAGGAAAGAAGCCCAAAAGGAAGGAAAAGGAGAAGAGGAAGGCGAAGAGGAAGAAGAGCAAGAAGAAGAAGAGGTAATATCCCCATACCAGATACTACACTTTAAAAATGTGCTGTCATTAAATTAAATGATGGATAATAGAAAATAGCAGATACTAGAGAATATTACCTTTTCTTTACATTTTAATTTAGTCTGAAGGAAAGAGCAAAAATATTTCATGTTTTCAAGAACTATTAGATCACCATGTAGAGATCAAGTTTAACTTTATTGTCAATATGGAAGTCCCTCCATATCCTGACATCTAATCGCCTTCATTTCACAGCAACAGAAAGTTACTGGTCACCTACCATGTGTAAAGCACTGTGCAAACTAGAAGGAGAAATCCAAATAACAGAAGACAAGTGTCATACGGGCAGCAAGGCAGCCCATGCAGACTCTAGTTTATGAAGTTAACATAACCCTGATTCCAAACTTTGACAGAGTGCCCATGAAAATAAATCTATAGCCCAATTTCATGTTCACATGTCATTACAACAATCCTAAAGTCAACAGCAGTAAGCATAATGCAGTAGGGCCTCAAAAGAATCTTCTACCATAACCTAATGAGGAAATTTTATAGTAAGAAATCTGCTAACAGGTGATGGGCTAGCTTTAGCTCACTGGGGGGGAACAGGTGACAGTTTGCCAGTCCTTACCCTACTGAAATATACCTGTGATTTCTGTTATAAATGTAGTTACTTATAATGTTTAATAATTTTAAATATTTTCTATAACTTATTCTAAATACTGTTTCTATTAGGGCCTACACTATGTGAAGTCCAATGTTAATTTATAGATGACAAATAAATTTGTCTAGTTGCAAATTGCAAATTATTTGTCATGTAGAAAAGATAGGCCCCAAAGGCTACAGTTTTATCACCCTGTATGATATTAAATACGATATCAAACTTTGCATTTTCATTTCAGTGATTATGTATATTTCAGCTGTGTCATCCTGCTAGTTCCCTCACTAATGGGTTAAATACATTTTTACATTCATTCTTTCATTTAAGAGTAGGTTTTTTTTTTCTTTTTGATCTTGCCTGCAGCATGTGGAAACTCCCAGGCCAGGGAGTGAACCTGTGCCACAGCAGTGACACGCCACAGCAGTGATCATGCAAATTCTTTAACCCCTGAGGCACCAGGGAACTCCTAAGAATAGATCTTAAAAGTTCTCATCACAAGAAAAAAATATTGTAACTATGTGTGATGACAGAGGTTAACTAGATTTACTGTGATCATTTCACAATATGTACTAGTTGACCTTTGAACAACTCCAGGGTTGAGGTACCAACCCTCCATGTAGTTGAAAATGCGAATTAACTTTCCAGTCAGCTCTGAGTATCCCAACCACAGATTGTGTAGTACTATAGAATTACTATTGAAAAATATCCTCCTATGAGTGGACCCCCACAGTTCAAACTCAGTTGCTCAAAGATCAACTGTATTGAATCATCATATTGGATACCTGAAACTAGTGTAAAGCTGCATGTCAACTACACGTCAATTTTAAAAACCTGTAAGTGATCTTTGATGCTCCCTCTGCCTCCCGGAGCACCGGTATCGCTCCCAAAGGAAGCTTTTCATGTGCCCATGTCCTGGTTTTTCTGTGTGCTGATCCAGTCTTTGAAGGTGCCACTGAGGGGATGCTCCTTGTTCTCCTGGCTTGTATTTCTGGGCCCACCAGGATGGTAACAATTGCAGGAACAGTCCCTGGCAGGCCACGACTCCAGGACATGGCACAGCGACTGCAACACCCTCTCAGCCGACTGCTTACAGGGATTGCGGCCCAGCCAGAGGGGCAGACTTCCAGTCAGGCAGCGTCCAGAGGCTTCGGAGGGGTTCTCCACCTGAGGCTGCCAGCTTTGCCCTTTTCCTCCGCCTCCTGACAGCTCCCTGGTGTCCCCCAGCAAAGAGCATGTACGCTTAGCTGCAGCCCTGAGTTTTGCAACTGCCGCCCAGAGGACACCTTTCCCTCCAGATCACCCGCCTCTGGTGGCCAGCAGGGCTGACGCTTGCCCTCACAGGGAACTGTATATATTTGCATTTTTGAACAGCTGCTGCCAGAGAGCCTGGCTTCCAGTTCACCTGAATCTAGGGGCTGACTGAAATCTTTACTTCTGAGATAGCACTTGGCATAACTTCAACCACTGGGAGCTGTTAAAAATAAAATAGGCTGTTTGGAGAGTCACAAGATTTGGGAGACAACCCAGACCTGGGCAAAGTTGAATCAAGTTTTCCAGGTAGGCTCTGATTTCCATTAAAAAAAAGAAGAAAAAATAAAATAAAATAAAAACCTGTAAGTATAAGAAAGCCCATTTAAAAACAAAATAATCTTCCCTGTGCAAATAAGGCATAACAGCCATCATGTATGCCAGATTTTTTAAAAAAGTAAACCTTATAACAAAATAGGAATAAAAATGGCATTTTAGCATAAATAAAGCATACCATCATAAATCAAAAATGGTGAGATAGAGGGGTCTCAACTCCATTATAGAGGCCATAGTTATGTCAAATTGTGACATCGACCAGACGTTAACCAGGAAGAGTGAAGACCAGGGTATGCTAGGACTACACCATCCAATATGGTAGCCCCTATATCTATTTACATTTAAACTAATTAAAACTATATAAAATTTAAAATCAGAGTTCCCGTCGTGGCTCAGTGGTTAATGAATCCAACTAGGAACCATGAGGTTGCAGGTTCGATCCCTGGCCTCACTCAGTGGGTTGAGGATCCGGCGTTGCCATGAGCTGTGGCGTAGGTTGCAGATGCAGTTCAGATCCAGCATTGCTGTGGCTGTGGCGTAGGCCGGCAGCTACAGCTCCAATTAGACCCCTAGCCTGGGAACCTCCATATGCCACGGGTGTGGCCCTAAAAAAAAAGACAAAAAGACAAAGAAAATAAAAAATTTTAAAAATTAAATTTAAAACCGTGTTCCTCAATAGCACAAGCCACACTTCGTTGCTCAGGGACCAAATATTGTCATGTCTTCTGAACGGAAGACCCAAACACAGAACATTTCCATTTCTGCAGAAAGTTCCACTGGACAGCTGGGGAGTGCATGTCCTTCTTCAAAGGACAGCTGCCTCTGTTCCAGCCCAGCCAACTATTGCCATGTGAGGATGCCAGCCTATTTTTGCCAGGTAGTCTTATTTTTCCATAGAAGCTAAAATCAGTGTTTTAAAATAAAAGAAGGTGGCAACAAATCCAAAATTTTTAAAACACAATGAAGGCCAATGTTGTGGGAAAGGTAATCAAATGATGTCTTCAGACTGGATTCAGCCCAGGAGCTGGGTTTGCTGTGACCCCTACCAAGTGGCACAGCCATGCTCACAAGTCAGAGCCATGCTGCCCCCTTAGGCCGATGGCCAATAATTGTGTGAAAATGTTCACTTACATACACACAAGGGGGAATGATCTCCCTGAACTGAGGAAATAGCTTTGCTAATGTTCTCTTGGCTCCCACTTTCCTCAATATTCCCCTTCCCATTCCCTTCTATTTTTTTTTTAATGACCATCTGTGACTTTCTATTACCTGTTGATGAAAATCCAAATGCTCCCACACAGTTTACAAGGCCATGGACCCAGCCTCTCTGGTCTCCTGGCATTGGCCCTTCCGCCAGTCTTCACCCATGCTGACCCCAGTGGCACCTCCAGCCTGGGCACTTCCTGTTTCCTCCTCCTTCTCTGTACCATACTCTCCTCCAGATCTCCATGCGCCTGCTCCTTGTTGTCACTGCCCCACCAGGGATTACGTCCCTAGAGACCATCCAGCAAGCGACGCTCTAACCCATCTAACCCAGAAATATACTCCCATTGTAGGTAGTTTTAAATGGGTTCATAGCTACCTCTTTTCCCAAGTAAAAAGAAACAGATGAAAGTCATTTTTAAAAAATGTATATATAAGTATATATTTATATGTGTACATATATGCATATATAGGTATGCATATATATACATAGTTTTTTTTACAGAATGTGGCATATGGAAGTTCCCAGGCTAAGGGTCAAATTAGAGCTGCAGGTATAGGCCTCTGCCAAAGCCATGGCCACACTAGATCAAAGCCGCATTGGCAACCAACACCCCAGCTTGTGGCAATGCTGGATTCTTAACCCACTGAGCCAGGTTCTTAACCTGCTGAGCTACAATGGGAACTCCAAAAAGTCATTTTTAAGAACATATTTTATTTAATCCAATATATCCCAAATACTATTTCAACATAGAATCAACATGAAAACTCTAAGGGCTGTACACTCCTTTTTCATGCAAAGTTTTTGAAATCTGGTGTGCCTTCGACTGCGCACACAGTGATTTGCACTTGCCGCATTTCAGGTGCTCAAGAGGCATGTGTGGCTAGTAGCTACCATGCTGGACCACACAAGCCTAACTTTCTCACCCTGCTTTATTTCCTTCAAAGCACTCATCATCACTTTCTGAAATTTTCTGTTTACTTGCTTATTATCTGTCTGCCCCCGTGAATGTCAGCTCTGTGCAGTAGGGACTATATTCCAGTGTTCAGCATACAGTGGGTGTTTCATAAGAAGTTGTGTACTGACTGAACATGGGCGTGCTAGCAAAGCCCTCTGCTAGAGAGAGAAGAATGTTAGCACCTTTTGGAAAAGACACTGTGGATTAAGCCACATTGAAATGTATAATCTTTGGTTCAGCAATTTTGCTTTTAGGAACTATTCTAAGGGAAAACATTAGGGATATGATTTATCTACAAAGCTATTTGGTGAAACATTTTTTAGAATTATGAAAAATCTGAAACATTCTTGCTGTTCAACTATAGAATAATGATTAAACAATCATATATTTAGGGATATCAATGTATTATTTGACCATGAAAATAGTATTTCAGACATTTCAAATAGATTATAAAATGGCTTATGTTAATAGATAATATGATTTTATATAAAATATGGATGTCTGTGCATTGATTAAAAACTAGAAATAATAACTAAGATAATAAATATGCTGATAATATTAGGATAATAAATATGATATTGAATGCCTCCCAGGCCTTGGGCTGAGAACTTTTACACATACTATTCCTTCTGCCTTGATGTGTTCTTTCTCCAGAAATCTCTGTGTCTCCACTCAAATGTCACTTCTTCAGAGAACCCTTTTGACCACCTTCTCCCATCACTCTGCACTGTTCTCCCCTCCATCATCCTTCTGCCTTGCTCTTCCCACCTCCGAACCTGTGATGGATTCATCTGTCTGCTTGTTTATGCTCTGTCCTCCTCAACTGGGATGTGTGCTCTGTGAGCCCCAGGACCTTAGTTCTGTTCTCTGTCATATCTCAAGCTCCTAGCACAGTGTCCCGCACTGAGTAGGCATGTAATAAATCATTACTAAATGAATGAATGGACCAATGAATGACTGAGCTACAAGCTCAGGTATTCAGAGAAAATCTAATATATTTTGACCCTAAAAATCTGATGTTCCTCCCCTACTCTTCCCGATTTATTGGGGAGTGGAAAGAAATTAATACGTAAAGTCAATTTAAAGTTACATTCTGATAAAGGCCCCTCAGGGGTGTTCAATCTCTCTAAAATAAAAATCCTGTTTCTAATCTTCCCTTCTCCCTGCTTCTCATCCCCAAATGGCATCTATAGGGAGGGAGAGAGGGATATGACTTGTAAATGAAGTATTAACCATTAACATATTTACCATCTCTTCTTTGCCATTTAGGCATTTCTTGCTGAAATGCAGGCGGTGGCTGAAATTCTTCAAAATATAGTTCAGAGGCCTGAGGACTATTTGGAAAATATCGAAAACATGGTTAAACTGTATAAGGACATAATGCTTCATCCTTTAGAAGTAAGAAAAAGCTATACTGCTAGAAATGAGAATGTTGATATTTGTGTTTTATCCTTGGTTGAAGAGCCTTCACAGTTCTTCACTTCATGTATTATCTGCCTGATTCTCCTCCTCTCAAGCTATCATAACAAGGCTTGCATCCCATGTTTCACAAAACAATACTATTTTACTCTTAAAAAGCAGCAGTGTTGCTGAAAGTGATAATAGAATAGCATTTTTCAAAAGTCAGTAGGGGAATTTATTTATGGTTGGAGGTTAGAAATCCCAGGTTAAGAGACTATTTTGTAAAAAGCATTTTCAATCTTTAACTTATGAGTTAATCAAAACAAATGTACACTTAAGGTCCGTTTCTTTTTCTTTCTTTTTTTTTTTTTTTTTTTTTTGGCTTTTTGCCATTTCTTGGGCCGCTCCTGCGGCATATGGAGGTTCCCAGGCTAGGAGTCGAATCAGAGCTGGAGCTGCTGGCCTATGCCAGAGCCACAGCAACGCAGGATCCGAGCCGCATCTGCAACCTACACCACAGCTCACAGCAATGCCGGATCCTTAACCCACTGAGCAAGGCCAGGGATCGAACCTGCAACCGCATGGTTCCTGGTTGGATTCGTTAACCACTGAGCCATGATGGGAACGCCTCCATTTTTTTTTCTAAAAAGAATTATTCATTCAGTTAAACTGCAAGCTAAAGAAGAGCTATCCCATTTTGTGCAGCAAAGGAAACCATTAAAAAAAAAAAAAAAAAAAAAAACCTGAAAAGACAACCTATGGGAGAAAACAGTTGCAAATGATGCAAGCAACAAGGGTTTAAACTCCAAAATATACAAACAACTCATACAACTCAAAAAAACCAAACAACCCAATCAAAGAAATAGGCAAAAGACCTAAATAGACATTTCTCCAAAGAAGACATATGGATGGCCAATAGGCACATGAAAATGCTCAGCATCACTGATTATTAGAGAAATTCAAATCAAAACTTCAATGAAGTACCACCTCACACTGATCAGAATGGCCATCATTAATAAGTCTACAAATAACAAATGCTGGAGAGGGTGTGGAGAAAAAGGAACCCTCCTACACTGCTGGTAGGAATGTAAATTGGTACAACCACTATGGAAGACAATATGAAGGTTCCTCAGAAAACTAAATATAGAACTACCATACGACCCAGCAATTCCACTCCTGGGCATATGCCCAGACAAAACTTTCATTCAAAAAGATACATGCACCCATATGTTCATTGCAGCACTATTCACAATAGCCAAGACATGGAATCAACCTAAATGTCCATCAACAGATGAATGGGTTAAGAAGATGTGCTATAATATACACGATGGAATATTACTCAGCCATAAAAAAGAACAAAATAATGCCATTTGCAGCAACATGGATGCAACTAGAGATTCTCATACTAAGTGAAGTCAGTCAAAGACAAATACAATATGATATCACTTACATGTGGAATCCAAAATATAGCACAGATGAACTTATCTACAGAACAGAAACAGTCTCACAGACATGGAGAACAGACTCGTGATTACCAAGGGGGAGGGAAGAAATGGGATGAACTGGGATTTTGGGGTTAGTAGATGCAAATGATTACATTTAGAATGAATAAGCAATGAAGTCCTGCTGTATAGCACAGGGAACTATATCCAATCATTTGTGACAGAACATGATAGAAAATAATATGAGAAAAAGAATATGTGTGTATATATGCATATATACATAATATGTATATGACTGGGTCACTTTGCTGTACAGCAGAAAATGACAGAACATTGTGAATCAACTATAATATAAAAATTTTTTTAAAAAAAGAAGAGCAAAAGACAAAAAAAAAAAAAAAAAAGGAGTTCCCGTCGTGGCGCAGTGGTTGACGAATCCGACTAGGAACCATGAGGTTGGGGGTTCGGTCCCTGCTCTTGCTCAGTGGGTTGACAATCCGGTGTTGCTGTGGGCTGTGGTGTAGGTTGCAGATGCGGCTCGGATCCCGCGTTGCTGTGGCTCTGGCGTAGGCTGGAGGCTACAGCTCCAATTCGACCCCTAGCCTGGGAACCTCCATATGCCACGGGAGCGGCCCAAAGAAATAGCAAAAAGACAAAAAAAAAAAAAAAAATTAAAAATAAATAAATAAATAAATAAAGAAGAGCTATCCCAGACTGACTTCTCCATTTATCCCATTCAAAGTTGATTATATGTAAACAAAAGGCCATTATATATTGTAATAGGAAAGTTTTCATTAAAATAATTAGCATTTTAAAAGCATCATTACTAAAATTATGATTATTGAAAAGCATATTTTTATTGTTAAAAATCTAGGGCAGACTGCCCAATTTGTGTTAGAGATTTATTCAACAAACATTTATCGTCTGGTATTTGGCCAGATACCATGCTATGCAACAGAACTACAAAAAAAAAAGATAAAAAACAGTCCTCAAGTTGCCTCTTCCCATCTGACAGGGAAACTAAAATAATTTGGCTCATGCTGTTTTATAATGATTTTATCTCTTTAGAGACAAATGAGTGGATCATTTTCATTCCCATTTCATTTCATTCTCCCCCAAAATAAGAATCAAATTATTTTCTTTTTTAAGTATAATTGATTTACAATATTGTGTTAATTTCAGGTGCACAGCATAGTGATTCAGTATTATTGTCTCCTTATGTATGACTTTGATTCCTCCCTTATTCCTTCTCTATCCTTGGCCTTTAAATATAGCTTCTTAAGGTAACTGACATGTCTATCTATAATGTTCTTTCTCCTTCAACAAAAATATTCTGCATAGTCCTTAAGTAGCTGGCACTGGGTATGAAATAAAGCATAATTAAAATCAGATTCAGTAAATCAAAAACTACTTTCATGGGCAGCTGGTCGGGAGTGGGAAGCAGAGAAGTCTCTTCAAGGATAGGGATCAGGTTTTACTTCCCAGCATCTGCAGTGCCCAGAGTCTGGCGAGTGGTAAATGCTTAACAGACATTCAACTGAACAAGTGATAAGATCCCAAAGGGAAAAGAATGACAGTTTCAATTTCATTACATGTAAAACCTCTGGAAACAATTTAAAATTTTAAAAAAACCTCACTCAAATTAAAAGACTGGAAAAACATCCACAGCAAGTGTGGTTAAAGATTTAAAGCTTTGATATAATCAAAGGTCATAGAAATGATTTTTCTAAAACCTGTAACGTTTCACCCTCCTGAGGATAAATGGGCAACAAATATGGGCAGACAATTCATAAAAATGAAAGACAAAGAGAGTAACAAGCCTGTAGAAAAATGTTCTGTTTCGCTGATAATAAAGAAATGCTAACCTAAATAAATAGCTCCATAATCAAATTGTAGCAAATGAACAGGGACTGGAAATTCCTAATTCTAGCAAGTATATGTGATAAAGCAACCATTCTCATACCCTGCTGAAAGGAATATAAATTAAATATGGTGATCTTTAGATAGCTCATCTGAAAAAAAAGCCAGAAGTGGAAAAATTCTAAGTCCTGCAGCAAAGCATAGATACAAATTGATTGTCCTAGTGCCAGCAGAGCAAGAATTTCAAAGACAAGAACCTAGACTTTCACCCTTAGGTGATGATTGCTGGGTAATATATAGCTTGGCTGGTATCTAATTCCAGAGTACTCCACGTGTGGAGGGAGGTGGGACAGAGTCTTAAAAAGCAGGAGCCTGCAATTCTAGTCTCTGATCTGGCTGAGATGTCAATTTACTCAGGGGGCCACGATCACCAAAATTCAGTTTTCTTCCAAAAGACATGAGGAAAGCAAGTGGGAACAAAGTAATCTGCATTACTTTCTGGCTTATTTCCTGCTTCAGGAGTAATCCAAGGCCAAGTGCTTATTTTCTTTTTTCTTCCAATGCCAGCTTAACCCCTGGTCTGACCAGGTGTATGTATGTATCTTTAGCCTTAGGAGTGTTCATATCTTTAGGCTTAGTAAGTCTACTCTTAAGAATCTATGTATAATTGAATCACTTTGTTGTACAGCAGAAATTATCACGACATTGTAAATTAACTATACCTCAATAAAACTTTTCAAAAAATGAAAAGAAAAAAAAAAGGATCTAGCTTGGAGTTCTCTTGTGGTTCAGTGGTTTAAGGATCTGGTGTTGTCACTACAGTGGCTCAGGTCGCTGCTTTGGTGTGGGTTCAATCCCTGGCCCGGGAACTTATACATGTCATGGGTGTGGTCAAAAAAAAAAAAAAAAAGGATCTTGCTTAAGGAAGATAACTAAAATGCAGGAAAACATAATGTACTTCCTTATTCAGGACATGGGTATTTATGGTTAAACAAATAATGCACCTTCTGTCTAGAAGAAAAGAATCACTTAGAACCTAACCTGGCACAACATTAGGAAAGACAAAATGCACTGGACAATTAAGGAGATGATTTGGTTTAGATTACTACAACAGGGAGAATGTTCATTAATGACAACTTTCTCAACAAAAAGGAAGGGGGGCTGGGGTATCATGGAGGCGGATAGACAAGGGAGCCATCCTCAGGTCTTATGGAAATCATGAAAAAGGATGGAGATGGATCTTATCTGAGTCCTTGAGGAAGGGTGGAGGTGGGTCTTATCTCTCCACCATCCCTATTTTCTGGGAACACATGGCTCAGATAAAGTTCAACATTGCTAGTGTCCAAAAATAAAATCCAGTGGATTTTAGGTTTTAATGGGTAAAAAAAAAGTGGCAGAAAATTTACAAGAATATTAATAAAATCTTGAGATAGAGAAAATCTAATTTAAGCAAAAAAGGAAATCCAGAAACAATGAGAACAGATTTCTTCATAAAAATATTTTATTTTGCAAAAGATACCATAAACAAAGTCAAAAAATAAATCATAGAAAGGTAAAATCTGCAAACCATATGGCAGATAAGGGTTAAAGACTTGCCATGAATGTTAAGGTAAAAAAAAAAGTCTCGGAGTTTCCGTTGTGGTTCAGTGGTTAACGAATCCAACGAGGAACCATGAGGTTGCAGGTTCGATCCCTGGCCTCGTCCAGTGGGTTAAGGATCTGGCATTGCTGTGAGCTCTGGTGTAGGTCGCAGACGCGGCTCGGATCCCGTGTTGCTATGGCTGTGGCATAGGCCAGCAGCTGTAGCTCCAATTGGACCCCTAGCCTGGGAACCTCCACATGCCGCAGGAGTGGCCATAGGAGAGGCAAAAAGCCAAAAAAAAAAAAAAAAAGAATATGGTTAGGCAGTTAACAGAGAGAGATCTCTGGATGCTGAATATCAACCACAGCCAGAGGAATAAACAGTGAAAACAAACCAGTTCTATTCTTCAACTAGCCATTAAGTAGAAATTATTCTATGAATATGCATAGAGAGATGCCCCAGAACACCTCTACTAGGAAAGATTCTAAGACTTCATGTAGAGAAAAAATGAAAAACGAAAAAACAGAAGGAGTAAAATTCATGGTAAGAAGAATAGTTTAGGCTTTTATAAAAGCTCTCCTGAGCACTGAAAATCACATCCGTTACGTTAAATATAAAGCAAATAACTTAACTTTAAAAATTTCTCCATGGTATATTAAGATTCTGATCTTTTGCCAATGATTCTGAATGATAAGGCTTCTTTTTGATTACCTGCAGGAAGTAATGGCTGAACATGATTCCCAGTATCTCATTGAGCTAGATGGGAACCAGCCTCCGGAGGAACTTTTCATGGTAAGTGCAATGCTCAGTAAGAATATGCCACAGTTTGGAAAATTGAAAAAGTACTGACTGGAATATACTTATTTTAATAAATATCTGAAATAGATTTATATTTTTAATACCTTTTTTTTTTTTTTTTTTTTGCTTTTTAGGGCCACACTCGCTGGCATATGGAGGTTCCCAGGCTAGGGGTTGAATTGGAGCTGTAGCTGCCAGCCTACACCACAGCCACAGCAACGCAGGATCCAGGCCACATCTGTGACCTACACCACAGTTCATGGCAATGCCGGATCCTTAACCCACTGAGCAAGGCCAGGGATCGAACCCACGACCTCATGGTTCCTAGTCGGATTCGTTCCTGCTGCACAGGAACTCCAATACCATTTATTTTTGAAAAATTCATTTTGACACTTAAAATTCTGAGGTGGTATTTATTCATTTGTCCATATTTAAGTCAAAACTACATTTGAATTTAAAAATCTCCTGTGTGGGAGTTCCCACTGTGGCTCAGTGGGTTAATAACCCAATATAGTCCCTGTGAGGCTACAGGTATGATCCCTGGTCTTGCTCAGAGGATTAAGGATCCAGCATTGCCATAATGCTGTGATGTAAGTTGCAAATGAGGCTTGAATCCAGTGTTGCCATGGCTGTGGCTATGGTGTAGGTCTGCAGCTGCAGCTCTGATTCAACCCCTAGCCTGGGAACTTCCATATGCTGCTGGTGCAGCCATAAAAAGAAACATAAAAAATAAAATAAAATCTCTTGTGTGATAAAAAGTGCCTCAAAGAAAAGCAAAAACAGGAGCTCCCAGAGTTCTCTTGTGGCACAGTGGGTTAGGGATCTGGCATTGTCACTGCAGCAGTTCGGGTAGCTGCTATAGCACAGATTCAATCCCTGGCCCTGGAACTTCTGCATACTGCAAGTATGGCCAAAAAAAAGGAAAAGCAGATAACAGCTGGTAGACACATGATATGATGCTTATTTAACATAAGTCATAGGGAAATGCAACCAAAGCCATAATGAGATATCACTTCACATCCACTAAGATGCTTAAAATTAAAAACAAAAACCAGGCAATAAACAACAAGTGTTGGCGAGGATGTGGAAAAATTGGAACACTCATACATTGCTGGTAGGATGTAAAATGGTCTGGCCACTTTGGAAACTGTTTGGCAGTTCCTCAAAAGGTTGAACATGGAGTGACCACATGACTCAGCAATTCAACTCCTGGGTATATACCCAAAAGAACTGAAAATAGGTGTTCAAATGAAAATTTGTAGGTGAATATTCATAGCAGCACTATTTACAATAGCCAAAAGGTACAAACAATTCAAACGTCCATCAACTGATGAATGGATAAATAAAATGTGGTATATTCATACAATGGAATATTATTCAGCAACGAAAAGGAATGAAGTATTGACACATAATACAAACATGGATGAATCTTTTTTTTTTTTTTTTTTTTTTTTGTCTTTTTGCTATTTCTTTGGGCCGTTCCCATGGCATATGGAGGTTCCCAGGCTAGGGGTCTAATTGGAGCTGTAGCCGCCAGCCTACGCCAGAGCCACAGCAATGCGGGATCTGAGCCGCGTCTGCAACCTACACCACAGCCCACAGCAACGCCGGATCGTTAACCCACTGAGCAAGGGCAGGGACCGAACCCGCAACCTCATGGTTCCTAGTCGGATTCGTTAACCACTGCGCCACAACGGGAACTCCCGGATGAATCTTAAACACAGGCTAAGTGAAAGAAGAGTTACAAAGCTCATGTATCATATGATTCCATTTATAAAAAATGTCCAAGATAGGCAAATTTATAAAGATAAGAACTAGATTAGTGGTCACTTAGCAGCAGGGGTTGGAGGGGGTGTTTTACCACAATGGGAGATCCCAGAGTAAATGTGGAGTGACATAAATGGATAAATGGTATCCTTCTGGAGTGATGAAAATGTTCTAAGATTAATTGCGGTGATGGTTGCATAACTCTGTGTGTAATTAAAAACCATGTAATTGTACACTTTAAAAAGGCAAATTAGGAGTTCCTGCTATGACACAGTGGGTTAAGGATCTGGCATTGCCATAGCTGTGGCATCATAGGTCACATGAGTTGATCATGTGGCTCAGATTTGATCTCTGGCCTGGAAACTTCCATATGCCAAGGGTGAGACTGAAAAAGAAAAAAAAGAAAAAAAAAGGATGAATTATATGGTATATGAATTTTATCTCAATAAAGCTGTTTTTTAAAAAAGAATATGTGAATATTTGAAAATACAATGTTATTTCCCCTATTAAAAAAACAAATGACAATGAGGGGAAATAGCTTCCATACTTACTATAAACAAATGCTGAATATGTTTCATGATTTAAATATTTTTTAAATTCTGATAATAGGAAAAAAGCAAATATCTCAGTAGGAAAAACAGGAAAAGGGTATGCATAGGTAATTTAGAAATATCCAACAATTTTTTAAATTTCTATAATTTACTAATCAAAGAAATTCAAACAGCATAAAAAATAAAGCTGCATATTCTTAGCAGGTTTACCACATTTATCCAATACCCAGGATTGTGGGGAGAGTTTGGGAAATGTTCTTATACCCTTTCAGGAGAAGCATACAAAGGTGCAATTTTCCTGGAAAATGATAGGGCATATATATATTATAAAGATTTTTTTTTTAAATGTCTATAGTCTCTCCAAAGAGCTCCAACTTCCATAATTTATTCTCAGGAAATACATGGAGATATAGAGGAACATTTTTTCCCAAGATGTTTATAATCAGAAAAAAAGCAAAAATGTTTTGGGAAGGGTTTTTTTTTTAATATGTGAATTTGAAAAATTAATGCATGATTTTTGGCTAAAATGTGATAGCGATTCTTCTGTTTATGGTACCGATATTAAATGCATCATTTAAATATATTGCATGTGATAACTTCCCATTTAGAATGTAAGGAAAAGGAGGCATGCGAGTTTTTTTTTTCCCAGAAATGAAAATCTCTTATTTTTTTAAATTGAGGTATAACTGACATACAACATTCTGTTAGTTTCAGGTATGCACCATAACGATGCGATATTTGTATATACTGTGAAATGCTCACCACAATAGGTCTAGTTAACATCTGTCACCATACACAGAGAACTTTTTGCTGGTGATGAGAACTTTTCAGATGTACTCTCTTACCTTTCAAACAGGCAATATGGTACTATCAGCGGTAATTACCAGGCTGTCCTACATCCCTGTGCCTTATTTATTTTATACCTGAGAGTTTATGTCTTTTGACTTCCTTCAACCATTTTGCCCACCTTCCCCCTTCTGGCAGCCAACATTCTGCTTTCTGTACCTATAACCTTGTTTTGGGGGACGAAATACCTTCATTCTGATTTTGAAAGCTATAACACCCTCATTGCTCTAAAATAACCAGAAAATACAAAACTGCCAAAGAACAAAAATAATACAAAATTATTTGCAGGAGTTCCCATCGTGGCGCAGTGGTTAACGAACCCGACTAGGAACCATGAGGTTGCGGGTTTGATCCCTGGCCTTGCTCAGTGGGTTAAGGATCCGGCGTTGCTGTGAGCTGTGGTGTAGGTTGCAGGTGCGGCTCGGATCCCGCGTTGCTGTGGCTGTGGCATAGGCCAGCGGCTACGGCTCCTATTGGACCCCTAGCCTGGGAACCTCCATATGCCGTGGGATCGGCCCAAGAAATGGCAAGAAGACAAAAAAAAAAAAAATGATTTGCATTATAAAAATTATAAAATGCAAAAAATATACAGTACAATAGAAAACAATACAGAAATAAATGACCAATTTCTTAGACACCTAAGAGGTGTGTGGCATTATATTAGGTTCTAGGGATACAGATGGGAAGGGGTCAGATAAGCCCCTCCCCTTGTACAGTATCCAATACATGGGGAAATAATTTTTAAAGGGCAGTGTTATAATTTAAGAAGTACAAGGTATTGTAGAAGCTCATGGCAGAAGAGAAGGACCTCATCTGCTGAGAAAAGCCAGGTATTTGAAATTATTTCTAAATTGAAACTCTAAGAATGAGGGCTAGGACAGGTACGGAGGTGGGACACTGTTCCAGGCTGAGGGACGAGTCTGTGTGAAGCCCCAAAGGCAAGAAAGAGCATAGTGAGTTCTAGGAACTGAATGCATGCCTGGAACACAGAGGAGCTTTTAGGGGAATGGAGGAGGAGGGGTGGAAAAGTGTCAAAACCTTAGGAATAAGCAGGGGTTGCATCAAAAAAGATCTTGTTAGCCATATGGAAGAGTTTAGACCTCATCATGAGAGAGTGGGCAGCCAGTGAAAGGTTTTAAGCCAGTGAGTGAAAATGCTCCTATTTCTACTTAAGAAAGATCACTCAGACTGAAAAGGGAAAACTGAGGAGAAGCAGACTAGGGGGAGAAAGACTAGTTCTGACCTTTGCAGCAGATCAGGTAAGAGATGGTGGCCGAACCTAGGGTAGACTGTGGGAATGGACAGAAGACAGATCGGGAAGCTATTTAAGAAGTTTCCATAACAGGACCAGTGAGTGACTTAATATAGGGGTACAGAGAGAAAGAGAGAGAAGTCAGAGGCAATGCCCTGACCTTTAGTTTGATGTGGTTTATGGCCACGTGGTAACAATGCTGCCAAATTAGGGAAAGAAGCTCATCACATAGAATATGCTCTTGCCAAGATCATCCGTGATCTCCTGACCAAAGACAATGGTCACTATTCAGTCTTTGTCTAATTCATCTGGAAGCAATATCTGACCCAGCTCATCACTTCTTCCTTCCTGCTCCTTCCTTCCATTGTTTTCTGGGACCCCACACTGCTACAGCCCGTTCTACGTGTCTAACATCCGGAGTGGGAGGAGAATGCTTCTCTGTCTGCCCTCATTTCTTAGGAGACTTCATCCGGCTCACAGTTTTAAATACCTTCTAAATGCTGGCAACTCTTAAATTCATATTACTATCCCAGATCTTTCCCCTGAATTTTACTCTTGTATAATCAACTGCTACTAAATATATCCAACTGGATGGCCAACAGTCATCTCATATTTAAATGTGCATGATAAAACTCCTGATCCACCATCAGCACCACCCTGCCCCAAAGACACTCCTCCCACAGTGTTCCTCTCTCAGTAAATGTCATACCCATCCTTCCAGCTGCCCTTCTCTTTTTCTCACATGCCACATCCAATCCATCAGCATACACAGTAGGCTGCTTCTTCAAAATATATTCAGGGAGTTCCCATCGTGGCTCAGCAGTAACAAACTCAACCACTATCCATGAGGACATGGGTCAAACCCTGGCCCTGCTCAGTGGCTTAAGGATCTGGTGTTGTCATCAGCTGTGGTGTAGGTTGCAGATGCAGCTCAGATCTCGCATTGCTGTGGCTATGGCGTAGGCTGGCAGCCGCAGCTCCAATTTGACCCCTAGCCTGGGAACTTCCACATGCCATGGGTATGGCCCTAAAAATCCATATATATATATATATATATATATATATATATATATATATATATATATATATATCTCCAAAATTTGACCACTTTTTACAAACTAGGACACACTTTCCTCTAGGTAAAGGGCAGAAATTCCAAGGCACAGCCAGCACTGGCATTCTGGCACTTCTCCCCACATTCCATTGGCCAGAACAAGTTACATGGAGAAGCTCAATACCTATGAGATAAGATTCCCACATAAACTAGGGGATTAACAAGAGGAGGGAGGAAAGGATGAATTGTGAACAAATAACACAACCTACCACAGGTTGCAATACACCATCAGGACTTTGTCTACCTTGTCATCTCTTATCTCAGATTCTATGTTTCATATTCTTCTGCATAGTGTATATATTAGTTTCTTAGCACTGCTATAACAAAGTACCACAAACTAAGTAGCTTTTAAATGACAGAAGTTTGTTCTCTTACAGTTTTGGAAGCTACAAGTCTGATATCAAGGTGCTGGTGGAGCCTTACTCCCTCCAAAGCCTCTCAAGATGGATCCATCCTTGCCTCTTCCAACTTCTGGTAGCACCAGGCATCTCTTGGCCTGTGGAGACATTACTCCAGTATCTGCCTCTGTCATTAAATGGTTGTCTTCCCTCTGCCTGAAGACATCTCATACAGTTAGATCTCTAAGGGAATGAATATTTGGAGACCAAAGTCAGACTCCTATGGATTGAATTGTGTCTGCCTCAAAAGATATGTTGAGGAGCTAACCTTCAATACCTATAAATATGACCTTATTTAGAAGTGGGATCTTTTCAGATGTAATCAAGTTAAGATGAGGCCATAGTGAATTAGGATGGGCCCTAACCCAATAAGGTTAGGGCCCATCCTTATAAGAGACGAGACTCATCAACTCAGGGAGAAAATGGCTACGTCGCACCAGAGGCAGAGATTGGAGTGGTGCATCTACAAACCAAGGAACAGCAAAGATTGCCAGCAAGCTACCAGAAGCTCGGAAGAACAAGGAAATATTGTGCTCACAAGCTCATGACTTTTTCAGAATATTTGCGATGTTCAAATGCCAGTGTATTAAAAGACTTGTTCTTTAAATTTAGGCAGTTATGGATCGATTTAAATATCTGAACCTAAAAAGAGCAGCTATTTTAACGAAACTTCAGAGTGCAGAGGAAGAAATTAGTGACACAATGGAAAATGTAAGTTATTTTTAACTGTTTGAAAGTCTACCCTTTCACTATATGTTGGGACCTTAATTTATATCCTTTTAAGGCTTAAAAGGGTCTCAGGATACCTTTTCTAAAAGCGGATTTAACTTTTAGGAAGCCGTAATATTGGCACAATATTCTGTAGACACAATACAACAAAAGTTTCTGAAGTAAATCAGAACAATCAACTACAGAAATAAGAAATAAAGAAGCCCAAAGTCAGTTTAAAATTTTTGCAGCACCAAAAAAAGCAAAGACATAAAAGCCCTCAACTCAGGAGTTCCCTGGTAGCATAGCAGGTTAAGGACCCAAGTTGTCATTGCTGCAGCTCTGGTCCCAGGTGGTGGCGCTGGTTTGGCCCCAGGCCTGGGAACTTCTGCATGCTCCCCTGTGACCACAAAAAAACAAAACAAAACAAAACAAAAACCACTAACTCATTCAACCTAAATTTTAAATAACTACTGTGTTCCTGGCTCTGATGTATTGTGAATGTGATGGTGAACAAATCATAACTGCCAATGACCAAAAGGGCCAAAAGGACTTTAACTGGAGTATTTGATCTATTCTGGGAAGTGAAGTTTCACCTGTATAAAGCAGAAATTTAAAAACAAAAACAAAAACTTTCATGGGTGAACATAGCTGGAATATGTACACGAACATGTGCTGAAGAGGAGGAAAGGTGGGCCTGATTGCACACAGAGGTTGAGTACTGAACCTCTTCTTCTAGGTCATAACTGAAGGAAAAATTCAAAGTACCCAGAATACCTGAGGTTTTTTCAGACCCTTATTCCCCCCGGGGGTCTTGGCATTGGGAGGAGCCGGGTGCTGCTGCTGCTACTGCTTGTGCTGCTGCTACTTGTGTTGCTGCTGCTGTGCTGCTGCTCCCATTGCTGCTACGGTCTCAGAGGCGGCCACATCGGAAAGTTCTCGCGAGAGATATAGCCCGAGGCTCCCTGAGAGCATGAGCCCGGCGGGGGGGGCGGGGGGGGGGGGAGAGGACCGGGGAGTTCCGCGTGGAGAAGCTGAATCAGCTGTGAGGGGAGGGACCAGCAGTTCAATCTTTTCCTGTGAAATTGTCCAAGCTCCGTGTTAATCTGAAGATACCAGTGTCGAATTCAAGTGGAAGAAACTGAAGAAAATGAAGACTGAGAGAAAGACGCAAAACTTAACCTCAGTCTCACTGTCATCCTGGCCAGGTGTGGTCTGGATGGGGGAAAGGACTTGACTTTCTCAGTCAAGGACCCGCACGGAGTCCTGCAGCCTGGAGGACGGCCTGCTGGAGAAGCTGAGTGCCAAGGCAAAGACCTCTGGGAAATTCAACAACGTTGAGCTAGACAAGCGGTGGCGGGACTTTCAGCATCACAGGGAGAAAGTCCGAGAATATAACATCCTTCTGGAGACCCTGGGCAGGCCTGAAGAAATTCCCGAAAATGTCAGTCCCAGCGGCGGGACCCGCCTCACACGCTGCAGGGCTGGGTCGCAGAGCTGAAAGACGGGCTGCAGGACATCAGCCACGGCTTTCTTTGCCCATGGAAAGACGGCCACCAGGGCTACAGCGCAGAAGTTCAAGGAGCCCCCGGATGATGAATCTGTGGGTCCTGGTCAGGTCAGCCAGCTTCACAGAGAGGGAGCTGGAATCCTTTTCGGAAAAGCTTAAGCACTTTGAAGCCAAAATCGAAAAGTATAACCACTCTCAGAAGCAGCTGGAAATTTCTCATCACAAGCTGAAACAAGTGGGTCAGGCAGAACAGAGAGAGATGCATTGAGGAGACCAAGGGGCTGGACTACAAGGTAAAGAAGCATTTACAGGATCCGCCATAATGAGCTCTGAGGGCCTAGGGAGCCTGGGAGGAGGTGTCAGCAGTCTGGGATTCCTAAAATGGGCCAGGGTGCAGGGTGGCTTGTAAGGTGTGATAGATACTGGCCATGAGGGCCCTTGCCAAGAAAAGGAGCTGCGTGAACCCACGCCCCTGACCCTAACTGGCAGGCCCCCTTGCCCTCAATGCAGGCTGGCTGTCACTTCTGAGGATAACCCCAATTTGCAGCTCACTGTGGAGTGGCAGTCCCCTGTGCTGCACAGTCGCAGTTTGCACTGATATCTTATAAATCTGTGACTGGAAATGCTGTGTACAGAAGTCCTTAAAATATATTACAGTATTAAAAACAAAAAGAACAAAAACTTGGGTTAATTATCAGCTAGAATGGTTGTCCTTAGAAATTACTAAGTGCAAAAAGCATAGGCCTAAGGTTATAGTTCATAAGCACTATGACTAAGGAGGCCTGCCCTCTTTTTCAGAAAAAGAGCAGAAGTTGTGACTGTGTGCACTGGAGTCATTATTCATATCCTTCAGGCAGTATTTCTCCCGAGCAATCCAGACCATCACTAAAAGAATCATCTGGAAAGCTTACTACACATGTACCGTTTCCCTAGGCGCGTATCCCAGACTGATTGTAAGGACTCTAAATAGATATTTGTATATCAGTATTCATAGGAGCTTTATTCACAATAGGCAGGAAGTGGAAACAATTCAAATGTCCATCAACACATGAATGAATAAAACAAAGTGTGGTACATACTTACAATGGAATATTATTCAGATCTAAAAAGGGATGGGACTCTGATACGTACTGAAACATGGATGAACCTTGAAAACACACTAAGTGAAACAAATGCAAAAGGACAGATACTATATGATTTCACTTAAATTAGGTATCAGAATAGGCAGGTGCATAGGGACAGAAAATAGGACAGATTGCCTGGTACTAGCTATTGTTTAATAGATGCAGAGTTTCTGTTTGGCTTAGTGAAAAAGTTCTGGAGATGGATAGTGGTGATGGTTGACAACATATTAAATGAACCTAATGCCACAGAATTGTACACCTGAGAAGATGGTTAAAATGGTAAGTTTTATGTTTTGTGTGTTTATCCACAATTTTAAAAGTGAAAAACAGAAAACCTTGTAGATTCTGCTATACAGCCAGGGAGGAGAACTGTGGTTTGAAGGAGTGAGAGAGGCACAAAGGCCTTACTGTGAACTTGAACTCCCTTCTGCTGTGGTAGGAGTGTAAGAGCTGTACCATCTGATGAGGTGATAAAGAGGAAGGGTCTGTAGGGGTGGGTAGTGAGGCTGTGTGTGATGGGAGGAAGGCTTCCGCCCAGCACAGCAGAAGAAAATCCAATCAGACAGATGGGGATTTGAATTTTAGATTGCAGCCCAACAGGTCTGTGACGTTGCTTAACCTTATCCTTTATTCAGTTGTTCAGAAGGGGACAATAATCCCTACCAAATAGTGTTATTATAAGGATTAAATTAATTGATGCTTTTAAAGTACCTGGAACCCATGGTAATATTCAAGATATCCAACAGCTGTATTCCAGAGACAGGGCTGGCCTCGTGGGCCAGGGACCTGTGCAGTTCTGTAGGACCTTGTGCATCATTAGTTTACTGCTCTGCTGCTGAAGTCTCAAAATCCTTGGTAACTTTAGAACAAGGGCCCTGTATTTTCATCTGTTCAAGCCTGTTCAATTGGTAAATACTTGGGGTAGGAGTGGGGGAAGGTGGAAAGTGCTGATGAACTTCTCCTGGGCCAGGTTTTAATTATAAAGTTGCTGGATTGTGGAAGGGCCCAGAGGTTGTTCAGCAAGAGGCCCAGGTGGGAGGAGAGCTTGAGTGTGGTGGCTATAGCTGCCAACTTTCTTGTCCTTGCCCCTGACCTTGACTGTGTTTGGGGTTCCTCTCACAAGATCATCTGGTTCAGTCTCTCCAGAAAGTAAACCTCCAGTCTTCTGGTTGAAGTCTTCTGGAAAGGTGGTGGCTGACAGAGTGAAATGGGTGTGGCTCTGGCCACCAGCACCTCCTCTTAAATATTTTCAGCCAATCCTCCTGTCTTCTATTTTCCATTCCTCCCTTCAGAGGTACCTGCTCTCAAGTCCTGAGCATCTCTAGGTCTGCACAGGGAATCGACTTGCTTCTTGCTGTCCTCACCCCACCCACACCCATCCCTGCCACCACCACCTCTAAGCTAAGCTTTCACTTTCCTCTGACCTCAATTACCACTCAACTGTCTGCTTTCTAGTTTACAAAAGTGTGTAGCCTCAGCTACTCCACGGTCACCTCCTCTAGTCTCTCCTCCCGCTCTCTGTGTCCTCTGAGTTTATTTTGTTTTTCATTCCTCTCCTGTCATTTTTGTGAGGTTTTAGGAAAGCAGCAAACACAAATGCATGTGTCCAGTCTGCCTTGTTTAACTAGAAGCAGTTCTGATCATTTTTCAAACTATGATCTCAAACTCATTTGAATGTTCCTCTCATTGCACCTCAGTCCCCACTAGACATGTGGCCCCAGGGGCTTGAAGTTGAGAGAGGAGCATAATCTACTAGTCAAACACTTTCTTCAAGTTTGGACAGGAAATAGGGATGAGAAGGAAAGAGTGCCTGCCCTCTGACTTAGCTGGGTATGTTTCAGTCCCCAGCTCATTGTCTGTGGACTCACGGAGGAAGGAGGTAGCCCAGTGTGCCCTGCTGTCGAGATTCTCAGTCTCATGCAACTCCCCTAAGCATTGATAGTTTCCTTTCTATTTAGCTTCTTCCAGCCTTCAAGTGGGGCATCCTCGCAGCATCCCCCAAGTGGATGTGCCTCTTTGCTCTCTGATGCTTCGTTGCTACAGGCAAGACCAGAGCTCTCATTCTCATCCATCCTCCACAGTCAGCTCTCATGAGATCCACATCTGAAGGCTAGAGGGAGCCTGGACCCATCCCCCTGGCAGTTGCCCACCATACCATCTTCCTCCAGTTCTCTTGTCCCCTGCTACAGTAGTGCTAGGCAGTGACCCTCTCAAAATCTGTGTTCTGTAGAGAAGTGGGTCTCAGCTTCTCTAGAGGTGACCAATGGAGGATCACTGAGGGAGGCTTAACAATTAAGAATGAATGAGGTAAATTAGTTAAGAATCTAGTAAGTTTTCAAATCTTTTCAAAAAGAATTTTTCATGATCTATTTTCTGAAACATATAATAGAAAATGTTCTATTCAGCTTATGCTCAGTCTACCCTACAGTAGAAAATGCTCAGTAAAATTTAAACAAGGTCTTAAAACAGAAATGAAAACTATTTGTCATTAAAAATGCAGAATAGGGAGTTTCCATCGTGGTGCAGCAGAAATGAATCCGACTAGGAGCCAGGTTGTGGGTTCGATCCCTGACCTCGCTCAGTGGGTTATGGATCTGGTGTTACCGAGAGCTGTGTTGTAGTTTGCAGATGTGGCTCTGATCTGGCACTGCTGTGGGCTCTGGCATTGCTGTGGGCTCTGACATAGGCTGGCAGCCATAACTCCGATTAGACCCCTAGCCTGTGAACCTCTATATGCCATGTGTGCGGCCCTAGAAAGACAAAAAACAAAAAAACAAACAAACAAAAAATGCAGAATAGGGAGTTCCCATCATGGCTTAGCAGAAATGAATCTGATCAGAATCCATGAGGATGCAGGTTCAATCCCTGGCCTCACTTAGTGGGTTAAGGAGCCGGTGAGCTGAGGCGTAGGTCGCAGACGCAGCTCAGATCAGGCATTGCTGTGGCTGTAGTGTAGGCCGGCAGTTACAGCTCCAACTTGACCCCTAGCCTGAGAACCTCCATATGCTGCAGATGCAGCTCTAAAAAGACAAAAAAAAAAAAAAAATGCAGAATAGTTGCAATTAAGAAAAAAGCAAATTTTTCCTTTTAGATTATTTATTAAATAGTGCATGATCAAATAAGTATAGTGTGAATTTTAGTAAAACCTATTCCACAGTGTTACCATTCTGTCTGTTATTAACAGAATGAGCTGTTCCGTACCCTTGCATCTTATAAACTTATTGCACCAAGATACAGATGGCGGCGAAGCAGATGGGGACGTACGTGTCCTGTGAATTTAAAGGAAGGTAACATTTTTCAAGGATTGCCGGATTTTTCTGTGAGGTAAGTAAGAAGTTCAGAATTTAATTTTAAAACTTTCCCATACCTCATTTCAGCTGTTTATGATTATTGTGTATTTTAAGTTTTCTAGGTAAAATATACTGCCTTTCATCAGAAGAAGCATTAAAAACATTTTTGTCGAACCCACGTCCCTATCTTCTTCCACCTATGCCAGCCCCACCATTTAAAGTATTCATAGTTGGACCTCAATCTTCAGGGAAGACGACACTTAGCAATTTGCTTGCCAAACATTACAAAGGAAAGGTAACTACTTTCTACCTCTCTATACTTGATTACACTTTGTGGGATTTTAGGACTTGTAGGATTTGTGCTCAGATTTTAAAATTTTACACTGTCACTTGGGTAACTGTTCCACTGGGCTTGGAGTGAAGAAGGCATCCTTCTTGCTGCTTGTTTCAGCTTCCAGACCATCGCCATTCCCTGCTTCCCCAAAAGTCCCTAGATTTGCTGCTGTGTCATGCAGACTGTGCCACCCATTACCTTCTTAGTTTCACTCATCTCCTGTTCTCTCCTGGCGCCCTGGCACTCTCTCCACACACTCACTCCTGTCATAATTCTTGGTGGTCTCTCAACTGCAAAGATGACCCTCCCAACACTTTGATCGGTCAAGTCCTTGGCCCCTCCCCCCAGTGATCTTATTCTCCACCCTCAGTAAGTGAAGAGAAAATACTTTTAGCATAGACCAGAGTTCCCGTCGTGGCTCAGTGGTTAACGAATCCAACTAGGAACCATGAGGTTGCGGGTTTGATCCCTGGGCTCTCTCAGTGGGTTAAGGATCTGGCATTGCCGCGAGCTATGGTGTAGGTCGCAGACTTAGTTCAGATCTGGCGTTGCTGTAGCTCTGGCATAGGCCGGCGGCTACAGCTCTAATTTGACCCCTAACCTGGGAACCTCCATATGCCACAGGTGCAGCCCTAGAAAAGACAAAAAAAAGAAAAAAACCAGCAGAGGAAACTGCCTAGCCAACCCACAAAGTGGTGGGAAATAAATCACTCTTTCATGTCATTAAGTTTTGGGGTAGTTTATGTATGGCTGATACAATATTAACTGATGGGAAAACCAGTTTGTACAGTGTGTGTGTGTGTGTGTGTGTGTGTGTGTGTGTATCTGGATGAGCTTTTGACAAAGGAATAAAGGAAGGTCAGTAGGGTTAAATTAGGGTTAAGTTTAGGAGAACAGCAAGTATGGTTTTATCACAAAGCATGATCAGGATGAAATAGGAAACAACTTTTGGGGGGGTGTCTTTTTAGGACCACACACACAACATATGGAGGATCCCAGGCTAGGGGTCAAATCAGAGCTGCAGCCGCTGGCCCATGCCACAGCCACAGCAATGCAAGATCCCAGCCTCATCTGTGACCTACGGCACAGCTCATGGCAACCCTGGATCCTTAACCCACTGAGCGAGGCCAGGGATCGAACCTGTGTCCTCATGTATGCTAGTTGGGTTTGTTAACTGCTAAGCCACGATGAGAACTCCAGGAAATGACTACTGCTAGGTAAGAATGATCCTCATTTATTTCTATGATCTGTTCTAACTGGAAATACAGGCCATTATAGTTTCTAAGAAGAGGCAGCCAGATATCTAAAACTATATCAAAGAAAACAAAAGAAAGTGCCTATCATCCACCTGAGACATAGCAACTATCCAAAAGATACTTGAAAGAAACTATATAAAGAGGTAGAGAAAGATGTTTGAGCCAGATAGTAACATGAGGTCTCAAGGTATAAAGTGGTCAGATTCCAGTGTTAATATCGTGTGACTCTGGCAGGTTACTGACATCAGATGTTAGCAGTGAAGGACAGAAAAGACAGCTGCTCTCACTGCCCAGAACACTACTGGCCCATTCTGCCCTTATGCAGGTGTGGCTTCCTACTGCATACTTTAGGACTGTTTTCACTAAATAGCAGCATTAAGTTAACCTGAATTGAATTAGACTGAACTGAATTGAATCAACCTAGCTCCCTACCTCCAGTTTTTAAGCATCTTGCATTTAAGGGCACACCATGTTATTCTCATCTCTTAGCCAAGCATCTAGCATGGTGGCACATAGTAGGAGGTTCATAAATATTCATTTATTGGACAGTTTTAGGGAAAACTGATCAAAGAAAATATCTGGTCCTGTTTCAGGTTAGTGTGAGCTTGCTAAATGTAGCAACCATGTCTTATTAAACTTAGCATTCTAAGCACTCAATAAAACAACTGGCCCACAGGAGCTACTCAAGTGTTAAGTAAAATATACAACAAAATTTAGTTAGAAGAAAAAACTGAGGAGTTTCTGTCATGGCTCAGTGGAAATGATCCCTGGCCTCACTCAGTGGGTTAAGGATCTGGCGTTGTTGTGAGCTGTGGTGTAGGTCACAGATACGGCTCAGATCCTGTGTTGCTGTGGCTGTGGTGTAGGCCAGCGGCTATATCTCTGATTAGACCCCTAACCTGGGAACCTCCATATGCCTTGCATGCAGCCCTAGAAAAGACAACAAACAAACAAACTTTTAGCTTAGACCAGAGTCATAGCGATAGAGGTGGTAAGAAGGGGGCAGGTCTGGGATATAATTTGAAGACAGAACCAAAGCATTTGATGAGGGATTGAAATGTAAAGGAATTATATGAAAGCCAGTGGCCAGTGTGGCTGGAGCGTGGCATGTGAAAGGAGGAACGGCACAAGGAGAGATGGCTAAAGATGCAGGCAGACAAGCAGGCCCTGGGAAAGAATTTGGATGGGTTCCAAATGCTACTGAATTCTTTTAAACACAGGGGTGACATTTTCTACTTTTAACATTTTTATGGTAAAATATGACAAATATACAGAAAAGTGAAGATCACTGAATCATCACAAAACAAACCCCCATATAACCATCCCCCAGGTCAAATATGGAACCCCAGCACCTGAGAAGCCCCCTCGTGCCTCTTTCCAATATCAGTCCTCTTACTCCTTCTGCAGAGGTAACCGTTGCCCTGAACTTTGTGGTATTCACTTCTGTACTTTTATGATTTTACCATGTAAATATACATTCAAGTACCATAGTTTTGCATATTTTAAAATTTTTTAATTTTTAAAAATTTTGTAATGATTTTTATTTTTTCCATTATAGTTGGTTTACAGGGTTCTGTCAATTTCTACTGTACAGCATAGTGACCCAATCACACATGTATATATATTCTTTTTCTCACATTATCCTCTATCATGTTCCATTATAAGTGACTAGATATAGTTTCCTGTGCTGTACAGCAGGATCTCGTTGCTTATCCACTCCAGATGCATATTTTTTTTTAACATTCTAGACTTAATTTATGTTCTTTGTGCCTGGCTCCTTTCACCTACCATTATAGTTGTGATATTTATGCAAATTGTAAAATATAGCTATACTTTATTCATTTTATTGTGTTTTATCGATTGAATTTATATTAGATTTATTTATCCATTTGAGTGTTAAAACTTGGATTGATTCCAGTTTGGGGAAGTGTGAGTAATATTCTATAAACATTCTTATGCTTGCCTCTTGGTGCACACATGCATGTCTTTATATAGTTTCAAGGTATATCTAAGACATAAAGCATATGTACACTTTCAGGTTGTGCCGATAATGCCAAACAATTTTCAAAACTAGTTCTACCAATTTACTATCCTATCAACAGTGTATGAAAGTTCCTGTCAACTTTTACTATGGTCAGTCTTTCTAATTTTAGCCATCCTCAGTGGATATATCTCATTGTGGTTTTAATGTGGGTTTCCATGATGACAAGTTTCAACATTTTTTCATGTTTAGTTATTTTCTTTTCGAAGTATTTGTTCAAGTCTCTTCCCCATTTTTAACTTTTTTGCAAATTATTGTTAGTAGTTCCCTGTGTTGTCTACATACAAATTCTTTTTTGATTATAAGAATTATGAATATTTTCTACCATTCTGTGGCTTGCCATTTTACTTTTTACAGGAAAAATGCACCATACTGTATTCATTTAAAGCAGGTGATTAAGTCCTGCCTACACTAAGGAAGAGGGGAATTGGACTTCACCTCTTGAAGAAAGGATTATGAAAGAGTATGTGAAATTGACAGAACACTGTGAACCAACTATAATGGAAAAAATAAAAATCATTATAAAAATTATAAAATAAAAATAAAAAGAATTTGTGGTCACATTTTAAAATCATCACAGTATGTGTCAGACAAAAGAATTATAATTTTAAAAGTAAGGAGTTTTTAGAAATTAATATGTAAAAGGCATAGTGGAAAAAGCAAACAGGCAATTCACAAAATAATTCATCCAAATAGCCATTAAACCTTAGAAAGGGATGTCACCTTGATAACCAGAGAGAGGCCAAAAAATCCAGAGATAGGTCATGTCAATCCCATTGTTGAAAAATCACCATTAACACCCAATGTTGCTGTGTGGCTAGGGTTGGGAAGATACATTCTCATACACTGCTGGTTAGAGTATAACCATTAGGGATAGCAATTGGAACTATGTATAAAAGCCTAAAATGTATGCATATCTTTTTTTTTTTTTACTATTTCTTTGGGCCGCTCCCGCGGCATATGGAGGTTCCCAGGCTGGGGTCTAATCGGAGCTGTAGCCACTGGCCTACGCCAGAGCCACAGCAACTCGGGATCCGAGCCGCGTCTGCAACCTACACCACAGCTCACGGCAATGCCGGATCATTAACCCACTGAGCAAGGGCAGGGACCGAACCCGCAACCTCATGGTTCCTAGTCGGATTCGTTAACCACTGCGCCACGACGGGAACTCCGTATGCATATCTTTTGAACTACATATTTTTCTGAAGGAACTGTCAAAGATACATACATAACAATGATCTTCAAAACTCAGTTTATAATGGCAAAATCACATATATGTAAATATATACTATTGGTGGAGTTCCCGTCATGGCCCAGTGGTTAATGAACCCAGCTAGCATCCATAAGGATGGGGGTTCAATACCTGGCCTCGCTCAGTGGGTTAAGGATCTGGCGTTGCCGTGAGCTGTGGTGTAGGTTGCAGATACGGCTCTGATTGGACCCCTAGCCTGGGAACCTCCATATGCCGCAGGTGTGGCCCAAAAAAAGACAAAAATAAATAAAATAAATTAATTAATTAAATTGGTGTTTTAGTTAAATAAGTTGTAACATATTCATGTAATACAATACTTTGCACCCATTAAAAAATGATGGTGTCAATGTATTTTATTGGCGTGAAGTAAAGTAAGCATACTGAAGGAAAAGCGAAATGGAATCTAGAATTATAGAAATGTTATTTAAATTTAAAAGGCATATAGAAATCTAACACCCTAACATTCAATATTAAGTATATTATCTACCTGACAAAGGACTTATATTCAAAAAATATATATAATTCTAACCTAATTTTTTAAATAGACAGAAGTTGAACATACACTTAAAAACAGAGGGTAAGTGAATGACCATAAAAAGAAATTCAGGAGTTCCCGTTGTGGCTCAGTGGTTAACGAATCCGACTGGGAACCATGAGGTTGCGGGTTCAGTCCCTGGCCTTGCTCAGTGGGTTAAGGATCCGGTGTTGCCATTGCCGAGAGCTGTGGTGTAGGTTGCAGACTTGGCTCGGATCCCGTGTTGCTGTGGCTCTGGCATAGGCTGGCGGCTACAACTCTGATTAGACCCCTAGCCTGGGAACTTCCACATGCCTTGGGAGCGGCCCTAGAAAAGGCAAAAAGACAAAAAAAAAAAAGTTCAAAATTGTTAGTGATTAGAGAAATGTAAATTGTAAACTGCAATGAGGAGTTCCAATTGTGGCTCAGTGGTAATGAACCTGACTAGGATCCATGAGGATGTGGGCTGGATCCCTGGCCTCACTCAGTGGGTTAAGGATCTGGTGTTACCCTGAGCTGTGGTGTAGGTCACAGATGCGGCTAGGATCTGGTGTTGCGCTGGCTGTGGTGTAGGCCAGCAGCCACAGCTCTGATTTGACCCCTAGCCCGAGGACTTCCCTGTGCCATGGGTGTGGCCCTAAACAAACAAACAAACAAAACAAACAAACAAAAAAAAAAACCCAAAAGCACTGCAATGAGATTTCACACAAACTAGAGTGGCTAAAATGTGAACGATTCACAAAACCAAGTATTAATGATGAGATCCAATAACTAATTTTCACCTAGTAAAATTGCTAGGAATATAAAGTAGTCTCAACTACTCTGGAAACAGTTTGGTGATTTATTATAAAGTCAAACAAACACTTATCATATGACCCAGTAATTCTGCTCCTAGGTATTTATCCAATAGAAATGAAAACATATGTCCACACAAAGACTTCCCCATAAATATTCATTGCTACTTTATTGATAATAGCCCAAACTGGAAACAACTCAAATGTCCATGATGAATTGATTAAAAATTATGGTATCTTCTTAAATAATACTATTCAACAATAAAAAGGAATAGATAACTTACATATACAGTTACATAGATGAATCTCAAAAACGTTATGCTAAGGGAGATAAGCTCAGAAAAGATTATCCATTTATATGAAATTCTAGAAAAAATAAAATTTATAGTGACAGAAAACAAAGTCGTTGCCAAGGGCCAGGAAGTGAGTATAAAGGAGGATGAGGAAACTTTTGGGCATCATGTAAATGTTCTTTATTTAGGATGCCCTTGTGGCACAGTGGGTTAAGAATCCAGCATTGTCACCACAGTGGCTTGGGTTGCTGCTGTAGCCTGAGTTCAGCCCCTGACGCAGGAACTCCCACATGCCACAGCTGCAGCAAAACCAAAAAAAGTTCTATGTCTTGATTGAGGTTGTTATATGTATATGTTTGTAAAAAGTCATTCAACTCTACTTAAAATGGGTGCCTTTTATTATATGTAGATCATACATAAAATGTTGATTTTTAAAATATGTATGTAATTTGAATATATATTACACGATCATACATATATAAATAATAATCCCACATGAAAAATATGACTGCTTGTCTATGAAAGCAATTACTCAGAAAATCAGTGAATTCTGAAAATAGCATACCTCAAGCAGCATTAAGATTTTTGAGGTAGATAAATGTAACTATATAAATAAATATAGATGACCAGTGTGTTTCATATTTACAGTAACGTGCTTATGTTGGCTTTCTAAAATATTCTTTGCAGGTAGTTGACTACAATAAATTGGTTCGACCACGTTTTGATAAAGCCCTTGAAATGTTAACCAAAAACACTATAGCTGAGGCCACTGAAGCAGCCATTAAAACTGTAAAAGAACGCCTTCTTACAGAACTACAAGCTAAAAAACAAGGTGAACTGTTTCTTTAAAATGTGTGTTTTAAGCTTAGGTCAACAATTAAGCCTGGTTACCTGAGGGCAAGGACTTGGTTTGCTTGTCTTGATATCCTTGGCATCTTGCACATGGCATCCTCTCAGGTGGCTGAAGAAATGAATGTAGGAGTTTCCACTGTGGCTCAGTGGTAATGAGCCTTACTAGTATCCATGAGGATGCGGGTTCAATTCCTGGCCCTGCTGTTCGACCCCTGGCCCTGACCCTGTAAGGATCTGGTGTTGCTCAGATCCCATGTTGCTGTGGTGTAGGCCAGCAGCTGTAACTCTGATTTGACCCCTAGCCTGGGAACTTCCATATGCCGTGGGTGCTTCCCTAAAAAGACAAAAAATAAAAAGTAAACAAAAAATATATATATAACACAGTAATGGGGCAGGCAGTGATTGGGGCAGGGGCCCTGGAGTGTTAGGATGACCGGGAAAGACCTCTCTGAAGAGGGAACATTTAACTGAAACCTGGATCAAGAAGGGAAGCCAGTAGGGTTCCTGGAGAATGAACTGTGATCTGTGGTGTTTCTTGGAGTTTATGGTGATTCCTTTCACATCAAATTGTGGCATGAAACCACAGCTTTATTGGTTTTTGGTTTGGGGGTTGTTTTTTTTAGGGCCACCCCCAAGGCATATGGAAGTTCCCAGGCTAGGGGTCAAATCAGAACTGCAGCTGCCAGCCTACACCACGGCCACAGCAACGTGGGATCTGAGATGCATCTGCGACCTACACCACAACTCACTGCAATGCTGGATCCTTGACGCACTGAGTGAGGCTAGGTATCCACCCCACATCCTCATGGATACCAGTCATGTTTGTTACTGCTGAGCCACAATGGGAAACTCCAAAACCACAGTTTTTAAAGCTTTCCACAAATTGCCTTCTCTCACAGGATTGTAGAAATAGATGATATCTCTCATATGCTACAAACCTAAGTCTCTTTTCCAAAATCACTAAGTAACTCTGACAATAAAGTTAACCCTTCTTAAACATTTAAAAAGTTGGGATATTTTTGCTAGGGCATTTTACTCCAATGTATTCTTAAGAAAATGTGGTCAATGGAGAATCCTGGGTTTTTTTAACATAGAAAATCGTATAATAATACAGAGGATGGCAACTAATATGGAGCAGGCTTCCTGTGTGCCAAGTGTCTTCTCAGTTCAGTGTTTACATCCATTATCTCATGTAATGTTGCAGTGATGTTTTTGGCTTAATGACCCTCATCTTGCCCAGTAGAAATTGAGACAGAGACATCAAATGAGTCACCAAAGCCACACTGACTGAGCCAGAACCCACACACTCAAGGCTGTCTCCCTACTCCCAGCTACCTTTTGCTAACACAGCCAGTTCCTATCTTTCAAACCAGTCAACTTCAGAAGACCCTCAGAGAATTTGAAAGGAAGGAAAATGAGTTCCTAATTGCTGCACATAAAAGTATAGAAAAGTTGCTGTCATCCCTTGATGAAGGTGGTAAAGAAAATATTGCTAATGTTATTGACTAAATCTTTCACAATATAAACAGATTAGCTGACAAAGCTTCTTATTCTTTCACTGCAGTGTTCACTCTTGAATCCCCAAGAGAAAGCTCCTTAGAGGACAGTGAGGAAGCCAGAAGGACATCAGATGATAAAGGTGGTAACAAAATGGGCTGCTAATGCCATGTGTGTGGATCTTATTTCCATTTATTTCATATTGTATCATGTTTATAATGAGGCTTAAAATTACAACTCCCCGCATTGGAAACTTTAGGAGAAAAAGAGTTCACTTCTCTCTTATTAGATTTAAGCTGAACAGCTGTAGAACAGAAATAGATTTACTAGGATGGGGAGGAAAACAGAATCCGGCAGGTCAACACAATTAGAATCCCCCCAAATTTTTTGTATGTTTTCAAACATGACACAATCATTATCATACAATAATAAATTCTTTTTTTTAAAGCTCCCTGCTTCCTTTAATGGGTTGGAATCAGAGCATCATAAACCCAGAGTTTTAGCTGTGAAATGTTATCATTTAGTGCTATTTATCCTTATAAAACTTTTCCATTCATATTTTAACATAATCAAGAGCATGCTATGTAAAGTATTTTTATTTTTTATCTGTAATGTTACATTTAATTATGTAATTTCACTAGTTTTTTTTTTTGTTTGTTTTTTTGTTTTTCGTTTTTTTGCTTTTTAGGGCTGCACCCAAGGCATATGGAGGTTCCCAGGCCAGCCACAGCAACGCAAGGATCCGAGCCCCCTCGCGACCTACACCATAGCTCATGGCAATGCCAGATCCTTAACCCACTGAGTGAGGCCAGGGACCTAACCCGCATCCTCATGGACCCTCATTGGGTTCATTAACCAATGAGCCACAAAGGGAACACCATTAGAAAATATTTTGACCCTTATTTAAAATTACTGCACAGTTTTCCTGTTTTAGAGTAATAGTTTTAACTAGTTCATTACATTGAAAACTTAAACTTTTTGATGCTGCAAATTCAGTGAAATTTTTTCCAATGAGTAAAGCGTGTCACCAGCTTGATGAATATGAAGCTATAGACAGAGTCAAATTCCTTTGTATAAAGTTGTTCTAAATTATGTTCCCCTCAAGAACATTCAAACTACAAGTCATAGTTTTCTTGGTATTTTATCTTTTTTAATATTATTTTAATTTTTATTTGACTTTTTCTGAAGTTTAATATTTTGATATGTGTTAATCTTTTATATTTCTTATTTTCTGAGGTGACCATTTTTGTCTTTTGCCCATTTTTTCTAAATTATTGTGTCAGTTATATGGTATCTACATAAGCTTCCTATATTCATCACTCTTTTTTTCATTTTTTTCCCAGAATTGGGCTCTTTGTTTTTTAAATCATCTTGCTGTTTTTGAAGTGGAGGAATTTTCCACATTTTCATAGTTAAATAACTGCTTTCTTTCGTTGATGTCTCCCATTAATATTCAGGTTTAAAAAGTCTTCCTCTCAACCAGAGATTTAGTATATCCTCATATTCTTTTTTTTAAAGTTGGTCCAACCTTTTCATATTTAGTGTTTAATTGCATCTATAATTGATTGTGTTACATAACATAGGGCTGATCTTTTTTATTGGATTCCTCCTCCTGATTCAGACAGATTATGCTTGCCTGGTGTTTATTTCAAGCCTAGCAGGAGTCAAACCGGACACTGTCAGAAATTTATGAATGACTCTTTTCCATGCGTGCGCGCGCGCACACACACACACACACACACACACACACACACACACACACACACACACACAATCTCTCCCTCTCTTCACAGAAGGACCTGGACATTAAAATTTTGGCCAAGGGGTGTCTGGGCACCCCATCTCTGCTGCTGCAGAGTTCCCAGCACCAGTATGTGCACAAAGACGGCCCCTCCTAAATACTATCTGTGCCCTCAGAGCGGGGCGGGAGGCTGTCCAAAGTAGAAGCAGTCATCATGCCTCTACCCTCTGCTGAAGGGATAACACGCTGCCTGTGCACCCTGGTAAAAGCACCCTCACTCCCTGTGTCTGAAATAAGCACAGCCTGTACCTCGTGGAGCCAAGAGTCTGTTAGTTACCTCAGGAAAGGAAAATTTGATTTTTTTTTCAATTTACCTGAAATTACACTTGGTTTTGTCAAAGGTTAAGTTGTTATATTTATTTTTTACTGCTGATATATAGTTTGCTTATTTGATTATTATAGCTTTTTTAAAAAATTTTTAAGATATTGGGAACATGGAGTTCCTGTCACGGCTCAGTGCTTAACGAACCCAACCAGCATCCATGAGGACGCAGGTTTAATCCCTGGCCTCACTTAGTAGGTTAAGGATCTGGCGTTGCTGTCAGCTGTGTGTAGGCTGCAGATGTGGCTCGGATCCCATGTTGCTGTGGCTATGGCTGGCAGCTACAGCTCTGATTCGACTCCTAGCCTGGAACCTCCATATGCCATGGGTGTGGCCCTAAAAAAAAAAAAAAGAAATTGGAAACATGAGTCCTGGATCCCTGGGCCTATACCACAGTCTTCTTTGGGAATCACCTACAGTTTTAATACTGTTCTTTAGATGTTAATATTGTTTTATTCACAGATGAAAAAGAAACAAGTGAAACATTTGCACTTAGAAGTGATGAAGACTCTAGTCGAGATGTAAAGTTGGATTCGCCCAAAGGTAAATTGATATGTGGATAATTTGTTTCTTTTAGATTGTGGATCTAAAAGTCTCAAATAGTTCCTTCAAAATTTTGAAGGAGACATGTAGTTTTTTAAAAAGTATTATTAATATCCACTTAAAGGCTATTCTAATATGAACATTTGGACATGCAAGAATACAGAAAAAGAACATGTGATATATTGTTTTTGGTGAACAAGAGTATTGAGAAGACAAGAGATCTATTTTTCTTTTCTGCCATTCCTGGCATGTGGCTGCCATAATAATTCACAAGATGGTTGCTGATGTGCCAGCCATCGTATCAGTGTGCCTAGCAGGAAGAGAGAAAAGACAAGGGACAAAACTGACATTCCACCCAGCTGAGTTATTCCTCTTTAAAGAGAAAAAAGGAAGACTCGGGGGAAAAAATTCTCCTTGCATCTTATCTACTGCCATCTAAACTATAAGGGAAAGTGGGAGATGTAGTATTTTTAGCTGGACACATTGCTTACCCTGACAACATCAGGGTTCTGTTACTAAGGAAAAGGAGTCTAGATATTTATTGGGTAGACAGCTAGCAGCTTCTAGCACATTTAGTATCTTTGCCTAGCTATTTCTGACTCCTCACATCTCCTTTCCCAGGCTTTGAGAAAATCTTGGGTTCTTGTCTCTTCCACTCTGGCCATTTAGGAACAGCTGCCTCTCCCCATCCCTGAGAACAGACTTCTCACTTCATGGCAGGGAGGGAAACAGGCAGCTGCTCTTCAAGAGTCTTTTGGGATTTTGGTGGGGGGCGGGTGTGGATCACTTGGGCTCTGACAGGAGACCCTGATGAATGGTGCCTTGGAGCAATTTAAGAAGCACTACCAGAGGAGTTCCCGTCATGGCGCAGCAGAAACAAATCCATCCAGGAACCATGAGGTTTCGGGTTCGATCCCTGGCCTCGCTCAATGGGTTAAGGATCCAGCCTTGTTGTGAGCTGTGGTGTAGGTCGCAGATGCGGCTTGGAGCTGGTGTTGCTGTGGTTGTGGCGTCGTAGCTCCTATTAGACCCCTAGCCTGGGAACCTCCATATGCTGCGGGTGCAGCCCTAGAATGACAAAAAAAAAAAAAAAAAGAAAGAAAGAAAAAGAAAGAAAAAAGAAGCACTACTGGAAAAGCAGAGGTAGAGGAGTCAGGTGCAGCTGCCAGTCTCCTGCTCTATTAGAAGAGTAGATGAATGTTTACATCATGATAGAGCCTGTGAGCCAACTCAGCCATGTAAGGGAGCATTCGGCACACAATGAGGCAAGGATCAGTGTAACACTTGAAAAACCAGCCTATCCCACCTTTTCTTCCATCCTCTCCAGCTTGCTACTTACTGTCCCATGTAGTCTCATGCTTATAATTGGAAGTATGTATCTTGTTTTCTGACTCATTTCGATGCCCATGTTTTATCTTGATCCCCTGGAAGCCTTTGATTCCTACCTCTTCTCCCTGGCTACCTGAGTTTTGACTCCTGCTGGCATGGAGTTTTTTTCTTGCCATCCACTTGCATTCTGATACACTGGCTTTAAGCCACTGCTGTGATATTTAGCAATTCCTGACTTTCTCCCTTTTTCTGACATGTGCTACAGTAACACAAGATAGTACTTCTTAGGTTAGGTATTTAAAATCATGTTCTATTGCAAATAGCATTGTTTACTAAAATTATTAATGACATTGGTTTGTTGATTTGTTTTACTTTATATGTAATAGAATCTGCAATAGAAGAGGTAACTGCAGATCATCCAGAAGTTCTTTCCATAATAAAGGAGACAGTCCAAATGGCAAAGAGTATGAACTTTGAACAGCCACATGAAAAATATGCTGAAATCTTAGATGAAGTCCTCCAAGAGGTAAGAAATCCAGGCTCTTTATTTTTATCATTTATTTCACAGTAACTACGAAGATGTTAACCTAGTATATGTACAGTTATTTTAGAACCCCACATGACAGTGCTGAAATCTGTAGCCTTCAATCTCATGTACATTTTATAATCAACCTTACTTACTATGTGTAATGTACCCCAGTGAACAGCTGCTTATATTTTCAACAGTTATCAGCAATTGTGCAACGTAATTTCATAGCTTGACAATTTTTCATTAACTTTTATTGTCTTTAATTCAGTCCAGTTGGTTAAAAGATTGGTGCACATGACGCAAGTACCAAAGTTAGATTTTTTTATCTTTTTTTTTTTTTTTGCCTTTTCTAGGGTGGCACCCACAGCATATGGGGGTTCCCAGGCTAGGGGTCTAATCGGAGCTGTAGCCGCCGGCCTACGCCAGAGCCACAGCAACATGGGATCTGAGCCGCGTCTGCAACCTACACCACAGCTCACAGCAACAGCAACGCCAGATTCTTAACCTACTGAGCAAGGCCAGGGATCGAACCCACAACCTCATGGTTCCTCATCGGATTTGTTAACCACTGAGCCATGACGGGAACTCCAGATTTTTTTTGTCTATGAGCTAATTAGTTGTAAACCAAGGCAAATTTTGTCCCATGGCTAACTAGTTTTACCCAGCCACATCAAACATGTGCTCACAGGGGAGATGAATGGTCATACCAGTGATTTTCCAACCTAAGGAGACAATATGGTCTCAGATACTCTGTCCTACTGATAGTGAATCAGAAGGCTTATAAAGACCACATGGATCTGTTTTGCACAGAGGCTTGGGGTAAGCATTCAGAACAAAAGCCAAAGAGAACAAATCAGTTGTGTTTCATTCTCAATGAACTTCTTTATTTCTCTGTGATTTGAAAATGATGTAATTTAAAATCATGACTTTGAAAAACTTATGGCCACCAAAGGGGAAGGGGGTGTGGGAGGGACAGACTAGGGGTTTGGGATTAGCATATTCTCACTGAGGTATATGGAATGATTGGCCAACAGGGACCTGCTATATGGCACAGGGAACTCTACCCAGTATTCTGTGATAATCTATGTGGGAGAAGAATCAGAGTGAATGGATTATGTGTATATGTATGACTGGGTCACTTTGTTGTACAGCACAAATTATCACAGCCTTGTAAATTAACTCTACCTCAATAAAACTTCAAAAAAAAAAAATCATGAGAAGAAAAAAACTATGCTCTGAGAGGATAGAACCAGTCTCATTGGGTGAAATCCTCAAGCCCCAGGCTGTACCCAGGACGAGTTGCTATCCCTCTCTGAGCTTCCAAAGAGATCGTTCAACTTCTGCACTTCTTCAGGTTGTTCTGTCATCAGTTTTCTCCTTCAGAAACATTCTAAGCACCTACTGTCTGCCCTGTACTGTGCTAGAGCCTGGGATGTGAAACACGGCTCTTTCTTTTAAGCAGCCTCCAGTCACGTGGGGGCAATTAACTATCATGTGCTGAGTGGAAAGTAGGTATGTGTAAAATACAGGAATTTCATGGAGGTCAAGGCCGTCGTCTTTGCCTGGGAGGTGAGTCACAGCATCCCAGTGCAGAAGACATCCAAGCAAGGGTCTCATCCTAACCCTTCCCTGATCATTTGTGCTGTTCTTCCCAGAGTTTATTCTGGAGGATATAAATCTACTGAGAGTACTATTAAAACACTTCTGATACGGGAATATGTGTCATGTCATTAGATGGTAAACTGTGACTCTGGGATTGTAGGGGAGTTTAAATCACATGAGATTTTTAACCCCAAAGCTCATAGCAGATTGTCTTTTCTAGAGGACTGAGACCAGTGTAGGACACTGTCCTGCTTGTCACCTACTTCTTAAAAATAGGTTTCCTGGAGTTCCCGTCGTGGCGCAGTGGTTAACGAATCCGACTAGGAACCATGAGGTTGCGGGTTCGGTCCCTGCCCTTGCTCAGTGGGTTAAGGATCCGGCGTTGCCGTGAGCTGTGGTGTAGGTTGCAGACGCGGCTCGGATCCTGCGTTGCTGTGGCTCTGGCGTAGGCCAGTGGCTACAGCTCCAATTCGACCCCTAGCCTTGGAACCTCCATATGCCACGGGAGCGGCCCAAGAAATAGCAAAAAGACAAAAAAAAAAAAAAAATAGTTTTCCTACTAATAGACATCATGCAAACTGATGACATGATCTTTTTTTTTTTTTCTTCTGAAAGTCAAAAGCTCAACAGACACATTGTTAAGATCCACGAGAGTGATGTCTCATGGTACCATCCTTGACATATGCAGCTAGGATGGTAATGTTAGTGTGTTATTTTTCACAGGTAGTTGAAGAAAACAAGAATAGGTTTTATGGTGCCCCCAAATATGGAGGATGGATTCTGGACAACTTCCCTACTACGAGAGAACTGTGGATGGCTTTGGTCGACAAAGGAATTCTACCTGATTTAGTCATCTGTTTATTAGACACAGGAAACAATGGTTGGCAAATATTTATCATATCGATTTAAAGTGTGGTTTTTATTGCTGATAGTATTTTTAGTTAAAGTCTAAAATGGAAAAGTCTCTTCTACCTCCCCAAATACCACCCCAGCAGTCTCTTCGTGACCTAGAGAGGTACCCAAAAGGTACACACGTATACTGAGTAGGTGGCCACGGATAGTGTGTTGGATCACTGGATGTTCCAGCAGGCCCTTATAATTACTCTTTGGAGCTGAGAATTTAACACCCCCCATCCCAGTCAACACTATAACTTTTTTTTTTTTTGTCTTTTTGCTATTTCTTGGGCCACTCCCGCGGCATATGGAGGCTCCCAGGCTAGGGGTCGAATCGGAGCTGTAGCCACCGGCCTACGCCAGAGCCACAGCAACGCAGGATCCGAGCCGCGTCTGCAACCTACACCACAGCTCACGGCAATGCCGGATCCTTAACCCACTGAGCAAGGGCAGGGACCGAACCCGCAACCTCATGGTTCCTAGTCGGATTCGTTAACCACTGCGCCACGACGGGAACTCCAGCACTATAACTTCTAAATGAAAAATATGTAAGGCTGAGGGCAAAACTATCTATTAGTCCTCCTTCACCTCAAATGGGAAATACTAAGTATGTAACGAGAACAGAACTAAATTTTAATTATTTGATCACTTCATATAAAGCTAATCAAAACAGTATGGTCTGGCCAGAAATACACACACACAAACCAATGGGACAGAATAGAAAGAGCCCAGAAATAAACTCATACATAGACAGTCAACTAATCTTTGATGAGGGGGCCAAGAATATTGTCATTTTGCCTCTTAAGGAAATACATTTCAAGAGATAATCTCCAGGGGAAGAACATACTATACTACCTTTTTTATGTTTTAGTTATTTATATCAAGCCTATATATACCTTTTAAAAAGGAGTTAAGATGGTCTCTTAAAGAATCTGGGCTTGGGAGTTCCCGTCATGGCTCAGTGGTTAATGAATCCGACTAGGAACCATGAGGTTGTGGGTTCAATCCCTGACCTTGCTCAGCGGGTTGAGGATCCGGCATTGCCGTGAGCGGTGGTGTAAGTTGCAGACACGGCTTGGATCCCCTGTTATTGTGGCTCTGGCGCAGGCCAGTGGCTATAGCTCCGATTCGACCCCTAGCCTGGGAACCTCCATATGCCGCGGGAGCGGCCCAAGAATTGGCAAAAAGACAAAAAAAAAAAAAAAAAGAATCTGGGCTCGGAGTTACCATTGTAGCTCAGCAAGTTGAGAACCTGATATACTGTCTGTGGGGATGCAAGTTCGATCCCTGGCCTCACTCAATAGGTTAAGGATCCAGCATTGCCGCAGGCTGTGGGTGTAGGTCACAGATGCAGCTCGGATCCCACATTGCTGTGGCTGTGGGGTAGGCCAGCAGCTGAAGCTCCAATTTGACCCCTAGCCCAGGAACTTCCATAGGCTGCAGGTGCGGTCCTAAAAAAGAAAAAAAAAAAAGAGGACTCTGAGCTCTGTTTAGAAAAATATATTCAGATAAAGACAGAAATATTTCTTCATTGTTAGTTTCCAAAATATGTCTCACTATGTTTATAGAGCTTCAAAATTAATATTATTCTCTTTATTTGTATTTCAGGAAAATATTTACTTAATAGACTGTATTTAGAGAATAAACCAGAAATTGACTCTAAGATTTTAGAAAGATTATTAGATGAACTACTAACGAAGAGAAAAGAGGAAGAAGAAGCAAGGTAAAATCTACCTCCAGTATTACAGAGTCCAGATCCTGATTCAGAAGGCCTAGGGTAGGGCCCAAGGGTGTGTTTCTAACATGCTTCCCGGTGACAGTGGTCCCTGGTCCACACTTTGAGTAGCAAGATCCTAACCCAGTCTGTCTTTTTTTAGTGACAGTGGTCTTCACTTCCCAATTGCTTTTCATCCCTCGATGTGAGAGCTGAGAGGTACTGAGATGGTTACCACTCAGCTCACACAGGAACTGACTCAAAGGAAGGAACTGGTTCAAAATAAACCTCACAGGTGCTTAGATAGTTTTGCTAAATGATTTAATTTTTTACCGTTATAAGCCTTAAAGTCTATAATATTGTGAGATATCTGAATTTCCAAAGATAATTAAATTTTGGATCTTTCCACTTCAGAAAAGCCAAAGAAGAGGCAATGAAAATAGAAGAAGAAAATCGAAGGCTAATGGAAGCTATGAATGTGAAAGCAAAAGGCAAGCATGAGATTATATGATTAATACTGTGCCATTTGACTTTGTACTGTGACTGCAGACAGCTACAGCATTTCCAGTGAATCCACAGACAGGGTGATCACATTTCCTAATGTGCCCTCGAGAGTCCAGGTTTAGGCCCAGGGTCCTGAAGTATTTGTTTGATCCCCTCTCATTCTCAAAGTGTTCCAATTTGGATAAAAAATTATATGGTCACAGGAAAAGGACTCCTGACACAGACACCTAGTCACCCACCCTTTAAGAGGATAGCATGTGAAGCACATCTCGGGATGGTTGCCCTTGTCCAAGATCGCAGGTGACACGTGGCTGTGAGAATTACTTTTTTTTTTTTTTTTTTTTTTTTTGTCTTTTTGCCTTTTTCTAGGGCCTCACCTGCAGCATAGGGTGGTTCCCAGGCTAGGGGTCTAATCGGAGCTGTTGCTGCCAGCCTACGCCATAGCCACAGCAATGCGGTATCCGAGCCACATCTGTAGTCTACACCACAGCTCATGGCAATGCCAAATCCTTAACCCACTGAGCGAGGCCAGGGATCGAACCCGCAACCTCATGGTTCCTAGTTGGATTCATTAACCACTGAGCCACAAGGGGAACTCCAAGAATGACTTCTATTTAAAGGATCCTATAGGAGTTGAGAAAACAGCCAAACTCCTACTATACCCATTGTCTTTATACTTTAATTTCCATGTCCATTATAGAAGAACTTATTCTAAAAGTTTCTTTTAAGAATGGAGTTTTTAACCTGGGGCCAATGGATGAAAGTCAGAGGTCTGTGAATTTGAATGGGAAAATAATTACAACTTCATTTTTACTAACCCTTAACTGAAATTTACTATTTTATTCAACTGGTAATTAATATAGGCTACAAGTCACAATGGTATTAGTGGTACCTTGACTTTTTCACCAATAGAAACAAAGATATTTTTATATCCCTTTTCAGTTTTATTTGTTTATGCTTGTCCCTATTCCAAAATCATGGTGGTTATTACACTAGTTGCCAGTTCTTGTTATTTAATGTGTTAGCAAAGATACACAAATTTCCTATACCACAAAAAAATTTTTGATATCTTGATAACTGCATTCAATATAATTGGCTTCTTATGTATTTTATTTTGTGAGATTGAAGGCATTTTTCTAAGAAAGGGTCCATAAGTTTCACCAGACTGGCAAAGAGATCAGCCACCGATCTCTTGGAAGTGGATCTGTCAGCCCTGTCAAGACTTCCGATTGCCATCTGCAGCCCTAACTGACATAGTCACTGTGACTTCATGAGAAATCTAGAGCCAGAACCACTAACTCAGCCACTCCCAAGTGACTGACCTCAGAAATTGCAAGGATAATATGTGATGATTATTATTTTAACCACTGAGTTTTGGGGTAATTTTTATGAAGCAGTGAATGACTAAATACAACATAGACTTAGTCAAAAATCAAAGATGGTACCAGGATCTTGGAACAATTTTCAGTTCATTTCTGACTCACATGGAACACAAATTATCCAGTAGGGGTCCAGAAATTCAAACTTTTAATATTTTCTACATCATTATATAAGTTTGTTTTTTATATATACTTTATAATGTACTTATATGGATAAGAACACAACTTACAGGAGTTCCCATCATGGCTCAGTGGTTAACGAATACGACTAGGAACCATGAGGTTGTGGGTTCAATCCCTGGCCTTGCTCGGTGGGTTAAGGATCCAGTGTTGCCATGAGCTGTGGTGTGGGTCGCAGACGCAGCTCGGATCCCGCGTTGCTGTGGCTGTGGTGTAGGCTGGTGGCTACAGCTCCGATTCGACCCCTAGCCTGGGAACCTCCATATGCCGTGGGAGCAGCCCTAGAAATGGAAAAAAAAAAAAAACTTACAGATAACTAAATATATGCATATTGGTGGTATATAAGTAGTTTGGCTTTTTTTTACTGTAAGAGTTACTCAGCTGAAAGACATTTTGAGTTTATATAACTTCATTTCTAACCCTAGTACAATTTAGCAAATGATGCTTCTTCCTTGTGTATATCACCATAAATCCTTCCTGTAACACAAGAGTCACCATATTCCAAGTCACATATTTGGCAGCCACATGCTTGGCAATCCTGGTCAGACTTTGAGATATAAGGATACTTCAGGATGCTTTTCTCTGGATGCTAAGCTCCTGGGTTTAGATGAAAAATCCACGTGTCAGAAATATTTCAAACCACTAGAAATGTGGTTCTTATAAGGTACTCTCTGTATGGTGTGTGTGTATTTGAGTGTGTGTGTGTACGAGTGTGTGTGTATGAGTGTGTATGTGTGTGTGAATGTTGGGGGGGAGGGGAGTGATTCCGACAAGAGTCCAGAAAACAAGCTCATTTATTTTTTCATATCTTTGCATGGAAAATACCTTGTTTTTTAGTCAATTTTATAAAAATATATTAAAGGGAATTGAAGAAGTGGGCTTTCTAAACACCTCCATTCACCCCTATCTTCTTCCTTAAAAATTTCCATGCATTTATTTCTTATAGCAGTCATCAGAAACTACATAAAACTTGGAGCTATGCTTTTTAAATTTACATTTAGCATGTTGATCAATGTACTCTACTATATGTAATTAGCTATAAGAAAATAGTCTAGCCTAGAGTGCTCCCCACTAGAAATATAATGCAAGCCACATATATAAGTTTAAGCTTTCCAGTAGCTACATAAAAAGTAAAAAGAAACAAATGAAATTAATTATAGTCGTCACTCAGTGTCCATGAGAAATTGGTCCTAGGACCTCCACAGATACCAAAATCCATGAACGCTCAAGTCCATAATTTATATATATATAAATTTTTTTAATGGCTGCACCTGCAGTATATGGAAGTTCCCAGGCTAGGGGTCTAATCGGAGCCATAGCTGCTGGCCTACTCCACAGCCACAGCAATGCCAGATCCAAGCTGCATCTGCGGACCTACACCACAGGTCATGGCAATGCTGGATCCCTAACCCACTGAGCAAGGCCAAGGATTAAACCTGAGTCTTCATGGACACTAGTCACATTTGTTTCTGCTGAGCCACGACAGGAACTCCCAAATCTGTTATATAAAATGTCATAGTGTTTTCAAATAACCTGCACACATCCTCCCATGTACTTTATTTTATTTTATTTTATTTTTTGCTGTTTTCAAGCACTGTTTTTTTTAATGATTTTTATTTTCTCCATTATAGTTGGTTTACAGTGTTCTGTCAGTTTTCTTTGTGTGTGTGTGTGTGTGTGTGTGTGTGTGTGTGTGTGTTTAGGGCCACACTCATGGTATGTGGAGGTTCCCAGGCTAGGGGTCTAATCGGAGCTACAGCTGCCAGCCTACACCACAGCCACAGTAACACCAGATCCGAGCCGTGTCTGTGACCTACACCACAGCTCATGGCAACGCTGGATCCTTAACCCACTGAGCAAGGCCAGGGATCAAACCTGCAACCTCATGGTTCTTAGTCAGATTCGTTTCCACTGCACCTCAACGGGAACTCCAGTCAATTTTCTACTGTACAGCAAAGTGACCCAGTCACACCTACACATGTATACATTCTTTCTCTCACATAATCCTCCATCATGCTCCATCATAAGTGACTATTCCCATGTACTTTAAATCATCTCTGGATAACCTGTAATAACCTAATACAATGTAAATACATAGCATTAAATGTAATACATTTAAATGCTGTGTAAATAGTTGCCAACACACAGCAAATTCAAGTCTTGCTTTTTGGAAACTTCTGTAATTTTTTTTCAAACATTTTTAATCTGTGATTGGTTGAATCCATGTTTATAGAACCTGAAGATTCCAAGAGCCAACTGTATATTTTATTTAATACACTATATCCAAATTATTGTTTTAATGTGTAATCAATGTAAAAATTGATATATTTTACATTCAATTTTTCATGCTAAGTCTTTGAAATCCATTGTGTATTTTATACTTAAAGCACACCTCAGTTTGGATTAGCCACATTTCAAGTGCTCAGTAGCCACATGTGGCTCATGGCTACATATCAGAGAGTGTTGATATAGCCATTCCCTACTGAATGGACATTTGAGCTGTTTCCTGGTTTTTGTTTCTTTTTTTCTAAGACCACAGCTGCGGCATATGGAGGTTCCCAGGCTAGGGGTCAAATCAGAGTTGCAGCTGCCAGCCTACACCACAGCTGCAGCAACACTGGATCCTTAACCCACTGAGTGAGGCCAGGGGTCAAACCCCTGTGAGAGTCTTAACCTGCTGATTGTTAACCTAGATTCTTAACCTAAGTCAGATTCTTCGCCTGCTAAGCCACAACAGGAAGTCCTGTTTCCTGGGATTTTTACTGTTATGATATTTGGGACTGCTGTATGCATTTCCCCTTTTGAATGAATCCTTAGGCTGGTGCTCCCATAGCACTCTGAGCATAAGAGCAACATCCTTTACCAGTGCATTTTAATAGATAAAAATACATAGAGACTATATCTGTCTTTCTATTAAGCTCTCATGCACCAGGAGGGAAGGAGCCATTCCCAATTAAATATTTGCTGACTTAAACTAAATAATTTAGGGAGTTCCCTGGTGGCCCAGTGGCTAAAGATCTGGTGTTGTCACTACTGTGGCTTGGGTCACTGCTGTGGTGTGGGTCTGATCCCCGGCCCAGGAACTTCCACATGCCACTGGTGTGGCCAAAAATAATAGTAATAATAATTTATCTCATCTCACTTTTTCTAGAAGCAGAAGAAACTGAAGCCGAGGCAGACGAGGAGATTGAAGTTGAGGAGTCTGAGCTTCATGAAGGGTCTGAGGTCACTGAAGTAACTGAGGAGACCAGGGCTTCCTTACTTGACGACTCTGACATTCCTGAAACAGAACCTGAATCAGGTTAGACCTTATTGAAGATCATGTCTTTAATTATACTCTTGCCCACTGGTGTGTTTGTGGGGGCACGTATATGCGTTTATATGGTAATGAAATGGAAGCTAAGAACAGAGAGATGTGCACCAGAGCTCAGCCATTTAATCCAAATCACAGCTGGAAGTGTGGTAGGAAAGCCGAGTCTGCTGTGCCTGAAGCTGGCACTCAGGCATGGGGTCTGCTGTGTAATTCAGATAAAGTGTTCACAAAGCAGAGGAAAAGAGCCATTAAAGGTGCAAAAATATAAAGCTTGCTCTTTTCTCCCAGGTCTCTCTCTCGCCTTGTCATACTACTTTTTATTTGCTATTTCATGTCATTCTAAGTAAAGAAACATGAAAACTTTAAGTTATTAGCATGAATTTTACCATTCATCTTTATGTTGTGTTATGCCACTTTTCAATGCAAACATAAGAGCTCTTAACTCGTGTGCAGAATCACCAAAACCATGTAGTTTGTATTTTGCAGCTCATACGTATATATATGTATGTATTTCATTCTTATCAGAATACTTAGTTTCATGCACAAAACTAACTCACCTTCTTGTTTTGCTTCTTAATATGCATATATTCTACCAAAGCTCTCTACTTTTAGCTTCCTAATGATTAAAGACTGAAAAGAAGAGGAAGTTTCTCTTTCCCTTCTTTCTACGTCACCACTTTCAGTCTAAGTGTTTAGCTAATACAGAAAAGTTACAGGAGTGAGAAAGGATGTGACGAGTTTCCATGATCATTCAAGTTTCTTTGAGGGCCGTCACCTTCATTCTGTATCTGGAGCAAGTTCTAGTTCAAAGGGAAATCACAGCCTCTCAGGGCTGTCGTCATCCTTCCCTCCCCACACCATTAAGTCACACTCGCACACGTCATGGGTCCCCTGGAATTCTGTGTTCATGATGGCGTATCAGGAACGCTCTTGAAAATGAGATGACAAAGAATGGCAGGCACAGATCATGTGTATCTTGTGCTCTGTTGTCCTGTTGAGTCCCTATGGATTTTGCTTACAAAACTCTGTTCAAGGATAAAATTATTGAAAATTTCAAAATGACTACCAAAGCACATTAAACTAAGTATGAGCCATGCTGGGCTGGAGATCCAGGCCAGTTGCACAGGTCATACACCAGGCCAGCCCTCTTCAGAAGTCCAGTTTGGTGGGTTGGGCAGGGCAAGAAAGAGTTTGTAGGCAACAAAAGTCACTCTTAGGACTGGAGAATGGGCTTAAGCACAAGATAGAGTACCCCACTGTGAAGAACGCGGGGCTCAGAAATGCTTCCAAGCACAATTAGTATTAGATTAGAAACTAATCCTACAGAGTAAAGGTCTTCAGATACCTGCAGCGAAATGCCAGCCCTGGAACAATTAAGGCCTGGAAACCTGCTGTTAGCTGGTAAAAGAACCAGGACTAAGGGGAATTTGTACAATGAGAAATCTCAAGTTTAATGATCTTTAAAAAGACCATTTTTACTACAAGCATTGGCATTAGGTTTAGGGGACAGTGAGTATAAAATCAGAACCCTTGTGCCAGACAGAAGAGCTCAAAGGATGAAATACCCAATTTGCTTTTAGGAGTCCCACACCCCTATTGATTTGAGCTCTCACCTAGAAACTTAATTATTTTCTTGACTTCCTCACCCATTAGGCTGACAACAGTCCTCCCACCCACCTACCTTTTGTGAGAAGATAGCTCATAAAATATCAAGAAACTGACATATGTTAGACATGACACAAATATCCATTAAATATTCCCAGATTTCCAACATTCCCAATGTTTCGCACTTGATATTTACTAATGTAACAGATCTGGGGGAAGATTTAGTTTTCTTGCCTTTGATTTCATTAATTCCCCCCAGGGAACCTATGTTGGTTATTCTAAAACCAAGAGCCTACTCCATTTAGGGTCAGTCCATGCTGTAAACATGACTAGGCTTCTCCAGGGCTGATTCAATTCTGTGAAATCGTGGGTCTGTTTTGCTATATTGAACCAGATTCTGTTTCACAGAGGGATTTGCATGTGGGTTAGCTAGTGATTACTTCTTCCATCAACGGATCCTTTATCACAAGGTCTTCTCCTCTAAATTGCTTAAGTAAGCACTTTCTTTCCTCTTAAAACTGTCTTGTCTAGTCAAAAAAAAAAAATATATATATATATATATGTATCGTATAATTCCACTTATAGGAGATACTTAAGAATAGTTGAAATCATAAAGACAGACAATATAATTTGGTTGCCAGGGGCTGGGAGGAGGGGAAAATTGGGAGTTATTATTTAATTAGAGTTTTCACTTGTTCGAGATGAACACAGTAATGAGGATGGATGGCGGTGATGGTTGCATAGCAAGCACATGTCTTTAATACCACTGAACTGCACACTTAAAATGGCTAAGATGATAAGTTTTATGTTATGTGTATTTTACCATAATGAAAAAAAGAAGGGAGAGTTCCCGTCGTGGTGCAGAGGAAATGCATCTGACTAGAAACCATGAGGTTGCGGGTTTGATCCCTGGCCTCGCTCAGTGAGTTAAGGATCCAGCGTTGCTGTGAGCTGTGGTATAGGTCGCAGACGTGGCTCGTATCTGGGGTTGCTGTGACTGTGGTGTAGGTCGGCAGTTACAGCTCCAATTTAACCCCTAGCCTGGGAACCTCCATATGCCGAGGGTGCAGCCCTAAAAGGGCAAAAGACCAAAAAAAAAAAAAGAAGAAGAAGGGGAAAAAAACCTACCCTGTATAACATAAATCTACTGCTTTGGCATTTTTTACTTTATCCAGAGTACTGGCTGAAGAGGAATGCCAAAGGTATGTCCACTTCCTAATTCCTGGAAGTTGCAGATATTACCTTATGTGGGGAAAAAAAGGTCTTTGCACATGTGACTAAACTACAAATCTTGATATGGGGAGATTATGTGGTATTATCTAGATGGGCTCTAAATGGGAGGGAGATTAGATTCACACACAGAGGAGAAGGCAACATGATGGTGGAAGCAGACACTGGGTGTTGCAGCCTCCAGCTGGGGAAGAACCGTACCCAGAGAAGCTTCAAGAGGCCAGAAAGGATTCTCCTCCAGAACCTGCAGAGGGAGCACAGCCCTGCCAATACATTGGTTTCTGACATGGCCTCTGGAACTATGACATAATACATTTCTGTTTCAAGCCACCAAGTTTGTGGTAATTTGTTTTCACAGCTACAGGAAACTAATAACCCCCAAAGCAAGTTTTTTATGTCTCATGCCAGGGAAACACATCTTTTACTTTGAAGTTTGACTTCTGTCTTTGACTTCTGTCCCCTAGGATAATCATTATCTCTGAAGCTGACTGAAGCCACATTTCAAACTTGTCTCTCTAGGCTTCTTAGAATGAAATGACATGTGTACCACTTAGAAGTGGTACACATAAGGCAATAACCCATGCATTCAGAGGCTGGTTAATCACTTTCCCCATTCCCATTTGCTCTCTTTATGTACTGGTTAGGTGTAGTCCAATTATATGGAACTTCAAGAACATGAGTTGAGGTTAGAATAGACATTGGCTCAGATCACAGTGCTGTATTCCAAGCACTTCATGAACATGTAATAGAGTCAGCTATTAATAAACATTGGGAAATTCATCCATTCCTTCAACATATATTTATTGAATTCTTTCTATGTCAAGCAAAGCAGTGGGCACTGCCCTGGGTAGTAGGGACTTAGCAGTGACCAGGACAGTCAAGGTCCCTACCCTCAAGGAACCATCAGTCTGTGAGGTGAAGAACAGGTATAAATAAGCCAATAACTAGGATAACTTTTGATTATATTAAGTGCTATGAGGAAAATCTATGAAGGCACTAAAGCAGTACCTGGAGTATAGTAGGTCCTCAATAAATGTTAGTTCAGTGAGTGAGCAAGGTAGAGACTATGAGGGTGTTTGGAAGAGGCAACACTGAACATTCTGGTCAAGGAAAAGTGTCATCTGAAATGATATTTGAGGCAAGACAAAGGTGCTGAAAAGATCCCTCCCCTTCCAAGGCTTAGAGAAGGACACACTGCACATGGTCAAGAAAGAAATTGAGTGTGACTGGAGCATAGGGAGCAAGAGGGAGGTGGAGATGAGATTGGTGAGCAAAGCTGAAGCTAGAGGCTTAGGAGATGGGAGTTTTTCCTAGGTGCAAGCAGTACATCTGATCTCATTAACATTTTAAACATTTCACATTGGCTGCTTTATGACAAGTTACAGAATTATTCTGCCTCTCAAGTTTTCATTTGTAAAACAGGGCTAGGAATATTTATGTAACAGAGTTTTTATAGAGATAGGAACATTTATTCAAAGCACCCAGCAGAGTCTGTCTCATAGTTGATGCTTTAGCATCATCGTTACCAGATTAGCACTTAGAGATTTGTTCCTCATCTGCCTTATGTAAATTCTGAAAAGGCCAGAGCTCAGAATTCCTAATTCAAATTAAGTGAATTTGAATCTAAGCACTCTCAAAGCTAATAGTTATATTCCCTCCCCAAACATCAGAAGGAAGGGAACCAATTATGGTTTAGACCAAACAGGATAAATTCCTAGAGCTGGTGAAAGAGAGGGTCCTTGTCCCTCAGCCATGGGGTGGGGGGTGGGGGTGGGGGTAAACTCTGGAAAAAAATAGCACAGGTTTGCCAGGAAGGAAGAAGAAGAGAATGGAGCCTGGGTGAGTTATCACCAGTGTCTGTCACAAAGAGTATGGAATAATAAAGTCTCTCCATCTCTCCCTTACTAATCTTCACTAAATTCCACATTGCTCTCCAATACTTGTTTTCAAGTAGACTATTGGTAAATATATATTTCCTAGGGTTGCAGTGACAAATTACCACAAACTTGGTGGTTTAAAACAACATCATCGATTTATTCTCTTCTGCAAAGACCCTATTTCCAATTCAGGTCACATTCACAAGTACCAGGGATCAGGATGTGAACATATCTTTGTCGGGTAGGAGGGCAGAAGTGAACCCATCACAAGGAGTGTAATTCAAGGAAAAGGAACAGACACCTAGGGTATACAAAGAGCAGTGCTCGTAATGCCTACTGCACGGTGTGTGCCTAACACCTGTGGTTCCTTAATGGCTGTATAAAAACAAATGCCACAGTCTGATCATTCTGTTGCATCCCTCTCAAATAAAGCCTGACCTTACCGCCTTGAGTTGTTAGGACCAGGCTGGCAGCCTGAAGTGAGCAACTACTGAGCATTTTGCAAATTCCTTCCTGCCACCCCATCAGCCAAATAGAAAGACAGGAGAAAATCACCAGGGTTCTGCCAGCAAAATTTAACAATCTGTGATATTTCCTTTCAGTTTTTCTAAGCATGGTCTTTTGCAACTCTGGGCCTTTATGGTTGCATATAAATTTTTGGATTATTTTTTCTACTTTGGGATGGTTGATAATTCCCTTGGGATGTCTCCCAAATGTCACAGTTTCTCCATTCTTGAGACTTTAATTTTGATTCTTCTCAGTCATCCAGCCTCTTTTAATAATATTTTAAACATCCAGGCTGATATGTTCTGTGAGTTCTTACAAATCTCTTGCTTTCACATGAACAATAACTTAGATGCTATTAAATTATTGATAACCTTTTCTTCTCAAAATTCTGCATGTTGGCATTGCTTCATTTTCTTCCTCCAAGGAAAAATCTGATACTGCTTAATTTGTGTTTTTTTTTTTTCCTGCAGAGATGCTCAAAGGGTATTTTTCAGTGCCATATATATATATATATATGTATATATATATACACATATATATGTATATATATACATATATATATGTATATATATACATATATATATATTTTTTAATGGCCACATCTGTAGCCTATGGAAGTTCCTGGGTGAGGGGTCAAATTAGAGCTGCAGCTGCAGGCCTACACCACAGCTATAACAATGCCACATCCAAGCCACATCTGCAACCTATGCCGCAGCTTGCGGCAATGCCGGATCCTTAACCTACTGAGCTAGGCCAGGGATTGAACCCATATCCTCACAGACACTATGTCAGGTTCTTAACCTGCTGAGCCACAACAGGAACTCCACTATTTTGTCCTTTTTTTTTTTTTTTTTTTTGCCCGCACTCACAGCTTGTGTAAGTTTCTGGGCCAGGGATCAAACCTAGGACACTGTTGCAGCCTGCACCACAGCTGCAGCATCACCAACCCTTAACCCACTGCACCACATAGGAACTTCTTAATGCCATATTTTTTTAAAACTTGGCTAGTATGTGAGTGGTTTTTCCTGGAATTCAGTGAGCTCTTTTTATCTCCATACCATAATCTTTGTCCAATTTAAAATGGTTTTCTTTAATTATATCTTCATTTATTGTTTCAGGCTCCTTTTCCAGATCACTTTTATTATTTTAAGGGTTAGATAGTTATTACTTCTCAACCACAATAATCTTCTTCTTGATAGTTTTCATCTCTTTGTCTTCTTTCTGTGTATTTTTTAGACCGTTGTTATTTTCCACGTCACTGATTTATTTTCTGCTTCTTATTGCCTCTCTCCTGATGTATATTTTAATTCTACTACATTTTAGGTTTCCTTGCATTGTGTTCCTATTTTAATTAGCTTTCTTGTATTTCTGCCTTTATGTTAGTTTGGTCTTTTTTTTTTAGCCTCTTTGTTCCTATTTCATAGACTCCATTGTCCCCCTGGGTTTTTTGAGTGCACCAAGCATAAATCTTCCAAAATTTACTTTATTCTGCTTGATATGAAGAATCTTTTTCATTTTCTTTTTTTTTAATATAATGATTTTCATTTTTTTGCGTTATAGCTGGTTTACAGTGCTCTGTCAGTTCAGAAGCAAGCTCTTCATCCAAATCTTTGAATCAATGCTCTCTCTCCTTCACTGTAACATATTTTCATAGGCCTTGCTGTTCTTGTTGTTTATCATTTTGTTGTTGTTGTTGACTTCTCCCTAAATGGATCAGGTAGAGTAGAGTAACCAACAGGAAGGGTAAGTAGAATATTTAGAAGAACCACCCTCCCCTCCCCACACCACACACACATATGCCCCCTTCACTTAAACTTCTTGTCAGGTGCTCTCAGATACAGACCTTAGGGTCAAGTTAATCTTCATCAACCTGGTTCAACTTGAGATATTTAGTATCATCTTCAATGGCTCTTCTAGGCTGCAGCTAGATCTTCTTCATCCCCAGAAAATGCATTCTCTGATTAAGCCAGAGAAGCTAAGACATTTACAATTTTTCTTTATATTCTCAGTGCTCTTCTTATACTCTTCTTTAGGTGATTGAGCACCTTATGATTAAACATCCTACCGCCAGCCCAACCCTGTACTTATTCCCCTCTATTCTCTGTTCTCTTGAATATCAGACATTATAGATTCTGTAGGAAAAGGACCCAGCTATTACTTTAGCTAACTTAGAGGACAGTTTCCACAGTTTTACCAAATGTCTACCCATATGTTTAAAAATATGTGTGTCTCAGAGTTCCCGTGGTGGCGCAGTGGTTAATGAATCCGACTAGGAACCATGAGGTTGCAGGTTCAGTCCCTGCCCTTGCTCAGTGGGTTAACAATCCGGCGTTGCCGGGAGCTGTGGTATAGGTTGCAGACACGGCTCGGATCCCAAGTTGCAGTGGCTCTGGCGTAGGCCGGCGGCTACAGCTCCAATTAAACCCCTAGCCTGGGAACCTCCATATGCTGAGGGAGCAGCCCAAGAAATAGCAAAAAGACAGTAAATAAATAAATAAATAAAAAATATGTGTGTTTGTGTGTGTGTGCGATTTACACAAAACTTGTGTCTCAGAACTAGGAGTAAGTATGGCATGATAAGATAGATAATTAGTCCTTCCTTCCCTGAAACTGTCTTGCTAGGTCTGTATGTGGAGCGTGTCTTATATCATCCAGGAAAACAGTTGTTGATCTATATATTCTACAGTGATATTAGTTGCAGTTCTTCTCAGCCTCACCACACCTATACCCACAGCTGGGACTTGGGCATATCATTGCCCTTCACTGCCACTTTATCGTCCTTTGGTGTATCTTCACAGGTATCGCAATAAGAAATTTAAAAAACTATCAGGCACTGCTAGTGTGATGCCATGTGAACCAAAGCTTGAATGATATTTAACAACTCTTATTCAGAATTTTATGTACCAGTTATTATTCTGCTCAGTGTCCTTTTTATATTCAAGAATATCTTTCATTTTCTGCCTTACATCATTATTTATGCCACGCTAAACAATGAGATCCTGCTGTATAGCACAGGAAACCATATCTAATCACTTGTGGTGGAACATGATGGAGGATAATGTGAGAAAAAGAATGTATATATGTATAACTGGGTCATTTTTCTGTACAGCAGAAATTGACAGACCATTGTAAATCAACTATAAAAAAAAATTTGATTTATGCCATGCTGAAACCAAGCAGTAGGCTTGTGTGCCTGCAGAACAGATAGCCAAACTCTGACAATAAGTGTTTGCAGCAAAGTAAGGACTTATTGCAGGGCGCCAAGCAAGGGAGTAGGAGACAAGCCTCAGATCCACACCAACTTGGTCTTTGAGGTAGGGGTTTTAAAGAAGAACAGAGAAGCTGCAGTTAATCATCATCTTGTGACATTCCTTTTTTTTTTTTGATTGAAGAGTAGTTGATTTACAATATCATGTTAGTTTCAGGTATACAATACAGTACAGTGGTTCTGGGTTTTTTTTGGGGGGGAGGGGGAGGTTGCAACTATGGCTTGTGGAAGTTCCTGGTCCAGGGATTGAACCTGTGCTTCAGTTGCAGTCTGTGCCATAGCTGTGACAATGGTGGATCTTTTACCCACTGCGCCCATGGGAACTTAGTGTGTGTGTGTGTGTGTGTGTATTCTTTTTCAGATTCTTTTCCCTTATAGGTTATTATAAAATACTAAGTATAAATTCTCTGTGCTTTACAGTAGGTCCTTGTTGGTTATCTATTTTTTCTATAGTAGTGTGTATTTGTTAATCCCAAGCTCTTAGTTTATACCTTTCCCCCATCTTGTGACATTTCTTAATTGTAGTTTCAAGAGTCAGGATGCCTACAGTTTAGGAGCCTCTGGTCTGGTGGTCCGTGACCTCAGGGGTCTGTGAGCTCATCTTGCCTTGGAGAGACAGCCTGAATTTGTACATTAATGATGTTTATCAACAGCAGCAATTTTAGTCTTCTGACTCTGGTTGATTAGTGTTCAGTCAGCAGAGGAAACAAGAAAGGGAACGAAGTTTTGAATAAAGAGTTTAATTATAAATTTGGCAGAGGAACTTAGTTTTAGGAGGACTCAGTTTCAACACTTTACCTAACAAGAACTGTGTTATCAATTAGACATAGAATATACAATTTAAACTGTGTTTTGAAATTTTGGCATAAAGAGTTCCAAAACTTTCATGAAGAAATAATGCTTTAAAATTAAAACACTAATTATTAGATTTTTTTTAAGTATCTGAGCTGACTGAGGATACAACAGTTGGAACAGAAATTCCAAAAGGATCCAAAGAGGGCCTAGAAATTAAAGAATTATATGAAACAGGTTAGATCATAAAATAGAAATAGTTACTGCATAAAAGAACTTTTCATATTCTCTTACAATTTTAGGCATATTACCCACTTCCTGCTTATTTGTTTCTGTGTTGTATACCAGTTGATGTGTGTTATATTTATTTAACTTACTATATTAAAAGTGTATCTAGCCAACTTATAGTGCTATTTTTCATCAAATTAAACGTTATGCATTTTAACAGTTAAAGTTGCCTATGAAATTCATATTAATTCTTTTCTTTATAAGTAATCATTCATCAAAAAACAAAGCATGATCGAAGCATGAATTTATAAATGTATGTTATTGCTTAGTTTATAATACGAAGTTTATTTCTTGCAAATGTTTTAAAAGTATTATAAAGTATAAATTATTTTGACAATATGACTAAAGATATAATACTTGAAGTCTCTTTTTTCTTTCCTTTAACTTTATTCAAAAGTTGTACTGCCTGAGTTTCCAGAAGACGCTTATCCTGATGTTCCTGAAATGGAGCCAATTAAAGAGAATATCCTATCTTTCTACTCTGCCTGGAGACAACTGGAAACAGCAATAAGTGACTCTTTTACTCAAGTTGTAAACTTGGAGATTGCTGACAAAACTCCAGAGGAACTACTTCAAAAAGTCGTGGAGACCATGGAAAGTAAGGGCTGTCTATAATGATCACATTTATGGCCATAAGCAGGTAATATTAAAAGTACTGTGAAAATTTAAAGGCTTTCTCTATGATTTGTGAAGGAAAACATCCAGTATACCTGGGGATGATATTTAAAATATCTGACAACTGTCATAGCACAGGCACCCACCAATCAGAACAGCCATGAGGCACAAAGAACACTGGCCAAAGTGGCCAGTTGTCCCTTAAATAATTTTTGAAGGCCTCTTTGCACACGTTTAAGTTGAGAGATCAGTCATTTTAATTATTTTTCCTTACCTTTGACTACTGTACTATGCTAAAATGCTAAAAATACATTCCCAATTGCTTCTTTCTTTCTTTTTTTTTTTTTTTTTTTTTTTGTCTTTTTGCCTTTTGAGGGTCACTCCCATGGCATATGGAGGTTCCCAGGCTAAGGGTCTAATCGGAGATGTAGCCACCAGCCTACACCAGAGCCACAGCAACGCAGGATCCGAGCCGCATCTGCGACCTACACCACAGCTCACAGCAATGCCAGATCCTTAACCCACTGAGCAAGGCCAGGGATCGAACCCACAACCTCATGGGTCCTAGTCGGATTCATTAACCACTGAGCCACGACAGGAACTCCTTTTTTCTTTCTTTTTTTTTTTTTACAGAACCTTTTCGGTATCCTGGCTGGGAGTTAACCATAGATGATTATGACGAAGAAACAGAAGACTATCAGGCTGAGGCCGAGGTCGATGAGGAGCTAGAGGAGGAGGAAGAAGAAGAGGAAGAGGTGGGAGTCTTAGTTCTCACTCAGTGTCACCTGTCATTAAAAGTGCACATATCCAGAGTGGCCAAAGACAGTTGTAGACTCCAAGAAAACAAGCAGGGATCTTCAATTTTTTAGCCATTTTCAACACTCTTAAAACAACAGAAACTGATCCTCTCATGGTTAAAAAGCCCAGAATTCTGAAATCAAGGTGTTGGTGGGACCATGCTCCCTCTGAAGGCTCCAGGGAGAACCCTTCCCGATATGTACTTCCAGCTTCTGGTGGCTCCAGATAATCCTTGGCTGGTGGCTACTAAACTTCTGCCTCTGCCCCTGTCTGCACATGGCCTCCTCTTCTGTGTTGTTTCCTTCTCTTATGAGGACACTTGTCACTGGATTTAGGGACCACCGGAATAATGAACAATGATACATCATCTTGAATCCTTAAGTACGTTTGTGGAGATGCTTTTCCCAAACAAGGTAGACGTGGCTACCAGGAGTTCTGGGAGCACATCCTTAGAAATTTTGATCTGGAAAGAAAAAGAACACTATCTTTACATCCACCTAGAAGAATCACAAGAAAGAACTTTGCTTCTCCCACTCAGTCACAGTTGCCCTGATTAATAATAGTAACTAGAGGACTTTGTATGTGATTGAGCCAAGCTCACTCAGTGGCTGCAAGGTAGGGAGTGACTGTGATCTTCTGGTTCATTTGAGAACCTTAGAATGTGGAAGACGTGGTTCTCCGTGAGAACAGGGAGAAGGGTCACCTTACCTGAAAAGGGAAAGAAAGGTGCTATACAGACAAAAGCAAAAAAAAAAAAAAAAAAAAAAAAAAAAAAAAAGTACACAACATCATAGTAAAAATTCTGGGAAGATATGTACTAAAATGTTAACAGTCATTCTGGGAAAGATGGAGTAAAGGGATTGGATTTACCCTCCTTCCTGAAACAACGGAAAAATCGCAATAAAATATATGAAACAATTTTCAATACACTGTCATCAGGCAGTGAAGCACAGTGATCCCAGAAAGACTGGAAACAAATGAGGCGCAGTCTATGATTTCCCCATCATTTTCCCTACATTTTCCCCGGTACCAGGCCATGGTACAGGGCAGAGGGCCCAGGCAAGCCGGACAGACTCCTTGATGGGCAGACTGGAGTTGGGAGAGCAGAGAACCCTGGGGAGACCAGAGCAGCTGGAGTTCACATGGAAGTGGCCAGAGACAGAGCACTGCACAGAGAGAGAACTCTGGGCACCTGCAGAGCAGCCCCTCATGTATTCAGCAGACAGAACACTGATCAGCTTCATGTGTAAGGAAACTATTCAGGGCCCAGGGAGCCCCACACGACAAGGTTAGAGCGACCAGTTCTTAGATCTCACAGAGGGCCAGAAGGAATGCCTGTTCCACCAACTAGACTAGAAAAACCTTATCATTCACATGGCATCGGGGTAATGTTCTAAAAAGGGTCTCATCTTAGGAATGGAGACAATTAGACCCAGAATAGTACACACACAAAAGTAAAAACAAGTAAAAGAATTCCTGGCGTAAACAACAACCTGGATGCATCTCAAAATAATTACGCTAAGAGAAAACACTAGACCAAAAAAGCATACATACTATATGATTCCATGTATATAAAATTCTAGAAAATGCAAACTAATTATAGTGACAGAAAACAGAGTGGTGGTTGCCTGGGGATGGAGCAGGTAGGAGGCAAATGGGGTGGTGGGGGGGTGGTGGATTACAAAGAGGCGGGAGCAAATCATGCGGTTGACAGATATGTTTATTATCTTGATTGTGGTGATGGCTTCATGGATCAAAACGTGTGTCAAACTTATCAAATTGTAAATTAAATATGCATTGTGTTTTTATGTTAGTCATACCTCAATCAAGCTGTTGAATGTGTTAAGGGCGCTTATCTCTGAGTGAGGGACTTGCTAATAATGTTTATTTTGTAAACACTTATCTATATTATCTGATTTTTTTAACATTAGAGATGTAGGGTTTCTCCATCATTTTTATGCATAGGAAAAATCAACAACAAAGATATTTCCCTTTTGCCAAACAAAACGGAAGAACAGTTCTAATGCTACTGCAGAGGTCAGAAATCGTGTTAAGATGTGCCCAGGTGTTTGTCTTTTCTTATCAGTCCTGCCTGCCCTCAGTGTGGGATTCAATCTATAGATTATGTCTTTCTGAGTTTGTGGTAAATTAAATTTTTTCCTTCGGTGATACCTAATACCAATTAGGCCTCTTGAATGTATCTTCCTAATACCTTATCTTTTCTCTCTCTTTTCCATCTTTCCCTCAAATTCTCCATCTCTTTACTTTCTTGTTCATATATGTGTAGACTTGTCTTTCACTCAACCTTCTCAAAGCCAGGGATTGAACCCACATCCTCATGGATACTAGTCTGGTTCTTAACCCACTGAGCTACAACAAGGAACTCCCCATTTCATTTTCAATGGGTAAGAAGTCGTAACCCTGACTCTGCTTTTACTTCTTGGAAATAGTTTTATTTTAGAAACTGACCTTGCAGTGACCCTGAGCCAGCATTTTGGGGTTTTTTATTATACCTTTGTCTGTAGAGGGCTGGAGATGCCTTCATTCTCAGTGCTGTTTCCTTTTCTCTATAAAATAAAGATCTTGGGTTGTGAACTCACAGGGATATGAGAAACTGATATTTGATTATTCAAATGGTCTAAGAACTGGCCTTTTGTGGATTGTTTTAAAGGTGTTGTTACAGATGAAATACCTTTCAAGATGCAGTTTTTAAATTCCCTCTTCAGTACTACCTCAACCTACTTTTTAATAGTGTTCTCCAAACTTTGAATAACATTTCTAGAATGAAGATAGAATTAAAGAGAAGAGAAGACATTTGGGAGATACAAAGCACTTTTGTCCAGTGGCTCTCAAAGAAAACTTCATCCTACAACCAGGCAACTCGGAGGAAGCAGCTAAATACCGAGAAAAGATCTACTACTTTTCAAGTCCTGAGGCTAAAGAAAGGTTTTTAGAGCAACCTGAGGAGTATGTGGCTCATGAAGAACCATTAAAGGTGAAAACAATGTCCCACCCTAACGGTACACTTTTAGGAACTTATACCAACCTCCACCATTTTACTCAATAGTGAAGTCCCCAGTCTCTTATAACAATATCATGGAAGTATGTAGGTTCTAAGAACAACTTTTTGGAATATAACATAAACTAGTTACCTGTTTTGATTTCTTCAGTAATGCCTGTGTCAAACCAACACCTGGTATCTTTTTAGCTGAAGTAGAAAGGCACAGTTGAATTTACCACTTATAAATTTATTGGATTTATTTTAGTGCTTAATCAGTTTGATGTACCATTTTAACATCCAGTGACTTGTTTGACATTTTTTCACAATATTTTTATAGCACGATTTTGCCACTGTGGATATGAAATAGTACTTAGGAAATCTTTGGTCATATCATCCTTCTTTCTCTTCATTGTAATCCCCTAGAATGGGATTACAAAATCAAAATGTATAAAATCACAATATATTGTCACAACATTTGATAACACCAGTGCCTTCTTAAACAGAACAGAGAGAACACAATTTAAACTCTTCTGAATAATTTGGGCTGTTTTCATGGACCTCAATTTATATGTCGTGCCCATGGGGACTATTGAAGTACGCAGATGGTTTTGCTCTGGCTCTGCTGGTGATGAGAGTCCCTTGGGAATGTGGCCTTTTGTCTTCTTTTGTTGTTTTGTTTTCCTCTTATTCTGTTTTACTACCTGTGATCTATTGCCTTTTTAAAACTCATATCCCATGACACATTTATTTTATAGCTAAAAGCTTGTACATCTTAATCCTCTTCACCTATTTCACCATCTCCCTCCCCCCCCACATCCCGACAACCACCAGTTTGTTCTCTGTGTCTTTGAGTCTGTTTCTATTTTCGTACATTTTTTTATTTTGATTTCATACATAAGTGAAATCATAAGGGATTTGTCTCTACCTGACTTATTTCACTTAGTGTAATACCCTCTACATCCGCCCATGTTGACGTAAATGGCAAGATTTCATTCATTTTTATGGTTGAGTAATATTCGTGTGTGTGTGTGTGTGTGTGTGTGTACATCTTCTTTACGCATTCATCTATCAGTGGATACTTAGGTTGCTTCCATATCTTGTCAATTGTAAATAACCCTGCAAAGAACATTGTGGTACATATATATTTTCTAATTAGTGTTTTCATTTTCTTCAGATAAATACCCAGAAGTGGAATCGCTGGATCACAAGGAAGTTCTCTTTTTGGTTTTTTTGAGGAACTTCCAATTCTCTTTACCATAGAGACTGCACCGATTTACATTCCCACCCACAGTGCACAGGGGTTCATTTTTCTCCACATTTTTGCTAACACTTCTTGTTGCCTATCTTTATTTATTTTACCTCATGGTATTTTTTTTTTCCTGTCTTTTTTTTTTTTTTTTTTTTTTTTTTAGAGTAGCCATTCTGACCGGTGTGAGGTGATCTCATTGTGCTTTTGATTTGCATTTCCTTGATGACTAGTGATGTTGAGCATCTTTTCATGTCATGGCCAATTCTTGAATTAATGATGGAATCAGTTCCACTGGAAGCACATAAACTGAGGGTGATGAAGGGTGGTCTCCTGGGTGAGGTCCAGATGTGGTTAACAGAAGAGAGAATAAATGCTGGGTGGCAAAATCAACAGATATTTACATCATGTCTTCCTCTTCTTTTTGTGGGTTTTCCTAACCCTTGTTTTGCTGAAACACATTTTCAACTAACTTTCTTCATATCTGAAAATATCATCATTTGGTTCTCATATATGTTTGACAGTTAACATGGGCACAGAATTCTAGGTTGAAAATCATTCCCTTTCAGGATAATAAAGATAGTGCTTTATTGTGAGGCACCATCCAGTGTCATTAGACAGATTTTAGGTTTTTTGTAGGTCAGCTTCATTTTTTTGTGTGTGCTTTTTTTTCCTTGTCTTTTTGCCTTTTCTAGGGCCGCTCCCATGGCATATGGAGGTTCCCAGGCTAGGGAGTCCAATCAGAGCTGTAGCCACTGGCCTACACCACAGCCACAGCAATGCCAGATCCAAGCCGTGTCTGCAACCTACACCACAGCTCACAGCAATACCGGATCCTTAACCCACTGAGCAAGGCCAGGGATCAAACCTGCGTCCTCATGAATACTAGTCGGGTTCGTTGACCACTGAGGCACGATGGGAACTCCAACTTCATTTTTTAAATATTTAAAGCTCTTAAGAGCTTCTTTTCATTTTTTTTGTGTTATTAAAATTGTCTGGGGTCTTTTTTATTCATTGCACTGGACACACAGTACATATTTAATCTGAAATCATGTCTTTTTCATTACAGGGAATCTTATAATTTCATAGTACAATGAACTTTTTACTTAAGCAATCACATTTTTAATCTCTTTATAGAGTTCTTTCTTTTCTCTGATAGTTCTTTTTTCAAATATTCTCTTTTTTTGTGGATTTTCTATCTTCTTAAATTTCTTTTCTTAGTCTTTTTTTTTTTTTTTTTTTTTTTTTTGCTTTTTAGGACCCCACCCACAGCATAAGGAAGTTCCAAGGCTAGGAGCTGAATTGGCACTGCAGCTGCCAGCTTGTACCACAGTCACAGCAATGCAGGATCTGAGGCATGTCTGCAACCTACACCACAGCTCATGGCAAGGTCTGATCCTTAACCCACTGAGTGAGGCCAGAGATTAAACCTGCATCCTCATGCATACTAATTGGATTCATTACCACTGAGCCATGACGGGAACTCCTTAATTTCTTTTCTTTTCTTTTCTTTTTTTTTTTTTTTAATTTCTCTATCCCTTGAGTTACCTGACTCCTATTTCTACTGTATGTCTCTGGTATAATTTTCCCTGCACCTTTAAATTCTACTCTGAACGTTTCCTTCACAAGGATAGAAGATGATGAGGATGTGCACCTTGCTTTCCTCTGCTGCTCGAAATCCATCACTGCCAGCCCTTTTGAGGGTCATTTCATCCAGATATATCACTGTCTCCCCCTTCCCCCTTGCTGTCACTACCAATGTCACAGTCATTTCCCCACATTCACAAAAAATGTAGCAGCTCCTTCATCCCAACTCTCACAATTGTTCTTGACAGCTTCAGCATCAATGGACAGTCCATACACCTGGATCTCTGTGGGTTCTCTGGTTTGTTGGAGATTACTGAAGAGTAATCATTTCGGAGTTAATAAAGAGGACTCTAGCATTCTGTTATCAATGGACTTCTTGTTCAGTAGAGAGGTTTTGTTGTTTTTATCATACTAAAAAAAAAAAAAAAGTCTTTCCATTCTTTTTTAATTAAAACTTTTTTAAAAAAACAAAATTAATTAATTGTTTTTAGGGTCCCATTCATGACATATGGAGGTTCCCAAACTAGAGGTCCATTCAGAACTACAACTGCCGGCTTACACCACAGCCACAGCAACACAGAATCCGAGCCATGTCTGTGACCTACACCACAGCTCACAGCAGCGCTGGAACCTTAACCCACTAAGCGAGGCCAGGGGTCAAACCCACACCCTCATGGATATTAGTTGGGTTTGCTAACCACTGAGCCATGACAGGAGCTCCCAAAATTAATTTTGTTGTATTAAATTCCTTTTGGCACTTAATATCAAGATGATCTTATGGTTATCGATGCTCCCCAAGGACCATGGTTAATGCAGTGAATCATGTCAATGGGTCTCCTAATGTCGAAACATCTGAGTTTGTGAAGTGATAATTCAGTCGTGGGGGGCGCTGTTAATAAGCCTTATTTTTCTAAATTACTCAAAGCTTCCTTTTCTTTCCCTCCCTCTACTTCACCTCCTCCTGACCCACCCCCTGCGGCAGGCTCCTCCATTAAGAATATGCCTTCTGGGCCCCCACGGCTCTGGCAAAACTGTCTGTGGAAGACAATTGGCAGAAAAATTGGGCATTTTTCATATTCAGTTTGAAGAATATCTTCAAGAAAAACTAATGCTCAAAACAGAAAAGAAAACTGGACCTGAATTTGAGGACGATTCTGAGGACGAGCAATTTGCAAAACAAGAACTTGAAGAGCTTGCAATTCAGGCCAATGTCAAAATTGAGGAAGAAAATACAAAACTGGTAGGAATATTAACACTCTCTTTGCAGATGATCATACTACTACTTTGGGGTAGTCGAATATAAGCAGTACAAAACTGTATAGTTTCTAAGAAAAAAAAAATACCCCATAAAGGCAACCTAAGAGTCTTTCTCCCCATATGTTAAATACAGAACTTACTGCTCATCTAGAATATAAAATACTAAATTGTTGTTGTTGTTGACTGAGGTTTATTCAAAATATTACAGCTTAGCAGAAAGATTCAAACGGCTCCACGTGGTGTTTTGAAATTCATCCCAACTGTAGGCTGAGTGACTTGCAGGTTGGGCAGACTGCCACAGTCTAAGAGTTTCAGCATCTCCTTAGTGTCAGGATCTACTCCAATGATCTCCTGATTAAAATACTAGATTTTACATAAACTCCTGTAAAAATCGGAAAATCTTTCCCTGACAAGAGTGTTGTATAGCCTTTATTTGTGATTATGTTATTTGATATGTCTGGCCTAGACCATAAGGTTTTCCATTATCATATTCTCTGTTTTCTATCAAATATCATTAAAAAAACCTCTACCTCAGCACCAGTGAAGATCTCAAAATATGAATTTCCGATGATACCTCGTAAGAAAGTTTGTGTCTTAGGTGCTTTCTGCCTGGGGCTGTAAAGAGAAAATTCTTAATTCTAACTCACCTTTTACCATTTCTGATATAACTAAATGCCTTTCTTCTCAAATGGTCCCCTACCAATGGATGCAGGTGACCTCCTGCCTAGCCCGTCTTTTAATCAGGATCTAGGCTGAATGACAGTAAGATAGATGACAAAAAATCAGTTCAGCTTTATAGGTGTGTGATAGAGATTGAACAGGGTTTTAGCAAAAAGTGATGAGACGTATTCTGAGGCCAGGTATGAAAATCCATCAGTGCTAGTTGCTGGCAGCTCCTCTTAGCTATAGTAGATATAACAATATTTAAAACAATATGAACTATTGGTTTAAAGAAAAGAGCTCAGATTTTTAAAATGTTCACAGGCAACAGTATAAAAAGTGACCTGAGAAAAACAAGTCCTATCCTAATCAACTATGTAATATAGTATTATTTACTATAGAGTTTTAATGTTTTGTTTTCTGATTTTTGTCCGTAGCCTCAGGAAGTGCAACTTACAGAAGAAGAAGAAGCAATCAGATTAAACCTAATGGAAAATGAGCCATTGCCTCCCGAAATTCTTGAAGCCATTCTCTCTGAATGGTGGTTTAAGGAACCAATACGGTATCTTAATCTATTTAGGCTTATGCATTTATTGACTTTTATTTGCCTTATTCTTAAAAGTTAAAAATGTAATCCAACATACATTTAGGAATTTTCTCCTTTACTCTCATGTATACTAGTGATTTTACACATTAAAAACATCGAGGGGATTATTTTAAAAATGCTGATGCCAGGGACCCCAGCCCAAAGTGAATCAAAATCATTAGAGGTGTGAGGTTGGGAGCCAGGCATTGGTGGTCTCCAGAGTTCCGGTCTCCAGGTGATTTGAATGTGTAGTCGTGGTTAAGGACCTATATTCTAACCCCGTGTATGCTCATGATATGCCAGACTCTCTACCTTATGTCTTTGTTTTTTGTTTTTTGGTTTTTTTTTTGTCTTTTTGCCATTTCTTGAGCCACTCCCGCAGCATATGGAGGTTCCCAGGCTAGGAGTCTAAATCGGAGCTGTAGCTGCCAGCCTAAGCCAGAGCAACAGCAATGCGGGATCCAAGCCGTGTCTGTGACCTACACCACAGCTCACGGCAACACCAGATCCTTAACCCACTGAGCAAGGCCAGGGATCGAACCCACAACTTCATGGTTCCTAGTCGGATTCGTTAACCACTGCACCATGACGGGAACTCCAACCTTATGGTCTTTTAACAATTGGTTAAGACCACCTTCAACTTAAAGAAAAACACACAACCTGAGAGTTGTGAGTTTAAGTTTTATTCAAGGTTTTACTGAGGACTATACCCCATGCTGAAGAACTGCTCCAAAAAGGTAGAGGAGGAGCTGGTATATATGTGAATTTTTTGGCTAGGAAATACCTGTAGTCAGGCATACATCTTGGTAAATATTACTGCTAATCACAAGGAACAAATATCTCAAGTTAATAATTTTACTACTTTTCTATGTATGGGAAAATGCAAGAATCTAGGATCATCATCGAAATTCTCCTTGAGAAACTCATCTAACTATCTAGGGGTGTGTTTATCCAAAGCACAGAGTGCCTCATCCTATTTTTTCATCTGGAATTCTTTTTGGGGTGCACTGTCAGTGGGTGACTACAGTGGATTGTGATTTACCACTAGTAAAACTGGTTGATAAGCAATACTCTTTGTTCTCATTGTGGTTGTTCACACCATTTAATAGCTGTCTGCAGTGTTATCCTTTACCAAAAGCCAGGAACAAGCCTGACCCCAGACAGGACAAATTTAAGAATTCCAGGGAGTTCCTCTTGTGGCTCAGCAGTAAGGAACCCAACTAGTATCCATGAAGGTGCGGGTTCAATCCCTGGCCTCATTTAGTGGGTTAAAGATCCGGCGTTACGGTGAGCTGTGATATAGGTCACAGATTTGGCTTGGGTCAGATCCAGCATGGCTGTGGCCTAGGCCTCAGCTGCAACTCCAATTCAACCCCTGGTCTGGGAACTTCCATGTGCCACAGGTTCAGCCATAAAAAGAAAAAAAGAGGGGGACCAGTGTTGACTCTCTAAGTTAAACTAAATTAAAATCTCCAGCCTGATCATTTTGTAAATATTCCCTAATGAAAATATATTAATATTCCAAGTTATTTTCATGATTCTTAAAGTTTCATCATGCTTGGGCAAGTTTGATGATCCTATTTGTATACGATCATCTTATACATATAAGCCAAGAACATTAGCAATTGTTGCTGATTACAAAGAGGACCAAGGAAGAGGGTATGAACTGTCCCATGGAAAAAAAAACATCATTAGAAGAAAAATGGCTAAAAGGTAAGGATTCACAATAAAGAGAGGGCAGCCAAGTAAGCCCTTTACATAAAGGGTGACGCATTCATCAGGCTGGGCACTTGTTTCCTCTTTCTTTATGATCTTCTCACGACTTTCAGTAAACTTTAATTAGTAGTGATTGTCTATAAACAGACCGTAATTTTATACTATAACCATAAAATAATTCTAATCTAATTCAATGCATTTGGGAGAATAAACACCATGGTTGCACAAGGAGAAATATTAAAAGAAACAAAAGATACTATAATAAATTTTTTAAACTATCCATTGGACATCTTATATAAAGTTGAGATTTATTAATACTTTTTCATTTTTAAATCAATGTTTATAACACAACATTTTAAGCAAATGAAGTAAATTATGAAGTTTCCACTTAGTTCCACAGGTTTTGTATTAGATGGTTTCCCACGATATCCTGATGAGGTCCAGTTTCTGGGGGAACATGGATTCTTCCCAGATGCTGCTGTTTTTATACAAGTTGATGATCAAGATATTTTTGATCGCCTCCTTCCTGCCCAAATAAGTAAGTGGAAAGTGAAACAAAAGAAGAAATTGGAAAGGAAAAAACAAATCAAAGAAATGAAGGCAAAAATCAAGGTAGGTATTCATTTTAAAAAGCATTTTAAGGAGTTCCTGCTATGGTGCAATGGGATTGGTGGAGTCTTGGGAGCACTGGGACACAGGTTCCATCCCAAGCCAGGCACAGAAGGTTAAGGATCTGGCATTGCCAGCTGAGGCTTAGATGCAACTGCAGCTGGGATCTGATCCCTGGCTGGGGACTCCATATGCCACAGGCAGAAAAAAAAAATCAGTTTAAAAACTTACTCATTTATAAAGTAGTCTTTATAAAAGTGTAGTTTTCTGATTTAATAACACATTCAGATGAAAACATTTTCATCAAATGTTAAGATAGATTATGGAGTTCCCTTTGTGGCTCAGTGGGTTAAGAACCCAGCTAGTATCCATGAGGGATTTGGGCTCAATCCCTCATCTCACTCAGTAGGCTGAGGATCTGGCATTGCCACAGCCTGCAGCGTATGTCACAGATGTGACTCGGATCCTGCATTTCTCTGACTGTGGCGTAGGCCAGCAGCTGCAGCTCCAATTTGACCCCTAGCCTGGGAACCTCCATGTGCCACAGGTGCACCCTAAAAAAAAAAAATTATTTGAGGCCTTTGTAATTACTTGCATGTTAATGCTTCTCTCTCCAAGGGAAATAAAATTAAAGATAGTGGTAACACCACTGTCCTTACATGAGACACAGTGGAGCAGATCTTGAAACACAAAGAATTAAAAATTTTGGTGACTTTTTCACTCGCTCCTGGGAAGGTGATACTATCTATCAAGACCATTTTAGCCTGTAGTAAGACAAAATCCAGGTATTAGCTTAGAACATTTTAAACTGTAATCTAAGATGTTTCCATATAATGTTCAAAAGTGTCATAGGAAAGCCAGCAGTTGCACTCCTAGGAGTCTAACAGAAATGAAAACATGTCCATTTAAAAATGTGTATGTGAAAGTTCACCCAGCATTATTCATAATAGCCAAAAAAAGTGGAAACAATTCAATACCCATCGCTTGATGAACGTGTAAACAAAATGTGGTAAATATCCAGATAGGGTGCTCTGGGTTCCAGCTCAAGGTGGCAACATGGGCGCCTCGTGAACTCAGTTCACTCTGAAAGAAATTCAGAAGCTAACTGAGGGGCTTCTACACATTGAGCAAATACCCAAAATACCTACATCAAAACAGCTGCTGCCCAAAGGTGCAGCTTCCAGTCAGCCTGTACTGACTCTGATCCTCCCCTTTGGGACACAGTTAGGCCATGGTACCCCCTCAACTGTTGGAAGCCACTGAAAAAAAGAAAGGTGGTGGCTTGAACAAGCACAAAGTCTTGAGAGATAGCCACGAGCTCATGTCAGCCTGAGCTGTGTTCATCTTCTATTCAAGACCACTCTGTCAAGACTGGGAGAAGTGACTATTTCATCTAATGTGCAGAAACCAACACAGAGTCAAAGAAAATGAAGACACAGAGGAATGTGTTCCAAATAGGGGAATAAGATAAAACTCTAGAAACAGACCTTACTGAAACAAAAATAAGTGATTCATCTGATAAAAAAGAGTTCAAAATAATGGTCAAAAGGTGTTCACCAGTGTCAGGGGAACAATGCATGAACAAAGTGAAAATTTCAGCAAAGAGATAGAACATATCAGGAAGTGCCAAACAAAACACAGAGCTGAAGAATACGATAACCAAGTATGTATGTATAACTGGGTCACTTTGCCATAAGGCAGAAATTGACAGAACATTGTCAATCAACCATAATAAAAGAAATTTTTTAAAGTTCAGTAGAGGAATTCAGTAGCACACTATAGACACAGAAATGAGTGGGACAGAATAAAAAGCACAGAAATATTCCCACAGGTATATTGTCAGTTAATTTACAACAAACTAGCCAAAATGAAAAGATAGCCTTAAATAAATCTTGTTGGAAAATTTGTACAGCCACATGCAAAAGAATTAACTGGACACCTATCTAATGCCATACACAAAAATCTACTCAAATTGTCGCTAAGACTTGAACACAAGGCTCAAATCTCTAAAATTCCTCTAAGAAAATGTAGAGGGTAAGCTCTTTGACATCAATATCAGCCGTGAATTTTTTTTTTTTAGGGCCACACCCATGGCATGTGGAGGTTCCCAGGCTAGGAGTGGAATCGGAGCTGTGGCTGCCAGCCTAAGCCACAGCCATGACAATGCCAGATCCGAGCCACGTCTGCAACCTACACCATAGCTCAAGGCAACGCCAGATCCTTAACCCACTGAGTGAGGCCAGGGATCGAACCTGCAACCTCATGATCACTAGTCAGGTTCGTTAACCACTGAACCACAACAGGAACTCCTGATTTTTTTTTTTTATTTGACACCCAAAACAAAAATAAACAAGTGGAACTGCATCAAACTAAAAAGCTTCTGCCCAGCAAAAGAAACCATCAACAAAATAAAAAGACATTCTAGGAAATAAGAGAAAATATTTGCAAATCTTCTGATAAGGGGTTAAAGTCCAAAATAAAGAACTCACACAGCTTAGTATCAAAAATCCAAACAATCCAGGTTTTAAAAATGGACAATGGGAATTCCCATCGTGGCTAAGGGGGTAATGCACCTGACTAGCATCCATGAGGATGTAGGTTCAATCCCTGGCCTCTCTCAGTGGCTTTAGGCATTGCTGTGAGCTGTGGTGTAGGTTGAAGATATGGCTTGGATCCTGCATTGCTGTGGCTGTGGTGTAGACTGGCAGCTACAGCTCCAATTCGACCCCTAGCCTGGGAATTTCCTTATGTGGCCCTTAAAAGACCACCAAAAAATTAATTAATTTTTGAAGTAAATAAGAGGAAATAAGAGTTTTTGCAACTCTTACCCTCTGAAAAGCTACAGACTCTCTCTGGAGCTCATAAACTAAATTAATTTAATGTCATTCAGTTTTATAATTCTGTCTAAAATATTTCTTGAATGTCAACAAAACAATTACCAGGTATATATATTCAATAATGTCCAGGTAAAATGTACAGGATCCTGCTGGCCCAGACCAAAGCTCCCAGGGCATGTATGGCTTCAGGCACCTGATCACCTAGTATTTAAAGGGACTCCAATTTAAAGAATCCTGAGCTGATGAGCCCCTAGAATCCGAGTTTGGGGGTACTGATTAGTTTTCGTGAAAGCCTTAAGGTCGTATCAGAGGATTCATTCATGGCATTAGATTTAGAGGCCACTAGAGAGTCTGGAGAACCACCTATACACCATGTCTGTGGACACATCCAAATACACATGCTTTCTTCATATGTATATGTATTTTTAGGGTTTTTTAGGCAATTTCACTTTAATAATATAATGGAAGATTATCCAACGTTTTCAACGAAGAGCCTCCAAATATTTCCCTATTTCTTCATGCACAAAATCCATCTCTCCACCAAAAGTAAGCAAATAACTAGTACATTTTAAAAGGGAATTCTAACTTTTACAGAAAAAGTGACTGATCCCAAATGTTATTTAGCCCTCTGAAGGGAAATAATAGATGGAGAGTTCCAGAAATACAAAGATATAAGTAACATAATTACCACCATTGCATGCTTTTCTGGAAAGTTCACTATTCTTTTGCCCAAGAGTTATTCCCATTTTTGAGGAAAAATGTTAGTACATAGGAAGTAATTTTATCATTACCCACTAACATTTTTAATGTTTCTTTCTTTAATAGGAAGATATGATATCTAAAAGAAGGGCTGAACTTCTACTTGAGAGAGAGAAAAAAAGGAAAGAAGTTGATGTGAGTAAACAAAATTGCTTTTTTAAAAAAAGCAGGACATACACACATATCCATAACATATTTTATGTATATGTAAAAACAACGTAAAATTTAAATATGTGTAGAAGTCTTGAAGGAAATATATAGTTTTATGTGCAAATACTGAGATTATATATATATTTTTTTACACTTTTGGTATTCAATAACTATTTACAATGAACTTTTATTGTTTTCAGTATCAGAAAAGTGAACATTTTAAAGGAAAGAAAATCACTAAAGATGTTTAAATAATCTAATACAAAGCATAATATTGCTACATAAACTCTGCTTCTTGTGGATTTTCATTTGTACTTTTCACACTTCAGCCCTTGCCACAGGAAGATAGGCTGGGAGCTTGGGAATGAGATCCAGACAGAGAGTTTGTGAAGTTGTGCTGGAGCTGACATGCAGATTACCTAGAGATGAAGGATGCAATGGGCAGAGCCTGTGCATACGCAGGGTCACATACTGTGGAGGATGCTCAGTACAGCTCCTTTTCTCCATCTGCTGACTTTTTAAAAAGATAAACCTTGAAGATCATTGATGTTGCTCTGTTTAGAGAGGAGCTAGTCCCAAATTGACCAAATGCTACAGCCAAGCAACTCAGACGTGCAGAAGTTAAAGAGCAGGTGGAGTAGATAAGCTAGTTCTTTATTTTTTGTTTGTTTGTTTGTTTTTGTCTTTTTGCCTTTTCTAGGGCACTCCCATGGCATATGGAGGTTCCCAGGCTAGGGGTCTAATCAGAGCTATAGCCAACGGCCTACGCCAGAGCCACAGCAACTCAGCATCCGAGCCTCGTCTGCAAGCTACAACACAGCCCACGGCAAAGCCGGATCCTTAACCCACTGAGCAAGGCCATGGATCGAACCTGCAACCTCATGGTTCCTAGTCGGATTTGTTAACCACTGAGCCATGAAGGGAACTCTGATAAGCTAGTTCTTTAAAGACCCGAGCCTCATGTTTATGCAATCAACTTCAGTGACCCTTTTAAGCAAGGCGAAAGATAGGATAGCCCCTTCTGGCTTAAGCACCTTTATAATGACTTTTCAAGGCTGAGCATCTGTAATCTGATTTCCATCTATACAGAAATGTTCAACAAAGGGAAGGAGAAAAGAGAAACAACAGGAAGTATGGCTTTCTACATGTACATCCGTGTGCCCCCTGACATGGTTCTGTTGGATTTGTGTACAGAGGACTGTTGATACAATGCAGCTGTAACTGGGGATCAAAACATTGCCGAAGAGGGCTTGAAACAATCGTTTCTTTATCTAAAATATTTGCAACCAACATAAATCTAAGACCATTAGACCGAGAAAGTCATGGCTACATATAAGGGACAAGAATCCTCTACTATATTATTTGCCTTGATCTTCATTCATCCATTCTGTCCGTCCATCAGGAGGCCTTAAGTGAACCCTCGCTGCTTGCCTGACACTACTTCAGACCCTGGAGAATCAACCACGAAACAAACTGACAGAAATCCCTAGCCTCATTTTCATGCTCAATCCCTGAACAATCATGTTCTAAAAGTCTAGTCTGTTCAAGGCATCATGCTAATGTTTAGGATCAAAAAGACAGACATCCTGACCTGGGGTCAAGCACAGTTAAGTACCTTTAGCCATAGGGAGTTCCTCGCAGTCCCCTTAAGGAAATCCTCAAATGTCTCAGGACATAGTTCCCAAATAGTTAAGCAGACCTAAAGTGATATCCTCTTTTTTTTTTTTTTTTTTTTTTTTTTTTTTTTGTCTTTTGTCTTTTGCTGTTGTTGCTATTTCTTGGGCCGCTCCCGCGGCATATGGAGGTTCCCAGGCTAGGGGTTGAATCGGAGCTGTAGGCACCGGCCTACGCCAGAGCCACAGCAACACGGGATCCGAGCCTCGTCTGCAACCTACACCACAGCTCACGGCAACGCCGGATCGTTAACCCACTGAGCAAGGGCAGGGACCGAACCCGCAACCTCATGGTTCCTAGTCGGATTCGCTAACCACTGCGCCATGACGGGAACTCCGATATCCTCTTTCTTACCCAAAGTTCCTATTGCTGGTGTCCAGTGCTTAACGTAGTGCTGACCCACAGCAGGTAGACAACTCATAGTTGTTTTGTTGCTGTTGTACAACATTGAGCAAGGTTATTTAACCTCTCTGAGCCTAGTTTTTTTCATTGTAAAAGGAGAAAAATTAATGATACTTGCTTACGGAGTTCCCGTCATGGCGCAGCAGAAATGAATCCAACTAGGAACCATGAGGTTGCCGGTTCCATCCCTGGCCTTGCTCAGTGGGTTGAGGATCCGGGGTTGCCGTGAGCTGTGGTGTAGGTTGCAGACGCGGCTCAGATCCCGCGTTGCTGTGGCTCTGGCATAGGTTGGCGGCTATAGCTCTGATTAGATCCCTAGCCTGGGAATCTCCATATGCTGCAGGTGAGGTCCCGAAAAGACAAATAATAATAATAATAATAATAATAATAATAATAATAATATAATACTTACTTAGGTTCCCTAATTAATAAGACTTTAATTTCCCTTCCTTGCTAGTCTTCAATTAAATCTTTTTCTTAAGAATTAGTCTTTAGGATAAATTAAAAATATTCTTTTTTTTCTTTTAATTTTTTCTTCCACTTTCACTGAACTATAACCGACATTCAGCACTGTAAAAGCTTGTGGTGGGGAGTTCCCTTCATGGCTCAGCGGTTAATGAACCTGACTGGGATCCACGAGCATGCCAGTTAGACCCCTGGCTTCGCTCAGTGGGTTAAGGGTCTGGCGTTGCCATGAGCTGTAGTGTAGGTTGCAGATGTGGCTTGGATCCTGCATGGCTGTGGCTGTGGTGTCCACCAGTGGCTACAGCTCCAATTGGACCCCTAGCCTGGGAACCTCCATGTGCTGCAAGTGCGGCCCTAAAATAGCAAATAAATAAATAAATAAGTTTAAGGTGTACAAGATAATGATTTCACTTCTATACATCATGAAATGATTATCACAGTATGTTTGGTGAACACTCATCATCCCAAATAAGTACAAAAATTAAGAAATAGAAAACCATTTTTCCCCTTGTGATGAGAGCTTTCAGGATCCACTCTCCTAACAACTTTCATATATAACATACAGCGGTGTTAGTTGTATTTATCATGTTGTACATGATATATATTTTCTTAACTTGTAATTTTTTCATTGTTAGAATGATGGGATTTCTTATTATTTTTCATTCAGAGATTCAATAGTCTATCTTATAAATAAAATCAGATTTTGTAAGTTAGCTCTTCTAAGACTTAATCTATTTTAAAATTGCCCTTGTATCTCCCACAGTTAATTTATACAGACTGAATTTTGGAAGACAATTCCTGAGATTTTTAATGAAATCTTCTGAGATTAAAACTGTATTTTTTTAAACATTTTTCCATGGGAATATTATATGTCCTGCTACTATCTCAGACAAAGAAAGATTAAAGAAAATGTAGCATCTCAGGGATCACTGGTGTGAGTGTTAAAATCAGTTAACGCGACGCCCTGAATTGAATCCATCCTGACTCCACTTTCATGCAGAGAACCAGGGGTTTTCTTATCATTTCCCTCTATGTACAAATGCATCATTTTGACTCACCTTTTTTATCACCAGTTGGGTGATAAAAAATTTCCAAAGTTTGTCTCCTCACCTTTAATAAAAATTATTATCTTTACTATCTGACTTTTTAGCAGCAAATAAAACACCTTTAACATTAGAAATCACTTCAAGGCAACTACTTCCGTTAATCTCACAGGAGAATGTCGCCATCGTGTGGACGTTTATTTATTTATTTATTTTGCTTTTCAGGGCCGCACCTGCAGCATATGGAGGTTCCCTGGCTAGGGGTCAAATCAGAGCTACAGCTGCTGGCCTCCACCACAGCCACAGCAACTCGGGATCCAAGCCACGTCTGTGACCTACACCACAGCTCACAGCAATGCCAGATCCTTAACCCATTGAGCAAGGCCAGGGATTGAACCTGCAACCTCATGGTTCCTAGTCGATTCATTTCCACTGTGCCATGACAGGAACTCCTGGACATTTAGTCTCTAAATGGACCGAAGAATATTCTGTAAACCAACTGTTTCTTATAGATTTACACTGCATACCTCCCAACTCCTGGGAGGCTTTGCTTCTACTCTTACTCTTAGCTGCAGAATCTTTGCTCTTGTCCTGTACGCCAGCTCCTTTGCTGGTGCCTGTGTCCCTTCAACCAAGCATAGAATAGCCACAAGCAGGAGACTGCCAGGAAGAGCCAGTGCAGGGAACCAGGGAAGCAAATAAGCAGGACTGTGAGAGACTGTGCCCAGGTGAATGGTTAAGAGAGGTACACCTTAAGCCCTGAGGGGAAGCCAAAGTCAGGGTCAAAGAGGTTGAAACAAGGTTCAGGACTAAGCACCAGGTCAAGACCATCCCCCAAAGTCAAGAGCACTTTGGAATGGAGCAGCAAGCAAAAGTGTGAGTGGGGGTTCAGACTGGGGACTGAGTTTCAAAACACTGAAAATGAAATTTGGAATAGTGTCTCAAAAACCAGTATTAGAGGGAAACTTCATCCCCCCACACACACACGTAATAAGGGAATCTAGTGTCTGAATAACATACGTCTGTATTGCAAGAACTTTGAAACTCAGAGGTCTTTTACTTTTTCTTCCATTTCTTCATCTCTCATTTTCTCCCTAACTGTAAGCATTGCAACCATAATCTCTATCACTCTCCTAGTATCACTTCCACCCTAGTGTAGCATCCCCCTGCCCCCACCTTCTCCTCCTGATGGAGTTACAAGGCAGCTTGCCCCAAATGTAGTCCTATTTCTCTGAGGTCATGAATTTTATTTGCTTTCTGTTGTCCCCTATTTTGTTTCCCCTTTGTAGCCTCCTCTGTGATTGTTTGAATGTATTTTAGAAGTCCATTTTAATTATCTATTGGCTTTTTAGTTATAACCCTATGCACTGTCTTTTAGTGGTTGTTCTCAAGCTACATATACACCCTTAGCTTTTCACAGCATGCTTAGGGTCAATATTATTCCCATGTAATATTGTCAAAACCTTTTGACTCTACAAGTCCATTTACACCTACCCCTCACTCCACCAACATCCTTTTATGCTCCAGTTGTCGTGTTTTACAACTAAATACATTATAAACTCCACAAGAAAAGGTTATAGTTTTTGTTTGAAATAGTCATATGTATTTTAATTAAGAGGAAAATAGATCCTTTCTTACATGCACCCAGATGCTTACCATTTCTGTTATCTTCACTTCTGCTGGTCTGATGGAAACCAGAGGGATGGGGAGAGAATGATCATCTGAATTGCTTCCCCGTATGTTTTTCTCTGGCTGCTTTCAGGATTTTCTCTGTATTTTTGCTTTTCTGTAGTTTGATTATGATATACATGCATGTCATTTTCTTCATATTTATATAGTTTGAGGTGTTCACTAAGCTTTTTTTTTTCTTATGGTTGATTTACAATGTTCTGTCAATTTCTGCTGTACAGCAAAGTGACCCAGTCATACGTATATATACCTTCTTTTCCTCATATTATCTTCCATCATGTTCTATCACAAGTGATTGGATATAGTTCCCTGTGCTGTACAGAAGGACCTCATTGCTTGTCCATTCCAAATGTAATAGTTTGTATCTACTATACTAAGTTTCTTTAATCTGTAAATTTTTGTCCTTCACTAAATTTAGGAAGACTTTGGGCTTAGCTCTTCAAATTTTTTTCTACCCCATTTGCTCTCTGTCTTCTTCTGAAACCCAGTTACACAGAGGTTAGATCTTTCTTTCACTATTGTTCCACATGTCCCCGGAACAGTTAGTGTTTTTAATCTTTCTTCTCTCTTTTCTTTACATAGGATACTTTCTGTTGATCTGTCTTCATGTTCACTGATTCTTCCCTCAGTCTTCTCCATTCTACAGTTAAGCCTACTTAATATTTTTTAAAATTCAAATATTGCAATTTCTAGGACTAAAATTTCAATTTAGTTTGTTTTAATATTTTTATTTCCCTCCTGAGATTTCCTCTATTTTCATTTATTTTCCTTTTCCACATTGATCATAATGATAATAACTGCTTTAAAGTTCTTAACTGGTAATGCTAACACCTAGACTGGGCATTTAATGATTATCTTTCCTTATGAGAATGGGTCACATCTCATGATCCTTTATATTTTCAGTAATTTTGGATTATACCCTCGAATTGTGAACGTTATGTTGTAGGGATTCTGGATTCTGATATATACCTTCAAAGAGGACTGATGTTTTTGTAATAGCGGGTAATTAACTTGTTAATTTGGAATTTCCTCATGCTTACAGTATAAGTTCAGCTTATACTGTTCTAAACAGCTACATTCAGGGTTCAGAGATTAGCCAATGGCTTGAATAATCTTTGTAAAGTGAGTTTGGCATTTCTCTGGGTCTCTCACCTCTAGAGTTTAGCCTTGCTCTCTAGCGCCCTGATTGTGGCTCTTTCCCCTGCTTGCTCCAGCTGGAAGACAGAGAGCTTTTTAATCAGAGTTTTAGTCACCCTGTGCCACCACCACTCTAATGGAGACTGCCCTCTAAGCAAATGCATGAAATAGGAGAATTGACCCTAAGCCAATTGCTTCCTCCAAATTTTGACTACTCTGCTTTTGTTCACTCTAGAGACCCTCTGGAGCAAGAGAGAGAGAGAGAAATATGTCTGTGTGTGTTTTATCCACAGTTTATGGTTATTATCTGCTAGAGGCTAAATGAACTTATTCCTTCATACTGGAGGCAGATCTCTGAGACCATGAATTTTAGAACATGTATCTCCTAACATAAGGACTGAAAGATACTAGATGGAAGGAAAAAAACAGCACAGTTCCAGAGAACCAAAATGCCATTTGCAGAAAAAAATAAAACCATTTTTTCCCTAAAAAGAATTAACCCGTGGTTCTCTCAGATGTTCTGCTGTGAAGATTTTTAGGCTGTTTACCTTTTTAAAAAATTCAACATTGTACTGAAGGAACTAGCCACAACCATGTGATAAGAAAAAGAAACATCATGCATGTTAAAAAGTAAGAACAAAACTTACTATTTGCATGTAATTGGATTATCTAGAAAGTCCAAGAGGGTTATTTGCAGAAAAATTATTTAAGGTCATTCCCACCAGCTTTTCATGTAACAGTGACATTTATCCCCATGGGAAAAAAAAAGGTAAATAATTGCTAAATTAATTAATCTGTCTAGAAAAATGCTAGGTGCTACAGAATGTTGGTTGGTGCCCATCATCATTTGGGGCAAGATCCCCTGCCTGCCTCTTCTCATCACCACATCTTAATTGGAAGCATGTTACAACCTATCCTGCTCACATGCTCAGAGCTTAGAGTTGCTCTAAATTAATCAACTTAGTCCTTCATTCATAAAAATGAATGCACAACAAAGGACTACCATATACTTGAGGGAAATTTTCAAGACAAAGAAGAACCAAAATGAACAAACAGATTAATTGGCTCTAAAAAAAATAGACTATAAAGGAAATATTACTGAACATTAAGCAAATTCCAGTTCACCTCAGAAAATTCAAGAACTTGGTATCCGTAAAACAAAAACAGGATGCTGGAATTCCCATTGTGGCTCAGCAGTAACAAACCTGACTGGTTTCCATGAGGATGTGGTTTCGATCCCTGGCCTCATTCGGTGGGTTAAGGATCCAGCGTAGCCATGAGCTGTGATGTAGGTCACAGACATGGCTTGGATCTGGTGTTACTGTGGCTGTGGTGTAGGCCGGCAGCTGCAGCTCTGCTTTGACTCCAGCCTGGGAACTTACATATGCTGCGGGTATGGCCCTAAAAAGACAAAAAACAAAAACAGGATGCTATGAAAAACCAGAGAGCAAAAGTGAGTTCATGGAAACTAAAGTATAATATTTAAACTAACTGAGAGTTGAATTAAAAGATTAGAAAAAAAAAAAACATTTCTCGGAGTTCCCGTCGTGGCGCAGTGGTTAACGAATCCGACTAGGAACCATGAGGTTGCGGGTTCGGTCCCTGCCCTTGCTCAGTGGGTTATCGATCTGGCGTTGCCGTGAGCTGTGGTGTAGGTCGCAGACGCAGCTTGGATCCCGTGTTGCTGTGGCTCTGGCATAGGCCGGTGGCTACAGCTCCGATTCAACCCCTAGCCTAGGAACCTCCATATGCCGCGGGAGCGGCCCAAGAAATAGCAACAACAGCAACAACAACAACAACAGACAAAAAGACAAAAGACAAAAAAAAAAAAAAAAAACATTTCTCAAATATAGACTAAAAATACAAGAGATAAAAAATAGGGAGTTCCCGTCGTGGCGCAGTGGTTAACGAATCCGACTAGGAACCATGAGGTTGCGGGTTCGATCCCTGCCCTTGCTCAGTGGGTTAACGATCCAGCGTTGCCGGGAGCTGTGGTGTAGGTTGCAGATGCGGCTCGGATCCCGCGTTGCTGTGGCTCTGGCGTAGGCCAGTGGCTACAGCTCCGATCTGACCCCTAGCCTGGGAACCTCCATATGCCACGGGAGCGGCCCAAAGAAATAACAAAAAGACAAAAAAAAAAAAAAAAAAAAGAAAAGAAAATAGAAAAGAAAAAACCTGGAGGTATGTGAAATCAATCCAGGACAGTTAACACATCCAACATACATTCCAAAAAAAGTGGAAAGAGAAAATAAACATGAAAGAAAAAGATATCTATAAAGGAATATGGATAAGATTTGCATCAGATTTTTCACCAGCAGTAATGGGTGATAAAAGGCAAAGACAGTGGCTTCAAAATTCTGAGTGAAAATGGCTTTCAATCTGGAATTCTATACCGACTCAAACAATTTATAATGTGTGAGGATATAGTAGGAACATTTTCAGATTTTAAGGACTTGGAAAATTAGGCTTTTATATGTTCTTCCTGGAAAAAAAAAATAGCCAATTGATATGGCAGATAAGCTCCTGCCTATGAAATTACACAAAAATAAATAGAAATATGGGGTAAGGGAGGAATAAGATAATCATTACCCAAAGAGAGGACAAATTAAAATATGGCATGATTTTTAATAATGAGAAAAAATGTTTGATCTTGAAACTTGAAACATTCTCCTTAGAATGGTACCTGTTATGGTTACCTCTGAGCAAGGCCTGGTATACACACACACACACACACACACACACATTTCTCTCTCTTGCTCCAGAGGGTCTCTGTAGAATGAACAGAGGTTGATTATGGTTGTGGGTTCGATCCCTGGCCTTGCGCAGTAGGTTAAGGAACTAGTGTTGCCCTAAGCTGTGGTGTAGGACACAGACATGGCTCAGATGCTACATTGCTGTGGCTGTGGTGTAACCAGCAGCTACAGCTCCGATTGGACCCCTAGCCTGGGAACCTCCATATGCTGTGGGTTTGGCCCTGAAAAGACAAAATAATAATAATACTAATAATAATATTGCAAACAAAAATTTAGAAACTGAAGAGAGGGAAAAGTGGAAGGAAGAGTAAGAACATCCTCTTGAATTGTGGGGAATCAAAACATACATCTAATGCAAACTAGTACATTTAGAATGTTTAAGCAGTGAGGTCCTACTGTATAGCATAGGAACTATATCCAGTCTCTTGGGATAGACCATGATGGAAGATAATATGAGAAAAAGAATGTATATATGTATGACTGGGTCACTATGCTGTACAGCAGAAATTGACAAAACATTGTAAATCAACTGTAATAGAAAAAATAGAAGTCTTTAAAAAAAAGATTTCGAGGGGACTTGAACCCTTTGAAATTGGGTGGAAATGTGTATATGTGAGGCATATATTTATAAGGAAAGTCTCTATAGTTTTCATCAGCTAACCAGTGAGGTCTGTGACCCAGAGGAGGTTAGAAACTCTGCCCTAGTTCCAAGCTGTTGGCTGCTTTTCTCACTTGCTCATCCTGGAGGAGCCAGCGCCTGATGCAGCCCACAGTGGGGGAGGGTGTGCTCCGAACCAGGTGGGAGATTCTGAACTGGAGCATGTTTTAACAATCAAAGAGTCTGGAAATGTATAGATTCTGCTCCAGATGTTGTTAAGGGATGGGAAAGGGAGACTTGGTAGCATGATTAAAAGCAATGACAAAAAAAATGCACCTAATGCAAAGGATTATATTTAGAAAGTTTAAGCAATGCGATCCTGCGTACAGCACAGGGAACTATACTCAGTCTCTTATGATAGAACGTCATGGAAAATAATATGAGAAAAAGTCATATATGTATATATGACTGGGTCACTTGCTGTACAGCAGACAGAACATTGTAAATCAACTATAATAAAAATCTGTTTAACAAAAAATACACACATAAAAGTGATGATTCAATAAATAGAGATTTGGGGGTAGAATTTAAAGTTATAGGCACTCCATGAAGAATTAATAATTAAAGATATGACTGAAACTGAGAAATGGGCAGAAGAAAAAAGAGAAGAGGTCTAATGTAAGTCAGCTAAATTTCTCAAAATCACTAGCAGGAAAGAGAAACCAAGGATCAAAAGACCACCTTTTACTATTTATTTTGTTACTTTATAAACTGATTTCTATAGAACCCTAACAATACCAAAAACTCACATTTTAAAAAAATGCAAAAATGGCTTTAAAAAATCATGAGGAGTTCCTGTCGTGGCGCAGTGGTTAGCGAATCCGACTGGGAACCATGAGGTTGTGGGTTCGGTCCCTGCCCTTGCCATGAGCTGTGGTGTAGGTCGAAGACGTGGCTCAGATCCCGCGTTGCTGTGGCTCTGGTGTAGGCCGGTGGCTACAGCTCCGATTGGACCCCTAGCCTGGGAACCTCCATATGCCATGGGAGTGCCCTAGAAAAGGCAAAAAGACAAAAAAAAAAAAAAAAAAAAAAAAAAAAAAAAAATCATGAGATGTATATTCTAATCTAAAAAGAAATTTAGAAGTTCCCATTGTGGTGCAGCAGAAACAATCCGACTAGTATCCATGAGGATGCAGGTTTGATCCCTGACTTCCCTCAGTGGGTTAAGAATCCAGCATCTCTGTGAGCTGTGGTGTAGGCCGAAGATGCAGCTTGGATCTGGCATTGCTGTGGCTGTGGTGTAGGCCTGCAGCTACAGCTCTGAATCAACCCCTAGACTGGGAACGTCCATATGCCAGCGGTTCAGCCCTAAAAAGCAAAAAGTAAAATAAAATAAAATAAAAATTTAAAAAGGAATTTAAATATATCTCTAAATTATTTTAAGCAAGTTGCAGAAAATAGAACAATCTCATTTATGTACAAAATAAAATTGAGTGTGTATATGTGTGTGTGTGTGTATCCAAAAGGATCCTTTTCAAGTAAGAGAGTGGAAGTAGGGTTGAGAGTGTGAAAGAAGTCTTTTTACCCTGAATAATTTGAGCTTGATAGCAAAAATGAATTTATTTTTAAACATATGGTTTTATTTTTTTGTTATTTTTTTGTCTTTTTGCCTTTTCTAGGGCTGCACCCATGGCATATGGAGGTTCCCAGACTAGGGGTCTAATCAGAGCTGTAGCTGCCAAGCCTATGCCAGAGCCACAGCAGCGTGGGATCTGAGCCGCATCTGCAACCTACACCACAGCTCATGGCAACACCAGATCCTTAACCCGCTGAGCAAGGCCAGGGATCAAACCCGCAACCTCATGGTTCCCAGTCGGATTCGTTAACCACTGAGCCACAACGGGAACTCCTGGTTTCATTTTTTAAATTAACAAACAACTTGGAAGAGCTGTGAAGTAGAGCTGGAGAGGTGAGTACAGGTTCACCTGAACAAAGGTGTCCCCAGATGCATTGTGGACCCATCCTACCATACTTGCAGTGATCCTTAGAAAACCAGATCTCAGGATAAAAATTGTCAAGAAAAAGGAAAAAGTAGTAAGGGAACCAAATGGTTTCAAAATTCAAATAAACATCATCCCAACGCCACGCTTCTGGGCACAGTGCAGGGAAGAGCTCCTATCCTCTCATCTTCCTCCAGGCACTATAAATCCAATTCCCACCTCCAGGGACTTGGAAAAGAAGCAGGATCTAATCAGTGAGAAAGATCAGGAAATAACAAGAAGATAGGAGGCAACAGATTCTGAGAGGGCAAACATTGAAGTGGGCCTGGAAAGGAGGAGGGAGTCTAAGTGTTACTTAGACTTGGAAACTGGTCCTTGGAAACTGGATGTGCAGGGATGGAGAGCGAGGAATAATTCTGGAAGGCAGCACTCCAACGGGGAAAGGAATACTTGGGGCAGCATATGGTGGTAGGGCAGGAGGATCGATACAATAGGATTTGGTTTTGTGCAAGCTGACCTACAGCACTTAGAGGCTATACAACACTACTTAGCATCAGAATCCTGTCGTGGTCTTTAATAATCGTTTGTGTATTATTCTTGTTTTCTCCGATAAGCTGCAGCCTCCTTGGGGGCAGATATGATTCTATTAGTACAGTGCTTTATACAAAATGACAGTGATACAAAATGACTATGATAGCACAGTAATAGGAATAATAGCTATCATTTCCTGCTTACCATGTGCCAGACAGTTTTCGAAGAGCTTCGCATGTGTTAACTTATTTAATGCAGCCAACAAATGTGAGGAGGCAGTTTCCTTATTCCTGTTTTACAAATGAGGAAACTGATCTTGTCCAAGCTACCATGACGAGGGAGTTTTAAATACTCTTTGAGTGGCATTAAGCATTATTGCAGAAGACGATGAAAAACATGTCACATTCTCACAACTATTAGCATTAAATATTAGCAGTTAACATCTTGTCTGTTTTATTTATGTGATCACTGTAGTGTCAGCCTTGAAGGCATTACATTTCTGAGTGCCAGATATTTAACACTGTATCAATGGGTGAATGTTCTAACCAATCCTTCTCACCAGTATCTACATATTCCAAAGTATCCCAGATGATCAGTTAGCAGTGTCATTTGTTCCATATTTTATACGTATCGTAAAAGAGACAATTTTCTTCCTTAGACTGTTAGAGAAGATGAAGACATGAGTGAGGAAGAACTTGAAGATGAGGAAGATGATATTGAGAATATCCTCGAAGATGAATTTCCAAAAGATGAGGAACTGATGAGTGAGGAAGATGAAGAGCAGGAAATCGATGCACTCGAGCGCCTGAAAAGTGAACTAGGAGAAAAATTTGAAGCAGATATGAGTAATTTACAAACAGTACAGGTTATTACTTTTTCATTTTTACTAATTCAAAAAAATAACGTTTGAGAATGAGACGAAAGCATTGTGGTTGATGCCTGGATTTTCCTTTTAACACTTCAAAAGAAATATATATTTTTAGGGCTTTCATACCTTTTGTCAGCACCACTTATAATTATAAAAACTTGTTAATAAATCAGGGGCAACATGGAAGTCACATAAGGTCAAAAGTTTTAGCTGCCAGCACACAGCCACTTGGCAGTTGGAAAATATTTGTTCTCTAGCCTGAAGGAGTCAGTTATCAGCAGTGTGTATGTGCTGTGACAGAATGCTGCTAGTCTCCTTCCCCCTAAAAATATTTGGTTTTATGGTTTTTCTCATAGGAAGAATTTGAGAAGTTTATGATACCAGTAATTCTCATTAATGGAGCTCGGAAAATCCACATCGTACAATATGTATTGAATATGAGACTGAAACCACTGGTGGAGAATCGTGCAAGCATTTTTGAGAAATGTTATCCAATAACATCACGCCTTGCCCAGAAAATGCTTAGGTTTACCTACAAGTATATAAGCTCCTTTGGCTACTGGGACCCTGTAAAGGTATGTCAGCAAATGCATCTGAAAGCCATTTTCTTTCCTTTTTTTTTTTTTTTTTTTTTTAAGTATATCTAAGAAGGCGGCAGCGGATAATTTAAAAAACAAATTGTAAGCGCTAGACAATATTCTTAACTAGCTATCATTTTGCCTTTCTGAAGTAGGAAAAGTCATTGAAGGGTTTACATTTCTTTCATCTATTTCTGTAGAGAAAATCCAGTCCCAATGTGGTTTTAACTCAGTAGAAGAAGATAGTAGTAGAAATGTTTTCAAACTAGATATCTAGAAAACTGAGCTCTGGCACTGATTTGCTATCTAATTTTAGGCAAGTCATTTAAACTCTTTGATTCTGTTTCCTCACCTTTAAGATGGGAGAATAATGCCATCTGGCCACTGTGGTCAAATACAAGAATATAAAATCCCTAGAAAGTGCAAATACCATACAAAACGTGCCTTTAATGTTCATCACAAACTTATTTCTAAGCACCGTGATCTTATGTAGTGTGGACAGATTTAATATAATTAGAATTCAGTAATTTCAAATGTGGGATGGTTTTCAACTCATCCTAACCAAGAGCATACCAGCCACTCTTCCAGACCCTGGGAATAAAACAGTGAAGAAAACAGACAAGGTTCTTTTTGTCATGGGGTTTATATTCTAGTTGGGTTGGAGAGGGAGGAGAGGCAATAAATCAGTAAACAGATAAGTTCTTGTCAGGTTGTATTAAGTATGATAACGACAATGAAGGAATGTCTATAATGATGACCTGCCCTCTCAGCCAGTGTACCTTCTTATTTCATCAATGAAGTTGCACAGTGGAGAAGACCGTGGCCTCTGGAGCCAGATTGCCTGAGTTCAAAACCACCACTTACTAGCTGAGTGACCTTGGACAAATTACTCAACCTCTTTGAGCCATTCCCATTTGCACAATGAAAATAAGCATAGTCCCTACCTCCCTCACAAAGTTGTTACAATTTTTAAATGAGTTAAAATGCTTGCAGCAGTGCTTGGTTTTTTGTGAGCGTGCAATTAATATATGGTATGTCTGTTATTACCCTGTATTCCTAGTATTAGTCATTGATAGGAAGTCTTTTGGAGGAAGGGATCCAAAATGGAGCCATGTGCATATTACTTGAAACCTCCTTCTTGGTTGATATGGATATAATCAGTTTCAGTTCTGCTTAATTGTGTTATCTTTCTCATCTTAACCATAAGGACGTCAAGAGAAACCTTTTAAAATTATCTTGCTGAAACACTATGACAGTTCCCTCCATAGAGAATCAGATGCATGTATTAGGATCACCTAGAAAGTTTTTGAGAAATAGTTAAGCCCTAACCTTCTCCTTGAGATGGGCAAGAGGGAAAGAAGCAGGCAAAGTCAGAAACCTCTTTAAGGGCCCATGTCCCAACATAATTAGGATTGTTCAAAAATGCCTTGTGGAGAAATGAGTGCATGGTAATAGGAAGGGTTTAAGCCTATGAATAATGATTTTTCAGGGCTGTTGGGAATTTTTCTGGGTGCCTGACAATTTGATGTTTCTGATTTGATGACACTTTGGGTACTCCTCCTACAGAGGAGAAAGACACATGCTAGATATTTTGGTCAATAGCAGAAACTACGAAAAGAATTCACACTTAATTTGGGAATTTGAAATGGAATCATTAAACTTTCAGCTTTTCTTTTATTACCAAGTAGAAGACATACAGCAGACATTCCAAGCCCATCCCTGAGTTTCTTCTTATCCCTAGTAGCTTCTACTCCCAACCACAAACATCACTCCAGCCCAAGAATGATGACAATACCATTGACCTGCGACAACTGTCCTGGTGTAACTTTGAAAGGAGGAGCTATTACTGTTCCCCACCTGCTCTGTCAAGTCCAGGGAGGGCTGATGCTGTAAAAAGATATCCAGTTAATCACCCCATTGTCATCATCCCAAACACAAAGATGTGGGGCTATTCCTCCCTCTCCATCCCTTATTGACACCTTAGGTGGCCTTTTAGGTGTATTTTTCCCTTTTGTGGCTGCTCTTGATTTTATATAAGTAGGATTTTGTCTGTATAAAAATGTGGAAGAGAAGCCAGTAGGATTTGTCCTTCTAGTATACCCCCAAAGATAACCCAGGACCCTACCTCTATTAGTCTCTCAAGCTGCCGTAATAGAATAACAGACCGGGTGGCTTAAACCACAGAAACATATTTTCTCCTTGTTCTGGAGGCTGGAAGTTCATGATCAAGGTGCCAGCAGACTTGGTTTTTCTGGTGAGGTCTCTCTTCCTGGCTTGTAGACACCACTGCTCTTTGTGTCTTCAGTGCTTTTCCTTTGATCGCATGCATGCCCGATGTTTCTTTCTCTTCTTACAAGGACACCAAACTTCTTAGATTAGCACCCCACTCTTATGACCTCATTTAACCTGAGTTACCTTCTTAAAGGCCCTGTCTCCAAACACAGTCACTTTGAGGGTTAGAGCTTCAAACGATGATTTGGGGAGGACACATTTCCATTCATTACCACCTTAGGAATGGACCTGATTGTGAAGATAAATTGGCCCATGAATATATCCAAACACCTTGACACTCCCTGACAGAAACATTAAGTATATGCTAAAGACATAAGGAAGGAAGTAGAAGAACTATAATTGTCAGAAACTGAAAGCCGTTTAAGAAAAACTACATTTATTGCATGTAGGTATAAAATAATTTGTTCTTTTTATACAGTCTTTTAATATTAATATTTGATTATGGTATTGGTTTTATAATTCTATAAAAAATTTATAAGAAAGATTTTCTTACTTTATTTAATTTTTTTTTCGTTCTTTTTTATGGCTGGACCCACAGCATGTTGAAGTTCCTGGGCCAGACCAAACCTGAGCCGCAGCTGCCAACTATACCACTATAGTCAGATTCTTTTGTTTGTTTGTCTGTTTTTGTCTTTTTAGGGCCACACCCTCAACATATGGAGGTTCCCAGGCTAGGGGTCAAATCAGAGCTACAGCTGCTGGCCTACACCACAGCCACAGCAACTCCAGATCCAAGCCTTGTCTTCTACCTACACCACAGCTCACGGCAACAGTGGATCCTTAACCCACTGATCAAGGCCAGGGATAGAATCCTCATGGATACTAGTTGGGTTTGTTACTTCTGAGCCATGATGGGAACTCTCAATTTTATTTTACAAATTTGTTTTTTCAAATGTGTTTGGGGGAAATGCTATTTAAAATAAAGCTAACTTATGAATTCAATTGTGTACATATTGCAGCTAAGTGAAGGGGAGACAATCAAGCCAATTGAAAATTCAGAGAATCCACTTTATCCTGTAATCCATCGTCAGTATATTTATTTTTTGTCTAGTAAGGAAACTAAAGAAAAATTTATCAAGAACCCAATCAAATATATCCGCCAACCCAAACCTAAGCCTACTATGCCCATTAGGATTGCAATCGTCGGGCCTCCAAAATCTGGGAAAACTACAGGTAAGGATGTGTTGGCTTTTGTTATTCTTAAATATAAAATAATCTCCTAAAAACCAGGACCACTTTTTCAGGAAACCAACTATCAAAACTGACTCAAAAAGAGATAGAAAACCTAAACGTCAATAACCACTGAAGAGAAAGCATTCAAAAATATAGCCCCACTCCAATACAGCCCAGGATCCAATGGTTTTGGAGGGAAGTTATGTCAAACTTTCAAAGAATTAAAAACTCAGGAGATATTTCCTATGTTTTTATTTTATTTATTTTTGTCTTTTTGCCTTTTTCTAGGGCCACTCCCATGGCATATGGAGGTTCCCAGGCTAGGGGGCTAATCAGAGCTGTAGCTTACACCAGAGCCACAGCAACGCGGGATCCGAGCCACGTCTGCAACCTACACCACAGCTCACGGCAACGCCGGATCCTTAACCCACTGAGCAAGGGCAGGGACCGAACCCGCAACCTCATGGTTCCTAGTCGGATTCGTTAACCACTGAGCCATGACAGGAACTCCCAATACTTCCTGTGTTTTTATAAGCATTTTCAGAGCAATGGAAAAGACAGTAAGCTGTTCAATTTATTTTTCAGTTTCTTTTTTTTTAAGTTATATAGTTCATACAATTAAAAAGGTATAAAAAATACAAATTCATTTGAAAATTAGCATGACCCTGATAGCAAAACCTAACCAAGATAATAGAAGAAAATAAATTACAAACTAATGTTATTTATAAATATAAATAAGAGTATACTAAGCTTTTATTAGCTTAAAAATTTTATAAATATAATCTATTAAATAATTTAAAGAGTGAATGAAAACCCATTATCTTAGTCATTGCTGAAAAAGGCATTTGGCAAACTGAATTTGAATTTTGTATAACTTGAGACTGTGGTCTGTGGTTTTTCTTTAAGACAAACAGTCCAACAATAGGTGAGTATTATACTTCAAGATGACATGATAACAACATGAAGAGTCGTTGGTCTCATCTCTTAACCCCAGACTCCCAGTCCATCCCACTCCCTCCCCCTCCCTCTTGGCAACCACAAGTCACTTAGCTGTATAGTAGAAATTGGCAGAACACTGCAAATCAACTACAATTGAAAAAATAAAAATCATTTAAAAAATAAATAAGTAAAAAGTGGTTGGTTGCAATGAGAATAAAATGGGAAAGGGCTGACTCCAGAGACATTTAAAAGAAGAACCCCAGGACTTAATGACTGACTGCATACAGCAGGAAAGAGAAAGATGAGGTCAAAGATAAATTTGTTACCAGAAATTAGAAAAGGGAGTTTTGTGTCCTACCTCGCTTTTCAGATGAAAAGTTTGTTTTCCCCATTTAAACTTCTTAACATGATGAAGAGTTTTAATAATTGTGTTCTCAATTTCCAGAGAGATAAAATTTCCCAAAGAAAGCTGAACATTGCCATTCAAAATAAGATCCTGCAACCACAGCAAAAAGTAAAATGTAGACAGTTTGATTTATTATTTCCTTTTGAAATAGAGGTTAATTTTTAAACAAAATGTCAAATTACAAACAATTGTTTTTTATGGCTGCACCCACAGCATATAGAAGTTCCCAGGTCAGAGATTGAATCTAAGCCACAGCTGCCACCTATGCTTGGTCCTTTAACCCACTCTACCAGGCCAGGAATCGAACCCAAACCTCCACAGTGACCTGAGCTGCTGCAGTGGGATTCTTAACCCACTGTGCAACAGGGAGAACTCCAAAGCTTAATTATTTTTATAGCTTAAAAATAATAGATCTGACTCCAGTGTTTGTGGCAAGTGTTTGAAGGCTTCTTAGGTCCTCACAGGCGGTTCCCTTCCAGATGCCCTCATTGTGGCCAGATAAGCTGCATTCTCCATGAGACCAAATGAATTCAGTGTCTTCTACATGATGCTGTCTCCAGATAGTGATGAGAAAGGTTTGTAAACCTCATCAGAGCACGCCCACATTTAATGGTAACTGCAAGCCATTGTCTGTCGTTTCACTTAGCAGAAGTAAAGTCCAAAGTTGTGTCCTCTTTCAATCAATGGCAACATCTACATTCCTTTGGACAAATCATTTCATTTTAGTTCTCTTATCTGGAATTTCAGTACCTACTCTACCTATTTGATGGAATAGTTGAAAATATCAAAATCATGGAAGAAATATTACCTCATAAGCTGTAAGTTACTATTAAAATGTCAGGTTTCTGGAATTCCCGTCATAGCTCAGTGGTTAATGAATCCGACTAGGAACCATGAGGTTGCAGGTTCAATCCTTGGCCTTGCTCAGTGGGTTAAGGATCCGGCCTTGCCATGAGATGTGGTATAGATCGCAGACGCTGCTTGGATCCTGAGTTGCTGTGGCTCTGGCATAGGCCGGCGGCTACAGCTCTGATTAGACCCCTAGCCTGGGAACCTCCATATGCGGCGGGAGTGGCCCTGGAAAAGGCGAAAAGACAAAAATAAATAAATAAATAAAATAAAATAAAATAAAATAAAATGTCAGGTGAGCCATTATAATTTTTAAAAATTATTTCCTAGAGGATTAACTGCCAATAATTCTACAAGATAAGCTATTCTGATTGCAGCCTGGAGCCATCAGTGAATCGACAGGGAAATGGTACAAGGCAGAGACACAGGAGCATTATGTTATTATTTTGGCCGTAATACCAAATATTATTAGTACACATAGGATGCCTTGGAAAACTCAAAATTTTTTCTGCCTCACATAGAAGGAAGAAAACACTTAAAAGTTGGTTGGGTTATGAGAAAAAGTCACAGATTTGGCTCATTAACCAGATTCATCAGACACATACTTAAAGTACTAATAGTGATCGGCCTTTGAACAGTATTAATTCAGTAAAATGTGGCAATTTTTTTTTTTTTTGTCTTTTGTCTTTTTTAGGGCCTCATCCGAGGCACATGGAGGTTCCCAGGCTAGGGGTCCAATTGGAGCTATAGCTGCCGGCCTACACTACAGCCACAGCAACACCAGATCCTTAACCCACTGAGCGAGACCAGGGATCGAACTTGCAACCTCATGGTTCCTAGTCAGATTCGTTTCCACTGTGCCATGAAGGGACCTCCTGCAATTTTAATTTTTGAAATCTCTTTAAAGCATGTGAAGATTAACTTACTGTTGATGTTAATTAACCAGAATCTGAAACCGAAGTTAGCTGATGAATTTGTGAAATGGAATAAGTTTAAGGTTTTCATTTTTTTCAGTTGCCAAAAAAATGTCAAGTGAATATGGCTTAAAGCATTTGTCAATAGGAGAAGCTTTGCGTTATGTGTTAAACCACCAGCCAGACACAGAGCTGGCACTTATGCTAAATTGGCATCTTCATAAAGGAATGACAGCCCCTGATGAACTGGCTATTCAAGCCTTAGAATTATCTCTGATGGGAAGTGTATGTAATACCGCAGGGTAAGTGGGCGTGGGGTGGGGGCGGAGAGGGAGCAGGATGGGGTTAAATCTCTCAAGAAATTACTCACTGAAAATGAAAACACTTATTTTAAACAGAGTTGAAAGCTCTTGTAAAGCTTGTAAACTGCTTCTCCAACTGTGGGCCCCTGTATGATTACATATTTTAATTTTCTGTCAAGCTAGACCTAAGCTCAAACATTCACATGCCAGAATAGCTGGGAGGCCCCTTCATTCCCTGCAGCAACCCCTGAATTGCTCAAAAAGTCTCCAGGTTTACGCAGCCCATAAAGGAGGCCCCTGTGACTTCCATAGCCCAACAGAGCTTCTCGCTGCCCCATGGGGTGGTGAAGGCATAGCCCTCCCCTGCCCCCTGGGGGGTACGGGTCCCTTAGAGGTGGTCTCTCACTGGCCCAGCTCTGTGCTCAGGAAGCAGCACCCCTTCCCCCCTTAAGGCCACGTGTGGATAGAAGAGCCCTGAGCTTCAACTGTCTGTCTCTTCAGCTCACACGCCTCTGCTTAACCGTGGCTTCCTTGACACCACTGCTGGTCATGCCCAGGAATAAAAGCTGGTAAAACCTAAGGCCCTGCTCTTGAGCCTGGGTCGCTAACCTAAAATCTTACTGATATACTCAAAAGGTTTTTTATATTAGGAGCCTCCTTGTCTTTCGCTACCACTGGTCCTTAATCAAATCCTTGGACAGTTCTCCTAATTCAGTTGCAAGGGAGCAGATTCTAGAGTATCAGGTTTTTTCCCCAGAGAAGGCCCTGGGACCGTGCAGACTGAGTGATCACCTCATATGCAGCATTGCATGTGAAGAGTCTCAGTGAGGATAACCGCAAAGTCACAGAGGTTTTATTCTATCTTAATATCAGGACAGTGACCGTCCAGTCACCCTGCATTTCCCTAGTCTGAGGCCCTCTCCAGTGACTCTTCACAGGACAAAGAAGTTGAGCTGCTCTCTATTAAAGCCAAAGTGGCAGCACCCGTACATTGTTGTAGGCTTGCAGGCTGGGTTAATTTATAATCCTCTCTGCAGTGGAGCTTAGAACTAGTTAGTGCCTAGAGACTTAGCTGGAAAGCATGGAGGGAGGACAAACCAGCTCTTCCTGGAGACCATGCCCAGCTTGCTCCCACCTCAGAGGGGCTTTCTTGGCTTTAGAGCCACTTCCCCCAGGATTTGCAGACAGCCGCTCTTCCTCCTCTGTTTGACAGTGACACTCACTACCTTAGACCGTTGGACTAATAAATTCTCCATCATTTCTGCTCAGAGGCCTGATGGGTCCTGATGAAATGATGCTCTCCTAGATACCGTACAGTTCCCCATCTCCACTTCCCCACCCAGCTTCCTCACAGAATTTTACTACTGAAAAAAAGTTTTAGCACACAATTTTTCTGGAGCTCTTTTGGGGTGCACTCAGTTAAGGATCCAGAGTTGTCACTGCAGCAGCTTGGGTCACTGCTGTGGCTTGGATTCAGTCCCTGACTCAGGAACTTCCACATGCTGTGGGTGTGGCCAAAAAAAAAAGGAACAATTTTTCCCATGTTTGCTTTATCTCTTAGTAAAATACTGTTAATTGTGCTAGGACCTTTTCTAAATTTTAAAACATTTTAATGTGCTTTTTAAAAATCTTCATTTACAAGGCACCTTGTCTTACTGCTACTGATGTTTCAATAAAAAAAATTTACAATATCTCTTTGCTATAAAACTACAATATTAAGATCAGGGATGGGTAACCCTTTCCATGCCAGCCATCCCATTACAGGGAATGTTCATTAATCTACTACTAGGTCCTTTATATCCTTGATCTACAATCTTTAAAACAGCTCTAAGGGTTAGATGTTTCTCCTATTTTACTGAAAACTGAGGCTTAGAGATGTCAGACCAGGATTCAGAGCTAAGACTGTGTATCTCTGAAACTCATGCTCTTTCTGCTCTTTAGGGCTTAGAATAACAGCACCAATTAAATAACAACGTTCATGGTATTATGTGTATTATCTCTAAGTCTGCCAAAACACAGCTCTACAATGCATTACATGTGTGAATAAGAGCTGTGTCCAGATGCATTCTGCCCTCCTTCTGGCTCTTGGGCTGACTGAGGTTAAAAATATAGAGAAAAGGAGTTCCCTTTGTGGCTCAGCAGATTATGAACCCAGCTAGTACCCATGAGGATGCAGATTGGATCCCTGGCCTTGCCTGGCAGGTTAAAGGATCTGGTGTTGCTATAAGCTGTGGTGTAGGTCGCAGATGCAGCTTGGATCCTGCATTGCTGTGGCCGTGGCCTTAAAAAGAAAAGGAAAAAAAGGAGATAAAAAGAGATAAAGTGGGCAAGGTAACAAAATATATCAAGTTACATAAGGAACAGCATGGGGCTAATCCTAAAAACAGACTGTTTCTGGAAGACAGCAAGTCTGGGAAGAAGGAAATCTGGAATTTTTGTTTTCATATTTCTCCTTGTTAGTGTTGTAATCGATGGATACCCTGTAACAAAATATCAAGTGAGTCTCTTGGAAGATCGGTCAGTCATCCCCATGGTCATCTTTGAGTTGGATGTGCCTTCCAAAGAGATTTTCAAAAGATTGCTCGTGGAAAAAAAAAAGGAAACAAGGTAACATGTGACGAAAACAGTGATGAAAGGAATGACCTTTATTCATCCAGAAAAGGAAGTAGATTTCTAAGGTTTTTAACAGCTTTTTCCATTCCTTCTCTGTTTCTCTATTAGTTTGCCATATCCATTGCACAACAGCTCACAGATTATAGCTGTCAGGAACTCAAAGTACCGCAAAAATATTGGTGATATTAGGCAGTTTTATCAGGAACAGCATCAGAACTGGTATGTGATTGACGGCTTTCACAGCAAATGGTGGGTATGGAATGAAGTCATTAAGAAGGTTAAAATGGTGAATAAACACATGCAGATATACCTGGAAAGAACAAAAGCAGGTAAGAAAACAGGTAACCCTTAAAATAAAATGTGAACTTGAAGTCTACATATATGCATGCTTGACTCAAATTACCATAATTCACTCAATTTGAACATTTGTTCCCATGACTTTTTTTTTTTTTCCATTTCTCTGTGGCCTCTGGAAGTTCTCGGGCCAGAGATTGAACCTGTGCCACACAAGTGACAATGCCTTAACCCTCTGAACCAATAGGAAACTTCTTTCCCCATCACCTTAATCAGTATTTGATAAACATCATACTTTCCAGTTATCATGGGCATGTATATTTGTTCTAACAAATAAGTGCCTTTACTCAAGCTGTCATTTACTGACTGCCCATGTGAACCTATCATATAAAAACAGTGCATGGTGTCTCACTGGAAGAGTCTGATAGTGTTTAGAATGCCATGTCAGAAGCTGGTTCAGTGGAATTCTCGTTGTGGCTCAGTGGAAGTGAATCTGACTAATAACCACGAGGATGCAGGCTCAATCCCTGGCCTCAGTCGTTGGGTTAAGGATCTGACATTGCCATGAGCTGTCATGTAGATAGCAGACGCAGCTGAAATCTGGCGTGGTTGTGGCTCTGGCCTAGGCTAGTGGCTACAGCTCCGATTAGACCCCTAGTCTGGGAAAATTCATATGCTGCAAGTGCAGCCCTAAAAAGGCAAAAAAAAAAAGCTAGTTTCAGGAATGGTAGTATATATGAGGGCAGGGGTCTATGGAGTGACACTAGGCAAAATTTTGTTTAGAAATCTAGAATTAGTTATTTTTACTTTTTACATAGTGAAATTATGGTATTAAAGAAATGTTGATTGTATTAGAAATTTAATTTGAACATAGAATGTCTTTTAATTTATATTTGGAATCCGTGAAAGAAAATGTTGGATTATCTATTCCTGGAAGTTTTCTTGATTTTTCTCCTAAAATACCCAAAATAGAAGGAAAATTATCTACACCTCCTGTCTCTAAAAGGAGTGATGACACCAAAGAATTGTCTGGAGGGGTCTTATAGACATCTGTTTAATGATTTTGTCTAACTTTGGAAAATAGGGAGAAGGTATAAATGAGGGAACAACATGACAGAATCTCATACAAAAAAAAAATTCAGTGAGGATTCTGATAATAATGGCATCATTGAATCTTGTCTTGATTCATTATTTGGGCATAACCAGTATCTCCCATTCCTATTTGTTAGCAGCTTGGGGATCTGTTTTCACTTAAGAATTATAAGGCATGAAGATGAGTGCAAGGGAAGAGACAACCAAGTTTTAGACCTATTCCCAGTAACTTTTGGATAGCATCACTCTAGGAAAACATTCCACAGCAGACTTTGAAAGTAAACTTGTGCCTCACTCATCTTTCTGTCACCCTGCTTCACTCTTCCTGCCTTAGATTGGGTTGCCTAACAACAGACTCAAGATGAAAAGTTCTGTGCAGAAGCTTTATCAAGAAGTACTCTCAGGGAGTTCCCACTGTGGCTCAGTGGTTAAAGAATCCGACTAGGAACCATGATCCCTGGCCTCACTCAGTGGGTTAAGGATCTGGCGTTGCCGTGAGCTGTGGTGTAGTTTGCAGACGCGGCTCAGATCCCCCATTGCTGTGGCTCTGGCATAGGCTGGTGGCTACAGCTCTGATTAGACCCCTGATTAGACCCCTAGCCTGGGAACCTCCATATGCTGCAGGAGTGGCCCTAGAAATGGCAAAAGAAAGACAAAAAAAAAAAAAAAAAGAAAAAGAAAAAGTACTCTCAGAAGTAGAATTGCCAGATTTAGCAAATAAAAATACAGGATATTCAGTTAAATTTAAATGTTTGAGTAAATGACAAATAATTTTTTAGTATTAGTCTGTCCTATATGTTGTACGGGATAGGTTTATACTAAAAACTATTCATTGTTTAGCTGAAATGCAATCTTAATTGGGCATCCTGTATTTTATCTGTCAGCCCTAATTAGGAGGTACACCCATGGGGGAATGAAGGGAGAGCAGAGGGAGAACTGACCTGCAATATGGTAGAAACAGAAGCCTTGGTAGATGCCACAGGGAAGCACTGGAGTTAGGATGGGCCTTCAAAATTTCCCAAATTGAAATTTCCCCAGGCTTCATATCCTTCCATTGATCTGTCATCCACAAAAGGTCACTCTGCGAGGGGGTATAACCTATGACAGAGGGGACAATTCCCAGTGCAGCTGTGAGCCACAAGCACAGATGTTTCTAGCAGTGGGGGGTGCGGGGGGCATCAGCCCTGAAGAGGGATCTGGATGGGGCACCACAGTATCCACCACATTGTTCCTTGTATCCTAACCTCTCCCTCAAATAGTTTCATCTCATTGAAACTGCCCTTTTGCTCTTCTGCTTCCACTTCTGCCTGATAATCTGTACCGGAATATTTGAATTTTGTTTTGAGTTTTTTATAGTCTCCATTTCCTTTGCACACTATTCAAATGACTCTCCTCTGTTGGGGCCAATTTATTCTGATAAAATGGACAAGGCTAGAAAATTAAAGAGATTCTTCCTCATTCTGCCACATTCCAGAAAAGGATATTAGGGGTTCCCTCATGGCTCAGCAAGTTAAGGATCTGACATTGTCACTGCTGTGGCTCTGGTTACAGCTGTGGCATAGGTACGATCCCTGGCTCAGGGACTGCCACATGCCATAGGTGTGGCCAGAAAAATAAAAAGAGAAGAAGGTATATAGACATTGCCAAATGTCATCAAGAATATTCCAAGAATCAAAAAAAGAGATATATGAGTGTCTTTTAAGACTTGAAGTCATTTGAGTCTAAATTACCCTGTAATTAAACCTGTCAAGATTGGTGAGGTCAGCACATTGGAGCTAAAGAGCAACCTAGGATTATAAAACTATAGTGCCATGTAGTATAATATTATAGCCTTATATAATACTATATACTTTAACAACATTATATATTATTACACCATAGTACTGTGCATTATAATTCTTTTAATAATAATATTATACCAGTGTAATATTTTTTGTAGGAAAGGACTATTGGGTCTTGGCCTTTTCATCTGTGTCACAAACAATGGATGGTATGGTGGATTAGTTTATCTATTGCTTCGTAACTTATTATTCTAAAACTTAACAGCTTAAAACAAGACACACGCACTCACAGTTTCTGTGGAATCGAGGCAAGGTTTAGCTGGATCCTCTGCTTTAGGGCCCCTCAGTCAGGGTGTCGGCCAGGATTATGGTCTCATCTGAGGGCCCTCCTGGAAAAGAACCCACTACCACATGCCCTCATGTGTTGTTGACAAAATTTCATCCATTGGGGGTTGTTGGACTGAGGGCCTCAGCATCTTGTCAGCTGTTAGCCAGAGGCCACCTGCAGTTCCTTGCCATATGGACCTTTCCAACATGGTAGCTTGCTTTCTCAAGTGAACAAGATAAGGCAAGAAAGAGTGCCAAGACAGCAAAAAAAAAAAAAGAGAGAGAGAGAGAAGAAAAAAAAGAAAAAAGGCGTTCCTGTCATGGCTCAGTGGTTAATGAATCTGACTAGGACCCATGAGGTTGTAGGTTCAAGACCTGGCCTTGCTCAGTGGGTTGGGGATCCAGTGTTGCTGTGAGCTGTGGTGCAGGTCGCAGACACAGCTTGGACCCCGCATTGCTATGGCTCTAGCATAGGCTGGTGGCTACAGCTCCAATTCGACCCCTAGCCTGGGAACCTCCATATGCCTCAGGTGTGGCCCTAGAAAACGACAAAAAAAAAAAAAAAAAAAAAAAAAAAAGAGTGCCAAGACAGAAATCACCGTCTTTTGCAACTCTTAGTTCCCCAAGACTGCTGTAGCAAATCCACACGTTGGATGACTTAAACAACAGAAACGTATTCTTTCACAGTTCTGGAGGCTAGAGGCCCAAAATCAAGGTGTTGGCAGAGACGCACTCACTCTGAAGGCTCTATGGGAGAATCTGCCGCATGGCATCCTATTAGCTTCCAGTGTTGCCAGCAGTCCACTGCATTCCTCTGCTTATCACTCCAGCCCTCAGGATAAAGTTTATGTTTACACTGTCATGTAGCAAACTAAACTATAATTTATGCTTCATAATTTTAGAGTTAGTCTAAGACTTACCTTCGCATAAAAAAAAGTAAAACTTTTGACTTGTGAAAGGAACTGATAATAAAATATATTGGGATCAAAATTTGCTCATTATAACTAAGATGGATAAAAAAGTTACTTTGTTTTCTGTAACATTGCATATTGCTTTTTTTTCTTGTTTTTCTTCTTCTTTTTTTTTTTTTTTTTTCTTTTTTTCTTTTCTACGGCCATACCCGCGGCATATGGAGGTTCCCAGGCCAGGGGTCTAATCGGAGCTACAGCTGCTGGCCTATGCCAGAGCCACAGCAACATGGGATCCGAGCCGAGTCTTCAACCTACACCACAGCTCATGGCAACACCAGGTCCTTAGCCCACTGAGTGAGGCGAGGGATCGAACCCTCAACCTCATGGTTCCTAGTCAGATTCATTTCTGCTGCGCCATGACAGGAACTCCCGCATATTGCTTTTGAGTGCCCATTCTAGTGGAGTACTGGGGATAAAACTCTTAAACTTGTCCATTGGATGAACTTGGGCTTTAAAAACAAAATAGACCCTTTAGGATAAACCAGGTTACTTTTGGATAAATGTTCTTCCCCTCCCTTGGGTGCCATCAGGGCACAGGGAGAAGTTTGTGTCAGTAACATCATGTCAACAAACTATTTGTACTTCCTGAAATCTATCCCGTAGAAAAATTTTAAATATTTAGCAAGTTGATATGCATGTGTGTATGCAACTACATATGTGTGTGTATTGTTTGTAACATGTATAGTTTATAAAAGCTAAGAATTAAAAACAACCAAAACCTTTATCAACAGATAAATTAAGTATAGGCACATTTATACAATGGAATAGTATGCATCCATTAAAAAAAATACGTAGAAATTCCTGTTGTGGCTTAGCCGATTTAGAACCCAACATAATGTCCGTGAGGAAGCAGGTTGGATCCCTGGCCTCGCTCAGTGGATTAAGGATCCGGCACTGCCACAAGCTGTGGCATAGTTCACAGATGCGGCTCAGATCCAGTGTTGCCATGGCTGTGGCTTAGGCCAGCAGCTACAGCTCCAATTCAGCCCCTAGCCTGGGAACTTCCATATGCTTCAGGTGCAGCCCTAAAGAGAAAACAAATTTTTTTAATTTTTTAAAAATTAAAAGAATTAGGTAGATCATATAAACTAATATGGAAAGATGTCAAAGGCCATAACTAACTGATAAAAGCAAGTTTCAGAATAATGTTTACAGTATAGTGGCATAAGCATTCTATATGCAAAAAATATATACATATGTAAATGCAAATGTACTTTAAAAATCTGAAAAAGATGTAAATGCAACAGTGATTACCTCTTAGGAGAGATGTTGGATTGAGAGGCTGGAGGTTTGAAGAGAAACTTTTGCTTTTTACTCTCTTTGGATTTGCAGTGTGTACTCATTTGTATAGTACTAACATAATGGAAATTATTCATTTTGAAAATTGTGGTTTTCTGTGAACAAAATAATAGCAATTTATCTGTTAATAATAGGAAAAGCCGCCTGCATTGACAAGTTGTGTATTTCCCCTGAAGAACTGACTTCTCGTCTGGGTGAATTTGGACAGTTCTGCCCTGTCAGCCTGGCAGAATCATATGAATTAGTTGATTGCTCTTTAACTGATTCCTTGGAATTTGCAGCGGAGTTCAGAGGTCACTATTATAAAATGAGTTCTCAGGAAAATTTTAATGTAAGTTTGCTCCTAATTCCAGATATTAACTAGGGAAAGAAAATGCCTATCTCTGAATTTATCAAACAGGAAGGGATGGACACAGCTGGGAACACCCAGGAACTGGGGACCAGGAGCCCCATCTTTTGAGCTTGTGATTCTGAGACCAATAAGGCAACTAAGAGGGCAGTCCTAAGACTGTATCCCAAGACATATTTTAGAACAAAGAAGTTCAGGGTCAGTGATGGACCAGCTGGGCCAGCTTAACAGGTAGGGAGACCCAATAATGAGCCCACCCATGGAGCGGATGCTGAGCATCTGGGCTTAGCCCACAGGTGGGTATTCGGGGGATTCTGTTCCCAGGGTGCAGAAGGGAAGTCAAATTAGAAATGAAGCAAGCCCCGACTTATGTTTCTTGAGTATTAAACATTTTTGTATCACTTTAATTCCCTATATACCTTATATTTCTGTTTAACGGAACAGAATACAGATTTGTTCTGATAGTATAATGACCATAATTCGGTGATATTAAAAATGTTGGTAACTGAAAACTAATCAGATGCCTCTAAAACATTTTATTTTCCTCTGAAGAATTGGAAATTTTTTATCACTTTATTAAGACGACATTTATTTCTTCCTGCCTATTTAAATGATAATCACAGAATTTCAAAACTGGAAGTGACATTAGAGATCGTGTTCCTGGTCTGCTCCCTTCATTTTACAGAGTGATAACTAAAGCTAGAGATGCTAACTCCCCTGCCCAAGGTCACCCACCTAGTTAATTACACAGCAGGACAGGAGACAGGTGGCAGCTGACTGTGCACACCAGTGCCTGGCACATAGAAAGAGCTCCACAGATTTTTTTGTGTAAATGGATGAGTGAGTGAAAGACCTTCAATGAAAGCAGTTGCAAGTCCTGCTCTAAGGACCTCCCAGTCAGGGAAAGAGGCAAGGTAGTGCAGAAAGCAGCTCTCAGATGGTTTGAAGGACCGAATATTGCTCCTGAAAGCGGGGAGAGTATCGGGAGAGCCTCAGTGGAGTTTTGTTGGCATGGCATTCCTGTTTCAGGTGGTCACATTGATGTAATCTTCCTTATAGAAATTTTTGGAGAACCCAGAACAATATGTTCCTCCGTTAGCTCCTCATCCACTGCCCCCTGCTGACATGATCCCCAGGAGGCTGACGCCATCAGGGCTGAAGAGTCGGTTCCCTAAGTGTGCCGAGCTCCAGGGCTACTGTCCAGTGACCTATCAGGATGGCAGACAAAGGCAAGTCCTCACCCTCATGCAAGCACAGAAGGATAGCTCTGCTTGGGATGCGTGGTCCAAATAACAGTCTTAATATTTTGATCAAAAGGACCCTATTGTTTACCTGGAAAATGTTCTATTTCTTCCTTAAGCTGCAAAGATGGAGAAAGAATGTTGACATTTTCTTTACATGGTACTGCAGATTAATCATGCAATACATAGTTGTTGTTGTTTGTTTGTCTTTCAGATATGAAGCCCTAGTACCGGGTAGCATTAACTATGCTTTAGAATATCGTGATCGTATATATATTTGTGAGAGTAGAGAAAAACTTGAGAAATTTTTGAGGTGAGACCATTCATTAAGTCACAAATATTTATTGAATATTTATATGTTTTATTAAAGTACAGTTGATTTACAATGTTGTGCCCGTTTCTGCTGTACAGCAAAGTGACTCAGCCATATATATATTCCTTTATATTTATATTTATATATTCCTTTATATTTATATTCCTTTATATATTTTTTCCTTTATAAATATATATATTCCTTTTCTTATATTCTCTTCCATCATTGTCTATTCCAAGAGATTGGATATAGTTACCTGTGCTGCACATTTGGATCTCATTGCTTCTCCATTCTAAATGTAATAGTTTCATCTACTAACCCCAAACTCCCAGTCTATCCCAGTCCCTCCCTCTTCCCCCTTGGCAACCACAAGTCTCTTCTCTATGTCTGGGAGTCTGTTTCTGTTTGTAGATAGGTTCATCTGTGCCATATTTTAGATTCCACATATAAGTGATATTGTATGTATTTATCTTTCTCTTTTGACTTATTTAACTTAGTATGAAGATCTCTACTTGTATCCATGTTGCTGTAAATGGCATTATTTCATTCTTTTTTATGGCTGAGTTGTATTCCATTGTATGTAACCCACATCTTCTTAATGCATTCATCTGTTGATGGACATTTAGATTGTTTCCTTGTCTTGGCTATTGTGAATAGTGCTGCTATGAATATACAGGTGCATGTATCTTTTTGAATATATGCCCAGGAGTGGGATTGCTGTATCATATGGTAGTTCTATATTCAGTTTTCTGAGGAATCTCCATTCTGTTCTCCACAGCGATTGTACCAATTAACATTCCCACCAACCCTGTATCAAGGTTCCCTTTTCTCCACACCCTTTCCTGCATCTGTTATGTGTAGACTTATTAATGATAGCCATGCTGACTGCTGTGAGGTGGTACTGAATGTCTATGTTAAATGCATCCTGAAGGGATAGGGGTAGATATATATGTGGGCGTATACACACACAGAGACCCACACACATACATGTATGAGCACATATACATACACATAGCTGAAGGGGGCAGCAGTTATTCATCTCCTGCCAGGCATTTCTGTTTTTCACAAGAAGTTGGAAACCAAATTTCTTCTTACATTTTTCTGACTTTTAAACTTTTGTAACTAACTCACTATTTTGTAAAAAAATACAATGTGGATCAAGTCCCCTCTGCAACTAGAATTTGTACAGTCGTTTGTGATTTCTAATGAAGCTCAGCTGGAAGAAATTTAACTGGAAAAAGAGAAGCGGCATTAGTTGCTGAAAGGGATATAGGATTGAAGGAGCGAATGTGGTTTTTCTTTTTTTTTCTTTTTTTCTTTTTTCCCCCGATGGGAAAGGTAAGTGCAGGTGCTTGGGAAGGATCCAGTAAAGAAGGAAATGGCAAAGGTGGGAGAGAGGGGTAAACTGCTATGTTAAGATACCTGGAGGAGTTCCTGTCATGGCTCAGTGGCTAACAAATCCGACTAGGAACCATTAGGTTGCTGGTTCCATCCCTGGCCTCGCTCAGTGGGTTAAGGATCCGTAGTTGCTGTGAGTTGTGGTGTAGGTTGCAGATACCGCTCGGGTCCCGTTGCTGTGGCTCTGGCGTAGGCTGGCGGCTACAGCTCCAATTAGACCCCTAGCCTGGGAACCTCCATATGCTGTGGGTACAGCCCTAGAAAAAACAAAACAAAACAAAAAGATACCTGGAGCGACTGGAGTGGGGATTCAAAGTGTGGGTGGAGACTGCTCTTAGACGGAAGTAAGCTCTGCCATGGAGAAAGGAACCTGTGCGTGGCTCTGCTTGTGATAAGCAGTTGAGGAATTTCCATCCTGGTGGCTTCTCTTTTTATAGCATGGCGCCTGTGCAAGGGGTTTCTTGGGAGGGTTGAAAGTGTGAGGAGAATAAAGAAAGTTCTGTACAATTGCTGTGCAAAATAACACAGAGAAGAGGTGAGTGGGACTAGCAGGTGCAGCAGGTGGTAATGAATTCCTGGGAGTCCCCATCTCCCCACTTGTATCATCTTCTCTCATCATCCCCTCTCATTATCTGGAGGAAAATAGGTAGTGAACGTTACCTTTCCGTTGTCTTTTTTGTGTCCACCTTCCCTTGTACACACAGTGAGTATCTTTGTGAGCATAGATCTAATGAATTTTGTGTTCTTAGGTCGCCCTCGAAATACTGTAACCAGAAGCTTCCTTACAAACTCCCCCCTCCAAAGGAACCAAAGTGTCTCACTAGCCTGCCTTTGCCTGGATATCTGGAACAGGTCGTTTACCTTTTCTCTGTATAGATGTTAGAAAAGTACAGCAATCTCTTCTTTAATGATGACTTTTATTTTGGTAACGATGACTACAAAGCAGGTTTTCTGATTTTAAGCTGCAAACCCACCTTTAACCTGTTTTGGTTTTGACTAGTTGTGAAAAAAAAGTGTGAGAAAGGCCTGTTTCCATAGCTAATTCCCAAATAGCTGCACTAAAGTGAAGATTAGGATGTTAGAAAATTATTTACATTTGACATATAGTGTGTTTCTCATTTTGAATTTCAATGCCTGTAAAACTTTTTCTTCATTTGAAATATGCAAATTGGGAGTTCCCGTTGTGGCACAGCAGAAACAAATCCGTCTAGGAACCATGAGGTTGCGGGTTCCATCTCTGGCCTCGCTCAGTGGGTTGAGGATCTGGTGTTGCCATGAGCTGTGGTGTAGGTGGCAGACATGGCTCAGATCCTGCATTGCTGTGGCTGTGGTGTAGGCTGCCAGCTGTAGCTCCAACTTGACCCCTAGCCTGAGAACCTCCATATGCTGCAGGTGTGGCCCTAAAAAGCAAAAAAGAAAAAAAAGAAAAGAAAGAAAGAAAGAAAAAAGAAACTGTCAAACATATAAAAATAGAATTGTGTAATGAAACCCCACGTATCTATCACCTAGCTGGCCCTAAGTCAATTTGTAGTTTTGTTTTTTTTTTTTTGTTTTTTTTTTTTTTTCCTAATCAAATGTATTTTGTGTTTTTTTCCTGTTGGCTAAGTGCTCATTTAACTACCTTTATGAGTATGAGCTCCATCCTCAACCCCAAGAGACTATTTGAGGCAAAGAACAGCCTCTTTATCTCTTTGTCACAAGAAAAGAAAATAAACTCAAATATGCACGATTCACTCCCTACCTGCAGGGTATTGCAACTTCTCTAATTAAAGCCATGAATGCAGCAGGATGCTTAAAGCCCAAGTTCCCCTTCTTAAGTGTAAAGAGATCTGCGCTACTCTATATAGCATTTCATCTAAAAGGTATGTCTTTTTGTGGTTGTTGCTGTTGTTGTTAGAAATGATGTGGTACTCATAACTAATTTAATATTAATTGTAGTATATTGTGATAAGTAGCATTGTCAAGCTGGGTTGGTCACTTGCATGGGGTATGTGTGAGTGTTGGTAGCCAATATTTTAGCAAAAATATCATAATTGAGTTTCTAGGCTTTTTTCCTTTTTGGCCACACCTGTGGCATGCCGAAGTTCCTGGGCCAGAGATCAAATCTGTGCCACAGCAATGACCTGAGCCACAGAGGTGACAACACCAGATCCTTAACCTCCTGAGCCACAAGGGAACTCCTGAGCCTCTAGTTTTTAAAGCAGGGACTATGAGTAGCATAATCAGCTTTAGGTAATCCATGCCTTGTAGGGAGGTGAATAGAGGCAATTGTGGTCTAAAATAGAATAATCCCCAAATCTTATTTGGGATTTGGATATCTCCTCAGCCATAGCTGTGCAACTCAATCACACCCACAGTTCTTCTCTTTAATTTAATGATTCGCTAACCTAACAAAACATTCACAGTTCTGTGAAATTTTCCACAGCCTTTAATCCTAAAGGTTCTGAATATACAAGAAAAAAATATAAGAAGAAGATGGAGCAATTTACAGAGAGATGTGAACTCATTACATACTTGGGTGCCAAGATGACAAGAAAATACAAGGAACCTCAGTTTCGAGCCATTGACTTTGATCATAAATTACAGACCTTTCTCTCTCTTAGAAGTATAGACCCAGTCAATGGATAGAATGTTTGGGTAACTGCACCCAGAATCTTCAGAGTTACCTGAAAGGGGTAAAAGGAAATAGATTGAAAATCCGGCCCTCCCTGATGTGCTTTTCCCCTCCTGAGCAATGTGCCACGGCTGCCAGACGTCAAGTGAATTCAGAGCTCTGCCAGCCAGGAGGGAATGGTCTTCCCTAAGCCTAAGTTTTCATATGATTTTAAAAGTTATTACTCTTTGCCTGAACTTTGATGCTCTAACAAAATAGTTATTTCATTTACAATTCCATTTAGAATAGTTAGGTACCTTGTATTTTACTTAATGCATCTACTGTTCATTTCATTTTCCTTTTCAACCTTTTCAGTAGAAAAGTCAGTGTCTGTTAAAGGAAATTCTGTGGTGAATGTTAGAAAGCTTTAAGAAACAACATTAATATTGATATAAATAAAATAGAAATATTGGTTACACTTTTAACAAAAGGAGTTGTTTGTATACTTCATGAACATAAAGATATTTTATCATTTTCCCAAGAAAATAAATGAATTTTGAGATAACTAAATGGCTGCTGCTTTTCTTTTTCTCAAGTATTCAAGGAAGCATGCTGTATGCATTATTTTGCAATTAGCAATCACCTGGATAGGAGTTCCCGTTGTGGAGCAGTGGTTAATGAATCTGACTAGGAACCATGAGGTTGCGGGTTCAATCCCTGGCCTTGCTCAGTGGGTTAAGGATCTGGCATTGCTGTGAGCTGTGGTGTAGGTCGCAGACGCGGCTCGGATCCCGAGTTATTGTGGCTGTGGCGTAGGCCCGGGGGCTACGGCTCTGATTCGACCCCTAGTCTGGGAACCTCCATATGCCGCGGCACATGGCCCTAGAAAAGGCACAAAGACAAAAAAAAGAAATCACCTGGATATTTGAAAAGGATAAAGTCTAGTCTTTTTATATGACATTTTCAAGAAGTTTATGCTAGAGGAAAATTACTAACTTGAATTTCAATGACATTTTAAAAATGAGATTATTGAATTCTCAGCAGGAGTATAAAAAATCTAGAATGTGAAATAGCAAGATTGGCTCTTTAAAAAAATAAAAAATTCAGCCTGTTTTCTGTGTAACCTTAGGTAAACCTCGGTTTGTTTATTAATCTCTAAAATGAATGGTTTACCTCATTTTTTCCCAGCTATATTGAGGGAAAAAATATTCAGAGCTATATTTAGCTCTTCTTTTCCCAGCTATATTGAGGTATAATTGAAAAATAAAATTATATATATTTATGTGTGTGTGTATATATATATACATTTTTCTTCCCCTCTTTGGCTGCATCTGTGGCATACACAAGTTCTCAGGCCAGGGACTGAACCCACATCACAGCGGTGACAACACTAGATCCTTAACTGCTAGCCCAGCAAGGAACTTTAAAATTATATATATTTAAATTGTACCATGTGATAATTTTGATATAGGTATAATTGTGAAATATTTAACACAGTCAAGTTAATTAACACATCCATCACCTCACATAGTTACTTTGTGTGTTTGTGCGTAGTGAAGACACTTAGGAATCACTCTGTTAGCAAATTTTCAAGTATTTTTACAGTGTTATTAACTGTAGTCACCATGCTGTACATTAGCTTCTCAGAATTTATTCATCTTATAACTGAAAGTTTGTACCCTTTGACCAACCCCTAGCAACTACCATTCGCTCTTTGCTTCTATGAGTCTGACTTTTTTTTTTAGATTCCACATATCAGTGATACTACACAATATTTGTCTTTCTCTGTCTGGCTTATTTCAACTTAACATAATGCCCTTCAGTTTCATTCATGTTGTCTTTGATACCTATAATTTCAACATGTTAATTAAAAATATGTATTTTATGATATATATTATATAAATATATATGATATATTTAATAATAAAATAATTTTTGAACAAAAGCTAGAAGTCTATTGTCGAAGTTAGGATAACCCCCAAACACCTTTGAACAGTTGCTGATATACCTATAGATGCACCTATACTTTTTCCGGAAAACAGGAATTGTCTGCAGCTACCAAGTTTTACCAGTAGCATAAGGTCCTGCTCATTCTTCTCTTCCCAGTCCTTAATCTTCTGAATTATCGTCTTCCCATAGTGTTCCTAACATGTCCACAGGCCTCCTCAGCCTATGGGTATAAGAAGTTTCCTTTGGAGTTCCCATCGTGGCTCAGTGGTTAATAAATTCGACTAGGAATCATGAGGTTTCGGGTTCGATCCCTGGCCTTGTTCAGTGGGTCAAGGATCCGGCGTTGCCATGAGCTGTGGTGTGGGTCACAGACACAGCTCGGATCCCGAGTTGCTGTGACTGTGGTGTAGGCTAGTGGCTACAGCTCCAATTCGACCCCTAGCCTGGGAACCTCCATATGCCGCGGGAGCGGCCCTAGAAAAGGCAGAAAGACAAAAAAAAGAAGTTTCCTTTAACAATTTAACCCAAACTTCCTTGTTTCAGTGCCCTCACCTTTATGAGGGTCAGTGGCCATGCAAAGCACCTCTGAGTATCCCTTGAGAGACAGGGACTATCACAGGATCCAGAGCAAGTCCATCCCCACCCCACCCCCGACCCTGGATATCTCATTTTCTAGGGATCTTGTTCTCTAATATGGCTTCACTTAGACCTGTACGAACCCAAGGGTGTGAGAAATCTCACGGCTCCTCCCTCATTGTCCTGGAGCTGCCGAGTTCTATACACAAGTGGGGTAAATGCTTCCTCTCTCCTGAGAAGGTGGAAGCTTAGTCCCTGAGTTGAGCAAGGAACCAAATGCCATGCAATTCTCCCTTTTCGTCCCCCTCTCCACAAGGTCTCTCCTTCCAAGCAAGTCTATTGAATAGAGTACAGCAGATGGGAGCATTGGATGGAGAGCTGGGAATCCAATCTCCAGAGTAGTTTAGAGCTCTAGACATTCCAGGTCCCCAGCACATGCAAATTACACTTTGTTACATGTAGGAACCTATTTAGAATAACGCCAGACAGGGCTCTCTCTCTTTCCAGGCCGTTTGCTTTGTGCCAGATGGTGTACTCATGGATTTATATACATTATCTCATTAAATTCCTACACATGGTACTTAAATACATGAAAAGAGTTTCTTACCCAAGATCACGTAAATAGTAGAATCTAGATTCAGGCCCTGATCAGACTAAGTCCTGCTCTTCCGTTGTCACCTCCTACACTGTAAGCCCACCTTGGAAACCACCATAATGATATCAGTATTCCTGGGGCATTTCATTGGCCAGTCTTTTGGGCACTCATGCACGCCTGTGTGTGTGTGTGTGTGTGTGTGTGTGTGTGTGTGTACTTCAGAGTATAAAAATATCATGGAGGACTCAGGAAATCTTTTGCTTGGAGCTTGAGACTCCCTAGCCCCACCCCTACATGCATTCACTTCTGTAATTACTGCACGTTGTGTTTTCTTTAGCAAGTTCCATCCAGAGGTCTGTGTCACCAGGACAAGGAATGGCATTTCTGCAACGAGAAAGGAGAATACACATGCATCATTTTAAAACCTCTTGTTTTGTTTAGAAATTATGCTTGCATATTATTTTGTTTAGAAATTATGCTTCCAGAGTTCCTATCTTGGCACAGCAGAAATAAATCCGATTAGGAACCATGAGGTTGTGGGTTCGATCCCTGGCCTTGCTCAGTGGGCTAAGGATCTGGTGTTACCATGAGCTGTGATGTAGGTTGCAGATGCTGCTTGGATCTGGTGTTGCTGTGGCTCTGGCATAGGCTGGCAGCTACAGCTCCGATTTGACCCCTAGCCTGGGAACTTCCATGTGCCACGGGTGCGGCCCTAAAAAGACAAAAGACAAAAAAAAAGAAAGAAAAGAAATTATGCTTGTATATTTCTATAATAACCCATCAACTGGTGTCCCAGATATGATGAAAGAATGTTCTGGCTGGGCGCCTGGGGACCCCACATTTCTTCCCTGAATAAAGCAGCAAGAGAGTGAGTGGCCAGCCCACAGCGCTCACGGGGGCTCATTACCCCCATCCTCCAGGCTGCCACCCCAGCCACTTCAGGACAAGCCTGAGGCAGTGCCCATCCGAGGGCCAGGAAGAATGCTCAACCAGCCTGTGCCTCTGCACAGCTTATCTGGACGTCATTTTCACTCCAACTAAAAGGACACATGATTTCATGCTGGGAGAAGAGGTAGTGCCCATTTCACAGCCCTTAAGACAAAAGGAAATATAATTACAGTCAATGAAGTGTGGAAAAGAAGGGAAAGCCTTCTGTACTTCCTTTCCAACTAACACTCAAATGCATCACGTGGATGTATTATATTTGACCATTCTTATTGCTGGACTATATACTGTTGTCCTATATTATAAAATGCTGTGATGAACTTTCCTCCTCTCTATTTGGGATTTTTAGCCTAATATAAATTCTGGAAAATAAAAGTACAAGGTGAAAAGGTATGAATTTTAAAAAACTAAGAAGATAATGCCAAATTATAGTAAAGAAGTAATGAAACTGGTGCTTCTGGGCACTCCTGGAAACACTGAGTTACTGTAACCATTTCAGAAGGCAGCTCAGTAATAGGAATTGGGACCCATAAGAATGAATGGGTTGGTAGGAGTTCCTGGCAATGAACTTGATAGTATCCATGAGGATGTGGGTTCAATCCCTGACCTTGCTCAGTGGGTTAAGGATCCAGCGTTGCCATGAGCTACAGTGTGGGTGGCAGACGTTGCTGTGGCTGTGATGTAGGCTGGCAACTGTAGCTCTGATTCGACCCCTAGCCTGGGAACTTCCATGTGCCACAGGAGTGGCCCTAAAAAACGAACAAAAGGAAAGAATAAATGGGCGGAAGGAAGAACCTTGTTACTTTAACTTGAATTGATAGTGGCGATATTGAATATTATTACAAACATTGGTCACCAGTTGCACTTCCTATTTTATTTTATTTTATTTATTTTGTTTTTATTTTATTTTATTTTATTTTTTTAGTATTTTATTTTATATTTTATTTTATTTTATTTTATTTTATTTTATTTTATTTTATTTTATTTTATTTTATTTTACTATTTTTGTGGCCATACCTGTGGTATATGGAAGTTACCAGCCCAGGGACGGAATGCAAGCCACAGCTGCGGCAATGCTGGATCCTTAACCCACTATACCGCAACAGGAACCCTGCATTTCTTCTTTTGTGAATTATTTTTTCATGTCCTTTGCCCTCTTACTCATTGGGACTTTTTTAATTGTTTTGCATGAATTCTTTATACAATAGACACATCAATCCTTTGCATTTGGTAAATAAGTCCTATTTTTTTTTTTTAGATATGAAAGTAAGAGCTATTCCTCTTTCTCTTATGATATTGAATACTTTCTAGGTTTTGGAAGTTTTTTCATCTTCAGAGATTCAGTAAATATCCTATTTTGTGTTTTTTTACAGTGGTGTGTGTGTGTGTTTACATTTAATTCTTTAAGCTGCCTAGTATTCATTTCAGGATATGTTGTGAGCTGTGGTTTAAATTCTTCAAAACTCAAAGTAATAAACACCATTTTTTAACATTTTTTAGTTTTATTATACATTTCACTTTATTCTCAGTGCATTGATTAAAAGTTTTCATAAACTCAGTGGTGAAGAGGAAGGAGTTCAAGAACAGAAAAGGAATGAGAGATGTTTTTACTTATGTATGCCTCAGTCTCGTTGTGGGTGATTTTTTTGTTTTAATTTTTTGGATTTGTTTTTGCTTTTACAAATGAAGGCCTAGTAGAGATCTATCTACAAAGCCTGAGAGCCCTTAATTATGGGTGACGGGTGGTTGTGGAAATAATTCTTAGAAGGATAATAGCTGAATTAAAAGGACCTTTCAAAATTGAGGCAAGGAAGATTAGAGAAATAAATAAAAATCGAGATTCTAACCAGAAGGTAGAAGGCATCCTAGAGCTTAAGGAACACGTATTCACCAAGCCGCTCAGCCAGGCATGTTGAGAACTGCTTAGTCTGTACAAGCATGTGCATATTTGCAAGGACTTTCCTAGTCTGGGGTAGGAGATAAAAATATAAACAGATACACTCCAACCTTGTGTATTGCAGGAGATATGGAGCCTGGAAACTGGAGCACTGCTGAATGAGTGCTATAAAATCCCTATAAAGATGCCAGATTAGCATTGAACATTGTCAATTATCCTTCCGTTCCCTTCAAATCCCTTTAAATCATAATGAGCCTTGGACCATAGTTTCTTCCAGCTGAAGTTACCAGTCAGCTATTGTAGCCGACAAAGATGTTTTTGATGCCTTTCGCAAAGACAAAGGACTTTACCAACCGCTAATTGCCAGCTGATTATGACCCTCTCCTTCCTTCAAACTCCTGCCAAATTCTCTGTTGACCCAATCCACCCAGAAGCAGTACATCCTGGGCTCTGTTAATGAAGTCTTCCAGGTCCAAAGATAAGGAAAAGGATGGAGACTGGATTTGGTGAAGGAAGAGAAAAACTCCCTCTTTACCTATCAATTGTCACTCCATAAGTGATTTTACTTACAATAATTTATAATCTAAACTCTGGTAACTCCAAGATTAATATCTCAAATAATCTTCTAACCTCTGAACTCCAGATTCTTATCTATCACTGCCTACTGTAATTCTTTAGTGGGATATCTAGTTGTCATCTCAAATTCAGTATATCCATCCCACACTTGTTATCCACTCAGCTTCTCCTCCTCCAGTTTCCATCAGATTAGTTAATGGTAATACTGTGTACTCAGCTGAGTTGGCCCCAAACCTAGGGATTAACCTTGATTGCATTCCTTCCCTCACTCCCCACACCCACTCTCTCAATAAGCCCTGTCAAAAAGAGCTGCCTCCAAAATATGCCATGGGTCTGGGCTTTTTTCATGTTTTGTACTGCTTTCACCTTGTCCCTCTGCCTCTACTCATGTCCCTCAAGAATCTACTTCTCATATAGCACCTAAGTAATCTTTAAATACATAAATCAGGTTCATCAGTCCCTTTTCACAATCTTCCAATGGCCTCTTAGCTCAGTCAAAATAAAATCCAAATTCCCAACTCTAAGTATATGTTAATTTTATGTGTCAATTTGAAGGGTGTTTTTGGATGATATTAAAATGTAAATCAGTAACCTCTGAGTAAGCAGATTGCCCTGCATAATGTGGGTGGGCCTTAGCTAATCAGTTGAAAAATGTGAATAGAACAGAAAGGTCAGCCTCCCTGAGCAACAGGGAATTCTCTAGCAGAGTGCTTTCGACTTCAACTGTCCCATCACTTTTTCTGGGTCTTGAGTCTGCTGGCCTACACTGCAGGTTTTAGACTTCCCAGCCTCCATAATTATGTGAGCCAATTTCTTATAATAAATCTAAATCTCACTATGTAGCCTATTGAATCTGTTTCTCTGGAGAACTTTTAATATAGCATAAAAGGCTTATAGAACTTCTCCACATCTTCTCCAATTCTTTCTTATCTGTTCCTTCTTTTTTTTGGATTGACTAAGGACTTTTTTTTTCTTTTTACAGACGTACCTGTGGCACATGGAAGTTCCAGGACTAGGGGTTGAATTGGAGCTGCAGCTGCAGGCCTACACCACAGCCATGGAACACCAGATCCAAGCCACATCTGCAACTTACACTGTGGCTTGCAGCAACACTGGACCCTTAACCCCCTGAGCAAGGCCAGGGATCAAACCTGCATCCTCATGGACACTACGTTGGGTTCTTGACCCTCTGAGCCACAGTGAGAACTCTGACTAAGGCCTGTTTTTTCTCCTCTAAAGGTTTTGAAGTTATGAATTCTATTGATATCCATGGAGTGGTTATCAGTATTCTTAACATGCATACTTAGTCTAAAGGTAATCAATATCTCTGTCCTTAAAACATTTAATACCCATCACCAGCTCCCATCTTAAGTGCTATTTGTATTCAATACTTTGGATCCAGTCTATTTGTTTACTATCCAAATTAGACATTTTACTTTCATAACCAATGTTTGTTTAGACTTTTCATTTTTTTCTCTCACCACTCCTTGTAACATCGCAGACTTTCCTCCTAGGGGTATTGTCCGTCCTAGAGTAGGATTTTCTGGTGGTAAATGATTTCACTTTTTGTTTGTCCAAAATCATTTTGATTTTTCCCTTGTTAAAGATAATTTTTCAATATACAAATATAAACAGATAATCCAAATAGGCCTGTATTGATAAGTTGAATCAAGAAATAATAACCTTCCAAAATAGAAAGCAGCAGGCTTAGATGGCTTCACTGGTGATTTCCACCAGACATTTAAAGAAGAGTATGCAAGACTGGGTCAACATTCAAATATCAATTAATATAATCCACTATATTAACAGGTTAAAGAAGAAAAATCCAACACCCACTCATGATAAAAATTCTCAGTGGAAATTCCTGTCGTCGCTCAGTGGAAATGAATCCAGCTAGTTTCCATCAAGATGCAGGTTTGATCCCTGGCCTTGCTCAGTGGGTTAAAGACCCAGTGTTGCAGTGAACTGTGGTATAGGTCGAAGACAAAGCTTGGAGCTGGCGTTGCTGTGGCGAACGCCAGCGGCTATAGCTCTGATTTGACCCCTGGCTTGGGAGCCTCCATGTGCCGCCCTAAACAAACAAAAAAACAAACAAACAAAAAAAACCTCCACAATATATCAGCACCCAAATGAAATGAACATTAAGGTATAAATCTAATATGTAAAATATATGAGGAAAACTGTAAAACTCTAATTAATGAAATCTAAGAACTAAATAAATGGAGAGACATTCAATGTTGTGAGTAGGAAGACTCGATATTGTCAAGATGATAGTTCTTTCCAATTTGATCTATATATTCAAAGCAATCCCAATCCCAATCCCAGTAAATTGTTTTGTGGATATCTACACAGTAGTAAAAATTTTAAAGAACCGGGGGTAATTTCAAAATTTTGGAGACTAGAGAGAGGACATGCTGGGCATCTGGAAGGGTGTGTTGAGGGGCATAACTTATAAACAATTAGATATTAATGAACCATAAATTGTGAGAAAATGCTGAAATAGTTGGAGAAAAAAGTAGAAGGGGACTAGATTTGGGTGGGGCTCATGGACCATATCCAGAAGCTTGGCCTCCATTAGGAGGGAACAAGGGAGCCAAAATGGGTTCTAAGCAGGGGAGTGATTCCAGTCTCTGGGTGTGACATGCCATGTATTGGAGGAAACAACCCTGCAACTAAGGCTTGTTAGAAAAGCTTAACAGTGTATTGAAGAAAGACGCTGAAAGTATGAAGAATAATCATAGTAGACATGAATTAAAACATTAAGCCCATGGCATACTTAATCTTGTCTGCCCCACCGCCACCCAGTGTTGGCACTGGTGTCAAGCTCTCCATTTTACAAGTAAGGCGAATATGGTAGAGAAGATAAGTCACTTGATCAAGACCCCTCAGTACCCAGATCTGTCTACAGCCTCTCTTCACTCCCTTGAACTAAGGCATTGGACTATGACGACGGTGAATGTACAGGCGCTTTCATTCATTCGTCACTTATTGGAGACCGAAAGCCAGCTTCAGCGTCCAGGAAAGGGAAGAGACAAAACTCATTAAGGTGTCAGTGAGCAGCTAACCGGATGTAAAACTTCCGTAGCTGCAGAGTGACAACAGCATTACCGCCCACCGTCCTCTACCCACTGTGAACACCAGACGCCCTCCCTGCGCCGCCTCCGGGGACCTCAGGCCCCGCCCCGCCCAGGGGCGCCCCTGCGGGCCACGTGGTGCGGCGTCCGCGCAGGCGGCTCCCGGCGCCGGCGCTTCCGGGTTGGCGGCGGCTGCGGCGCAGAGGTAGGAGCCGGGCGGCGCGGGGACGCCGGCGGCTGGCCAGGCGGAGCTGGGGGCCTGGGCCGGCCTGGCGCGAGTGCGCCTGCCAGGCCGCTGGGTGGGCCAGTCGCGATCCAGACCCCGCCGGACGTCCAGAGAGGTAGGTCCGCTACTGGCCCACCGTTGGTGGGCGCGGCATCCGCGTCCGTGTCGACCCTGCCCAGCTGGCCGCTCCTCGGTCCGGCCCGAGGGGCCCGGGTAGGAGATGCGGGAGTACCCGCGTCCCAGCGTCCCCTCGTCCCGCCCCCAGGTCGGCGGACCCAGGGCCCCGGGGAATTGCCCGCGCGCAGTCTGATAGCCCAACGTGGGCAATCCACGCCTCCCTTCCAAAGCGAAGCCGGATGTGCCTTACGTTATTACTACTCAATTGCTGCTACCCCCAAATTGACTTTGTACACATACATTTTCTTCGCCCTTTCCATTTTTGTTTCACAGACTAGCTAATAATATGTAAAGTCGAGACACTAGTTTTCATTCTGATATTTGTGCAACTATGGAAAGTTAGTGCAGGGTAGGACTTCAGAGACGATTGATCCGATTCCTTCATTTTACAGAAAAGAAAACAGACCCTGAGAGGTCCCGGGAACGTCGGAAGTTCACCCAGCTGGATAAGGGTTCAATAGGAACCCAAAGCTAAGTTTTTAAATAGACTTTTAAAAGTGATAAGTGGTAAAATTCAATTAACAAAGTGAAGTGACTCTAGGTTCCTTTGGGCTGGGATTAACCTGGTTAGACAATGTGTCCTGCCTTTTAAGCATTATTTTCTGAAGTTCTCTTGGGGTGTCTGCAGCAGCTTGGGTTGTTGCTGTGGCGTGGGTTCAATACCTGTCTTGGAAACTTCCACTGGCAAGGTGGAACAAAAAAACCTTTGTTTTCTTATTTCAGGCCAAATCCTTCTTGAGAGCCTAAAGAAAATGGCAGAAATATCATCAGAGCCTTCAGGGCAGCTTATTGTACACTCAGACACTCACAGTGACACTGTCCTGGCCAGTTTTGAGGACCAGAGGAAGAAAGGCTTTCTCTGTGACATTACTTTAATTGTGGAGAATGTGCATTTCCGGGCCCACAAAGCCTTACTGGCTGCCAGTAGTGAGTACTTCTCAATGATGTTTGCTGAAGAAGGAGAGATCGGCCAGTCCATTTATATGCTAGAAGGCATGGTTGCCGACACTTTTGGTATCCTGCTGGAATTTATCTACACAGGTTGTCTCCAGGCCAGTGAGAAAAGTACAGAACAAATCCTGGCTACTGCCCAGTTCTTAAAAGTCTATGACCTGGTAAAGGCTTACGCAGACTTTCAAAATAACCATAGCTCCCCAAAGCCAGCAACATTGAACACAGCTGGTGCTCCAGTGGTTGTCATTTCTAATAAGAAAAATGAGCCTCCAAAGCGGAAAAGGGGAAGACCAAGAAAAGTCAACAGTTTACAGGAGGGGAAGTCAGAACTGGCTGCAGAAGAAGAACTACAGCTGAGAGTGAACAATTCAGTTCAGAATAGAGCACACTTCATGGTTAAAGAGCTCGACAGTGGCGTACTGAGCGAACAGATTCCAGCAAAAGAATTGGAAGAATCTGAGCCGGCTTGTGAGCCAGGTAGAGGGGAGGAAATGCCAGCTGAAAAAGATGAGAACTGTGATCCCAAGAGCCAGGATGGGCAGGACAGCCAGAGTCGGTGTAGCAAGCGGAGGATTCGGAGGTCTGTCAAACTGAAGGATTACAAACTCGTTGGGGATGAAGATGACCAGGGTTCAGCCAGGAGGGTCTGTGGAAGGAGGAAGCGCCCTGGGGGCCCTGAGGCCCGTTGTAAAGATTGCGGCAAAGTGTTTAAGTACAACCACTTTTTAGCAATCCACCAGAGAAGCCACACGGGTAATTATGCTTTTGCAGCTCATTGGAATGTGTTTTGGAGAAGTAACAATAATAATAGCTTTCATTTATTGTGCAGTGTCTGTGATGGGCATTGTAATAAGGTATACATGTTATTGTATTGAATTCTCCCAGCAGTCCTGTGAAATAGGTGCTATTATCCCAACTGTGCAGATGAAGAGACTAAGTACTAGAAAGCTTAAAATACCTTGCCCAGGGCATCCACATAGTGACAGAACTGGGATTTGAACTCAGGGAGCCTGATTCCAGAATCTCTCTTCTTACTTGAAATTGTTGGTTCAAGGCTTAAATGTCCAGGAATCAAGTGCCAGCCACATTTAATCTGCCTAATGATTCTTTTTTTTTTCCTTTTCTTTTTAGGACCGCACCTGCATCATATGGACGTTCCCAGGCTAGGGGTCGATTCAGAGCTGCTGCTGCCGGTCTACACCACAACCACAGGAATGCCAGATCTGAGCCACATCTTCAACCTACACCACAGCACATGGCAACACTGAATCCTTAACCCACTGAGTGAGGCCAGGGATCGAACCTGTGTCCTCATGGATGCTCATCGGGTTCGTTACCACTGAGCCACAACAGAACTCCTGCCTTATGACTCTTCTTTTTTTCTTTTCTTTTTAGGGCCACACCTGTGGCATATGGCAGTTCCCAGGCAAGGGCTCAAATCAGAGCTGTAGGGCTCAGTGGAAACCGTCCCAACTAGTATCCATGAAGACATGCAATCAATCCCTGTCTTCACCCAGTGGGTTAAGGATCTGGCTTTGCCTTAGGATTCTTGAATTCCTCATCTTGACTGTAGCTGTATTTTTTCCCAGGTCTGTCTGGACAGCTCTCTCACTCAACCATCTAGCTGTAAACATCTCTTCCTTTATCATCCCTCTACCCAGTACTGGCCAGTAGACACTTTTGTGAGGATGGAAATGTACCATAGCTGCTCTGTCCATTATCGTGGCCACTAGCCACGTGGGTATTTTGCACACTTGACATGGCGAATGTAACTGAGGAACTGAGTATTTTACTTTATTTTAATTGATTTAAATGGTCACCCTATTGGACAGTGCAGCCTAAGGTGGCCAGAAATCGCTTCCTCCTTTGAGCCCTCTCTTAGGCACCTGACTCACTCTGCTTTGGGTCAGGCTGTGGTCATACACCTGTTATGTACCCCACAGCCTAACTAAGTTCAGGCCTAGGGACCGGTATGTAAGTCCTAGCATTTGGCGGCATCCAGTGCTGTGGCTCTCAGCCTGGCCGCCCTTGAGTCTCCTAGGGCGCTTCTAAAACCACAGAGCCTGGGTGCGAGCCCCAGAGCTTCTGGTTGCATTGTCTGAGTGTTGGCATTTTTAAAGGCTTCCCAGGGATTTTAAGCACAGACTGAGAGCCCTGAATCGTGGTTCTCTGAATGATGTAGAAATGTTTATTGAACTGTCCAGTTCAAAATCTTAAATAGCTCTGCAAAATTCGTCAAGGAACTCTGCCTGTAGGATCTTCCTTTTTTGCCCTCAGTGTTCTGCAATTTTGCATTCACTCATTTTAGTGTGGGTCTCTTTTCTTCCATTTGAGTGGGTACCACTGGATGCATACAGCCTAGAAACTCATCTTTCAGTTCCAGAAAAAATTTCTTGAATCGTTTCATAACTGATTGCCCTCGCTTTCTAGAACTCCTTCTGTTTGGATGTTGACCCTCCCGGACCCCTCCTCTAACTTTCTTGTCTCTCCTCTTGCTCACTTTTCGCTCTGCTTTCTGGGAGACTTCCACTTCCTCATTCAACCTTGATTACTTTTCTATTTCTACTCTTAAGTTTTTGCTTCCAGGAGCTCTTTTTCTCTAAACATTTTTTTTGAAAGGAGAGTCCTCTTTTTGTTTCCCAGTCTACTGTCTTACCTCTTTGAGCCCATTAAGAACATTTACTTATTTACTAGTTTTTAGTATTTTCCAGACTCACCCTGGGCAGTCTGTTTTCTGCAAGTTGCTTTTTGTCTTACCTGTTTTGGTATCTGTTTCAGCTACGTAAGGCCTTCCTTGACAGCTGATTTTTTTAAAAAATCATATTGAATTATATGTAAGAATTTTTTGCTGAAAGCTGCTGGCAGCTGCAGGTGTGGAGGGCCTACAGCATCCTTGCTGATGCCTGGCCTTGCCCCTTCGGCTCCCTTCCCTCTCTCTTCATGTTCTAGCAGACACTCCATCTCCTACCTGGAGGCTGTAGCCTGGCTGCCGGTGTCTAGCACAGGAGGAGGCAGAAGGCTGGGGTGCATCTCATCATCACAGATGCACACTTTGACTTGCTCTCCCCATGGTGGCCCCGCCCCATTGTCCTGGGAGACCTCTGATCCCGAGACCCCTACTCCAGAGATCCCTTGTTGGATTCACCCTCTTTAGAGAACAGTCTCCATCTTTTGCTGGGGAGAAGGCCAGGCCCCTGGGTACGTGGAGTAGGACGTTGGATCTGGGGGCACCTAACCACCTGGGAAGCAGATGTTGTTTGTTCTCCCTCACCCCCATTTTCAGGGATAACAGGTGTCACCAATTCCTGACATGAGCATCTCAGCGCTCCTCCCCGCTGGCATCAGATTCGTCCTTTCCAGCTTGCAGAATGTTATCGGTGATGTTGTTTGTGCTGTTCATTGTCATTTTAGTTTGGGAGCGCACAGAGGATGTGCACGTTGTTGCTCACGCCATGTTTTTTGGGGCTCTTATTCCAGGGGAGCGACCTTTCAAATGTAACGAGTGTGGCAAAGGCTTCGCGCAGAAGCACTCCCTGCAGGTTCACACCCGGATGCACACAGGCGAGCGGCCCTACACCTGCACCGTGTGTGGCAAGGCTCTTACCACCAAGCACTCGCTGCTGGAGCACATGAGTCTGCACTCAGGTAGCCAGGCTCGCACCAGCGGCCAGATGCCAGCAGGTTCCCATTGTGAGGGTGGGCGTTACTGTGATTTAGGTGGTCTTGTCTCAGCCTCATATCATTCCCCATGTGGTGTCATGGAAAGACAGAATTCTGCACCTGTCAGGGTGTGCTTTAGAGTTTTGCACAGCCTTGAGCCTTAAGCCGTGATTTATAAACTGGCAGCTGGAAGTTCAGTGTGCAACCATGGTTTGTATAAGCACGAGAGTTTAGAATTATTTTACTTTGGATGCTTTTGAGGGGAACTCAAATTCTCTTGTTCTGTCCACCACTCCCTATTGCCTTGCGTGCCTTTGCACATTCATGTTAACGGTGGTAGACTCTGTAGGCATTTGGGTTTGTAGACAAGTCACTTGTGTTATTTGTAGAAAATGGACACCTGGGCCCACTGTGGTATTTATCTTATTTGTGAGCATTCCGGTTCTTTATAGCTTTTTGTGTGTTTTGTTTTTTATTTGGCAGGACAGAAGTCTTTTACCTGTGATCAGTGTGGAAAATATTTCAGCCAGAAAAGACAACTAAAGAGCCATTACCGAGTTCATACAGGTACAATAAAAGGAGAGAAAATTTGGATTGGTGGGGGAGAAACGCAAATACAAATTGTTTCTGAAACAGTACTTTCAGAGTTGTAAAAGATAAGAGAGTTTTTAGGGAAGCTATTCTTAAAAAGCAGTCTACGAGTTCCCACTGTGGTGCAGTAGATTAAGATCCAGTGTCGTCTCTGGTGGTGCAGGTTTGATCCCTGGCCCGATGCTGTGGGTTCAGGATCCGTGTCCCCGCAGCTGTGATGTAAGTCGCAGGTGCAGCTCGAATTTGATCCCTGGCCCGGCAACTTCCATATACCATGGGTCCAGCCAAAAAAAAAAAAAAAGAAGCAATCTAAATTAGATGTCCTTGTGATGTTTTCTCCTACCTTGGGATTTATATTAAATGTTTATATTACAGTTTTGGTTCCACACACAGAAACCCTATAAATTTGGTGTTATTCGAGGCACCACTTGACTGAGAGGACAGTGGTTGATTAGTTGTTAGTGGTCCCTGGACAGAGGTGTCACACCCCATAACTGTCTGTCCAGGCTTTGTCCAGGCTTGCTCCAGCCTGCCTCTGCCCACTGCCCTTTTTCCTTCCTGCCAACTGACAAGAGATGAAGGGGGGGATTGGGAGCATCATTTGAGATTGTTTGGTCACAGTCAAAGCAGTGCTTTGAGGCAGAAGGAGATTATATTTGGAGAGATGGGAAGGATCCCACGTCTTTTGGGGAAGCAGTGAGTTGAGAGGCAGAAGAAAATATTGTTACCAAGTTTAATTTCAGAATTGTTGTTTTATTAAAATACCACATTTAAAGTGATTATTTTTCAGGGAAGTGCTTTAACACAAATGACTGAAGAAATGCAGGGACAGCATATATGCACTGACACTTTTTTTATTGTTGCGACAAGGCCACTCATTACCGGAATGCAACCATTGCCACCGCAAATTCATGGATGTGTCTCAGCTAAAGAAACATCTACGAACACACACAGGTAAAGCACCGTTGCACCCTTTCGTTCTAGCACATTTCATGCTTTCAGGGAGCGAGGACTGAAGTACTTGGATCCCCTCCTCACAGTGTGTTTATCGTAAATTGGGCGGGAGTCTTATCAGTAGATCCTTCAAAAGCCCAGGCAGAAGGCTGTGAACACCGTTCTGTGGAGAAATCACATCTTTGTAAAAAGCAAAGCAGGGATTCCCACTGTGGTGCCACGGGTTAAAGATCCAGCATTGTCTCTGCAGCTTGGGTTCAGTCCCAGTCCATGGTGTGGCCAAAAAAAAAAGCAAAACAGAGAGTCCTTACTGAGCACTATTCATCTATGTAACTTTGTTTCATACTGCAAAGTGGTACAAGTCTGAATCTGGTTCTGTGTTTCAATCATAATTTACTTTATCATTGAGGAGTATCAAGATGAATTTTTTAGAAAAGGAAGCAAAATGAAGCAAGCACAAAAGTAGCCTAGGCACTGAGGATTTTTCCACTTTCTCTCCTAGGACCTCTTAGTACTTACTAAGCATTACCACCTCCAGAAAAATCAGCTTCCAGGATGAAGAGGAGGCAGGATCAATTAGGGCAGGTCAAATTCTTTCATTTAAGATCATAAAAGTAAAAATGTGGGCCTTTTAGAACTTTAGGTAAGAAGCACTTCTTAAAAAGAAACCTGCTAGATTTTCTAAGAAAAACTTCCTGTTCTAGGTTGATAGTTTAATGATCCTCTTAAATTGTTTAGTAAAATTATATATCAGGTTAACATGTCGCTTTGGACATTTTCAAAAAACCCTGTGTTTTTTGAAAACACAGGGTTTTTTCCTTAAAGTCATTTATTTTCTTAAACATCTCATAGTGTATTGAGTTTTAGGAAGATGTGTCTCTGTATAGTCTTTCTACAGATATCATTAATAGGTTCTGTGAAATTTAAATTGTCCATTTGGTGTTCCTGTCATGGCACAGTGGAAAGGAACCTGTGCCATGGCACAGACTAGGAACCATGAGGTTGTGGGTTCGATCCCTGGCCTTGCTCAGTGGGTTAAGGATCCAGTGTTGCCACAGGCTGTGGTGTAAGTCAGAGATGAGGCTTGGATCCTGAGTTGCCGTGAGCTGTGGTGTAGACCGGCAGCTGTCTAGCCAGAGTGGCTAGACTAGCTCTGATTGGTCCCCTAGTATGGGAAGCTCCATATGCCGCAGGTGTGGCCCTAAAAAGCAAAATAAATAAAGAAATAAATAAATTGTCCACTTAGCACGTATCGCCTGATGGTTACTAGGTGCCAGGCACTCTTCTGGGCTCTGAGGATGTAGCAGTGCATGAGGTGGGCAGAGCCCTTGCTCTTGAGGGGCTAACATGCAAGCGGGAGACACCGAGGGAGTGTGTAACTTGTCAGGTGGGGGTAAGTGCTGTGAACAAAACGCAGGGTCAGGGGACAGGCACAGGAGGGGATTCTGCCCTTTTACACGGCAGCTCATCTGGGAGGGCCTTGCTGATGAGGTGACCTCTCGGGTGGAGATCTGAATGCTGTGAGCCATTGCATCTCCTCGGCAGAAGAGCATCCTAGGCAGAGGGACCAAGTCCTGAGGCAGAAGGGGCCACGCAGAGCCAGGGCGGTGAGAGTGGACACCGTGGTGTAGGTGGACATTAGAGGCCGCTGGAGTCCGTGTAACCTGAGTTCCCGGCTGTGTGCTTCAACCCCCTGGGAAACTTTAAAAAAGGAAAAGCCTAGTCTCCGCCCCTGGAGATTCTGATTGAAGTGACTGGGGATGGGGCTCGAAATAGGCATCGTTAAAAGCTCCCTGGGTTTTTTTACTGTGCACTTAGGCCTGAGAACTTTGGAAGCCACAGTAAAGACTTTGGATTTTGTCCTGAGGTGGTGACTAACAAGGGAATGGACGTGCTGTAATGTAGAATTTTAATAGGATCGCTGCAGCCACCGCGTGGGGTGGGGTGAGGCGGGGTGGAGGCGCCGTGAGGAGGTTGGTGCCACGGGACCTTGGCACAGCGTGGTAGGAGTGGGCCCGTTCAGGGTATATTCTCAAGGAAGACTCGGCGTCACTTGCTTATGATTAGATTTGAGGGGGGAGAGAAGGGAGAGGCAGAAGAAACTGGAAGGATGAAAAAACTGGGGAAGATGCTGGAAGGAGCAAACCAAGAGTTGGATTTTAGACACGTGGGCTCTGAGGTGGCTCTTTGACATCCAAGTGCATGTGTGGAGGAGGTGGCTGGATGTTTTGGTCCGTGTTCAGGGGAGACCTGCATGCAGAGATGGAAACGCCCATGCTCACACATAGGCCTGCAGATAGCCTGTGGGGCTGCGGAGAGAATCCCCAGGGCCAGTGGAGGTCAGGGGGAGCCAAGGTATCCTGGTTGTGCTGGGTAGTGCCAGGGTGAGACCTCCGTTCCACATGTTTCTCTGGGTAAAATGTGTTAGTGAGGCTTCTGGTCTTTCTGAGGAGAAGCAGGCCTTGGTGTGGAGGCGGAAAGCAGTGCAGGTCCCTTCATTCCAGGGAACCACCCCACCCTCCACCCTGAAGAGAAGAGAGAGAAGTGGAAGATGTGATGGGTAGAAAGGAAATGACAGGGGCTTTGTAAGGTGGTTTGTATGACTTAGAAATAAGAAATCATACCCATCAAAAAATGACTTTTCGGAGTTCTCGTCATGGCACAGCAGAAACGAATCTGACTAGGAACCAGGAAGTTATAGGTTCAATCTCTGGCCTCGCTCAATGGGTTAAGGATCCAGCGTTGCCGTGACCTGTGGTGTAGGTCACAGACGCGGCTCGGATCTGGCATTGCTATGGCTGTGTCGTAGGCCAGTGGCTGCAGCTCCGATTAGACCCCTAGCCTGGGAACCTCCATGTGCTGCAGGTGTGGCCCTAAAAAGACAAAAGCCAAAAAAAACAAAAAACCGACTCTTCACAATTCCCTGATGGCTCAGAGGGTTGAGACTCCACTGTTGTCACTGCTGTGGCATGGGTTTGATCCATGGTCTGGGAACTTTGCATGCTGTGGACACGGCCAAAAAAGAAAAAAAAAAATTGGATTCTTCAAGGCAGAGACTGTGACCCATCTGCCTTAGCACAGGGGACATGCATGGTGCTGGTATTGAAGAGTTGGGAGGGATTTTCTGTTGTGGTCCAGCAGAAATGAATCCAACTAGTGTCCATGAGGATGTGGGTTCAATCCCTGGCCATGCTCAGTGGGTTAAGGATCCAGCATTGCCGTGAGCTGTGGTGTAGGTTGCAGACGGGGCTCGGATCCCGCCTTGCTGTGGCTGTGGTGTAGTCCGGTGGCTACAGCTCTTATTCGACCCCTAGCCTGGAAACCTCCATATGCTGTGTGTGTGGCCCTAAAAAGCAAAAAAAGGCAGCGGGTGGGGGGGAGTTGGGGTGTCACCTCCCAGCTCCTCAGGCAGAGAGGAAGGTTTGGGAAAGGCTGCCAGGCAGAGTGGCGCTCAGCCTCCACCCCAGCGGGCAGGTCTTGCCCAGAGGACCTCGGCCAAGGCTGTCTTCTCTTAGCTCTTTAAGTGCAGACTTTCTCTGGGTTAGAGGTCACTTGCCAAACATGAAAGATTGGAGATCAATGAGAGGTGTTTTCTTCCCTGAAGGCATCTTCAGTGGGGGAGGAGGGTGCATTTTGCAGTGGAGGCAGGGTGACAGGCAGTGTTGGTGAGGTCACCACAGCTCAGCTCGTGTCCCTGTACCTAGAGCTGATCCGGCTCTCAGGAACTGAGCTAGGCCGTGCCATGCACCGGACTGACAAGCCAGCCAATGGATTCACTTAACAAAAAGATGCCCCCTTTCTGTTGTCTGCTGTACCTCCTTCCTGACATCCGTGTACCCAGAAACCAAGTCAGTGATCAGAAGATTGCTGGGTGAGCTGGGGGCAAGTTCAGGGAATTAGCCCAGGCTGTGGAGAAGCCTGGTGAATAGCAGCAACAGGCCGCGTGGGGCTGGAGCATGTGAGAGGCTGGCACCCGGGGGGCCGTGGTGTGGAACAGCTACACCGTGTTGAGCTCCGGTGAACAGCTAGAGTGAGATGGCTGACAAGGGGCAGACCCGCGGTGAAGGCAGCCAGGGGTCTTTGGGCAGAGAGGAGGCTTGTTTGGGTTCATGCCTTGAAAAGGATGCAGGCAGCCCCAGGAGGATGGTCCGAGAGGGAAGGTGCTGGGGGTGGGCCAGTTAACAGGCCCTTTGGAGAAGAAAGATGAAGGTGTTCAAGTCAAGAGAGTGGAAGGAGGAGTTCCCATCGTGGCGCAGTGGAAACAAATCTGACTAGGAACCATGAGGTCTTTTTGAGTCTTTTACAATGAACATGGTTGATTTTTGAAGAAAGAAAGCAGCTGTTTTAGGAATTTAAGTGTATAGAACCCGTTTGCCTCTTGAACATGAACTTGGATCAGACTGGAGGTGTGTGGTGTTCCTGTAGTGGCTCGGTGGTAATAAACCCAACGAGGATCCATGAGGACATGGATTCAATCCCTGGCCTCACTCAGTGGGTTAAGGACCTGGCGTTGCCATGAGCTGTGGTGTAGGTGACAGACACAACTTGGATCCTGCGTTGCTGTGGCTGAGGTATAGGCCGGCAGCTGTCACTTCTGTTGTATCCTTAGCCACGGAACTTCCATATGCCTCGGGTGTGGCCCTAGGGGGTAAAAAAAAGCACAAAAACTTGAGATGTGTGATATTTGGGCCTGCCTGGGGTAGGGTTGGGTGGTACTGCATTAGCCAGCCCGTCACTTCACTCCAGGTTTGAACCGATGGCAATGGGAAAGAGGGTCTGAGAAAACATATCTGCCCGCATCCCCCTGGATGAAACCTACCCTTTCCTTTCCATTGCCGTTGTCTGGCCTCCCTGGAATGAACTCGCTTCAGACCCCACCGCCCCCCAGGCCCTGTCACCTCTCCCTGTGCCTTTCCTCTCCATCTGCTTCCTGCACCTCCTGGTCCAGGCCTCAGCCCTGCAGCTTAGACTAGTCCACAACTTCCTACCTGGTCTTGCTGCCTACCGCCCACCCCACCCATCATCCCCACGTGTATTTTCTTAGTACTTTGGCCTGTCAGGTCTTCTGCTAAAAACGTCCAAGGGTTTCTTGGGGTCTCTGCCTGGAATCGATGGCTCTTTGTGGCCAGGCGTCATGGTTTAGGTCCACCCCTCCTCAGTGAACCCTCACCGCTCGCTGTCCTCACTCTGCGGCCATTTCCCACACCGCCTTTTTGGCCGTACTGTTTATCCTGGTACCCGAACCAGGCCTGTCCAGTCCAGCCAGATCCTGCTGCCTCCACACCCACCCTGGTCTGCACTCAGTGTTGCTGACACCGCTCACTTAAGGGTTTTGCCAAGGTGCAGCCCTAAAATACTGAATTGCCATGTGTATCTCCTCTCAGAACAGTTCTTTTTTTTTTTTTTTTTTTTTTTTTTTTTTTGTCATTTTGCCTTTTCTAGGGCCGCAGTCACAGCATATGGAGATTCCCAGGCTAGGGGTCTAATCAGAGCCATAGCCACCAGCCTACGCCAGAGCCACAGCAATGCGGGATCCAAGCCGCATCTGTGACCTATACCACAGCTCACAGCAACGCTGTATCCTCAACCCTCTGAGCAAGGCCAGGGATCGAACCTGCAACCTCATGGTTCCTAGTCAGATTCATTAACCACTGAGCCACGACGGGAACTCCAGGACGGTTCTTTTTGAGGCAGTGATCATGTCTTTTGTATCTTTTCTGTTTCTCAGTTCTGTGCTTTGTGGAAGGTTTTGGAGCTGAGGAAACTGAAGAAGGAAGGTGTCTGTGAACTAGAGGGAGCAGAGCGAGGACTAGGAAGTCTTTGCCCAGATGCACTTTGGCTAGGAAATTTGCCCTCTTACTGTCCTAGAGTATGTTCCTGGAAAGAATTTCCAGTATTTAAAACATTTGCCAACAGACTTCCAGAGATGTTGCAACCCCAGATGGATTTGATTGATGACATGATACTGTTACATGTGTCCGCACACAGCACTTTACAAGCAAACGGAGCAGGCACTCAGTCTTTGAGTCGGGAGAAGGAAGAACTGAGATCTGCTCCAGGTGGAAAGATGATGGCAGCAGCCTGGTTTTAATCTTTGGAGTGATAAGAGTTATTGCTATGGGGAGTACCCTGGTGGCTTGAGGGATCTGGCATTGACACTGCTGTGCCTCAGGTTACTGCTGTGGTGCAGGTTCGATCCCTGGCCCAGGAGCTTCCACATGCCATGGGCATGGCGCAAAAAACAAAAGCATGATCGCTGCAAAGATGCAGACTCAAGTTGTCACAAGCGTCCTCTGCCTAAGTTGAACTTGGGGAACTATCTCACCTGAATTTTCTAGAAGATGCTGTGAGAGGGAAGCTGCCTGACTCTCCTCCTCTTCACTTTGCACTCATCCCTTGCTCTTATCTAGTTTAGTAGGATTTTGCTGCTTTTCTTTTTTTAAAAAAAATTCATAGTTCCCTTGCCTATGTTAGGATCAGTAATTGTGTTTCTGGAGGGCATGACAGTCTGTCATTGTGTGTACAAACTAACACAAATAAATGCTGTCAAAGCCTTATTAAAATTCCTAGTGGGGTCTGGAGCAGTTACGACACCCTGGGTGGGCCTTGGTTCCCACTCTGAAGTTCGTTTATTCATGAGGATTTCTGGACCAGCATGCTGGGCCCACTTCTAGGCACTGGGGTCCTAGGAGTGAGCAGGCCCGCAAGTCACCCCATATAAGAATGGGAGACACAGACGACAAATACCAGTACGTAAGGTGATGACAGCTTTGTGGGGAAAGTCACTCAGGGAGGGGCCCATGACGTGGTGGGCTGGTGCTTTGGGTGGTGACGAAGCCTTGCTGGGGAGGTAACACTTCACGTCAAGGTGATGTGAGTCCCTAGGGCCCTGAGCGGCTTGCATGGGGCGTGTGCCCAGGGACCTCCCCCGAGGTGGAGGTGGTGAGCGAGGGGAACACCTGATGGAGTAGGACAGGCTCAGGGTGAGGGATGGCGGTGGGCGGACAGATGTGTCCCATCTGTGATTCCATGGCGACTTTGGCTTTTATCTTGCATGGGATCAGGAGGAGCCATTAGAGTAACTGCTGCAGAGCAAGAGAAGAGTGTGATCGGATCTGACTGTAGGAAGGATCCCTCTGGTTGCCACACTCACTGTGGACCACAGGGCAGCAGAGCAGAAGGGAGGAGGCCCAGGAGGAGGCCCCTGTGGGGAGGCGTGAGATGAGGCCAGATTCTGGGTTCGTTGCGAAGGTGGATATGAATGTGACTAATCCGTAAGTCACCCTAGTGCACGGGGGCCCTGGGAAGCTCAAGTAGTACCCTCTGGGAGTGTATGTGTCTTGAGTGGGTACTCGAGAGAGCGAATGTGTCTCCCACATAGAATCGCTTCCCTCCTCATTCCAGTTTTTAAGTGTCTGAGGGAAAGCTCCGAGCCCTACACTTCCTCTGTGTCCTCTTGGCACTTAGCACGCGGGGCTCAAGTACATGGTAGATGCTTGCCGAGTGCCTCCTCCACTCACACTGGCTGAGGATTCGGGTGGTACTGCCTTGGTTCTTTTTCATATTGCAAAACTAGGATGTGATTTTTGCTTTTTATTGTGGATGTATGCTTCTGAACACTCTCCCTTTTTTAGGTGAGAAGCCATTTACGTGTGAAATCTGTGGCAAATCTTTCACAGCCAAGAGTTCTCTTCAGACCCACATCCGAATCCACAGGTAAAGTTCTACAGATGCTTTTCACACACGGGATCTTCATCCGGCCCTGGTGTTCAGCAGGGTGACATGTCACCTATATAGTCCTTGCCCCAAATGATTATTGGTAGAATTTCCCGTGTAGTTTATTATTTTGTTTTATCTTTTCAATAAAGAAATTCCACACTTAGGCAAAATCAGGGAAACTGATTCTGGCCAGCAAAAGTTGGCATTATTGATAGCATTTCTTAAATATTGATTTGAGGCTAGGGGCTGGTCCACAGCCTAAATCTATCAAAAATTAGTATTAGGGGAGTTCCCATCGTGGCGCAGTGGTTAACGAATCCAACTAGGAACCATGAGGTTGCGGGTTCGATCCCTGCCCTTGCTCAGTGGGTTAACGATCGGGTGTTCCCGTGAGCTGTGGTGTAGGTCGCAGACACGGCTCGGATCCCGCATTGAGGCTGGCAGCTACAGCTCCGATTCGATCCCTAGCCCGGGAACCTCCATATGCCGCGAGAGTGGCCCAAGAAATGGCAAAAAGACAAAAAAAATTAATATTAGGGAGGCCCTGTTGTAGCTCAGCAGGTTAAGAACCTGACTGGTGTCCATGAGGATGTGAGTTCGATCCCTGGTCCGGCTCAGTGAGTTAAGGATCCAGCGTTGCCATGAGCTATGGTATAGGTTGTAGACACGGCTCAGATCTGGCATTGCTGTGGCTGTGGTGTAGGCTGTTGGCTACAGCTCCGATTTGACCCCTAGCCTGGAAACCGCCATATGCCACGGGTATGGCCATTAAAAAAAAAAAAAAAAAACCCTAAATATTAGATTTAATGTTTTCTCCATAAACTTTTTTTTTTTTTTTTTTTGTCTTTTTGCCATTTCTTAGGCCGCTCCCGCAGCATATGGAGGTTCCCAGGCTAGGGGTCCAGTCGGAGCTGCGGCCACCAGCCTGTGCCAGAGCCACAGCAACACAGGATCCAAGCTGCGTCTGCGACCTACACCACAGCTCATGGCAACGCCGGATCATTAACCCACTGAGCAAGGGCAGGGATCGAACCCGCAACCTCATGGTTCCTAGTCAGATTTGTTAACCACTGCACCATGACGGGAACTCCCATCCATAAACTTTTTGTTCACACACTTTATTTCCAGATTTGATTTAGTAGCTTTTCTACACAGATAATTACAGGCCACTCACATTTTTAATATTGAAGTCAGTCATATATATTTATTTGTCTTCTAGAGTCTAAAAATTAGCTGAGAACTAAAACAAAAAACTTTGTGTGTAATCTACAAATATTTACTTTCTTATCTGACATACATGCTGTGGAATCATAAAATTTTATCACATCTGACCCAGCCCCACAGCCCCATCCATCACTTGTCCTCAAATACCCCTCCCTGCTTTTTTGCTTTAAGATTAGAAATCGAAGCCCGTGGCAGATGTAACTGGCTCCAAGTCCTTAACTTAGAGAACCCATGACTTATGTCTCCCAGTCAGGTTAATGTTCCTCTCTTCTGCAAATAATCTGAATTTCTGTGTCCCTCTAAATAAATGATCGTTATAAGTGGATCTGTCTTTAAAATAAAATGTCTGTTTTCTCGTAGAGGAGAAAAGCCATATTCCTGTGCCGTGTGCGGCAAATCCTTCTCTGACTCGAGTGCCAAGCGGAGACACTGCATTCTACACACGGGCAAAAAGCCTTTCTCCTGCCCTGAGTGTAACTTACAGTTTGCGCGCTTAGACAACTTGAAGGCTCACCTGAAAATCCACAGCAAAGAGAAACACGTGTCCGATGCCAGCAGCGTTTCCGGCAACAGTAACACCGAAGAGGTCAGGAATGTCCTCCAGCTGCAGCCCTATCAGCTCTCTACCTCTGGGGAGCAGGAAATTCAGCTTCTTGTAACCGATTCTGTACATAACATCAATTTCATGCCTGGTCCTAGCCAAGGAATCAGCATCGTCACTGCGGAGAGCTCCCAGAACATGACCGCAGACCAGGCTGCCAATCTCACGCTGCTCGCGCAGCAGCCAGAGCAGCTGCAGAATTTGATACTCTCAGCTCAGCAGGAGCAAACCGAACACATGCAGAGCCTCAATATGATTGAAAGCCAGATGGAACCCTCCCAGACGGAGCCAGTGCACGTAATCACACTCTCCAAGGAAACCCTGGAACATCTTCACGCCCATCAAGAGCAAACAGGGCAGCTCCATTTAGCAGGTGCTTCAGATCCGGCTCAGCACCTGCAGCTGACCCAGGAGCCACCCGCGCACCATGTGCCCCAGCCCACGCCGCTGAGCCAGGAGCAGAGCTGACCTGAAAACACGCTCGACTGCTCTCTTGGTCTCTGTAAGCCATAACGGGATTGTGTTTGGCTTTGTGCAGCGTTCACTTGCAGGTCCTGACAGAGATGTGGTAGCTAGCTGAGCTAGCCGATAGCTTGTTGCTGTTCATCCAGGAAGCAACATGTGTGCATCATGTTGTCTCTCTGATATTGATTTGGATTTAGCATTTCAGTATTGAAATTTATTATATCTCGTAAAGACTTGGGTGACTTTCCTTTGGGGGCACTGAATTAGACTTTTCTGTGAGTATTAAATGTTCACAGCCATAGGTTATGGTCTTGCTGACCTTTCCAGTTACATTTTTTAGGACAAAGGAAGTCATATGTTGAATTGGGTAGAATGTTTGGTTCCCCTTCCTTATTCCTCTTCGGCCTCACAGTTCCCACAATAGTTCCCACTGTGGGGGCTGAATATGAGCAATTACAACTTTAGGGACTCTGTCCTTTTAAGAATTTCAGTCCCTAAGACATAGTAACCTCTCAATGTTTAATCTTCCCTCAGTGGGCTCATCATGTCATGTTTAAGATAGATTGAAAGACGTAAAAACTGAATGTCTATTTTAACTCAAAATTCACACACCAAGAAAGCCAAAAGGATAGGATTATTTTTTAAATTCTGAACTTGACTTTTCTGAGACACAGATTTACATGTTTTTTTTAAAAGCAGGGCATTCCTGTTATTGCTCAGTGGAAATGAATCCGGATAGTCTCCCTGAGGAAGCAGGTTCGATCTCTGGCCTTGTTCAGTGGGTTCAGGATCCAGCATTGCCGTGAGCTGTGGTGTAGGTCGCACACGTGGCTCAGATCTAGTGTGGTTGTGGTGTCGGCCAGCAGCTGTAGCTCCGGTTCGACCGTCAGCCTGGGAATTTCCATATACCACAGGTGGGGCCCTACAAAGCAAAAAAAAAAAAAAAAAAAAAGTCTAATTGAAGTATGAAATCGAATCAAGATGTTCATCCCAAATAAATTGTCAGTTTTTTGTCAGCATTGACATTTGAGCTTCATGATGAAATGAAAACTTTCTTAATTATTCTGGAATATAAATTAATGTAATTTATGTTAAATATACCAGGTTCTAATTGATCTCCAAAAATGTTGATCTGTGTATTATGTCTGATAACTTTCTGAATAGGAACTTATAATCTATTTTTATTGCAGAGTAGGTTAAATCTCACAAAATAGACACATAATTTTAAAAAGTAAATTCCTCTAATCTTAAACATAATTTTGAGCTTCAGAGACTTAGTAGCCCGTGTGTGTGTCTATAATTGTGTGATTTGAAATAATCGTCAGAAGATTAAATTATGTTTGGGTTAAGTCTTCCAGCACAGCCTGTTTTATTGAATTCTTTGACTGCTTTCTCTCAGGTAAACTGGTAGAGGATTTTTGAGAAAAGAAGGTGAGCACCCGAATATGCAAATTAACACAATACTGGTGGAGAGTGAGGGGTAATATGCCCTAAAATTAACAGGACCTTCACATCAGTCACTTCTTTTTTTAAAGTGTTTTTATTATAGTTGACTTACAGTGTTCTGTCAATTTCTGCTGTACAGCAAAGTAACCCAATTTTATATATATATATATATTCTTTTTCAAGTGACTAGATGTAGGAGTTGCCATCGTGGCACAGCAGAAACAAATCCGACTAGGAACTATGAGGTCGTGGGTTCGATCCCTGGCCTCGCTCAGTGGGTTAAGGGTCTGGTGTTGCCATGAGCTATGGTGTAGGTTGCAGACTCGGCTCAGATCTGGCATTGCTGTGGCTCTGGCGTAGGCCGGCGGCTACAGCTCCAATTGGACCCCTAGCCTGGGAACCTACATATGCCATTGCTGTGGACCGACAAAGAAAAAAACAAGTGGCTAGATATAGTTCTCTGTGCTATACAGCAGGATCTCATTGCTTATCCAGCCGATTGGCCCAAATGCAGTAGTTTGCATCTATTAACCCCAAATTCCCAGTCCATCCCCCTCCCTCCCCTCCCCTTAGCAACCACAAGTCTGTTCTCCAAGTCCTTGAGTTTGTTTCTTTTCTGTAGATAGGTTCATTTGTGCCATATATTAGATTCCAGATATAAGTGGTATCATATGGTATTAGTCTTTCTCTTTCTGACTCACTTCACTTAGTATGGGAGTCTCTAGTTCCATCCATGTTGCTGCAAAGGGCATTATTGTGTTCTTTTTTATGGCTGAGTAGTATACATCAGTCACTTCTTTATTTTAGATATCTTTGACTTCCACTTGAATCACATACATTTTTTGGAAGCTAAAGTAATAGAGGAGTGTTCAGGTTTGTGAGGAGATGAAAGCTTTCTTCTAACATATCTGCCAAACTATATTTTATTGGATATAATTCAAAAATTCCCAAATGATTTATATATATCAACCAAAGTATGTTATTAAATCAGGCCTGACTAGAGATATCATTTTTACAAATACAGTTATGCCCCCAATATTATTTCAGATTTGACTTACCTCATTTAAGCTATTTACTTTAACATTATTGTGAAAATGCAGTGTTCTTACCAGCTTTTCAAAGCCGATTGGCCCACATTTTCTCCAGGAGATTCGTAGTATCAAAGCAAATGAAGGCTAAACTGCTCACTTCCTGGATAGCTAGATAATTATTCAAGAAATACAGTCACACGACTGTTTACAGGTCAATTTTAACTAGCTTTATGACAGCCTGTCTCTCCACTAAGAGAAATATAATGTGAGCCACACATGTGTAATTTAAAATTTTCTAGTAGCCACATTAAAAACGTAAAAAACTCATGAGATTAATTTTAATAAAATCGCTTATGTAATGCACATTTGCCCAATATCATTTCAGCACGTAAATATTCAACATTAAAATGTATTAATAGTTGACACTTTTTTTCACACTAAGCCTTCAAAATCTGGTGTGTGTCCTACACTGACTGCATGCTCAGTTTGGATGCTCACGTACTTGTCTGTATTAGGGTACATATAGTTTACAGCTGAAAACCCAGATTCACATATTCAAGCAGCTGCAGTCATAATTCTCTTCACAAGAACTGAAACAAGTATCCATTTTTGAATTTATATTAGAATTGATTAAATGTAAAGCCGGATTCCTCCATCGCATGTAGCCACACTGTGAGCGCCTGGTGGCCATTTGTGGCAGTGGCCTACCTGTCTCCAGCCCCAGAGCCAGTCTCAGTAAGAATCTCTTCTGAAAGAGTTCTGGGTTATTCAACCAGCTGTCAAAGGAAAATGAGGAAAGAAGGGCTTTATGATTCAGGCCTCTCTTCTGTGTCCCAAATACACATCCTGCCCATTTACATGACATCCTGAATTTTAAAGTTCAGTGACTGGGAGTTCCAGTCGTGGCTCAGTGGAAAGGAATCTGACTAGCATTCATGAAGACACTGTTTCAATCCCTGGCCTTGGTCAGTGGGTTAAGGATCTAGCGTTGCCTCGAGCTGTGGTGTGGGTTGCAGACAAGGCTCAGATCCTGCGTTGCTGTGGCTCTGGCGTAGGCCAGCGGCTACAGCTCCGATTCGACCCCTAGCCTGGGAACCTTCATATGCCAAGGGTGCGGCCCAAAAAAGCAAAAAAAAAAAAAAAAAAAAAAAAAAGTTCATTGACTGTACTAAAAGGAAATGACATGTATGCAAAAATGTTTCTATTGTGTCTTTGAGAAATTGCTGGCTCAGGGCCTCACAACTCATCTTGTACTAAGCTTATATGGTTTAAAAAGTGGTTTTAACAAGTGCAGAAATACAAATTGCACTTATTAGGAATTAGTAGAACATTATGCCTTCGGACCATGGAAACAAACATGGCACTTTTGATGGTGAGTCTCTGGTTTTCTCCAAGTAGAGGGCTAGCCTTGGAAAGAGGGGCTCAGGCCATCCAAATGAGCTATTCATGGGCTTGCCCCTGTGTTTCTTGAAATGCCTCTTTCCGTCTCTCCTCTGTGTGTTGTTCTGCATGTGGTTCTTGTGTTGTAAATGTGAGCAACCTGTTGCATGATGCTGGGGTGTGTGACAGTGTCATCAGAGATGGTTACATTGAAGGTTTTCATAGACTGGGATAATAACAATAGCCGCCACATACTGAGTCTTTGCTCTAGGCCAGGAGCAAAGCCAGGCTGTGTTAGTTCTGTGTCTTGGCCCTTCTGAGACCTTTCCCAGGGCATGGAGCACAGAAAGGATTCCTACAGCATCGCGTGGTAAGAGGGCTAGCAGGCACCTTTGGCCGCGACTAGTGTGTTAGTTCGCTAGACAGGGCTGCCTGACAAATACCACAGCCTGGGTGTCTGAAACAACAGAAGTTCATGTTCTCGCAATTCCAGAGGCTCAAGTCCAAGATCAAGGTGTTGACAGCATTGGTTTCTTCTGAGGACTCCTAGCCATCGTCTCCTCCCCCTGTCTTTTTCTTCTGGTCTTCCTCTGTGCGTGTTCGTCCTAATCTCCTGATAAGGACACTACTCATACTGGGTTAGGACTCACCCTGCTGACCACGTTTTAACTTAGTTACCTCTTTAAAGGCACTCTCTCCATATAGTCATGTTGGAGTTAGGACTTACAATGTGAATTGGAACCTGTAACAGCCGGCTTCTGGAACGAAGAGGAAGCAGTGTCTGACCACATCCGTAACCCATTTGAAGCACAACCTTATTTTACTTTGCATGACAGTCCTACGAGGTAAGGAATCTTATGATGCCTATTTTACAGATGAGAACAGAGATCTCAGCAGAGGAAGCCCTTGCCCGAGGTGACACAGTAAGTGGCAGAACTGTAACTGGGGCACAGGGCTGGCTGCTCCCACCAGATGGGCTTACTCTCATCAGCTTTGGAATTTTTACACTGGGTTTACATATCATCTGCTTAATGGAATGGAACAATTTTGACTAAAAGTGAAGGGCTGTGTGCAACTTTAGCATACATTCAGAGCTTTTACATAAAACAACAGTAAAAGAGTCTTCCTATAGAAATGCAAAAACTACCAAATTAATAATACTCATATTAGTATTTTATTGCTGTTGATTTAAAGTTTAATTGAAATTTACCAATTAGATGAAAGTTACTACTAAAGTAAAAATGTCTTAACTAACACAAACTTTTGCTACCCTTATTTGTATGTAAGGAGGTAAATTTTCATCCTCAGTTTTCAAACTAAAATAAGCTTAAATTCTCAAGAATAGAAAGAAAACTCTTTGTCTTGCTTTTGAAAAGAGTAGTCTTGAAGAAATGACCCCCCCAAAAAAAAAATCCCCCTTGCCTTTTGTAAATAGCAAGTGCAAAAGAATGGTCTCTAAAAGCTGTAATGTCACTTACTTTCAAATTCTTTACACGTAATTAACAGACACTTTTGTTGACTGGAATATATATACATATCATTGTCATTGGAAACGTCTCACAGTAGGAGGACTTTTATACTAAAGCTCATTTGATCACAGTCTCAACACAAAGTATAGGAACTTGAGGAAGTTTAGGTAACAGTCACAAGCCTTAGCCTTTTTTTTTTTTTTCTAATGTAAGTGGAAAATACTATTATGTCTGGTGTGACATGTAGAAAGGGGTCAGATCAGGGAACTGCCTTGGTCTTAGAGCTTGGATCTATTATTTCTTGTGAATTGTTAACATTCATAATATTAGAGCATTTAAAATAATGGATTTGAAGATTGTGCAAAAGAATAGTTTGGCTCTTAGTTTTTGTTCATTTGTATTTTGTCCTTGTTGGATGAAAAATTAAACTGAAGCTTGCTTATGTTACGTTAGAGTTATAAATAAGAACATCTACATTTTAAAAATCTACCTCATAGATAACTCTAGTATGATTAAGTGGCTTCTGGACAAATTCTTCCTATAATCTTAATGTTTGAAGTATGAAAAGGCTCATAACAAAAATCTGGCAAAGCAAGCAGAACCTGAACCTATGTGTATTTTTAATGTGTCCCTTGTGTTATCTCGGGAGTCAGTGACATCATCATGCCTTGTTTCTGAGGAAGATTCTTAAATAAAAAGCAGCATATAGGAGTTCCTGTTGTGGCGCAGCAGAAATGAATCCGACTAGGAACCATGAGGTGGCGGATTCGATCCCCGGCCTTGCTTAGGGGGTTAAGGATCCAGCATTGCCGTGAGCTGTGGTATAGGTCGCAGATGTGGCTCAGATCTGGCATTGATGTGTCTGTGGCATAGGCTGGCAGCTGTAGCTCCGATTCGACCCCTAGCCTGGGAACCTCCATATGTGGGTGCGGCCCTGAAAAGACCAAAAAAAAAAAAGCATATAGAGGACAAAGTAGCAGGGAAGGGTAGGAAAAAATAAGCAACCCAAACTTTGGGTCCACTTACTCTCATCAGCCAAGAGAGAAAGTTGGGAGTCATTCTTGATGGGTCCCTCCTCACCCCCACCCTAATCCATCCTCAAGTTATGTCAGTTTCACTTCAAACTAGTGGTCCACTTTTCCCACCCCAACTGCTGTACCATCACCAGGTCCTCTCGCCTGGACTCCTGCCAAGGTCTGCCTTTCCTCCCTCTCCCCAAGCTCTTTCTCCACCAGAAATGGTGATCTACCCAGCTCACCATAGTGCCCTTAGCATGAAGCTGAGGGCTCTGCTAAACGCATGGATATTGCATTATTAAAGCAAATATGAACAGATCTCTGCTCTGCTTACAATCTTTCTGCAGTTTCCCTCTACACTCAGAATAAAATCCCCAACCCATCTTCCCCTCAGGTCCCTTCCCCATTCTCACTTCTAGCCACACTGTCCTCCCCAAACAGAGCCAGCAATTTCCTGCCTTAGGTTTTGAGGCAGGCAGTTTCTCAGGCATGAAAGGTGTCTGCCTCTTCTCCCTGACTAATGTCTGCTCATCTGTCAGAATCCAGTGCAAGTGTCACTTCCTCACCCTCTAATCCCCTCAGACCCTCTAATCTCAATCAGGCCACCCTTTTATATCTGTCTACAGCACTCACACTTTGGACTCAACAGGTAATTATTTTTAGATCAAGAGCTGTGTCTGCCTAGTCACAATGCAGCCACAGCTCCTGACCCAGGACTGTGTGTGTGGTGTTTGAACACACTGACCTACAGGAAGGCCATATATAGGGTGGCTTAGAACTGTCACCTGCATTGCTAGGGATCTAGTTTCTGACTCCAGGCTCTAGGTGAGGTCAGGATGGCACTGCAGGAAGACAAAAATATGGTGTGGATTAGAAGAAAGGGATCCTGTCTTAAAGGCTCAAGTTTTTAAACCTAGGCCACTGCTGGCATGATTATTTGCAAAAACACTAGAATGGGATTCTTTTAAAACTGACTTCCCAATTATTTGATCCAGTGTGAATTAGCCAGTGTTTGTGCCCGTGTTTTTAGTTTCATATACACATGTAATATGGCTCATGATTCAGATAAGATTCTAATTAAGAAGAGAAATACTTGTAGACAATTATTCATTTAGCTTTATTAGAGGCCATTTTTTTTTTTCTCTCTCTCTTTGAAGAAATTCTAAATAGAACTTGCTTTGGGCCTTCTGAACTGTACATTTCTTAGAGTCACCGACATTGAGTAATAGGAATTTAGAATCAAAATGAGTTGAAGAGGTTGAGTAATTAAACTGCCTCTATTTAGAGATAAGACTAAAGCATGGTGGTTGGTGACTTTTCAAGGTTACACTAAGTTCATGTGCAGCAAAGCTGGAATCTGACCAGATCGTCTAGATTACAAACCAATATACCCTACTCTTTTTGCTCCACTGTGTAGTTTTAATTAACATAAAGTGAAACTCCAAGTCAGCAGTTTTTTTAAGCACTGAAGAAGTCATTATTGTTCTGTGATCTTTTTTTTTTTTTTTTTTTTTTTGGTCTTTTTGCCATTTCTTGGGCCGCTCCTGCGGCATATGGAGGTTCCCAGGCTAGGGGTCGAATCGGAGCTGTAGCTGCCAGCCTATGCCAGAGCCACAGCAACGTGGGATCCAAGCCGCGTCTGCAACCTACACCACAGCTCACAGCAACGCTGGATCGTTAACCCACTGAGCAAGGGCAGGTACCAAACCCGCAACCTCATGGTTCCTAGTCGGATTCGTTAACCACTGCGCCACGACGGGAACTCCTGTTCTGTGATCTTTTTTAAAGACACATTTTAGCATCTGTCATTCCGAAAGCCATGTGACCTGGTTTGGCTGAGAGGGCAAGTCATTGAGTTAAGAGGCAGACCCTGCTGGGCCTTTGCAAAGGCACTAAGTCGGAGCAGCTGGTTATTCACTAATGAAAGAGAAATGGCATGAAAGCCTGGTAAACCCATTTAGAATGGACTTTAAAACCCTTCTTATGCTATGTATTTAAGTATGGGTGTGTCTGATATTTGGCAAATTGATTTCAAGCCAAGTGACTAGTCACACTCATGAGCTAGGACGGGCTCCAGTTTCCTGAGCCTGACCTGGCTGAATTCCCTGCCGCTCCTGGCAGAGAGCGGGCTTTTCCCCTTCTCGCTTGCTTCTCAGCTCAATCTGGGAACAGTGAGTATAACAAATCTTACTGGGTCTCAGAGAGTTTCCAGATGAAATGCAAAGTAAGAATAAAGATAAGGAGAGAGCCATAGGGACCCAGCTCTTTCCAGTCCCTGGATCTCAAGGAAAGGACCCTCCCATTCATTCCTGTTTCATTAGTGTAACAGTGTCACTTGCTCTAAACAAGAAACCCAGCTTCTTATGATGCCAGCCTTTCACTTGCCACGTTGGGTCAACACTGGATTCCAGATAGGCGTGAGTCCCGTACCAGCTGTGCCGCTTGCTGGCTAACTTGTTGTGGATCACAGAACCTCTGTGACCTCGGTTTCTTCTTCAGTAAAATGGGACTCTCGTGATCAAGATAACATTCATAGTAGATGTTTATTAAATGAGGACTCATGTTTTATTAACTAATGGTATGACCTTGAAAGAGTGTCTTCACTTTGGCGCTGTTTGCTTATGAGGAATACGAGGAAGTTGATCCCAAAGGTCTCTTTTCATCACCGACAGTTCCGTGTGTCCTTTCTCCATGGCATTCTTACCTACTGGGGAACTAGCCTTTCACCCACACACCCCTCCCACTTCCGCCTTTCGTAGTAATGGTCTAACACCGCCGTCTCCACCCCAAGACCCTCTGGCCCTCTCACTTCTGCCGCTGTGGAAGCTACAACTGCCGAGTTCCCGGAACTTGAATCCGTGCCCGTTGCCCGCAGCCGGGGTCTAGCGGCAAACTAGTTGTAGGGGAGACGGCCCCCGAGCGTGGGTTCATCGTGGGGCGCCCGGGCTGGCCGTGCATCTCCTGGTAGGAGAGGTGAAGAGATGCAGACGTGCCTATGGTCTCAACAACTTCGGCAAACTTCTCGCTCAGCCCGAGCGCCCTCTCCGCCCAGTGCTCGGAGACAGCCGAGGAGTAGGTACGGAGCAAGGGTGGGTGGCCTCGCCCACCCGGGAAGGGCTAACTTTGCCGGCGCAGGCAACGCTCCAGGATGGCGCCTAAGGCCGCTGGTGCGCCGTCGGGATCCGGGCGCCTCGGATCCCCGGCTTATCGGCCGGGCCAGGCCCGGGTCTCGGGCCCGAGAACGGAACGGAACGCCGCGTCAGCGGCGCCACGCCCTCCAGCCACGCCCTGCAGGCGTGGGCGGGCCCGGGCTGCCCGCAGCTGCAGATCGCCGGGTAATGAGATGCTAATGAGGCGCGAATAAAGCCTCCGCGGGTTGCGCGTCCCGTGCGGAAGCTCACACCCAGACTGAATCCACGGCCCCGCGCTGCCGGGGTGCAGTCCTGCAGTCGCGGCTTTTGGTCCGCGCCGCTCCACCTCCACTACCGCCTTCTCTCCGTCCCCGGCCCCCCACCCGCCCCGACTGGGACACCCGCTGGGCAGGAAGCGGCCCCCTCCGGGCTCCCGAGCCCCCGGTAAGTGCTCCAGCTGCGCGCCCGCTGCCTGCGGGGGCCCGGCACAGGGGTAGGGGTGCGCTTCTGGGGAAATAAGGCTCCCGGCGCTCGGGAATCCCGCCGGCCCGGTCCGGCCCGTCTCTCTGCACCCCCGCCCTTTTCAGCCTCTGTCCCGACTTTACGGTCCAGAGTGGGAATATCCCCGCCCTCCCGCCGCCAGTGGTCCTGCTCCCTCTCCATCCTTCCAGACCGCTCCATCCCTCCCACATCCTTTGTCCTGGCGTTTCCAGGTTGGGACGCCCCTCTCCCCACTTCTCTGAGGGGAAGAGAGACCTTTGCTGTGTCTGACACCCCCAAGAGAGACCTTTGGTCTTCCTGACGTCCCGTCCGCCCTCGTCCAGGTGACCTGCGGCAGAGATTTTAATCTCCTTCTGCCTGAGCCTGGCCCGCGGAGACTGGGACGGGTGTGGCGGCCGAGCAGGGTCAGGGGGATCAGCCCAAGGACATAACCCCCATCAGTGCCACCCACCTTCCTTACCTAACTCCCCTGTGGGCAACCATGTCCCCCGCTCCCTCCGATTCCTCCTGATCCCTGCGTGAGAAAGCCCTCTCTAACACCCCTCAAGTTGCGTGGGGACCTAAACGAGAGAGAAGGGGACAAAGGGAGGCCTTGTCTTCGGAATTCCTGGGAGAGCCTGGAGGGATGGGGCAGGGCATGGATGGGGGTGGGAGGAAGCTGGGAGGGACCAACCCTGCTGCCTTGCGCTCCCCCACCCCGCGCCCCCGCAAATCCCTCAACCATCTCGGCTGTGAGCGGTGGCAAGTCAGGGGAAGTATTTTGACCACAGTGAGTCAGAAATAGATCCAGTTGTGTGTCACTCAGTCAGATGCAACATCCTCTGCTGTTGGTTAAGGTAGTTTTGGTGATGGGAAGTGGAACCTCCGGAGGAGACTGTCTCCTCCCCCCAGGAAGCAATCACAAGCGCTAAAGTGCAAAACTTTCCCCCGGCATGTGACACACTCCACAAGCAGCGTGGCACTGCGTACATTGAGGGGCCCCAGGCTCAGGGCGGCATGGGGTGAAATGGGGCGGAATGTGTGCCTAGCAGCTGGGATGGCAAGTATTAGAGTCATCCCGGTCTGTTCTGCAAGGAAAGCTCTCCTCCTGGGCACCCTGCCCGCTCCACATCCGAGGAGTTCCTCACGACCTGCTTCCAGGGCCTCAGGAGGCAGAGGAGGAATTCCTGTCCCCTGGGCCCCAGAGATGGAGCAGGGCTTGGAGATTCCTGAACAAGAAGGCTGAGCTGGAACCTCCCTTCCCTGGCTTTCCAAGGGCCTTCTGGGCCCAGGACTGCTGATTTTTCATTTCCAAATTTGGCAAATTTCACTTGGAGTGGAAGGGATAGCAGCTGTCTCTGAGCAGCTGGCAGAGAGGAGCAGAGACCCGGAGCTCCCTCGGGGTACCGGATTGCTTTCTTCTCCCCTTCCTTTTCCCTTCCTCCTCTCTCCAGCCTCCTCCCTTCTCTCCCTCCCTTCTCTCCAGCAGCCACGTGCCTCTGCCCCTCCCTGGGAGTCCCAGGGGTCTCCATGGCCTCAGCTACCTCCACCAACCCAGCACATGCCCACTTTGAGAGCTTCCTGCAGGCCCAGCTGTGCCAGGATGTGCTGAGCAGCTTCCAGGGGCTATGCAGGGCCCTAGAGCTGGAGCCCGGCGGGGGGCTGCCACAGTACCACAAGATCAAGGCCCAGCTCAACTACTGGAGCGCCAAGTCCCTGTGGGCCAAGCTGGACAAGCGAGCCAGTCAGCCTGTCTACCAGCAGGGTCGAGCCTGCACCAGCACCAAGGTGGATACACAGTGCCTGGGATGGGGTCGAAGAGTAGGGGAGTCAGGAGGAGCCCGGATGCCGTGCTGATGCTGCCTTGTGTGTTCACAGTGCCTGGTGGTGGGTGCGGGACCTTGTGGGCTGCGGGCTGCTGTGGAGCTGGCAATGCTCGGGGCCCGGGTGGTGCTGGTGGAAAAGCGCACCAAGTTCTCTCGCCACAACGTGCTCCACCTCTGGCCCTTCACCATCCATGACCTTCGGGCACTCGGCGCCAAGAAGTTCTATGGGCGCTTCTGCACAGGCTCCCTGGACCACATCAGTGAGCACCACGTGGTGGCCTGGAGGGGCGGGTGAGCCTGGGCCTAGGGACAGGCCAGTGGTGGGTGGGGATGGGACTGCTGGGCCAGCAGGGGGCAGGGTGGACAAGTTTCACTTCAGCCAAGTGGCTTTCAGGACGCAGGTCCCTCACCTGTAAAACGGGCAATTGGACTGAGCGATCTCTAAGACCTTCTCTAGCTCTGACCAGGTACACACTGCGGCTTGGGGAGGCTCTGGGCTCCTGGGTCCCTGTTTCTAATGTTCTCTCCCCTCCAGGCATCCGGCAACTGCAGCTGGTTTTGTTGAAAGTGGCATTACTGCTGGGGGTGGAAATTCACTGGGGTGTCACTTTCACTGGCCTCCAGCCCCCTCCCAAAAAGGGTGAGTACTTCTGTTCCTGAGAACCCCCCTCTGCCAAGGACATCTTGACCTTGTGGGAGAAAAAGGGCGGGGTTGGGAGTCAGCTGAGTCCCCTTTTCTAATAGCATGGCCTTATGCAAACCCCACCAAGCCTCACTTTGAGCATCTGTAAAACGTGCTGTATTTCTTTCCTTACCTCCTTTCCATGGCTAATGTGTGGTTTGACAGCAGTGCGCCTTTGCATTCTAAACCATACACCCTTTACACATTTAATGATTTCACTGGATCGTCCTGGGACTATAAGGGCCCCTTCAAATATCCACACCTTTGTGCCACTCACACCCTCTGCCCCAGGGAGTGGTTGGCGTGCCCAGCTCCAGCCCAACCCTCCAGCTCAACTGGCCAACTATGAATTTGATGTCCTCATCTCTGCTGCTGGAGGTAAATTCGTTCCTGAAGGTGAGTGATCCCTTCCCTCAAAAAAGCCAGCAGTGGGAGCTCCTCCTGGGCCTTTCTAGGCTACGACGCCCCTCTTCCCCCGCCACTACCCACCTGTCCCCTCTCCAGGCTTCACGGTGCGAGAAATGCGTGGCAAACTGGCCATTGGCATCACAGCCAACTTTGTGAACAGACGCACCGTGGAAGAGACACAGGTGCCCGAGATCAGTGGTGTGGCCAGGATCTACAACCAGAGCTTCTTCCAGAGCCTGCTCAAAGCCACAGGTCAGCCTGCTCTCACAGGGTTCCCCCCCTACATGCCTGACTGTGGCCTCACTCCCGCCTCTCCCTCTCAGCCCTGTCCACAGTCCAAGGAATCCCCCACTTTTCCATCTCTGTGGTCTTGGCAGCCAAGAAGCTGTGCCCCTGGGGATTCAGCAGGCACAGCCCCACTTGGCCACCTGGCATGACAAGTCTTAAAAATCTCCCACAATGCATAAGCTCTCGCTTCAGGCTTCTTTACATATGCTTTCATATAAAAATGAAACGAATTCAAAATGAAGGTGCTACTTCCAGAAGATGCCCTGTGTTGACTTTGGCTTCACCCTGCCGCACCCCCTGGAGTGTGTGCATCCAGTTGAGGAAGCCAGGCTGTCCTCTGCAAGCCTGTGGCCATGTGGTGCACGTCTCCCAGCTGCCACCCCACCCAAGTTTCTCTCTCTTTTCCACACTTTAGGCCTCCTGGGCCCATTGTACCACCCAAACTCATGGCCACTGTGGTGGAAGGCCCACAGCAAGCTAAGTTGTGATTCCCATGCTCAGAGGTCAGGCATGGCTGGGTATTTGGAGAGGTGACATGTAAGGTGACATCCCCTGCACCGTGCCCTGTCCCCACAGGCATTGATCTGGAGAACATCGTGTACTATAAGGATGACACCCACTACTTTGTGATGACAGCCAAGAAGCAGTGCCTGCTGCGGCTGGGGGTGCTCCGCCAGGTGGGGCTCAGGCCCAGGCAAGAGGGGCTGCTCAGTGGGCCCTACCTAGGAGGTAGGGGCTGGGCCTGGACACAGTCTCCCCTGGGTGTGGAGGGAGCCCATCTTCTCTGCGACAGCTCTTCCTCTACCTAAGTAAGCTCTCCTCCCCTGACTTATGTGACAACCTGAATCGAATTCTGGGCTAAACACCTGATAGCAGCCATAGGACTACAAACTGTAAGCTCCATGAGGGCAGGAGTTTTGTCTGTCTCTTGCTTGCCAATGAGTGAGTCCCAGTGCCTGGAATGTAGTAAGAACCCTGAAAGTATCTGCTGTATAAACTCATTGATTGCCTGCTATATGATAGGCACCGTGTTGAGAGCTTTCTGTGTGTTTTCTCACCTAACTCACGGTACCTTGAGAAGTTAGCTGTGTTATCTCTAGATGGCAAGTTCAGGCTCTGAGAAGTTCAGTGACTTGAAATATGGTAACAGTAGTGATACTGGGCCTCAGAGGCAGGGCAAGTGTTGAGGAAGGAGCTTGAGCGCGGGGGCAGGACTTTCCAATTCTAGTCCCAGCTCAGCCTTCAGCTGCTGTGTAGTCTGGGCAAGCCCATGCCTGAGGCCTCAGAATGGGCACCTTCTACACCTAAGGGGATCCGATGGTTCAGTTGACCCTTCTGGTTCTAATCTGTTGGCCACGTAGGACTGGCCGGAGACCGACCGGCTGCTGGGCAGTGCCAATGTGGTGCCCGAGGCTTTGCAGCGCTTTGCTCGGGCAGCTGCCGACTTCGCCACCCACGGCAAGCTCGGGAAGCTGGAGTTTGCCCAGGACGCCCATGGGCGGCCTGACGTTTCTGCCTTTGACTTCACAAGCATGATGCGGGCAGAGAGCTCTGCTCGGGTGCGGGAGAAGCACGGCGCCCGCCTGCTGCTGGGGCTGGTCGGGGACTGCCTGGTGGAGGTGAGGGGTCAGTGTTCCCTGATGGGGGGGAGGGGAGGGCTCTCTGGATCCATTGTAAGGAGGCATAGGGGTACCGGGAGGGGCTTAGAGGGATTTGCTTGTTGTCAGGAGGACCGGAGGATGGCTTGGTGGGGTCAATCCCCCTCTGTTCTGGCCCTGGGGGGCATCTGGGCTTGGGCACCCCTGTTGGACACTCACTGAACTGTTTCCTGTCCCTCTGACCTTTCAGCCCTTCTGGCCCCTGGGCACTGGAGTGGCCCGGGGCTTCTTGGCAGCCTTTGATGCCGCCTGGATGGTGAAGCGGTGGGCAGAGGGCACCGGGCCCCTGGAGGTGTTGGCAGAGCGGTGAGGCCTGAGTTGGAGAGCTGGGGCGGGGGCTGGGTATAGGACAAGAATCAGGAATAAGGTCAAGGGGGCTGGGTGAGTAGATGCGGGCATGGGTAAAAGAGAATAAAAGGAATGCCTGGCAATTCTTGAGGGCTGGCTGCCAGTGGTACCCTTGCATTTGTGCTCCTGTCCCCCACTCTCACCCCCTAGAGAGAGCCTGTACCAGCTCCTGTCCCAGACATCCCCGGAGAACATGCACCGCAATGTGGCCCAATATGGACTGGACCCGGCCACCCGCTATCCCAACCTGAACCTTCGGGCTGTGACCCCCACTCAGGTCAGAGCCCCTGGCACCCCCTGACTTCACAGGTCGCCCCCCACCCCCACCCCCGGCCAAGTCAGGCCTCCGCTCCTGGCCTGCTCAGTCCCTGCCCCTCTGGGTGAATCCCACCCAGGCAGCTCCTCCCCTACAGGCAGAGGCTGGGTGTGGTCAGTCCACCAGGAGACCTGAAAGGGGCTCTCTTAGGTACGAGACCTGTATGATGTGGAGGCCAAGGAGCCTGTGCGGAAGATAAGTGACAAAATGGACTCAGGAAAGCCAGCCACTGGTAAGCAAGCCTTCTTAGACCTTGCAGACCCCAAACCTGCCTCTCCTTCTAGCCTGGGGCCTCCATTGCCCCTCAGTTCTTAGCCCACTGCCCTCCATGTGGCTAGCAGAGATTTCACTCTCTTCATTCCCTGACTGTATCCCCCCAGGGGATTTTTTTTTTTTTTTTTCCAAATGAGAATACTGGGATGAAGGAGGTGCTGCCTGAGGGTTAGGCTGGTGCCCTGGCAGGGCTGGGCCCCCGCTCCTCCCCCCTCTCCCATGCAGACCCCAAGCACTGGGCCTTTCCTGCGAGCCAGGGGGCCTGGGACACAGCACAGCCTTCTCTCCCAGGGTCGGTGGGCACCCAGGAGGAGCTGCTACGCTGGTGCCAGGAGCAGACGGCTGGGTACCCAGGTGTCCATGTCACTGACCTGTCTTCTTCCTGGGCTGACGGGCTGGCTCTGTGTGCCCTGGTGCACCGGCTGCGGCCTGGCGTACTGTGAGTCAGCAGCTGGGGGTCCCTGACAGACTGTGCCTCTTTCATGCCCATGCCCCTCTGTCTCCAGTGAGGAATGAAGAGGGATCATGGATAGGAGTTAGCACATCCACTGAGTCCCAATGCCACCACTTGCTAATAACCCTGCCCTAGTCACTTCACCTCCCTGGAGACAGCATGCTGCCCGCCCACCAGAATCGAGATGCACTCAACAGGGAGAACTTGCTCTGCAAGTGCAAAGAGCCCCAAGGCCAGAAGCCATCATTGGGGGCGGTGAGGGCTCAGCACCCGGACTAATTCCCTCTCTGCTCTCTCCTCCCTTTCCTGCAGTCCCTCCCCTACCTCAGGGTCAAGTTCTGTTTTCCCATCAGCTTTTCCTCCCAACACCCTTCAGGGAACCCTCGGAGCTGCAGGGAGTGGGGGCTTTGGAAGCAACTTCTTGGGCACTGAAGATGGCAGAGCATGAGCTGGGCATCACGCCGGTCTTGTCTGCACAGGCAGTGGTGTCCAGGAGCGACCCACTGGGCCTCATCGCCTACCTCAGCCACTTCCACAGTGCCTTCAAGAGCACACCCCACAACCCAGGTGACCTGGAGGGTAGGCAGGTGGGGCAGGCTTGGGGCAAAGAGGTGCATGTGTGGGGAGGGGGAGAGGAAGAGAAAAGAGAGAGGGGGGAGCTCCCCCTACAGGACAGCCTGGGAGAAGTATCCTTTATCCCCATGGGCTGGCACATGGCTGTGCTCTGAGGGCACAATGTTGGCCCCATCCACCCTGACTCTCCCTGCAGGTCCCGTCAGCCAAGGCACTCCGGGCACCGCCAGCGCTGTACTCTTCCTTGGCAAACTGCAGAGGACACTGCAACGGACCCGGGCCCAGGTGGGGAGTCGGGGTGAGGTTGGGCTGGGCAGTGGGCTCCTCCTGGGGGGTTCCTGGGGTGATAGGCCATTCAGGAGGGGGGGAGGGGAAGACTGTGGGGGCAGCCCATGCTCAGAATGCAGGACTTGTTACAGGCAGATGGGGAGGACGCAGGTGGCAAGAAGCCCCGCCTGGAGATAAACACACACGGGTTGGACAGTCCCTTCCACGAGGTACTCTTTCCCACAGCCTGTCCCCCCATGTCTTGCCTCCCATCCCAGGCCCTGTAACCCCCCATCCAGTCTCCCTTCCTGGTCTCACTCCCCTTTCCTTCCGTTCATCTGCACACAAGGACTCCTCAGCTGATCCTGCCCCCCTCCCTCCGGGCATGAGCACTTACCTTTTTAGGTCGAGGCTGACACTCCAGGTACCAAGGAGCCATATGTCCCAGAGCCCAGTCCCCCTGTGACACCCCCATCCGAACCCCAGGAGGTGAGATCAGGGCCCTGTCAGAGGGCTGGGAAGTCAGGGAGGGCTGCCCCAGGGGAAGAGAGGCTCACAGCTGGCCTAGACCCCAGCTGACCTGTGGCCCCGGGGTCGGGCAGGCCAGTGCTGAGGACCTGTGTGCGCTCTGCGGCCAACACCTCTACATCCTAGAACGCCTCAGTGTTGAGGGCCGTTTCTTCCACCGGAGCTGCTTCCGCTGCTGGGTCTGTGAGGTCACACTGTGGCCAGGGGCCTACGGGCAGCACACAGAAGATGGTGAGTGGACCTGGGAGGCGTTTGGAGGGACTCTGGGTCTAGCCTTGCCTGGGGGGCCGGGACTTGAAGGTGGTGGGGAACTGGGGTGCTGGGCATGAGGGAGACACAGGCCGAAGGTGCCATTTTCTTCCGCTGAGCTCAGGGTCTTCTCTGTCCCCTCCAGAGCCTCAAACGTGGGTTCATGGGAACCAGGAGGTTAGTTTAAATTCACCAGCACATGCAGAGTCTTATTGGCCCCCCATCCCTCTGATAAACTTGAGTATCTGGGTACTGGGCTGCCTACATCTGAGGCCTCCTCCCCACTCTGACCTTCCCAGGACATTTCTACTGCCTCCAGCACCTACCCCAGCCAGGCCACAAAGAGGACAGTGGCCACAGAGGTCCTGCAAGTCAGGTAACAGCTGTGAAAGTGTGTGATGGGGGTGGGGAGCGACAAGGGCGCTCCATTCCCAGCAGACTTTGCAGACCACTTCACTGAGGTCCTCCATGTTGCTGTAAGCTCCAGCATGGCAGGACTTTTAGTCCTGTTTTACTTACTGATACATGCCAAGTACCCAGAACACTGTCCGACCGTAAATGGCACTGTTCAGTAAATGGCATTAAGTGAACACCAGGGCCCACACATGACTAAAGGGGCAGCCTCCACCCAGGATGGCAGGTCACTGACCAGAACACACGGTGGCTCTTCTAGGACCTTCCCACACCAGGGGAGAATAACATGCCATCAGGACCCTCACCTCCCACAGCCCCCCAGGAGGAGACCGGTCCCGTCCCAAGCCCCAGCCAGCCCACCCGTCGGCTGATCCGCCTCTCCAGTCCAGAACGCCAGCGGTTATCCTCCCTTCATCTCACCCCTGACCCGGAAATGGAGCCACCACCCAAGCCCCCACGAAGCTGCTCTGCCTTGGCCCGCCAGGCCCTGGAGGGAAGCTTTGTGGGCTGGGGGGTGCCAGTCCAGAGCCCTCAAGGTAGCTGCCGCCCAGGGTGGGGTGGGGCTGGGCGGGTGGTATTCCGATTCCTGGATGGGGGTGCTGGGGGTGGGAAGGGAGGTCGTGCAGATCCCAGGCCATGTCTCCCGCTCTCTTCAGTTCTTGCAGCTATGGGGAATGAGGAAGAAGAGAGTCCGTCCTCCAGTGAAGAGGAAGCAGAGGAAGAGGAAGATGTGCCTTTGGACTCAGACGTGGAACAAGTGAGTAGGAAGAACACGGCCACCTCTTCTGCCCAAGCCAGCATGCATCCTGCTCCCTGCTCCCGCCCCGGGAGAAACCCACAGTACGCAGGCTCCTCTGAGGCCAAACGTCTCTGAATGTCTTCTCATCCAGTCTGACTCTTTGAGGTTTCTAAGCCTCCATCTTTTCTTTCAGCACTTACCCCACTTCCAGCCCAGGGTCTTTCTGGTCTCTTCCAAATAGAGCTTCCCCAACCCCTATCCACCCATCCCTGCCACAGGTTCTGTGGAACTTGGTCAAGAATTCAGGCCCCATGAACAATTACCCAACGTGGCGTAGGACTCTGTTGCGCCGCGCTAGGGAGGAGCAGATGAAGCGGTTCTGCAAGGCTCAGGTGCGGACCAGGGGTTCCTGGAAGTTCTAATGGGGTCGCAGGTCTGAGATGGGGGATCAGAGTTCCCCTAGGGCTCTGTTCTCAAGCAATCCACAGACACCCCCCCGCCGGGCCTCCTGTCTTGTCCTACTCAGACCATCCAGCGGCGACTAAATGAGATCGAGGCTGATCTGAGGGAGCTGGAGGCCAAGGGCACGGAGCTGGAGCTGTCCTTGAGAAGCCAGAGCAGTGAGTGAAGACAGGGATGGACAAGCTAGGACACCTGCCTCCCAGCTGGGTGTTCCACCCCCAGCAACTCCCCTTAACCACTGGGTCTCGGCCCACAGCCCCACTCCTCATGCCCATGACTCCTGATCCCTGCTGGAGGCCTCCTGACCACCCTCTGCCCTGCTTCCTTCTTATCAGGTTCCCCTGAACAGCAAAAGGCGCTCTGGTTGGAACAGCTGCTACAGCTCGTTCAAAAGAAAAACACCCTGGTGGCCGAGGAGGCTGATCTCATGATCACGTAAGGGGTGTCTAGGTTGGGGAGTGGGGGCACAGTGGCAGGTAAGCAGGGCCCCAGCCAGGTCCTTGGGGGCCCTGGACACTGGTGCCCTTTCTCTTCATTCCCTCCACAGGGTGCAGGAACTGACCTTGGAGGAGAAACAGTGGCAGCTGGACCAAGAGCTACGAACCTACATGAACCGGGAAGGTAGGTGGGATGTGGGAGAGGTAGAAGCTGGAATCGGCCCCAGCCTCGTGATCTCAGATACTGCCCAGGCAACAGGCCTCCAGTTCAAGCACCTCCTGAATTGCAGGAAGCCAGAGGATGGGGCTCCAAGACCCTACTCGGCGCCTTCAGTTCAGTCAGAGCTGTGCAGTTGGGCTTTTGCACAAGATTTCCTTTATAAATGGTTTTGCTACTAAACAAAACTAGGAAACCATTACTGTTAATAAACCAAATTCACAGAGGAGAAAACCACCAGGGCTGTAGAAGTCACAGAGGCCAGGATTAGGCTCTGCTTCTCCTGCCTCCTCGCCCAGTTTTTTTGTTTACTAAGCTTCATCTCCTTCCCTTCAGAAACTCTAAAGACAGCTGCTGATCGGCAGGCTGAAGACCAGGTCCTGAGGAAGCTGGTGGATGTGGTGAACCAGCGAGATGCCCTCATCCGCTTCCAGGAGGAGCGCAGGCTCAGTGAGCTGGCCTCTGGGCCTGGGGCCCAGGGCTAGAAGAGGGTGGGGCTGTCTGTTTCTTCCTCTGCAAGGAGACCACCTCACCCCAGCAGAGTGCCACCCCACTCATCTGGGCTGCCCAGGAGAGGCCTAACTATTCATAATAAAATTTCTACCCCCTATATGGGACTATGGCTGCTGTGCAGGGAGGGCAGATGTGTAGGAGCCTGAAGGTCTACACTGACAGTCATTTCTGACCCCTGGCCCTAATCACTGCCTCTACAAGGAAGAAGGCAAGAACCACAGAGGCATCAGGCTTTATTGTTCCTCAGCTCTGTCCCCCTCCTGCTGCCCCAGGAGCAAGGCTTGCTCGGACTCTGGACTCAGGTCCTGGGTCTCCCTTGCCCTTCCCAGCACATGCTGGAGCTCGGCCCGGACCCTACACAAACTCTTGGCCTCCTGCATGTGGAAGAGGTAGAATGCTCCTGCCCCCAGCACCAGTCCTACATTGGGGGTCCAGAGCAGTATGGCAATTTCCTTGATCCCTCCTCCAGCAGCCAGGGCACACAGCAACACCAGGAGAATCAGCCCCAGACCAATCACATAGCCAGCGATGGTGGCCCACCAGCGAGCCTGAGCCAGGCCCTGGTCCACCTCTGTCCAGGCCTCTCTCAGCACATTAATCAGTGGTGACCTCTCTGCTGGTCCTATAACAAGGCAGGGCAGGGGAATAGGAGAGAGAGGGTCAGAGAGGAGGAGCTGCCCTGTGGTGGGGAAGGGCCGAGGGAAAGGATGGGGATGACTCACCATGGGTAGGGCTGGGGTTGTGCTGGGGGGGGCTGTGTCTCACACACAGAGTAGCCATCAGGGCCTCATGATCAGAGAGGGGGGTGCCACTGTGAGGATCACTGCCTGTAGTAGTTTTCAAAGTCTTACAGGAGATGTATAGCCCAGATACCGCCTAGGAAAGGGGCCAGAGAGAACCTACTATTTGAGGATGTCTTCTCAGAGAAACAGCTTCTGGTTACACCATTCTCCAGTCATCAGGGATGTAAAACTAGACTAGTTAGGCAAAGGATTATCACAGGCTGGTGAGAGACAATGAGACACAGTGGATGAAGGGAGGTTGCAGGGGGAGCCTGACCTTATAAAGCACATAGTCGATGCGGATGCCCACGGGGAATTGCTCCAGCTCCCGCTGGTTGACGTAGCAGTTCTCAGGCACCATCGTACAACCTTCTTCAGAGCCCTAGATGAGTGCTGGTTTGAATGAGGATGTGGGGGAAGGGGGAGGGTGGGGGTAGGGAAATAATCAGGCAGGTCCTCACCTTGAAGTCCCGGGTCTCAAGAAAGGCATCATGCAGCCCCGTCCATTCCTTCAGCAGGCGGCAGCCCAGGTCTTTTGGGTGCAAGTTGAGGTCCCCACATAATAGAACCACATCAGCTTTCTTGGATGTGTGGCTGCAGAAACCAAGATGGTGAGGCAGGAATGCTTCTCTCACTAGCTCTGCCCTAAAAGTGGGGCCTTAGCCATCCCTCAGTCCCTGGGCCCCATCCCACTTCCCCTGTCAAGCCCAGGCTCACACACTGGATGAACTGGGCCAGTTCCCAAGCTTGGGCCACACGATGTGCTAAGTAGATGTCCTTCTGTCGACTGTACTCGGCATGGAGCTGAGCAAGATAGATGAGATTATAGCAGATGAGACTGAGGGTCCCAAGAGCAGCTGTACATCAAGTTTGTGCCTGTCACCTGGCATGGTGTTTGGTAAAATATACGTGAACCTTGCCTCCTGGCCTAAGGAGATCCAGCCCCCGCATCTCATCCCATGGCAGCCCAGCTAGAGGAGTCCCATCTCTCCCTCCCAGGACCATGTTGCCTGTCCCACCCTAAGCACTGCCGGTTTCACTCACATGGGTCACGTAGGCATTGAGCACCAATCCACTTAGATGGAGCACCAGCAGCCCCACAGCTTTCCCACAGAACCAGTCACCATGGTGGACCTGTAGGCAGAAGAGGGCAGGAACTCAGGGCACAGCTACCCCTTTCTGCCCCTCTCCTGCAGCCAGCCCTAGGCTACCTCGGTTACCATGTGTTAGTGGTGGATGGTGAAAGAGGTCAGAGAGCAGACTCACCATGTAAGGATAGCCATTGAGGGTGAAGACGTGCTGGGTGAATTCCTGGATTGGGTGTTTGGAGAAGACACAGAGACCACTGCCAATGATGCCACTGAAAACCAAGCCCTGATCAGTAACCAGAAAAGCAAACAAAGAAATCTCCCCCTAGGCGTCTTTCCCTTCTTATCAGCTACCTTCTCCTCTCTGCCCCTGGCACCACCCCAGAAGGAAACTCAAAGCATCAGCTGTTCTGGGGCTGATAGGACGCCCTGATAATAAGTCTTGAGAAGAGCTGAAGAACTAGCTCTTCCTCCTTCTGCCTCTTCCTGCTCCCACACTCAGAGAAGAGGAGCCTGGGCGGGGTTGGGGTGGGGATAGGCTGCAGGCAGCGTAGGGAAGGGCAGGCAGGGCCAAGAGCCTCCAGGTCTGAGGCCAGGCGGCTCCTCACCTCCTGAAGTAGTGTGCAGCTGGGTAGGTGGGCAACAGCTTCTGCCTCAGGTACTGGAAATCCTGCTCACTCCACACCTGAGGAATGGGGTCAAGATGCTGGCCCGGCCCTTCCCCGGGGAGAAAGACCCGCTAGCACCCCCAGCCGCCCCCTCGGGCCAAGGTTCCACAATAGTTCCGCCCGGCCCCACCTCCTCCAGCAGAACAAGGTCGAAGCTCTCCATGTTCAGAAAGTCTCCCAGGCGCTTGACGCGGTCGGCCCGGTGCTTGCTCAGGAAGGGAATGCCCCTGAGAACCAGAAGGGCAGGGAGGTGACGGCGGGGGTGGTCGGCGCTCCGGGAAACATCGGAGCTGGGGCGAGGTGCGCGCTGTCTCCATACCCGGAGGCTGCAGCGCAGGGGAGAGCCGAGCCCCGGATGTGAGGGAGGTCCCAGGCCCGGGGCGGCGGGCGCACTCACCAGCAGTTGAGGTTAAAGATCTTCAGTCGCAGGGAAAAGGTGGGCTTCATGGCGAGGGCACTGGGGGGCGCGGGACGGCTCCGCAAAGGCAGCGCGGTGCGGCCCGAGGCGGGCGAGCTGGCCGGGCTCTTCGAGGGGTAAAGGGCACAGGTGGTCGCCCCGCCCTCGCGCTCCTGGGAAGGCCGCGGCCGCGAGGCCCGCGCGGCCTGGGACGGCCTCCCGCGTTACCCGGGCAACCGGCCGACTGGCCCCAATCTAGCTGCGCGCCAACCCGGAAAGGCGATCTGCGGCGAAATCGGGCGCAGATGAGAGTCCGCTGCCGCGCGAGAGGAGGTCCCGCGGAGGACCCTAGGCGGGGGTCGGGGCGGGGTCCTGGAGGAGGCCCGGGCAGGCGGCAGACCGGGCTGAGTCGTGTGGGACGTAGGCTCCCGGTTCCTCTTCGCTCGCCGCTGGGGGCGGGAGCCCAGGCGTCCCCTCTAGCCTCGCAGGCGGCTCACCAGCAACAGGAGCAAAGTTGAGGAAACGCCGGGCCCTAACGCCTCGCCCCGCCCTCTTCCTCCCGGCGGGCGGCGGGGGCGGGGCCGCGTGGTTGCCCTGGCGACACGCAGTGTTTGTGCTCCAAGGAGTCCTCGCGCGCTGCCATGGCTAGCCAGCGGCTTTCGGTCCCCTGCAGCTCGCAGTTGCCGCCCGAGCAGCCGCTGCAGGTGAAGGTGGTGGGGCTCTTCAAAAGCTCTAGCTTTCAAGTTGCGAAGAGCACCGCTGAGGTAACCGCGAAGAAACCGCAAGTGTGGGCGGCCGGTCCGGCTTCTGTGTCTAGCGCCTTCTCGTGGCGGGGCTTCAGGATCGGGGAGGGGAGGTTCTGGCTGATGTGGACAGGAGCGTGCAAAGGCAGGTGCGGGTACTGGCGGGAGTTCCACCTCGAGAAGGGCTACCTTTAAAGGGAGATCGGAGCGAAGGAAGCGTTCAGGACCTTGCTGGGAATAAAGGTGATTCCTTCCTCTAAATTACCACACATTTTATTCCACGGTAAAAAAAAATTTTTTCTTTTATGGTTGCAGCTTCAGGAGCTTGCTTCCATCGGGTTCTTAACCCACTGTGCTGCGGGAGGAACTCCTCCACATTAATTTTTAATTGAAATTATAGATTTTAAAACTTTGTGAAAGAAAATGGTACCCCGTAAGCGGCTGATTTTTTCAAATCCCACCCCAAGTAATTTTTGAAAACTATTCATTTGGGAAGGGATGAGTTTTTTCCCCCTGTAAATTTTCTATAACAGTCAGGGCCATTCCATTGAAGGTGCTTAAGGGATTTCTTTTTTTTGGTCTTTTTTTTTTTGGCATTTCTTGGGCCGCCCCCGCGGCATATGGAGGTTCCCAGGCTAGGGGTCTAATCGGAGCTGTACCCACCAGCCTATGCCAGAGGCACAGCAACGCAGGATCCGAGCCGCGTCTGCAACCTACATCACAGCTCACAGCAACGCCGGATCGTTAACCCACTGAGCAAGGGCAGGGATCGAACCCGCAACCTCATGGTTCCTAGTCGGATTCGTTAACCACTGCGCCACGACGGGAACTCCAGGGATTTCTTAACAAACAACCCACAAATGCTTTGGAGAATCCAGACATTTCTTTGTAAACATGTGGAATGATGTCAAAGGAAAAACACTTTAATTGGAAGAATTTGGCTAGGTCAATAATGCTGCACCACACCTGTAACCGAATGCAGCAGAAATGCAGAAATGTATGAATTACTGAAATGTCAAATTCAGCACGTCTTTGGGGTTTGCTCCAGAAATGCCGCTGTAAGATTATGCCAAGCTTCTATTCTTCAAAGCCTCATTAGACTCCAGAACAATGCCTTCTTCATGTTTGTTATCTCCCAAAGTACCCAGCTGGATACTTGACACAAAATGTTCCCAAATAGAAGAAATCTTAAGAATTCCTACCTTCTTGCCTGCTCCAAGTCCACCGCGTTAAAGTCTGTATTTACATTAAATCAGGAAATAGTAACTAATTTGTGCGAAATCAGTAAAGTTTATATCCAGATGAAGAGAATATGTGATAAGAAGTCTAAAAACCAAATGTTGATCATTTAAAATAGAAATTATGGACTGTGTTAGCTGGGTTGATAGGATGAGCAAAGTTTTATGGCCCAAGTTGTATTTAATGGAGCTTGAGGGATTTTTTTTCCCTCATTTTTTCTTAGCTCCTTTTGCGAAGGATGTTTTCTCCAAAAAAAAAAAAAAAATTATGAATACCAGAGTTCCCTCATGGCTCAGCAGGTTAAGGATCCAGCACTGTTACAGCTATGGCATGGGTTCAATCCTTGGCTAGGAACTCCTGCATGTCGTGGGCACTGCCAAAAAAAAAAAAGGCCAAATGTTAACTTTTCACTCTCTTAAGCTTTTGACTACTGTAGCTTGAATATGAAAACATATCAATGTAAATTCAGTTCTGTTTTTTTTTTTTTTTCTCTTTTTTTTGTCTTTTCTAGGGCTACACCCTTGGCATATGGAGGTTCCCAGGCTAGGGGATGAATAGGAGCTGTAGCTTCCGGCCTACACCACAGCCACAGCAACTCAGGATCCAAGCCGTGCCTGCGACCTACACCACAGCTCACAGCAATGCCGGATCCTTAACCCACTGAGCAAGGCCAAGGGATCGAATCCCCAACCTCACGGTTCCTAGTCGGATTCTTTAACCACTGAGCCACAACAGGAACGCCCAGTTAGTTCTATCTTAATAAAAGATTCTTGAATATATTCCCAAAATGATCATTTGTGAGCAATCCCCAAGCCTAATTAACTGACAAAGATTTAGATTTATAAAGAGTAACTAAGTATTATGTAATGTAGTCCATTCTGAAACAAACATTAAATTATGAAGAAAGTATGATTAAATACGCTTAATTTGAAAACCCTTGGGCCTAATAGTTATTCCAAGTGGCCACTTAGTTAGAAACAGCAGTCAGCCTGCACAGCAGTCAGCTCACCTCAGACAGCACAGAATTAAGAAAAAGGACACATCAGCTGGGGGTGGGTATAGCCGACTAAGACGGAAATGGTGGGATTGCTTTTGCCTTCTTCTGTCACCCCTGCTGCCAAGGCAGGGTGCACTCCTGTGCTGGCTTCTCCCCCTTGGAGTATCCACCCTTGATGAAGCATGCCTGGCCAGTGTCTCCTTAGACCACGATGGAGGCAGCCAGCTGCCCTGCTGGTTCATTTACTCCTCACACTCGCTTAGGAAAGTGAGGCCTTACTGTTACTGCCTCAACTGCCTTCTCTTGCTTTATGAGAAGGTAAAGTGTAACCTAACAGGAACCAAAACTTTTTTTTTCCCGACAGATATTGTTAACAGGTGAGATTTTTTTCTGATTCATACAGACAAAACAAAATATGTTATATCAATAGAGGCTCAACATCTAGACCAAAACATATTTAATATTTACTTCTCTTCTTTCCAATGAGTATAACCACAACAATATCCTTTTGGTCATTCTCCTTTTGTCAGTGAATTAAAGCAACATTTCTTCATTTTATTAAAAATATCCATAGAGAGGTTCCCATTGTGGCTCAGCGGAAATTAATCTGAATAGCACCATGAGGACACAGGTTCGATCCCTGGCCTCACTCAAAGGGTTAAGGATCAGTGTTTCCGTGAGCTATGGTGTAGGTATTGGATGCGGCTCAGATCTGGTGTTGCTGTGGCTGTGGCGTAGGCCAGTGGCTACGGCTCTGATTGGACCCCAAGCCTGGAAACTTCCATATGCCTCAGGTACAGCCCTAAAAAGACAACAACAACAACAACAAAAATCCATAGATCCACTGAGGTTTTGTAAGAGTTCAGAGAAAAACTTGTGCTAAAAGAACATGACAGATGACAAAACTACTGGCTACACTCAGTAGCTCCGTGTGGATGGTCCACAGTGCACCAGATGTTGAGGCCAGTGGGAAACTAAGATGTAGTCTTTGCCCTCAAGGAGCTTTTTTCTCTTCAGATAAGAGACAAATAAGTGTAGCCTGGGGAGGGGACTCAGTAGAGGTGAGCACAGGGGCCTCTGGGAACCGGCAGGGGGGCTTCTTAGCCAGATTGTGTGGCCTGGATGTACATTGCATAAAACTTCTTGGAGACCCCATAAAAATTGGGAATGATTTCTACTTTAAAAGAGAATTTGCTGTAAAATAATGATTCTGTTTTGAAACCTAGAGTCTGAAGAGAAATTATCCATCCAAATTTGAAGATCCTATAATAGTTCCTGTTCAAGAATTTGCATGGGATCAGTATCTACAGGAGAAAAAAAGGGTAAAGGATATTGGGGCTGTGGGAAATAAGCAGACCTTTGCCTGAATTATCTACCTATGCATTGTTCTGGAAAAAACTGAAGCAGTGATTTTAATGCAACCAGATTTTATTTCTCTAATTATGTACCTTTCCTAAATTATTTCACATTTTACCAGGCTGATTTTAAGAGAAAATAAACATTGACAGGATTTTCTTTTGGAAGGCATGTGATAAAGGTGAGCTTTAAACTCTCAATGCTGTTATTTACTCCTGCTCATGGCAACCCTCTTTCTCTGCGTATCACTTACTCATACTTCCTATGACACTGTGGCACTCGGTTTCTGTGGCCTGGCACTCCTGTTGGCCTTAACTCTGGAAGGTTTTGATGGTGCCAAGCAGACAGAGCAGGGGGGCGTCGTGGGGCTGTTGCCTAGGGGAGCTCTGACGGCAGGCACCAACCTCCCCCAGGGGAGCCTTGTCCTAATTCAAGCTCCCTTCTCTGCGTCCTCTCTGTAACAGGTCCCTTCGAGATCCCCAGGCCCTAAGGCCAGCAGAACTTATCCAGGGATGGTGGACTGATTTCCTCTTGGATGCCAACCCTGGTTAGTAGTTCACTGCCTGGAATATGTGATCTGAAGGATTCTAAGGTGGCATCCTGGCTCAGATATAAATCATGTTGGGGGGCAGGCTGGAATGGGTCCACCTATCTTTCCTTTCTTTCCTCCTCCACCCTCACATCCTGGATACGTGTCCTCTTAATCTCTTCAGCCTGCTTTTCACCCCTGGCCCAGTCCTGGTGTCCCCTGTCCCACCCCATCTCTCAGTGGCTGATGAAATCCCATTTCCCCTGTCCAAAGCAATTTTGGTTGTTCTGTGCCTGGCTGCACAAGGATGTCCTGTGATCTTGTGGTTCTCAAGACTGCTTCACTCTACTGGGTAACATAAGCAGTACAAGACTGAGTCAAGAATACCATTTGAGTCTCATACCATTTTCATAGCCACAATACATTTTCATTGGCACCAGAGCAAACACTTACCTATGGTGCTTATTATGTGCTGGACACTATTCTAATGAGTTCTATCAATAGTAACTCTAATCATTACAATGACTAGAGTGACTCATAGTCCTGATTTGCCTTGATATGAGGGGTTTGCTGGGATGCAGGAATTTCAGTGCTAAAGCTGGGATAGTCCTAAGCAAACCCAGACAATTGGGCACCCTAATGGAAAACAACGTTTTTCTCAATTTTTATCATCAGACTTCCTATACTGCCTGTCTTATCGTGCTCTCCACCTACCAACTGGAGACCTGTGCTTTCATGCTTTGTGGTCTGCACACATTCCTCGTCCGCGTTCCCACCATACTCTCTGAAAGACTGGCATGGATTCCATTTCACAGCCTGCAGTCTGGGGGCTGACCTTGAGATGTTTTGTGTTCTCTTCCTCCTGCGTTTCCCATGGCGCCTTCATGAACAAGGCTTCCTACGTCATCACTGCTGCTGTTTCCCATATATCCTTTCCTCCTATCTTTCCTTTCTTCCCTCCCCCGCCCTCATATCTTGGGTATGTGTCCCCTTAATCTCTTCAGCCAGTTTTTTTGTCCTCCGTCTACATAAACATAGTCTTCCATGTAGTGCTTATAACACATCTGAGGTTAGTCTGGGCTGCCCTTACACTTCAGGAGAACATAATACCACCCCTGAAGGATGGCTTCAGAGCCTTTGGGAAGGCCTCTCTCCCCCCCCAAAAAAGGCAGCATCATACACCTTCAGGCTGGAAAGTTCTAGAAACCATTGCGTCCAGCCTGCCATCTTGAGGCAGGAGAGGAGGGCTCCTCATGTACATAAGACACAGGGACAAGCATTTAATCTTTAGCCTGCAGGGGTTCCTGTTGTGGCGCAGTGGAAATGAATCTGACTAGGAACCACGAGGTTGCAGGTTTGATCCCTGGCCTCGCTCAGTGGGTTAAGGATCCCGGCGTTGGCATGAGCTATGGTGTAGGTTGCAGACACAGCTCGGATCTGGCATTGCTATGACTGTGGTGTAGGCTGGCAGCTGAAACTCCAATTCGACCCCTAGCCTGGGAACCTTCATACGCCGCAGGTACGGCCCTAAAAAAAAAAAAAAAGAAAAAGAAAAAAAAAAGACAAAAAAGACAATCTTTAGCCTCCAAATAAAGTGTATCCGCTACTACATTTCTCCTGCTGGGCTAAAATACTCAGCTAAGCTAAATTAAGCTTTTCCTCCCCTTTTTAAAGTTTTGTGTCCTATAAAATGTGAGAACCTAGATAAATTTTAAGCTAAAATTTAAGCTTTTCCTCCCCCTTTTAAAGGTTTGTGTCCTGTAAAATGTGAGAACCTAGATAAATTTAAACATTCCAGGGAGTACTGACCGATTGGCCCTCTTGGTGACTGACAGGCCAGCACGAACAAGTTTAGGGAGGGAGGGATTGGAAGTGAGCTCCTGAGTGGAGCTGGGAATGGAGCATGTTGGCAGCTGAAGGCAAATCATTCCCCAAACCAGCATTTCTCCATCTGTGGTCTCCAGACCACCAGCAGGAGCATCTCGTGGGATGTTGTTAGAAATGCAGATTCTCAGGCCCTATCCTAGAATCAGAAGCTTGAGGTGGGGTTTGGGAACCTGCAATTCTGAATGCCCAGATGATGGAGAACAGCTGGAGAACAGCTGTCCCAGATGATGCATGGTTTGGCCAGGACAGTGGCCGCACACTGGGGTTTGGGAGGTTGGCTGTCGGTGCCGAGTGGATGAAAACACTAACGCATTCATTTTGAGGGGCTTGGGACTGAAAAGGGTTAAGGAAGGGGAAGTCTCTTCCTCATGACCCCTGGCATGCCCTGCCAACCCCTGCTGGCCCTTGGGGGCATTTCCTCACCTGGTCTGATTCCCCCCGTCAGCAAAGTGTTCTTTCCATCCTTGGCATGGAAAACCATGTCTCACTTAGGACCCCAAACAAGGAGGCACACAGTAAAATGCGCTTCAGAAATGAAGCTAGAGGACGTCATTTTGTTTGCAAATTAGTATAGCAAGTATGCTATGCGTGCACTTATTACCAGATTTCCATCTATTTTCTAAGAATTTGCCATTTTAAAGATTTTTAGGTCACTTTTTGATTTAAGCAATGTCAGATTCTTGAAAATGTTCTTAAATTCCTTTTGAGAGCAAACTTCTGAAAGATGGCAAAAAAAACCTTTTTTTAGGCTTCAGCTCTAGCACTGATTCCAAGCTCTGGCTTGGGTGTTTAGCAGAGTTCCCACCCTCCCCACCCTCACTACATTCTTTTTGGTCCTTTTCCTTTACAGGAACTTAAAAATGAAATCTGGGAATATTCTTCCTATGTGATGTGTTTTATTAATGATCAGCTCCTGGGTGATGCACTTGATCTTCAGAAATGGGCCCACAAGGTGTGGGATATAGTTGATTTTAAGCCCCCTGCACTTTATGAAGCACTTACTTTGGATTATTCCACCAAATTCTTAAGAGACACCAAGGCAAGTTATACTCATTTTTAAGCAAAAATAGTGGAATCTTTGAGCTGTTATACTGATTACCTAGCAAAGGCAATATGAAAGAGTAGGCTAGGTTTTGAGTTCTCAATGACCTGTTGCAGAGGATTATAATGTGGCAGGGTTTGGCCTCGGGGTGTGTAAAGCAAGACTACCTCATAGGAGGCAGACGTTACAGGAAGAAGAGCATCCTTGTTCACACATTTCTACTCCCCACTAGAAGCTCATATGTGTTAATTATCATCCACTTTAAAATATAAAGGACCCCCACCCCCACACGCAAGAAGGTCAAGCCTATCCTTCATCCACCGTTAGCATGAAATATTTTAATTAATATTTTCTAACACCTAAATGAGAGCTACTGCACTAAGAGAAGGGAAAGTTTGCAAGGGAAGGTGACATTTTAAAGCATGACACATGGTGGGCAAGAGCAGGACTACAAGTATGGCATCCGGGAGGTTTCTGGTGGCCAGGGACAGTCATGAAGCTTGAGGTTGAGAGAGTAAGTGACAAACATCAGGGTGGAATGGCAACAGAGGTAGAAGAACTTTGTAATTTTGCTCTGAAACCTTGTTTTAGCAAGCTACCACATGCTGAGAATCACTGCCAGCCCATGGTGGCCTGTGCCCACAGAAGGACCTGTGCCAGGGTCTGAGCTGTGCAAAGGCAAAAGACCTTATCTTGTTTCATCCTTGTTCAACCACTGTCTCAAGGAGAATCTGCAACATAGGAGGTGCACAGTGAATATCTGGCTGAACAAACAACACATTTGGAAAATGCATGAAACTCTGGGGTGTGAGAAGGAATTTAATGTTTATAGCAGTTCATTCCCAAAGGGACAGGATTCGAGAAGTACATAGTGTACTCTGGGAATGGCAGAGGACAGCAAGGAGGCAAGAATTAGTGGGAAAGGACTGGGAAAATGAGTGTCAGTCAGGATTCTTGGTGCCAAGAGTACCAAGCTTTTCTGATTAACTTAAGGAGAAAAGGTATGTATTGAAAGGATGTTGGTAACCTCACAATTGACAGAAAAGCTGGAGAAGCAGTTTTGGAAATCAGGCAGGAACTAAGGGAGGCCTGGTAGCAGGGAAGCCTGGCCAGAGTCACGTCCTAGGAACACAGAGCTAGGATGCCACCATGAGTGCCCCCTGGCCTTGGGTCACACTGCCGCCACTTTCACCGAGTGAACATGACTTCTGTCCTTGGGTATGTGTCATTCCCCGGAGATCCAAGGCCCTAGGCAGGAGCAACCTGACTAGTCGAGCCCAGGTTATATCTCCACACCCTGGCTCTCACAGGGCAGGGAGAGAAAGAAGTTCAGCAGAGGCTGGCGCAACCCTGTGGGGAGCTTCCCAAATAAGAAAGGTGCTTTGATGTTAAAACAACAAATACAGATCCACTAAAGAAGGGTTGAACTTATTGTCTACTCTTAACCGAGGACTCGGAGTTTATCCAGAAGGAAGCAAGCCAACAGAACTCTTCACCAAGATGTCAAAGATAACATAATCTTCTTTGCTGTTTTGGAAAAACCTTCAGGACTGTGCCCACGCAGGGTGGAGTGGGAAAAGCTTGGTGGCAGGGCAGCCATTTGGAAAGCTACAATAGAAGTGTGGGCTGGAAATACAGCCTGAATTAGTGGCAGTGAGCAGAGAGGATGCAGATTCCAGAGAAAATGCTTGGATTTTTTGCACATAGATTTCTTGTGCTGAGAAAAACCCAGGGATTCAAGCGTACCTCTGGTATGGAATGATATAGTAGATAATTAGGTTTGGATGCTAGGGGACTTTATCTTGTGTTACAGTTACTTGCTTTCTTTTCATTTGAATTTTTAGAATTATCTACCCTTGACAAGCAGATAAAGATAATATACTGGTGCCCAGGGAAGGTGAATGATGCCTGAATGGACTTACTCATATCAGAAGTTAATCATGATTTATAATACGTCCTCTTTTTCCTTCTAAGCCTGAGAAATTTACTACATCATGCCTCATATTCTAAAATTTTAATGGTCTCTTATAATTAAGAACCTGAAGTAGAGCAGCTGAGAGGCACAAACGATTATAACTAGTATGAATGTAATGCTTCATTCCTGGGTGCCAGATATTACACATTATTTCAGTCTTTTAATTAAAAAAAATGCTCAGAGTGACATAAGATAATAATAATACATTCAAAAGTGATTTCATTTATGCCTCCTAGATTGATAAGAAATAGGGCAGGGAAAATTATGTACCTGTTAAATTAGGCAGCATTTTTATGTATGAGAATGGTGCTTAAGAGTTGAAATGTATTCCATTAGATGTGTTCTTCTCTCTAAATGAATGCTACTTTGATGGAAAATAGTGTTTGCATTTTGGATGCCTCTTTGTAGGTCTAGACAAGCGTTCAAAAATGTTAGTTGTCTCTACCAAAAAGGATGTCAGTTGAAAACAAGAGCTGGGGGCATCTAGGAGTGTGAGGACATGAATGAAATAATTAATAAGCACAGCATCAGTCTCATATACTGCTTTCTTTCTTTCTTTCATTTGGGTTTCTGTCTGCTGTTCTACTTGGGCAGTTTTCATTATTCTATCTTCCAGGTAGAAGAACTTTTTTGTTCTTCTGCATTATTCATTTGGCTAGTCATTGCCTTTACTTCAGCTTTCATCTCTGCAAATGAATTTTCTAATTTGTCTTGGTTCCTCCTTATAGTTTATAGTTCCTTTTTACCTTTCTGTCAATAGCTTTTCTTAATTCCTTCAGTATTTTCACTATTTCCTTTTTGAACTCAATGTCTATTAGATTGAAGAGGTCTGTTTAATTCTTTCAAGGAAATTCTTTTGATCCTTTAATTGGGAATGGTTCCTCTTCTAATTCATTTTACTTATATTTCTCTTAAAAATGAAAGCAATATAGGAGACCTGCAGGTTCATATAAAGCATGCCAATCTATGCATAACAGGGATCCGAGGAGGAGAAGAAGGAGAAAAGGGGATTGAAAATATATCTAAAATTATGGCGGAAAACTCCCCAAACCTAAAGAAAGAAACAGATATCCAGGTACAGGAAGCACAGAAAGTCACAAAAAGATAAACCCAAACAAACATACACCAAGATATATTATAATAAAAATGGCAAAAGGTGAAGAGAGGATTCTAAAGGCAGCAAGAAAAGAACAAAGAGGTCATTACAAGAGAAATCTCCATAAGGCTATCAGCTGATTTCTCTATAGAAACATTGTGGACCAGAAGGAAGTGACAGGATATATTCAAAGACCTGAAAGGGGAAAATCTGTAATCTAGGATACTCTACCCAGCAATATTATCATTTAAAATAGAAGAAGAAATAAAGAATTTCTCAGACAAGCAAAAACTAAAAGAATATAGCAATACTAGATCTGTCCTAAAGGAAATATTGAAAGGTCTTCTCTAAAAAGTAAAGAAGAATTTATATGAAAGAGAAAAATCACAATTGGAAAGTAAATCACTTAAATAAGCCAGTACTTAGATTAAAAAATTTTTTTTGTGAAAGTGATGATAACCACAGTGAACAGCAGAAAGGTGAACATGAAGATGTAAAAGAGGACATCACATCAAAGTCATAAAATGTGGGGGAGGAGTAAAAGAAAATGTAGATTTTTTTTTTCTAGAATGTGTTTGAGCCTGTATGATTACCAGCCTAAAGCAAGTAGATACAGGAAGAGATTAATATACTTAAAAAACAGGGCACCCACAAATCAAAAACATACAATAGATTTATAAAACCCAAAAAGAACATAAGTATAATACACATCATCAAAACACAAAAGGTAAAAAAAAGGGAAAAGAAATATAAAATCAATGGGAAAACAAGGTCCAAAATGGCAATACATGTCAATAATTATCTTAAATGTCAATGGACTACATATACCAATCAAAAGAGACTGAATAAAAAAGCAAGAGCCTACAATATGCTGCCCAAAAGAGGCCCACTTTAGGGAAAAGGATATAGATAGGCTGAAAGTGAGAAGATGGAAAAAGATATTTCATGCAAACAGAAATGATGAAAGTGGGGATTGCAATACTCATATCAGACAAGGCAGACTTTAAAACAAAGGCTATAAAGAAAGATAAAAAAAGGACACTACTTAATGATAAAAGGATCAATACAAGGAGAGGCTATTACACTTATCAATATATATGCACCCAATATGGGAGCACCCAAATACATAAAACAAGTACTAACAGACATAAAAGGAGAAACTGATAGGAATACAGTAACAGCAGGCAACATTAACACCCCATTCACATCAATGGACAGATCTTTGAAAGAAAATAAGGCAACAAAGATCCCAAATGATACAATAGAACAGTTAGACTTAACTGACATTTTCAGGACATTACAGCCTCCCAAAAGCAGAATACACATTCTTTTCAGATGCACATGGTACATTCTCTAGAGCTGACCACATACTATGACACAAAACAAGTCTCAACAAATTTAAGAGTACAGAAGTTATTTCAAGTATCTTTTCTAATCAAAATAGCGTGAAACTAGAAATCAACCACAGAAAAAGAAATTAGAACAAAACAATTACATGGAGACCAAACAACATGCAACTAAAACACCAAGGGGTCAATGATATAATAAATTTAAAAATACCTTGAGGCAAATGATAATGAAAACATGACCATACAAAATCTATGGGATGCATCAAAAGCAGTTCTTAGAGGGAAGGTCACAGTGATACAGGTCTTCTCAGGAAAAAAACAAGAAAAATCTCAAACAACCTAATCTACCACCTAAAAGAATTAGAAAAAGAGCAACAGGGAGTTCTCCTGTCGTGCAGTGGGTTAAGGATCTGGCATCATCATTGCAACAGTTGGGTTTGCTGTGTCATGGGTTCAGTCCCAGTCTGGGAATTTTTGCATTGATATGGCCAAAGAAAAAAGAAAAGAAACAAAATCTAAAGTCAGCAGAAGGAAGGAAATAATAAAGATCAGAGAAGAAATACATAAAATAGAGGTTAAAGAACAATAGAAAAACCAGCAGTTCCCTTGTGGAACAGCAGGTTGAGGATACAGTGTTGTCACTGCAGCCTAGGATCCCTGCTGTGGTGCAGATCTGATCCCTGGCTTGGGAACTTCTGCATGCCTTAGGCACAGCCAAAAAAAGCAAAAAACCAAACCCAAACAAAACACCAAAACAATAGAAGAAAAATCAATAAAACTAAGACCTTGGTTCTTTGAAAGAGTAAACAAAATTGACGAACATCAGGCCAGGCTCATTGAGAAGAAAAGAGAAAATACCAAAATAAAATAAGAAATAAAAGAGGAAAAATAACAACTGATATTGCAGATATACAAAAACAAAGAATACTATGAACAATTATATGCCAAGTTGGACAACCCAGAAAAAATGGACCACTTTCTAGAAATATACAGCCCACCAAAACTGAATCAAGAAGAAATAGATAACTTCAACAGATCCATCACTAGAAGTGAAATAGAATCTATAATTTAAAAAAAAAAAACAAAAACTCCCTACAAACAAAAGTCTAGGACCAGATGGCTTCAACTGGGCAATTCTACTAAACATACAAATAAGAATTTATACTGATCCTTCTCAAACTCTTCCAAAAGACTGAAGAGGAAGGAACACTTGCAGAAACATTCTATGAAGCCACCATCACCCTGATACCAAAATCAAAGACACTACCAAAAAAGAAAATTATAGGCCAATATCTTTGATAACTAAAGATACAAAAATGTCAACAAAACATTAGCTGAAGATAAACTGAATCCAACAACACATAAAAAAGATTATAAACCACAACCAAGTTGGATTGACTTCAGGGTCACGAAGATGGTTCAACATATGCAAATCAATCAATGTCATATACCACATAAACAAAAAATCCACAGTGATTATCTCAGTAGATGTAACAGAAAACATTTGATAAAATTCAACATCTATTCATGATTAAAAAAAAAAACCCTTACAAAAGTGGGTATAGAGGGAATATATAAAACAATATATAAATAAATAAAGGCTATTTATGACAAATCCACAGGCAATATAATACTTGGTGGTGAAAAGGTAAAAGACTTCTTGCTAAAATCTGGAACAAGACAAGGATGCCCACTTTCACCACTTCTCTTCAACATAGTTTTAGAAGTCCTAGCCACAGCAACCAGGCAAGAAAAATAAAAGGTATTCAGATTGGTAAAGAAGAGGTAAAATTTTAGTCATTATTCACAGATGACATGATACTATCTATAGAAAACCCTAAAAATTCCACACGAAACTACTAGAACTGATAAATTCAGCAAGGTAGCAGAATAAAAGATTAGCATATAGAAATCAGTTGTATTTCTTTACACCAGCAATGAAATATCAGAAAGGGAATATAAACAAACAATCCCTTTTAAAATTGAATTAAAAAAAAAAACACTTAGGAATAAATCTCACCAAAGAGGTTAAAGACTTAAATGCTGAAAACTACAAAACATTAATAAAGGAAACTGAAGATGAGTCTAAGAAATGGAAAGATATCCCATGCTCTTGGATTGGAAGAATTAATAGTGTTAAAATGGCCATACTACTCAAAACAATGTACAGGTTTAATGTAATCCTTATCAAATTACCCATGACGTTTTTCACCAAACTAGAACAAATAATCCTAGAATCTAAAAGGAACCATAAAAGGCTCAGAATTGGCAAGCACTCCTAAGGAAAGAGAACAAAGCAGGAAGCATAACCCAGACTTCAGACAGTACCACAAAGCTACAGTAATCAAAACAGCATGGTCTTGGCACAAAAACAGACATGAATCAGTGGAACAGGACAGAGAGAAACAAATCCACACACCTATGGACAATTAGTCCTCAAGAAAGGAAGCAAAAATACACAATCAACAAGTTAGGTACTGGGAAAGGCGGACAGCCACATGTAAATCCACAAAGTTAGAACACACCCTCACAACCACCATACACAAAAACAAGCTCAAAATTTCTTTAAGAGTTAAATATAAAACAAGACACCATAAAACTCCTAGAAGAGAACATAGCAAAACATTTTGTGTCATGAATTGTACCAATGTTTTCTTAGGTCAATTTCCCAAGGCAACAGAAATAAAAGCCAAAATAAACAAACGGAACCTAATCAAATCTATAAGCTTTTGTACAGAAAGGGAAACCATAAACAAAACGAAAACACAAGCTATGTAGAGTTCCCGTTGTGGCTCAACAGGTTAAGGACCTGACATAGTGTCCATGAGGATGCAGGTTCTATCCTTGACCTCACTCAGTGGGTTAAGGATCTTGCGTTGACCAAAGCTGCGGCACAGGCTGCAGATGTAGCTTGGATCTGGCATTACTATGGCTGTGGTGTAGGCTGGCAGCAGCAGCTTCGATTTGACCCCTAGCCTGGGAACTTCCATATGCCACAGGTGCAGCTGTAAAAAGAAAGAAAAAGAGCCTTAAAAAGAAAAGACTACCTAGAGAATGAGAGAAAAATATCTGAAAACAAAATAACCAAAAGGGCTTAATTTCCAAAATATACAAACAGCTCATACTATTCAATGACCAAAACACCAAACAACTCAATCGAAAAATGGGCAGAAGACCTAAATAGACATTGCTCCAAAGGAGACATACAGATGACCAACAGTCACATGAAATATGCTCAACATTACTAATTATTAGAGAAGTGCAAATCAAAACTACAATGAGGTATCACTTCACACCAGTCAGAATGGCTATCATTTAAAAGTCTACAAAAAATAAATGCTAGAGAGGATGTGGAGAAAAGAGAACCCTTGTACACTGTTGGTGGGAATGTAAATTGTTACAACCACTATGTATTGTTACAACCACAAAACAGTATGTGGAAGTTCCTTAAAAAAAGAAAAATAAAATTACCATATGATCCACCAATCACACTCCCAGGCATGTGTCCAGAAAAGACAAAAGCTCTAATTCAAAATCATACATACATCCCAGTGTTGTTCATAGTGCCACTATATACAATAGCCAAGACATGGAAGCAACCTAAGTGGCCATGGGCAGATGAATGGATAAAGATGTGGTGTGTACACACGCACACACACACACACACACACACACACACACACACACACACACATACACACACACACACAGAGACACAGAGAAATGTTATTCAGCATAAAAAGAATGAAACAATGCCATTTGCAGCAACATGGATGAAATTACAGATTATTATACTAAGTGAAATAAGTAAGAATGAGACAGACATATATCTTATGATATCACTTATATGTGGAACCTAAAATATAATACAAATCAACATATTTACAAAATAGAGACAGACTCACAGACTTGTGGTTGCCAATGAGGATGGAGGAGTGGGGAAGGGAAGGATTGGGAGTTTGGGATTAGCAGAGGCAAACTATTATATTTAAAAAAAAAAAAAAAAAAAAAAAAAAAAAAAAAGCACAGCAACCTGTCTTCGCCGCCCTGGTGTGGTACCTCCTATGGATAGAGTAGCCTTATTTTCCTGCTCAGAAAAGCTGTGACCTGGCTCTGCTTAGCTAATCTGTGCAGTCTCTGGAAATCTAGAACACAAGGTAACGAAATCCAGGTGGCTCACACGGGATCTTTTCCCAGAATTACTCAGCAAAGAATTCCCAGTCTGCTGCTTTTCCCAGAGGGACTGACTAGTGAGCCTTTCCACACCCAGTCTTCAGATGGATATCTAGGCCATGTGCTCTCCATCTCATGTGTTAGGTTAATGTTATTCAGAGCTTTACTACTGAAGGGTTTTAAAAAGCATGTAATTTAGCTGTAAAAATTTGGTATAATAAAATGAAACAAATGTCTTTAAGTCATTCCTTTAACTTTGCTTTCATGTTATCTACTATTAGTGCTGCTAATTATCACTGAAAGAATTACTCTGTTATATTTTGGTCATATCTAAAACTTTCTTCCAAAACACTGACCTGCATTACCTTTTTCTCCCTAATTTTAATAGCATGATTTTGTGTTTTTGGACATTTCTATTGATCTTTATCCAGTTGGAAGATTGATTTTTGAGGTAAGAGGTTTTTGACTGCTGTTTTTTTAATAAGTTGGGGGGAGTGAGAATCTCTGTCAAAATGTTAAGTGTTTAATCTCTGAAATCTTTTATCTTTATTTTGTAGTTATACTGTGATACGTGTCCCAAAACATGTAAAAATTTTCAGGTCTTGTGCACAGGAAAAGCAGGGTTTTCCCAAAGTGGCATCAGGCTACATTATGCAGGTTCCATTTTTCATCGAGTAGTACGGAATGGTTGGGTACAAGGAGGAGGTGAGTTTAAAACCTTAAATACAACTTATTGCAACATGAAATCAGAATGTCCAAACTTTTGTTTCTCTGTCTTTGTAATATTTATGTAGAATTAAATATGTCTCATATTAGATGTTACATATATATATTTTAAAGGATGTTTTATATGGCCAAATGATGAATTAAGATACTCATACTCTTTTTAAAAATTCCCCAATTATTAAAATAAACAAATCTAAGTATGTTACCAGGAATATTCCAGATTGACAAGTGATACAAGAAAGTAGGAAAACATTTTTGGAGTTCCTGTTGTGGCTCAGCGGGTAAAGAACCTGACTAGTATCATGAAGATGCAGGCTCGATCCCTGGCCTCACTCAGTCGGTTAAAAATTCCCTGTTGCAGTGATCCCTGGACACACTCAGTGGGTTAAAGATTCCCAGTTGCAGTGAGCTGCGGTGTAGGTTGCAGAAGTGGCTCAGATCTGGTGTTGCTGTTGCTGGGGCATGGGCCAGCAGCTGCAGCTCCAATTCGACCCCTAGTCTGGGAACTTCCATATGCTGTAGGTGCAGCCAGGGAAAAGAAAGAAAAGAAGAAGGGAAAAAAAGAAAAAAAGAAGAAAGTAGGCTAACATTTTTAAAATCAAAAGATAATTTAAAATGCTCATCTAAAAATAACAGTATGTAGGAAAATACAATGCTTTTAAGAAACGCAGAGTTCCCATCCTGGCTCAGCAGAAATGAATCCGACTAGGAGCCATGAGGTTTCGGGTTCAATCCCTGACCTCACTCAGTAGGTTAAGTTTTTAGGTTTTTTTTTTTTTTGTCTTTTTGTCTTTGTTGTTGTTGTTGTTGCTATTTCTTGGGCCGCTCCCGCGGCATATGGAGGTTCCCAGGCTAGGGGTCTAATCGGAGCTGTAGCCACCGGCCTACGCCAGAGCCACAGCAACGCGTGATCCGAGCCGCGTCTGCAACCTACATCACAGCTCACGGCAACGCCAGATCGTTAACCCACTGAGCAAGGGCAGGGACCAAACCCACAACCTCATGGTTCCTAGTCGGATTCGTTAACCACTGCGCCACGACGGGAACTCCTCCCTCAGTAGGTTAAGGATCCAGCGTTGCCATGACCTGTGCTATAGGTTGCAGACACGGCTCGGATCTGACATTGCTGTGGCTGTGGTGTAGGCCAGCAGCTGGAGCTCTGATTCGACCCCTAGCCTGGGAACTTCCATATGCCACAGGTGCAGCCCTAAGGAAAAAAAAAAAAAAAAAAAGAAACACAACAAAGTTGGGAATTTGAAAACAGAATACATGAAAAACAGGTTATTTATCACCAAAGGTATTACTACATTGTTACAAATGAAAAGTAAGATCTAAAGCATTTTGGTCTCCATCTTCACTTTCTTTTCAGGTCAGTCCTTTGGCTTTACACCAATTAGGTGCCTGATTAATGGCATTAAATTAAATTTTGGAGGGCTTTTAGGAGATATCCCATAGGGAGCAATCAGGCCACAATTTCAAAATAATTGGTTTAGTGTGGAAGGAGATTTGCTTGAACTTGATGAAATAGGCAGAGGCTTAAATTAATAATGTTTCTTTTTTTTTTTTCAATCTGGAACATTCAGGGGCTGATGAGGAGAAAAAAATAGATTTAATCCACATATTTCATATATAAATTAGCTATTTTTGCCTGTTTCTCCAAAATGAAATCCTACCACCAATACTGTTTTCTAATCTATTTTTCCACTTAATATGTATAGTATTCATCTTCATATGTCAATATATATACACACATAAAATTTTTATGGCCTGCCTAATTTTTCATCATATTGCTATGCCAATTCAATTAATTTCCTGTTGGTGAACATTTATTTTATTTACTTATTTTTTTTTTGCTTTTTATGGCCGCACCTTCAGCATATGAAAGTTCCCAGGCTAGGAATTGGAGCTGCAGCTGCCGGCCTACGCCACAACCACAGCAATGTAGGATCCTTAACCCAGGGATCAAACCTGCATCCTCATGTTTACTAGTCAGGTTCATAACCCACTGAGCCACAAAGGGAACTCCCCATTGGTGAACATTTAGGCTGTTTTCCATGTTTTGTTAGTATAAAACAATCCTCAAGAGGGCCCATATCAGGGTCTCCTGATACTTGAGTATTGACTCTGGTGTGTTGGGCTTCCAGATGCTATATTCTTTTTTGTTTTGGTTTTTGGCTAGACCTCCCCTCACCTCTGTGAGCCTCAGAGCAAGATTTGGGAAAAGTAGGTCATGTTATTATTGTTTATTTGAAGTAAAATTTCCAAATAGTAAGCGCATAGGACTTGGTTTATATTTTCAAATCTTGGGGCAGCAATGTTTAAGCACAGCTTGGAAAACAAATTCTGGTTACTACACTCAAATCCACATTGAAGCACAGGAGTTGTACCATGTTGGATAAGACACTGTCATCTCTGAATTGGTTTGTGAATCATAAAATGGGGATAATGTACTATCACAGCATGGCGAGGATTCAGTGACCTGGTATGTTGAAAGTGCCAAGCTCTGGAAGCATTCTTCTTCACATGTCACATTCTCATAGGGCTGCGGGTAGAATTTCAGAGTAAAGGAACTAACTATGGCTTTATGTTGTGCCTTGGAGCTTCCAGTCACTACTGCTTACCCTTGGGGACCAACAGGCCGTTCATGGTCTCCCCCCCGCCCCGCCCCCCGGCCCCGCCTCAACTTCTGACCTCTCCCTCTTGCTCACTCTGCTTCACACTCTGGGTGCCTTGCTGTCCCTTAAGCACATCAAGCACATGCGTACCTTGAGGTCTTGTGTTGTTTCTTTTGCCTGAAATATCTACACCCAGCTGTTCCTCCATGTATCCCCTTATTTTACCCATTGATCTGTTTCTGATTTTTGCCAAGAGTTTCTCTCTTACCTGACTACCCTACTGAAAATCTTCCACCTTCTTTCCCACATATGTCTCCTCACCCCCTTTTCTCTACTGCTCTCCTATCCCCTTACCCAGCTTTATTTTTCTTCCTAGAACTTTTCATCACATACCATTAACATTTCCTTGTTAGTTATTATCTGTTTCTTTTCATTAGACTATAAGTCCATGAGGGCAGAGATTTCTATCTCTTTTTGCCATAGTTGCATCTTTGGGTTGGAGAACAGTGCCTAGCATGTAGTAGATGCTTAAAAATATTTTGTTAAAAAAAATGAATGAAGGAAGGAATGAACAGATAGGAAATATACATTCTATTCATTTTTAAACATGAAGTTAAAGAAGATACCAAGTCATTAAGCCATTTTGACAAGATCTCTGTGGCTCCCACAAGGCCTACTACCTTTAGAAGGATCTCTTGATACACTTTGTCATCATGATCATCAGAATGATGGTGAAGATGACAATGAGAGGATGCATTCCATAAGCGTGTGAAGCTGCACAATAATAATGGCCACGAGGAGTTCCCGTTGTGGCTCAGAAGTTAACAAACCCAACTAGTATCCACAAAGATGCAGGTTCAATCCCTGGCCTTGCTCAGTGGGCTAAGGATCCATAGTTGCCATGAGCTGTGGTGTAGGTCACAGATGTGGCTCAGATCTGGTATTGCTATGGCTGGGGCATAGGCCGGCAGCTGCAGCTCCAATTCAACCCCTAGCCTGGGAACCTCCATATGCTGCAGGTGCAATCCTAAAAAGCAAAAAAAAAAAAAAAGCCGCAAATGAAGGAGCATGACACTCTGCCAGACATGGGACGATGTACTGTCCCTACAGCATGGCTGCATTTAATCCTCAGAACTTCCTGGGAGGCACTTCCTATTATCCCTATCTATACAGAAGAGGAAACAGTCTTGGAAAAGGTAACCAACATCAAGATTGAAATTGAAATCATCTGATTTTGAAATTTACTTTTAACTACTATTCTGTCTTGCTGAATTTTTCAGAAATGTAGCCATAATATTAGATATCCAAAGCTTAATTCGAGGGGGTGGATTATGGCCACAAAAAAACATTAAATATTGCTTGAAATGGTGTCAATATTCACCTGGAAGAGCTGAAGCAAAGGGCAGGAGTCATGGTGGCAGGTGGTAGAGAAATAGGGCAAGGGGGTATTGCTGGTGTTTATGTAAATTAGCAGGGGAGGGGAAGTGTCTGGGAAGTTTGCTTGAGCAAAGCAAACTCTAGGACCTGAAGGAACTGGTGCTAGAGAGGACCTTCAATTGCCCAATCCTGGATTTAGCCTCTGGCTGTGGCAGCAGAGCCTGAGAAGAGCCTTTGGGGGCGTGGTATCAGGTGAAGTAGGTTGAGCCTTAAAATTTATCAGTTAACTTCTAAGCCAGCTTTATAAACAGTGTAATTTAAATGCTGCATGCCCTATGCTGCATATATTCTCTCCACATGCTTTCTATTGCATCGTATTTCTTTAAACAGCACAGCCGCTTTTATTTAAGCGCTCATATTGAGTTCCAGTGGCACAGTCCTTCAACAGATATTTATTGCACACTCTTCAAGGAGGGCAGACTAGAGAGCTGAAGGAAGTTAAGGAAGGGGTTATGGGGAGAATACAGACCTCAGTAACCTCTATTTTCACTTGAGTTAGCTTTGCTTCCCATTTAGCAAATGGGAAGATAGATTAAAAAGGTTAAAAAAATAACTTGTGCATGGAAGATTTTTATAGCCAGATCATTGCCTACACCAAAATATGCATATAATGCACATAATGTGAAGCTGGTAACTCTTTTTAGAGCATCTATTTTTATTCTGGTGTCCAAAATACCTTACTTACTATTCATATATCATCTTCTCAGCTTAATCTTTCCATTTTTTGAAAAGCAAGATGGATTATGGAATAACTTGTGAAGTAAAGAGAATTTACATGAACACACTTTCTTTAAATCATGGCCACGATTATATAAGTTAATATGTCATCATTTCAAAGGTTTTGCATTAAGTTTTACCTACTTCAGAGTTATGGAGGAAAAATGGGATCGTGAATGTAAAAGTTCTTACAAAATACAAGTGAAATCACAGAAATATTTTCGGGAGTTCCTTTCGTGGCACAGTGGTTAACGAATCTGACTAGGAACCATGAGGTTTCGGGTTCGATCCATGGCCTTGCTCAGTGGGTTAAGGATCCGGTGTTGCCGTGAGCTGTGGTATGGATTGCAGATGCAGCTCGGATCCCACATTGCTGTGGCTCTGGCGTAGGCCGGTGGCTACAGCTCTGATTAGACCCCTAGCCTGGGAACCTACATATGCCATGGGAGCGGCTCAAGAAAAGGCAAAAAGACCAAAAAAAAAAATTTTTTTTTTCATGGGACAGATATTGAATAATTAGGTAACTTACTCTACTTATTGTTACAGGTAGAATCATAATTTAAAGCATTTTTTTCCTGTCATTACTATATTCTATATTCTGAGTCTCAGAATTCTAATGTTTATTTATTGCTATTTTTCAGATATAGTTGCTGGAAAAGGAGATAATGGAGAGTCAATTTATGGACCAACATTTGAAGGTATGTATCTTTAAATTTTTTCCGTCATATTTTAATTGATTATTCAAATTTAACAGTACTGGACAATTTCACAACCCCAAATAAGATAGTGTTTGTGCTAATACGTTACAAGTACATATACTAAAGGTGGGAGTTTAAAATGGGGTAGGTGGGAAGGCACTGCAGTCCAGTTCAGAACAGCTTTGTGCATATAATTTTTCATTTGCCTCATTATATTTCTTTAGCATAAGTTCCTAGAATTAAGATTGTAGGGGTAGAAGGCAATTTATATTTTTAAGGTTGTAATTTGCCATGCTCATACTTGGTACCTGGATAATTGTCCTACTAAGACTGCTGTTGGGGGACCTGGGAAGATGGTAGTGGTGGTGGCATCATTTCTGAATTTCTTGAAATCCCACCATCAAAACAGACAAAAAAAAAAAAAAAAAAAAAAAAAGGATAAGAAAACTAAAAGCCCATGGATAACATTTACAACAAAATTTGGTGACAAGGTATCTGCATGAATTCCAGGAGTTCCTGTCCTGGCTCAGTGGTTAACGAAACTGACTAGCATCCACGAGGAGGCGGGTTCGATCCCTGGCCTTGCCCAATGGGTTAAAGATCTGGCCTTGCCATGAACTGTGGTGCAGGTCACAGACACAGTTCAGATCCCACGTTGCTGTGGCTGTGACTGTGGCCAGCGGCTACAGCTCCGATTGGACCCCTAGCCTGGGAAACTCCATATGCCACAGGTGCGGCCCTAGAAAAGACAAAAAAAAAAAAAAAAAAAAAAAAAAAAGTAAAAGGCAGGAGTTCCTGCTGTGGCTCAGCAGTAACAAACCCAGCTGGTATCCATGAGGTCGCAGGTTCGATCCCTGGCCTCACTCAGTGGGTTAAAGAGTTGGCATTGCTGTGAGCTGTGCTGGAGGTCGCAGCTGTAGCTACAATTCAACTCCTAGACTTGTGGGAACTTCCATATGCCATGGGTGTGGCCCTAAAAAGCAAAAAAAAAAAAAAAAAGTAGAAGGCAGAGGAGGAAATTTTTTTTTAAAACCAAAAAGAGATAAAAAGGATTTATAAGAAAGTGATAAATATTAAAGATAGAAAGAGAAGATCTGGCATACGAATGATAAGTATCCCTAAGGAATTAAATCAATGCAAGGAAATGGAACAAATACTAAGAACTATAACTAAAAAAGACTTTACTAAAATAAAAAAGGATTTGATGTCCTATATTTTGTCTTGGGTAGTGGTTACACAACTATACCCAATTGCCAAAATGTATTGAACTGAACATCTAAGATATGTACTTTTTTTTTTTTTTGTCTTTTTGTCTTTTCTAGGGCTGCACCTGTGGCATATGGAGGTTCCCAGGCTGGGGTGCAATCAGAGCTGTAGTTGCTGGCCACAGCAACTCAGGATCCGAGCCGCACCTGCAACCTATACCACAACTCACTGCAACGTCGGATCCTTAAGCCACTGAGCAAGGCCATGGATTGAACCCGCAATCTCATGGTTCCCAGTCAGATTCGTTAACCACTGAGCTATGATGGGAACTCCAGATATATACATTTTATTGCATGTTTATACCTCGTGTAAAAAAACAGTTGCCTAAAAACTTGAAACTAGGTACTGAAACAGCACACAGCTACCTGACAATACTAAACCATAACAGCAACACTAGACATATTTTACAAACGTTATTAGAAATTAAAGAAAAAGAAAAAAAAATCCTTTGGGCAGGTAGGCAAAAACAGCAAGTGATTTACGAGGGAAAGAAAAGTACATTATCATCATACTCTTATGCCAGAAGAAAATAGAGTAAGGTATTTATGATGTTCAAGGAAATGAAATGTGAGCTGGGGATCTTATATCCAGTCAAACTGAAGTTGATAAAGGGCACACAGAGATATCAACACAGAAAACTTGAGGGAACAGTCTTGCCGCGAGTCCTTGCTGAGGAATCAGTGACTGTAGAATGCGTTTCACACAAACGAATTACAGAGGGACCCTGACAGAAGAACCGGCAGTGAGCATTAATCATGCAGTTACTTAAAGAACTGAAATGCGATGAGGATCAAAGAGTGAGAGTATGACATATAATGATGGTATGCTTAGTCTAACAATTTTTAAAAAATTGAAAGAAATGGGGATAATATATAGAAAATTCTGAACTGTTCTCAGTAATTTTTACTGGTGATGGTATTAATATTCTGAGAGTGTTGTATATATAATGTAGGAAAAAAAGTAATTGTGAGATATTCTAATTTTATCTTCCTGCATCCTTGAGAATTAGAATCTTCAATGTGGAAAGAGGAGATAACAGATGAAATAGGATAGAGGTTAATAAGTAAAGTATTCCATAGTCCTGAATTTGAATTGGAAATAGGACTTAACACTCAAGAAGTATCATATCTCTGTATCTATATCTATAGTTCTGCCCTCGGGATTTGTCTACAAGCAGTGACGAGCCCACTACATATACTCCCAGGAATAGATTGTTGTTTTCAAAAATAATTTCTTGCTTAAAGAAACCAGGGCCTTTGGAACAAATGGCAGACTCCAGTTCTGAGACAGGAAATGACAAAATGAGCCTGGAACCTCATGTTCAGTCATGCTATCATCAGAGAGCCAAGGGTGCTATTAAAGATTTACTGGGGTCATGTCAAAGGTCTCAGGAACCAAAGTGAAGAGTCCCTCACTGGCCAAAGATGGAGTAATTTGAATAGTAATTGCAATAGATTGAAACCCAACAAATATTTTAAATTCATGAGTTCATAATGATATTATAAAATAAAGCCTACTTGCTTACCTTTTGGGGGGATGATAGGAAATGAATTTATTATCTTGAAAACTAATAAATAGAGGGAAAGAATCAAGCATTCATCTTGCCTTTCCTATAGGAAGTGTCCAAAATCATAGATAAGGGGAGACATTTCCTTATAAAGTATTCCAATTAATAATGAAAAGGATTAATTGAATATCGCCATTTTGCTGCCCTTAATGAAATGATGGATGGAGGCATTAACTGCCTGGGTATCCACTACCTTCACAGAAATGAGACAGTAGGCACCTTCGGTTGAGAGAACATACTACCAAAGGGAAGAATGTGAGTCTGATGATTCTGGACCCAGCTGCCAATTTGCAAGAAATACAACCAGTTCTGCTATAATGTGTTCTTAAAAGAGCTCTGTGCTATGTAAAATCACACAATCCAAACCACACAACTTATGGCAAAAACGAGGTTAAAAAAAAAACCTTCTTCAGTGACACATTCAAAAAATAAGACAATAACTTAATAAAAACAGTAACATAGTTTTACATATATTATGTGGTCAAGAAATAGATGAGCAATACGATAAATACAGCACTTTACCCTGAAAACTCCTTGATGTCTGTGGAGGTGGCATGGGAAGAGCTGCAGCTTGTGAATGATCTTGAAGTGGTGCAAGGAATGTTTTCTGCAATCGGAGGGAGGCTGTAACTTCAGAGGTGGGTGGATGCGGTGCATACATGGTGAATGAGGTGGCTGGTCTTGTCTGTGTGTTCCCAGTGGCTGGCTCGGCTCTGTTGAGGGCAGATTCTGACATTCACCTGCTGGAGGGAACTACACATTAAAGCAAGGGTGAGATTCATCGTGCTCAGGTCGTTCCCTCCCAGATCTATCAATCAAGGGGAAACAATCTGCATCTTTAATGCAAGTACTGGAGCAGAACTGACAGGATGGAGAACAGAGAAATGTGTTGAACTGCATCATGCAGTGGAACTGGCAAACTCTAGCATGGGAGAAATTTGAGAGGCATCCTTAATTCCTGATGAGAGCCCACCATAGGTCTCCACCCCATGGCCATAATCAGATCACCCATAGTCTTGCTGCTTGGAGGCACAGTCCCCAGCACAACTTGGGCCTTCTGTCTAATAGGCTCATCTCCTCTGGACATCCCAGTACCTCCGCCTACCACGACCCCACCCCCATGCTCCCATCCTTAGTTCCTTTGGGGGTTTTAGTCTCCAGCTGAAGGCCTGGCTTCTCTGGTGCCAAGGGAGCCCAGCGGATTTAGGGAAGCTCTGATTTCTCAGTTTGTCTGTCAGTGCAGAATTAGGAATTTAGTAACCAGTTAAGTAAAAAGGAGAGACACTCCAGAAGGAAAGATGAGTGGCTGAAAGAAAGCACAGGGCTAGCTCTCTAGCCTGGGTTTGCACCCTCCTTTCACACCTACCCACGTGGAATGTTAATACATCAAAAGCCAGACCTTCCTACACATTTCTCTCATTGGGTTGTATTTCCACAAGATGTAGAATTAAAACTCAGAGCTTATCTTTAATAATTATTATATCTTTAATAATAACAGTTATAACCACAAAAATCATTTTTATTAAGCTTAACACAAGTGAATTTAAAAGAATGAAATAAATTATATATATAATTAGCTGATTGTTTTATAAATTGATTAATTTTTTTTTCTAAACTTAAGGTCTGTTTTCCCTTTTTTTTTTTTTTTTCATCTTTTTAAGGCTGCACCTGTGGCATGTGGAGGTTCCCAGTCTAGGGGTTGAATCAGAGTTGCAGCTGCTGGCCTATGCTACAGCCACAGCAACACAGGATCCAAGCCACGTCTGTGACCTACACCACACTCATGGCAACACCAGATCCTTAATGTACTGAGAGAGGCCAGGGATCAAATTCACGTCCTCATGGATACTAGTAGAGTTTGTTACTGCTGCACCACAATGGGAACTCCTATTTTCCTTTGCTTTTTTAATCACGACTTTTTTTGTCTTCCCAAATCCTGTTAGAAGCTGAATATCATCCCTTTTTTCTCCTTGTATAGTATCTCTAATCCTTGTATAACATCTCTAAATCTTCCCACCCTCAAAGGATTGGTGACTACATGGTTTAGGCTGACTAAAGAAAAGATTATTTATATGAAAAGCGAAGACATACAGGATGTATGTAACAAGAAAAATACAGTCTCTTAAAAGGAATATATTTTTAAGATACTACATTATTCTTATTACATCAAATAGACCAATTTCTTAATATTAGCATGTGTCCTAATTCACAGATACAGCACTTAAAATCCATTTGTCTAATTCCTAGTCTTTATTTTTTTGGCCAAGGCTGCAGCATGTGGAAGTTCCCAGGCCAGGGGTTGAACCCATGCCGTAGCAGTGACCCAAGCCACTGAAGTGACAATGCTGAATCCTTAACCTGGGGCACCACCAGGGAACTCCTAGATCTGCTTGTCTTTAGTTTTTATTTTATTTTTCTGCTTTTTTAGGGCCCCACACGCAGTATATGGAGGTTCCCAGGCTAGGGGTCGAATCAGAGCTACAGCTGCTGGCCTATACCACACCCACAGCAATGCAGGATCTTTAACCCACTGAGCGAGACCAGGGATCAAACCCGTAACCTCATGGTTCCTAGTCGGATTCGTTTCTACTGCACCATGACAGGAATTCCTCCTTGCCTTTAAATAAAAGTGGACATTAATAAAAAGCAGAGAGCCTAATGCACTGTCAATATTCAATAATACAACTAAAAGTTATACAAAAGTATTTTTTAGAAGAAACAAGAACTGAAGATAAGATGGTCTGGGTAGCTATTTAAGGGGTATTTATATTTTTAACTGTGATATTTAGGTTATATATAGAAACTGTATATGTACATTTAAAAATCATTATAAAGCAACCACCCATATTAACATTCTTGTCAAGAAGGAAAAACTGCCAGCAAGCCTGAAGTACTCTATCTGTCCATCTTCAATGATAACTCCATCTCCCTCTTAGAGGTAACCTCTAACCTGACTTTTTTCTTGATTTTCTTGATAGTTTTACCACCCAATATGAATCCCTAGACAAGACAGTTAAGTTTTGCCTGTTTTGAGACTTTGTATAAATGGACTCATGTGGCAGGCATTCTTTGTATCTTGTTTCTTTCGTTCATCACTGCCTAAGAGATTCATCCATGTTGTCTACAGCTCGAATACTCTCATTTTCACTACTGTTTAATGTTATGAATATGCCCTAAAAATTTATCTATTTAAGTATTGATGAACAGTTGGCTATTTTTAATGTCACATACACAATCAACATGTTTTAAAATAAATGTTTCAAAGACCATTCTGCCTATTTTCTCTTCTAGGAGCTTTATGGTTTCAGGTCTTAAATTTAGATCTTTAACCCATTTTGAGTCTATTTTTATATATGGTGTGAGGGAATGTTCTAATCTCATTGTTTTACATGTAGCTGTTCAGTTTTCCCACACCACATGTTGAAGAGGCTGTCTTTTCTCCATTGTATATTCTTGTCTCCTTTGTCGTAGAGTAACTCACCATAAGTGCATGGGCTTATTTCTGGGCTCTTTATTCTGTTCTGTTGATCTGTGTGTCTCTTTTTTGTGCCAGTACCACACTGCTTTGAATACTATGGTTTTGTAGTGTGGTTTGATGTCTGGGAGGGTGGTATCTCCAGCCTTGTCCTTTTTTCTCAAGATTGCTTTGGCAATTTGGAGTCTTTTGTGGATCCGTGTGAATCTTAGGATTATTTGTTCTAGTTCTGTGAAAAATGTCCTAGGTATATTGATAGGGATTGCATTAAATTTGTTGATTGCTTTGGATCTTGTATCTTGTTTCATAGGTAGAGAAAAGAAATAAAGCAAAAATAAACAAATGGGACCTAATTAAACTTAAAAGCTTTTGCATGGCAAAGGAAACCATAAAAAAATGAAAACACAATCTATAGAATGAGAGAAAATAGTTGCAAACAATGCAACCAACAAGGGCTTAATCTCCAAAATATACAAACTCATACAACTCAACAGCAAAAAAACAAACAATGCAATTGAAAAATGGGCAGAAGACCTAAATAGACATTTCTCCAAATAAGATATAAGGATGACCAACAGGCACATGAAAAAGTGCTCAATATCACTAACCATTAGAGAAATGCAAATCAAAAGTATACCGGTCAGAATGGCTATCATTAATGTCTACAAGTAACAAATGCTGGAAAAGGTGTGGAGAAAAGGGAACCCTCCTACACTGTTGGTGGCAATGTAAATTGGTACAATCACTATGGAAAACAGGATGGAAGTTCCTTAGAAAACTAAATATAGAACTACCATATGATGCAGCAGTCCCACTCCTGGGCATATATCCAGACAAAACTTTCATGAAAAAAAAAACAAAAAACAAACTTTCATTGGAAAAAAAAACAAACAAAACTTTCACACATGCACCCATAAGTTCATCACAGCACTATTCACAATAGCCAAGATGTGGAAACAACCTAAATGTCCATCGACAGATGAATGAATGAAGATGTGGCACATACACACATGAAATACTACTCAGCCATAAAAAAGAACAAAATAATGCCATTTGCAGCAACATGTATGCTACTAGACTAAGTGAAATAAGTCAGAAAGGGAAAGACAAATATCATATGATATCATTTATATGTGGAATCTAAAATATGGCACAGGAGTTCCCATTGTTGCCCAGTGGGTTAAGAACCCAACCAGTATCCACGAAGATGTGGGTTTGATCCCCAGCCTCGCTTAGTGGGTTAAGGATCCAGTGTTGCTGAGATCTGTGGCATAGGTCCCAGACACATCTGAGATCCTGTGTTGTTGTGGCTCTAGTATAGGCGGGCAGCTGCAGCTCCAATTCCATCCTTACCCCAGGAACTTCCATATGCCACGGGTGCAGCCCTAAAAAGAAAAAAAATATGGCACAGATGAACCTATCTACAGAACAGAAACAGACTTACAGACATGGAGAGCAGACTTGTGGTTGCCAAGGGGCGGGGTAAGGAGTGGGATGGACTGGGACTTTGGGGTTAGTAAATGCAACCTATGACATTCAGAATGGATAAGCCATGAGGTCCTGCTGTATAGCACAGGAATTCCATTTCTGGACATATATCCAGAAAAAACAGAAACACTAATTCAAAAAGATACATGCACCCCAGTGTTCACAGCAGCAACTATTTACAATAGCCAAAATACGGAAGGAGTCTAAGTGTCCATAAACAGATGAATGGATAAAGAAGATGTGGTGTGTACACACACACACACACACACACACACACACACACACACACACACACACAGGAATATTACTCTGCCACGAAAAAGAATGAAATAATGTCATTTGCAGCAATGTGGACGGATCTAGAGAATATTATGTTTAGTGAAATAAGTCAGAGCAAGACAAATACTGTACACTATCACTTACTTGTGAAATCTAAAAGATTACACAAATGAATGTATATAGCAAAACAGAGACAGATTCACAGATAGAGAAAACAAACTAGTAGTTACACGGGGGGCAGGAGGAGTGTGGGAAAAGGGCAAGGTAGGGGTATAGGATTAAAAGACACAAACCACTGTGTATTAAATAGATGAACAACAAGGTATACTATAAAGCACAGGGAATTATAGCCATTATCTTGTAACAACTTTTTTTTTTTTTTTTGTCTTTTAGGGCCACACCAGCAGCGTATGGAGGTTCCCAGGGTAGGGGTCGAATCAGAGCTGTAGCCTCTGGCCCATGCCAGAACCACAGCAACGTGGGATCTGAGCCGCGTCTGCAACCTACACCACAGCTCACAGCCAATGCCAGGTCCGTAACCCACTGAGCAAGGCCAGGGATCGAACCTGCATCCTCCTGGATGCTAGTCAGATTTGTTAACTGCTGAGCCATGATGGGATCTCCCTGTATAATTCTTTTTATTTGTTAACCTTACACTGCAAAAAATCATTTTCCACAAAACTTGGTAAACCCATGTAAGGTTTGAGGTTAAAACTGATTTAAAGACTACTAAAAATAAACAAATTAATTTCTTTTCATCATCAATATTTAAGGCCACACATGTGCCAGGTAATGTGCCAGGAAGCCCTGGGGGTAAAGTTATAATGAGGCAAAGTCCCTGCCCTGACAGACGGGAAACAATCTGTAAATAGTTACATGGAGTGTTTTAAAGACTACACTAGAGGTCTGCAGAAGATGCTGTGAGTGAAGGGTTTGTCTGTGAAAGCTTTCTCAAAGGACACAGTTTTAGTGACCACACTGGTAGTATGAATAAAATATTACTGCCAAAACAGTACAAGAATGTTTGCTGACTTTTATTCCTTAAAAAAAGGTATGTGCTTTTTATACTATTAAAGTACTTCCTGTTACATTATTAATTTTCTTGGCACACTTGTTCTTAACTGTAATAATGATAAACTGAAGGTACATACTCAAATAGTTCTAATAAGACTTTACAGCTTATCTTTTAACAGCCCACTGGAGTGAAAGTAATATGAAACAAATAGAATATTTACAACTTGGAATGTATCGATAAGTATGATTGAGAACCCCTGTTACCAAGGATTCTGTCTGTGCTTTATATGCTATAATCAAGAAAACAGAAGTATTTTAATGACCTACTGTTTTACTGTCTTTTCTAGATGAAAACTTCTCAATTCCTCATAATAAAAGGGGAGTTCTTGGAATGGTCAACAAAGGCCATCACAGCAATGGATCACAATTCTACATCACACTACAACCCACTCCATATCTAGATAGAAAATATGTGGCTTTTGGGTATGTGCATTTTAAGTTTGTTTATCTAATACTCATATATGTAAAAATGTGGTTCAAAAAAGATTTGGGTAAGTATTGTACAAAGTGTACAGGTAATTAAAAACAAAATTTAAAGCAAAAATAGGAGTTCTCTTGTGGTGCAGCAGGTTAAAGATCCAGCATTGTCACTACAGCAGCGTGGGTCACTGCTATGGCGCAGGTTCAATCCCTGGCCTAGGAACTTCTATATGCCGAGGCTGCAGCCACACACATAAAAAAAAAAATACAAATAGTACAAACAATTAGAAATAAATACTTCATAAGAAGCTTGCTGTCTTTAAAAAATAGAAACCATTTGGGCACAGCCATTATATGTTCTGTGCATTCCTCTATCCATATGTCCATCCATCTATGCATCTTCAGCCTCAGGGATATTGTCAATTCCTAATGACTGTGACTAACACCATAGTTCTTGATAATGTAGACATATTTAGATGCAAAAGTGAGGGGAAGCCATTTAAGTAACTGTCTGTGAACACTGTGAAGAAAGAGATGAAAACTATCTAAGTTACAAGCAACATTTTTTTTTTTTAATCTTTTTAGGGCTGCGCACAGCATGTGGAAGTTCCCAGGGTAGGGGTTGAATTGGAGCTATAGCTGCCAGCCTACACATATGCCACAGCCACAGCCATGACAGATTTGAGCCACATCTTCAACCTATACCACAGCTCACCACAACACCGGATCCTTAACCCACTGAGCAAGGCCAGGGACGGAACCTGAGTCCTCATGGAAACTAGTCAGATTCATTTCTGCTGGGCCACAGTGGGAACTCCAGTAACCTTTTTTAAATTTTTTTTACTGAGCAATTTAAAATTTGGAAATATCTCAGATAATAATTACCAGAATGTTATTAGCAAGATGCTTATAGACATGTGGACTGACAATGGATGATGACTGTACTTTTCATCACTCCAGGGTTTCATATCCCTGTTTGATTAAAGTAATGAATGTAAGTTGAAACTTACTTTGTCTTCCTTGAAATGATATATAAAGTGTCAGGACTTTTCTGAATAACTAATAGATTATTCTAGCCATGAACAGGGATAATTACTGACTTTTCATTCCAAGAAAAAATTTCAGGCCAGTGTTAATTTTAAGCACAGTTATTCCTCCAGTGTAACGCAGATGGTATTTCCAGGTTGAAAAAGCAGAAAGTATATTTTCATCCAAAGGAGATTTCTTTAAAGTGATGGTTTTAAGAGTTATATAACCTAAAACAATGCTTCGTCCTCCATATTCCCTGGTATTAATAAACTGTATCCTGATTTTGAAAATTCATTCTTCAATTATTTTTTATTTATTTATTTATTTTTGCTTTTCAGGGCCACACCCATAGCATATGGAGGTCCCCATAGGGGTCTAATCAGAGCTGCAGTTGCTGGCATATACCACAGCCACAGTAATGCCAGATCTGAGCCACATCAGTGACCTACACTACAGCTCACAGTATTGCCGGATCATTAACCCACTGAGCAAGGCCAGGGATTGAACCTGCATCCTCATGAATACTAGGCAGGTTCATTACCACTAAGCCACAATGGCAACTCCATTCTTCAATTATTTTTGGAATCCAAATAATTCTCACAATTTCTTAGCTCTTTTAAATACCTTCCTATCATCTTGATGGTAGTATCACTACCCTCAACCACATACTTAGTTGATCTTTTTTTTTATCTTTCCAAAACGTACCTTTCTCAGACACAAAAGTGATTGCTTTAAAACGTTTAGTGCCTCCTTCACCACCTCCATCCTCAGATGCACAGAGCCTAAAGGTCAGAGTGGCATTCCAGGTCTTTCAGCCTCTGGCCCCAAATCTGTGTTCAGCCTGCACAGCCGCCAGCCTCCTGACTCATTCATTCACCCAGCATTTCATTAGTCACTGGGTTCAGTCTTGGGGAAAGAGTGATGAGACACAATTTCCACCCTTTGGGGAGCCTATAGTGTATTAGAAAACCCAGCAACTGTGAGGAGTTCCCATTGTGGCTCAGCAGTAATGAACCCAACTAGTATCCATGAGGATTTGGGTTTGATTGTGGCTCCTTTTTCCATCTGATTCATCTTCCTCTAGGGGAATCTCTCTCTCACTGATTCCTTATCATCAACACACAGGCATCGGAAGCACTGCTCCTTTTTTATTGTTCTAGCCTAAGTACAATCTCAATTTGCCCCTTAAAGTTCCTCATCACAGTCTGGGCTGAAAATACTTAAAGAAGACCTTACAGAACATTAGGGGAGAAAGAAGCAGAAAGGCAACCAGACAACCTGACAAAACGAACTAACTCTTTCAGGGCCACTCTCCTTCCCTGCTGTGGGGCTCTCTGTAGGGGGAGATGCTTTCTATTCCCTATCATCACAGAGCATCCCCAGGTTTATTTGAGCTTTGGGAGCCCAAACATGGTTAGCAAGATCCAGAGAGATATAGAAATGTCCTCCCTATCTGAGACAGACCCTCCTTCCAAGCCCTAGTCTGGTACATGAACTTGCCTTGTCGTCAGATGGATGACACTGGAAATACCCTTCAGGGGAGAATGCATCATGTTGATGGCCTTGCCCAGTGGTTTCATAGGAAAGAATATCAGAATACAAGCCTGTAATATCTCCATTCACACAAACATAGGTAGCAGGTGACATGAGTACTTAAAGTCACGTATAAGTTACCCAAATAGAGAAGGCTAGAAATCAAAATGAGTAAAATCAATTTTAGGAACAGTGAATAGCCTTTGCAGAGAGGCCCTAAGGACTAACAAGAGCATCTTATCTACAAGTCATCTGATTTGAGCTTAGTGCCCAGGGGGAAATGGAGAGAGTGGAGGCTGTGAAGATGAGAGAGCCAGGGCTCAGCTCTCAAAGAGCTGTGGGTGCCATGCTGCTGAGCATGGACCCCCACCTGAAGGGGCTGGGAAGCCATGGATGAATTTTAAATTGGGAGCAACAGGACCAGGTTCTCATTCTGAAAAAACAACAACAACAACAACTCTTTTTAGCAGAAATGAAGAACTAATTAGCAAAGGATGAAAATGAAGGTAGTTAAAAGGCAATGGAAAGAGTAGGCCATAAATGAAGTCCTGGTCTAAGGCACTGGCAGTACAGATGAGCAGAGGATAAATGGAAAAATGCACAGGCTACTTGGGAGTTAGATTCGATGAGACTTTATGCCTATTGAGATGTTGGTGGTAAGGCCATGGGAAAGCTCTACAGCAGTGGTATATAACAGATTTTTACCCAGAGATGGAAATGTACTGTGATCTGTGCTGCCCAATATGAAAGCCACTGGCCGCATGTGGTCACTGAGCACTTGAAATGTAGCCAGTGCACTTCCTAGGGATTAAGATGGCGGAATAGAAGGACTGGAGCTCAACTTCTCTTCTAAAAACAACAAAATTCACAACTAAAGACTGAGCACTCTTCACCCAAATGGACTGGAAACCTTAAAAAACATATCCTACTCCAGAAGAAAATGAGGAGGACACATCAAGAGGTAGGAGGGGCAATTTTGTGATATAAACAATCCCATACCTCCTGGGTGGGAAGCCCCACAGACTAGAAACTAACTGGTTCACAGAGACTCACCTACAGGAGTGAGAGTTCTGAGCCCCACATCAAACTCTCTCATGTGGGGATCTGGCAAGGGGAGAAAGAGCCCTGTAGCATCTGGCATTGAAAGCCAGTGGGGCTTGTGCACAGGAGCTCCACGGGACTGGGGGAAATGGAGACCCCATTCTTAAAAGGCGCACACAGACTTTCACGTGCACTGGGTCCCAGAGCAAAGCAAAGTCTCCATAGGAATCTGGGTCAAACCTGACTGCAGTTCTTGGAGGACATCATGGAAAAAAGGGGGTGAACGTGGCTTGTTGTGAGGGAAGGACATTGAAATCAAAGCTCTCAGGAATATTCAGCAGTCTACCTTTCTCTGGAGGTGGCCATGTTGGGAAAATCTGGCCCCACCCACAAGTCAGCTCTGAGAAGCCCCAGGGCAAACAACAATCCAGGTGGGATCACAGCCCTGCACCCCAGTAAACAGGCTACCTAAAGACCCCTCAGGCACACAGCTGCCTCTAATCCCATCCAGAGACTAAGCCCCACCAACCAGAGGGATTGACTCAGCTCCACCTATCAGTGGGCAGGCATCAGCCCCTCCCATCAGGAAGCCTACAGCAACCCCCCATACCAACTTCAGCCACAGGGGGGCAGACATCAGAAGTAAGAGAGGCTACAGCTCTATTATCTGTAAAAAGGTCACCACACCAAAAACCTATAAAATGAAAAGACAGAGAACTATAACTCTGATGAGGGAGAAAGGAAAAACCCCAGAAAGTCAGCTAAGCAATGAGATTTCAGCCTCCAGGAAAAAGACTTTAGATTGTTGATGCTGAAGATGATGCAAGACATTGGAAATAAACTGGAGGCAAAGATGGATAACTTACAGGAAACATTGAGCAAAGAGATACAAGATATAAAACTTAAACAAGAAGAGATGCAAAATACAATAACTGAAATAAAAAATTCACCAGAAGCAGCCAACAGCAGAATACAGGAGGCAGAAGAATGAATAAACGAGGTGGAGGACAGATTAGTGGAAATTACGGACGTGGAACAGAAAAAAGACTGAAAAGAAATGAAGAGAGTCTCAGAGAACTCTGGGACAATGTTAAACACACCAACATCCATATTACAGGGGTGCCAGAAGAAGAAGAAAGAGAAGGAGATAGAAAAAATATTCCAAGCGTTAATAGCCGAAAAATTCCCTAACATGGGGAAGGAATCACTCACTCAAATCCAGGAAGTACAACAAGTACCATATAAAATAAACCCAAGAAGGAATACACCAAGACACATATTAATCAAACTGACCAAAAGTAAAGACAAAGAGAAAATCTTGAAAGCAGCTAGGGAAAAGAAACAAGTAACATACAAGGGAACACCAATAATGTTATCAGCAGATTTTTCAACAGAAACTCTGCTGAAGTTTCACTCAGGCCAGAAGGGAGTGGCATGATATACTTAAGGTGATGAAAGGAAAAAACCTCCAACCAAGATTAACTTTACCCAGCAAGGCTCTTATTCAGATTTGGAGGAGAAATCACAAACTTCACAGATAAGCAAAAGCTGAGAGAATTCAGCAACACTAAACCAGCCTTACAACAAATACTAAAGGAACGCCTCTAGGCAGAAAAGAACAAGAGAAGAAGGAAAGGAAAAACAGCAGCAAAAACAAATCCAAAGCAATTAAGAAAATGGCAATAAGAACATACATATCAATACTTACCTTAAATGTTAATGGACTAAACACGCCAACCAAAAGACATAGACTGGCTGAATGGATACAAAAACAAGACCCATATATATGCTGTCTTCAAGAGACCCACTTCACTTCTAGGGACACATACAAATTGAAAGTGAGAGGATGGAAGAACATACTTCATGTGAACAGGGATCAAAAGAAAGCTGGAGTAGCAATACTCACATCAGACAAAACAGACTTTAAAATGAAGAATATTTTAAGGGACAAAGAAGGACATTACATAATGATCAAAGGATCAATCCAAGAAGATGATATAACAAATATCTATGCACCCAACATAGGGTCACCACAATATATATGGCAACTGCTAACAACCTTAAAAGGACAAATCAACAATAACGCAATAACAGTGGGGGACTTTAACACCTCACGTACAGCAATGGACAGATCAACCAGACAGAAAATCAATAGGGAAACACAGGCCCTGAATGATACATTAAACTAGATGGACGTAGTAGATATTTATAGGATATTTCATCAAAAAGCAACAGAATACACATTCTTCTCAAGTGCACATGGAACATTCTCTAAGATTGATCATATCCTGGGCTACAAATCCAACCTCGGTAACTTAAGAAAACGGAAATCATATCAAGCATCTTTTCCAACCACAATGCTATATGACTGGAAATCAACAAGAAAAAAACTGCAAAAAACACAAACACGTGGAGACTCAACAACATGCTACTAAACAACCAATGGATCAGTGAAGAAATCAAAGAGGAAATTAAAAAATACCAAGCAGCAAATGACAACAAAAATACAACACTCCAAAACCTATGGGATGTAGCAAAAGCTGTTCTAAGAGGAAAGTTTATAGCAATACAAGCCCACCTCAGGAAACAAGAAAAAGCTCAAATAAACAAGCTAACTTTACATCTAAAGCAGCTTGAGAGAGAAGAACAGACAAGACCTAAAGTTAGTAGAAGGAAAGAAATCATAAAGATCAGAGCAGAAATCAATGAAATAGAAGCAAAGAAAACCATAAAGATCAATGAAACGAAAAGCTGGTTCTTTGAAAAGATCAACAAAATTGATAAGCCCTTAGCCAGACTCATCAAGAAAAAGAGAGGACTCAAATCAATAAAATTAGAAATGAAAAAGGAGAAGTAACAACGGACATCACAGAAATACAAAGGATCATAAGAGACTACTATATGCAACTATAGGCCAATAAAACGGAAAACCTAGAAGAAATGGAGAAATTCTTAGAAAAGTACAATCTTCCAAGACTAAACCAAGATGAAACAGAAAAGATGCATGGACCAATCACAAGAACTGAAATTGAAACTGTGATTAAAAAACTTCCAACAAACAAAAGTCCAGGACCAGATGGCTTCACAGGCGAATTCTATCAAACACTTAGAGAAGAGCTAACACCTCTCCTTCTGAAACTATTTCAAAAAATTGCAGAGGAAGGGATACTCCCAAACTCATTCTATGAGGCCACCATCACCCTGATACCAAAACCAGACAAAGATTCCACAAAAAAAGAAAACTACAGGCCAATTTCACTGATGAACATCAATGCACAAATCCTCAACAAAATACTAGCAAACTGCATCCAACAATACTTTAAAAGGATTGTACATTGTGATCAAGTGGGATTTATCCCAGGGATGCAAGAGTTCTTCAATATCTGCAAATCCATCATTGTAATACACCACATTAACAAACTGAAGAATAAAAACCACATGATCCTCTCAACAGACGCGAAAAAGCCTTTGACAAAATCCAACACCCATTTCTGATAAAACCCTTCAGAAAGTGGGCATAACGGGAACCTACCTCAACATGATAAAGGCCATATATGACAAACCCACAGCGAACAACATTCTCAATGGTGAAAAGCTGAAAGAATTCCCTCTGAGATCAGGAACAAGACAAGGGTTTCCGCCCTTGCCACTACTCTTCAACATAGTTTTGGAAGTCCTAGCCATGGCAATCAGAGTAGTAAAAGAAATAAAAGGAATCCAAATTGGAAAGGAAGAAGTGAAACTATCACTATTTGCATATGACATGATACTATACCTAGAGAATCCTAAAGACTCTACCAGAAAACTGTTAGAGCTCATCCATGATTTGGCAAAGTCACAGGATACAAATTAATACACAGAAATCGATGGCATTTCTATATACTAACAATGAAAGAGCAGAAAAAGAAATTAGGGAAGCAATCCTGTTTACCATCCCATCCAAAAGAATAAAATACCTATGAGTAAACCTACCTAATGAGACCAAAGACCTGTACTCTGAAAACTATAAGCCACTGATGAAAGAAATCAAAGATGACACAAATAGATGGAAAGACAGACAATGCTCTTGGATTGGAAGAAGTAATATTATCAAAATGACTATACTACTTAAGGCAATATGCAGATTCAATGCAATCCCTATCAAATTACCAAGGACATTTTTCACAGAACTCGAACAAAATTTTTTTTTCTTGTCTTTTTGCCATTTCTTGGGCTGCTTCTGTGGCATACGGAGGTTCCCAGGCTAGGGGTTGAATTGGAGCTGCAGCCACTGGCCTATGCCAGAGCCACAGCAACGCTGGATCCGAGCCGCATCTGCAACCTACACCACAGCTCATGGCAACGCTGGATTGTTAACCCACTGAGCAAGGGCAGGGACCGAACCCGCAACCTCATGGTTCCTAGTCGGATTTGTTAACCACTGCGCCATGACGGGAACTCCCAAAATATTTTAAAGTTTGTTTGGAAGCACAGAAGACTCAGAGTAGCCAAAGACATCCTGAAAAAGAAAAATGGAGCTGGAGGAATCAGGATCCCGGACTTCAGACTATACTACAAAGCAAGAGTCATCAAAACCGCATGGTACTGGCACAAAGACAGAAATATAGATCAGTGGAACAGGATAGAAAGCCCCGAATTCAACCCACGCACCTACAGCCAACTAATCTATGACAAAGGAGGCAAGGAGATATAATGGATAACGGGCAGCCCGTTCAATAAGTGGTGCTGGAAAAACTGGACAGCCACATGGAAGAGAACGAAATTAGAATACTCCCTAACACCATACACAAAAATAAACTCAAAATGGATTAAAGACCTAGATATAAGACCAGACACTATCAAACTCTTAGAGGAAAACATAGGCCAAACACTCTCTGACATAAACCATAGCAACATCTTCTCAGATCCACCTCTTAGAGTAATGACAATAAAAACAAAAATAAACAAATGGGACCTAATCAAACTGAAAATTTTCTGCACAGCAAAAGAAACGCTAAACAAAACAAAAAGACAACCCACAGAATGGGTAAAGATCTTTGCAAATGAATCAACTGACAAGGGATTCATCTCCAAAATTTATAAACACTTCCTACTGCTCAATACTAACAAAGCAAAAAACCCCATCAAAAAATGGGCAGAATATTTAAACAGTTCTCCAAAGAAGACATACAGATGGCCAAAAAACACATGAAAAGATGTTTAGCATCACTCATTATTAGAGAGATGCACATCAAAACCACGATGAGGTACCACCTCACACCAGCCAGAATGGCCATCATCCAAAAGTCTACAAACAATAAGTGCTGGAGAGGGTGTGGAGAAAAAGGAACCCTAGTACACTGTTGGTGGGATTGTAAATTGGTGCAACCATTGTGGAAAGCAGTATGGAGATTCCTCAGAAAACGCAAAATAGAACTACCATTTGATCCAGAAATCCCACTCCTGGACATCTATCCAGAGAAAACCACGACTCGCAAAGACACATGTACTCCAATGTTCACTGCAGCACTATTCACAATAGCCAAGACATGGAAACAACCTAAATGTCCATCAACAGAGGAGTGGATCAAGAAGATGTGGTAGATATACACAATGGAATATTACTCGGTCATTACAAGGAAATACCGGCATTTTTAGCAACATGGATGGACCTAGAAATTATCATGCTAAGTGAAATCAGCCATACAATGAGACACCAACATCAAATGCTTTCACTGACATGTGGAATCTGAAAAAAGGACAGACTGAACTTCTTTGCAGAACAGATGCTGACTCACAGACATTGGAATACTTATGGTCTCTGGAGGAGACAGTTTGGGGGGTGGGGGGATGTGCTTGGGCTGTGGGATGGAAATCCTGTGAAATCAGATTGTTATGATCATTATACAACTACAGATGTGATAAATTCATTTGAGTAATTAAAAAAATAAATTAAATTAAAAAAATGTGGCCAGTGCAGCTGAGGAACTGAATTATTTAATTTAATTTAAATATCCACATATGGTTAGTGGCTACCATATTGGGCAGTGAAGATATGGAGGGACTCTTAGGATTTTGGAACTGGTTGGATGATTGGTGCCGGTAACCAAGGTGGAGAAGAGAAGATGGAGGGTATGGGAGAGGAGATCAGGAATTCAAGATGGACAAGTTATGTTTCAAATGGAGGCACTTATATGACAGGCAGGTTGCAACTCCTGAGTACCACGAGTAGATACTCAAGCTAGGCAAGGGCTGGAGATAGGGATTTGGAAGCTGTCAATAGGGCAGCTGAGCTGCAGCCAGGCCAAAGTACCATCCCTCCCAGAACAGCGTCTGGGCTTTGCTAGTCTTGTTCCTTTATCTCTTCCTTCAGTTGGCCAAAGTCCCATTCAAGGTTTAGGTCAGAAACCCTCCTGACTACCAAAATCAAATTGCTTCTTTGCCCTCTTTGGCACCCTGTGAACAACCTGAAATAGGGACTGGGTCTCACTCATCTTGTGCCCTAACACCCATCACATTGGAGAGGTGCCCACAGTAGGTGCTCAATCAGTATCTGTGGAACCAATCTGGAGAATGAGCTTCACATGCTCTCTGGACAGAGCTGATTCTGTCCATTCATCCCCTGTTCTTCATCCTCAGAATGTACCTTTTGTCCTGCTCTGTGCCATGTTTTCTAACTGGGATGGCAAAAATAGAGACCCCCCCCAAAAGGGATGACTAGACCATGGTCAGTGTCAGCACTGACTGTGTCCCCAGAAATGGAAATCACACCTTCCCCTCAGCCACTGCTTCAACTCAAAACATTGGCAGAGGGCACAATCCTCTGTTTAGGGCCATCTCTCTGGCCCCCGATGAGCTTTTTTTTTGCTGAAAGAACCATCAGAAGTCTAGCACTCAGGGAGTTCTGGTTCATGGACAGTGAATGTCTACAGAGACCCAAACTAGCATGGCATTGGGCTGTTTTATTCACATATTCAGGGGATGGCAAATAGGGGCGACTCTGTGCCAGGCACTGAGCATTAAGCAAAAGCATAGTTCCTTCATGGGAGAATCAGCAATTAATCCAAGAAGCACAGAAGCAAATGTCAAATTTAACCCTCATCACACCTATAAAGGAGGTGGGGGACTTGATAAGTGGGAGCAGTGGCATCTGGGAAACTTCCCCCAAGGAAATGATGACTGGGTAAGATCTGAAGGAAGGCGGGACAAAGGGGTAGTGGGAGGCAAGAACAAAGGGGACAGCTGTGGCTCATGGGGTGACGGGTGCTGAAATCCAGTCCAGCTAGAGCCGAGAGAGCCTGGGAGCGTGCCGCACGGCAGCCCTCCAGTGAAGCGGGGAGATGTTGGTCTTTATCACGAGGATAATGGGAAATTATTGAAGTGCTTTAAGCAGGGAGGTGAGACCATAACTGCATTTTTAAAAGGCCACTCTGATGGCAGTGAGGATAAGATCCCAGAGCAGGTGCGGAGGAACCAAGGCAAAGTGAACAGATAGATCTAGAGCTAGTGCAGATATTTATGACAGATGTTAATTTAATCTGCAGTGAATAGCCTTAACTAAGCTAGACAGGACTCAATTTAGGAATGTAAGCCAAGTGGGAAAATTTACGACTGACTAAAGTTTCCGTCTTTTTTCTCCTATATATAGGCAATTGATTGAAGGAACAGATGTTCTTCAACAACTAGAACTGGTTCCAACAGAGAATGAAAGACCAATACAAAAATGTGTAATTTTAAACAGTGGAGATCTTTATGCCTAATTTTCATATCAGTATTTCCCCCAAATTTATTATTATATATCAGATCAGCTGTTTCTAGATTTAATTAAACAGTGCTTGATAAAATTTAATTTGAAAGCCATGGCAGATGCTGTAGGTTAGCTCACCCAGCACTCAATTGCTCTCCTTCTTCCTCTCTTGCCTCTGCTATAGAGACTATACAAAAGCAAAAGACACAATTTTCCAGCCTCCTCTGCAGCCAGGAGTAGCCATGGGATAATTTCCTAGCCAGTGAGACAGGAGCTGAACAACAGAGGTGTCGGCCCCTACCTTTGGCAGCTGCAGAACCAATACCAGCAACTACCTATGTCTGGCCTAAATCTTACTATGCGGGACAAACAGACACCTGTTTGTTGATTATTTTATTGGTCTGTAGCCAAAACCTTTCTTAATTTAGCAGCAGCACCTAATGGCCTTCGAACCCTACAATGTCTGTACCTACAACAGAATTATGTTGCTGTTTGTGATTATATTTCTGCCAAAAGAAACTTGGTAAATTACCAACCGGGAAAGAGGCAACAGAAAAAAATTTCATGGTAATATTTCATTGCTTATACACAACATTCTGAAAAGGGTATATGCTTGGGATATTTTTATGAATAGAGTACTTGTCTCTGAGCTTGGGTTACAGACCCTGTGGTCTCCTGAGAAGTTACTGGGATCCAGCTTTATAAGCTATTCCTTAAGCTGAGATTCTCAAACCCCTGTCACCCAGGGAACTTTTTCAACACAAGCTGTTGGACTCTGTCTCTAGATGCCTCAGAGCCTCTAGAGGAACAGGGATTCTGCACATTCACTTAGCTCTCTCCCTAGAGCTTCTTATTTAGCCCCCCCCAGGCACTGGTCACTTGGGAGTCACCACAAGATGTAAGCAACAGGTTTCAGCTCACTTTGTGCAGTCAGCAAAGCGCCTGCCCCTTGTCAGTGGTGATACACTCTCTCCCCACCAGCTCAGCTGCTGCCAACACTACTGTTCACCGCTGCTTTGCGCCAACCATTGAGCTTTGCTTGCCCTTAGGTCAAGGTCTATCTTCCAAGAACAATTATTCCTTTGAGTCAATCTGGAGACAGCCCTCTAATTGACTTGGGGCTTGCCAAAGGTAGGCAAAGGATTTTTTTTAATTTTTAATTTTGAAATGAATATAGGTTGACATGAAATTGCAAAAATAGTACAGAGCAGTCCTGTGTACGGCTCACTGGTGGTCCTATCTCATGCTATATGGTACGATATCAAAACTATGCACTGACATTGGTAGAGTTGTCATTTTATTACCTGGTATGAGCGGCACCACAATCATGACAAAGAACATTTTCAGCACCACAAAGACCCCCCTGGGCTAGCTTTTTATGGTTACATCTGCTCCTCTGTTCCGTACCATCACTAACTCCTGATAACTGGCATATCCTTTCTTTTTTTTTCTTTTTAAAATAATGGGTTCATTGTTACTAGTATACTGTTGCATCCTAAGATCTGAGGTGGAATGGGAGGAAGCATCCTGCCTGTGTCACATTAGCAACTGACCCAGGGGCAGGAGAGTGGTGAGGATGTGTGTTCTAGAGCCAGAGAGCCTGGGGTTAAATCCTGGCTCTTCAGGAACTCAGGCAAGAACTTCACTGTGCCTCTATTTCTTCATCTCAAAACAGTGGTACCTACCACACAGAGCTGTTGTGAGGGTTCAAGAAGAATCAATAATTTGTAGACAGGACCTAGAATAGGACTGTTATGCTGAAAGTGTTCAATACATGTATGCTTAAAAAATTCCTGGTATACGACTTTCACGGTGTTACCTAGGAACTTGTGTTTTTAAAAAACTCTTCCACGCCAGATTTAGGGAACACTAAACAGAAGGCATTTTGGCCAACCTGAGAATTCAAGCTGTCTGCATGAAGCCTCCAGATCCATTCTTTCTCACTGCGCCTTTGGAGGGGTTCCTCTGGCACACTGGTGACATCTCAAACAAAAAGGTGCTGGGTTTGCCACAGAGACTTTCACCAACTCATGAAGCATGTGATGAATGAGACTGACGCTTTGCAAAGATCCTAATTAAAACAAATTACAAGCATTAGTCATGTAATAACAAGCAGCAGAGCAATTCTTTCTGGCAATGAACCTGTATATTAAGGTATTAAACATTTATCTGATATTGTGAAAGAACTTGGGTATTTGCATGGGCCTAAGAAACTGATTCCAGCTCCCTTTATTTTTCAGTTTAGCTGCATTATTAAGGTAGGACTCTGCTAACTGTCTGGAGGATGGCAAGTTCATGGGCCCTTTGCTCTCACTTCCCACTTTAAGTCTGTGTATGTGTAGAAACTTTAATCACAAGTCTGTATATGTAGTAATTCTTTATTTTTTTTTTCCTGCTTTTAAGGGCCGCACCCGTGACAAATGGAGGTTCCCAGGCCAGGGGTTGAATCGGAGTTGTAGCTGCTAGCCTACACCACAGCCACAGCAACATGGGATCTGAGCCTGTCTGCAACCTACACCACAGCTCATGGCAACACTGGATCCTTAATCCACTTAGCAAGGCCAGGGATCGAACCTGTGTCCTCATGGATACTAGTCAGGTTCATTACCACTAAGCCACAACAGGAACTCCCTATATAGTGGCTCTTATAATCCTTTAAAGGTACATGACTGATACATCTATATTAGAATATATTAAAGACATAGATACATGAGAGAATTGCAGCATGCAGGTATGCGGAAGAAAGATAAAAGTTATAAAACACTAAAGTGTGACAACAGAAAAGAATGAGGAAAAAAATGAGACAAGAAACTTTGATTTCATCAAGGCAGCAGGGAGGTATGCAAACACTGACCAATCAGAAGGGATGGTGACTTAGAGGCCTGGGGTGGGGTCGTGCAGCTCCTGTCTGGGCAGGAGGTAAACCCTCTGCTGCTAGAGAGGCATCGGGGTTTCAGGGTTTCTGGAGTTTCAGGGGAGGCAGCGGGACTCTTGGGCTGCTCAGGGCAGTGCTCTTTACCATTCAGTACAGAATCACTTGACTGGTTTTAATAAGCACAATGTCCATCAGGGTGTGTTCTGGCTGAAAAATCAGCTCTCCAAGATAGGACTGGGCACAGAAAGAAGTAGTACGTAGTGCTGGATACCAGACAGCTGCCTGGGGTGTCGTTTAGCTTAAACTTGGGAGTTGTTCCTGAGGAATGAGTTATTAACAATAACTTTTGTTTCCTAAAGGTCTAAGAGATATAATGCAAAAGGCTCTAGCTTGCCTGGGACTTAAACCAGTACAAAAACAAAGATAAATGCATCTCAGGTGCCAGCCTAGAGGGACCCTAGCCTGAGCTCCAAAACTCCTACACATGGGGGAATTTTGTGTTTGTACCCTAACCTTACCTACATTTGTAAAACAAGCAAAAACTCAAAGAAACAAAAACCTCTTAACTTGTCTTTGCTTGATGTAATTTTGTGGAAGAGTCACCACAAAGAATTGGAGCCACTTAGGAGGACAGAATAGTTCTATCTAACAGGTGATGTTGTAAAGCAGCCTTCTCAGACTTGAATAGGTGTCCATATGTACCCATGGATCTCGTTAATTCTGGAGGTCTGAGGGGAAGGCCCAAGATTTTTGCATTTCTAACAAGTTTTCTTGTGGTATGAATGGTTTTGTTTAGTGAACCACACTTTGAGAAGCAAGAGTAAAGCAGTGGTTTGCAACCTCAGCTGCAGACTAGAAACACCTGGGGAGCTTTTTAAACTCCTGATGCCCTGACATTATTCCAGATGAATTAAATCGGTACCCACGCATGAGTATTTTTCAAAACATCCTGGTGAGTCCTACGTTCAACCAAGGTTGAGAACAACTGCTCTGAAGTGTAAAGCTCCCCTATGAAACCCTGGAACAGTTATCAAGGAAATACCCATAGTCAAAGCGGAGAGCTTCCTAAGGAGAGGTATTTCAGCCTAGCCTTCTTGTATTTTATCACCAACACTGATCACAATGTATTTAGTAGGAAGAATCGGAATATACCATTTTATATTGATTGATTTATTACAACCGTCTCTAATTTTGTTAAAAGTTATTTAAATATTACACGAGGTTTAATATATGTTAAAACTGTATTTTATTCATGTAAATCAATGAGTTAGAACACCCCTTCACATCATACACAAAAATAAACTCCAAATGGAGTTTATTTATAAGACATGACACCATAAAACTCCTGGAAGAGAACATAGGTAAAGCATTTTCTGACATAAATCATACCAGTATTTTCCTAGGTCAGTCTCCTAAGGCAATAGAAATAAAAATAAACAAATGGGACCTAATCAAATCCATAAGCTTTACTTTTATTTTAATTTTCTTTTTAGAGACTCATCTGCAGTATACGGAAGTTCCCAGGCTAGGGCTCGAATCAGAGCTGCAGCTGCTGGCCTATATCACTGCCACAGCATTGCCAGATCCAAGCAGCATCTGCGACCTACACTGCACCTCGCGGCAATGCCAGATCCTTAACCCACTGAATGAAGCCAGGGATCAAACTCACATCCTCATGGATTCTAGTGGGGTTCTTAACCTGCTGAGTCACAACTGAAACTCCTATAAGCTTTTACATAGTAAAGGAAACCATAAACAAAACAAAAAGACAACCTAGGGAATGGGAGAAAATATTTGCAAATGAAGCGACTGACAGGGGTTTAATTTCCAAAATATACCAACAACTCATACAACTCAGTACCAAAAAAAAACACAATCAAAAATGGACAAAAGACCTAAATAGACATTTCTCCAAAGAAGACATACAGATGGATAACAGGCACATGAAAAGATGCTCGACATTACTAATTATTAGAGAAATGCAAGTCAAAACTACAATGAGGTGTTACTTCACACCAATCAGAATGACCATCATCAAAAAGTCTACAAATAATAAATGCTGAGGAGGGCATGGAGAAAAGGGAACGCTGTCAGTGGGAGTGTAAATTGGTGCACTACTATGGAAAAGAGTATGGAGGTTTCTTAAAAACTAAAAATAGAGTTACCATATGATGCAGCAATCCCACTCCTGGGCATATATCCAGAAAAGACAAAAGCTTTAATTAAAAAAGATACATGTACCCCAATATCCATAATGGCACCATTCACAATAGACAAGACATGGAAGCAGCCTAAGTGTCCATGGACAAAGGGGTGTGGTATACACACACACAAAGAAAGACACACACACACACACACACACACACACACACACACACACACAGTGGGATATTACCCCGCCACTAAAAATAAAAAAAGAGTGAAAGAATGCCATTTGCAGCAACATGGACAGACCTAGAGATTATCACACTAAATCAAGTCAATAGAGAAAGACAAATACTATCTGTGGCATCTAAAAATAATGCAAATGAACTTATTTACAAAACAGAACTGGACTCCAGACATAGAAAACAAATTTATGGTTACCAAAGGGGAAGGGGAGAAATAATGAAAATTACTTTGCTATACACCTGAAGCTAACACAATATTGTAAATCAATTATCGTCAATATAAAAAAACTATTTTATTAAAAAAAATTTGTTTTTGTCTTTTTAGGGCCACACCCATGGCATATGGAGGTTCTCAGGCTAGAGGATGAATCAGAGCTGTAGCTGCTGGCCTACGCCACAGCCACAGCAATGCCAGATCCAAACCACATCTGCAACCTACATGGATGCTAGTCAGATTGGTTTCTGCTCATCCACGACAGGAACTCCAAAAACTCTATTTTAGATGCCAGTCCTTGGTTTGAAATGGTGAAAATAACTTTGGAAGTCTTCCTTGACCTGGCTCAACAGATGCTGTGCTAAATAAGCTGATGCTTTTTTAGTCTTAAAAACAAGAGTGAAATGTCCCCTTACGAAGACCAACAAAAATTTGACAACTAGAGTTGAACACCCCGTGGCAAACTGTAAAACAGTGGCCTCCACAATAGCGTGTTTTCATCTTAGCATGGAGACAATCCATCCGGGTATGGGAAGAAAACAGAACTTCTATTACATTTTCAACATTAAAAAAAAAGTTGACTAGTGCCTTCATTTGGTCTGGTATCAGATGGTCATGTGCTAAATAAATACTGTGTGAGAGGAATCCTGACTGAAGAGATAGGTTTGAAGGCTGATGATGAGACCTCACTTACTTACTTGGTTGTACTCTCATGCTTTGGATGGCAAGTTGGACCAGTAAAAAAACGAGTTTCTGGCTTACATCCAAGCAATCTCTAACTAGCCTAGTTCATGGAACAAATGTTTATAGTCAGGAGGGTACACAAGCACCCCACTGATTTGATTGTAGGTTTAGGAAAGCCTTCAAGTTTAGGTAAACAAGGTAAATAGCTTACACAGTCATCTTTTGGGGGGGGGTGGATTCCATAGCGGGGTACATCTCACAAAAGCTACTGATGTTGCGTTACTTTTTCTTTTTAGGATAGGTGTGCGCAATTAAAATTAAATGATAAATACAAATAGCTGAAAACAGCTTTATAATCCAACTTTTACCATTTGATAGAAGCATGGCTGTATGCGTAAATATTTTTGTGAGACTGAGCATCAGATGGCGCTCATCCCTACTAAAAGCCTGAGCAGTGGCAGAATATTAACAGGCATTTCAAAATCCAGCCATGACGCCAAGCAATTGTGCCTTTCAGTCGAGTCACTTTTCTGAGTCTCGGTTTCTTCACCTGTAAAGTGGGGGTGGGAACAACCCAGATGGATTTCCAACTCTACCGTCTTTGATGCTTCCACTATAGCAGTGGCACGGACCGGCGGCTGCCACCGCTCACTGGCTGAAACCGCGAGAGACTCAGAAAACTCAAGGTGTGAAAGTGTGACAGAGGCAGATGGTGTGCGGCTCCGGCTGGAAAGCAGGAGAACGCTTTCAGTGTCTCAGCCGCTCACGTAGTGTGGGCGCCAGAGCAAAAACTGAACCGCGCGCGGTATCTCCATTTCCCTGGGATTTCCTAACACGAGGTCACTTACAACAAAACCCACTTTCAATGGGAAACGCGCGGGTCCTGAGAAGGATACTTATGCAAGCACCTTGGCAACGCGCGAGGGCAGTACAAACTTTATGCCTGCCCGGGTCCTGAGCGAAACGCCTGGAAACTACTTCCGCCTTGCGGTACTCGGGTCCTAGGGGCGCGGCTCCGGGGGTCACGTGGGGTCTAGCCGATTCACCGCCGCGACGCCGTGGCTACGTCATATAGCTTGTCCCATCCAAGACGGGGTGGGAGCCTTCTCTGTTGCCGGAACGAGAAAAGCCCAGCCGCATCCTTGTGACAGTCTCAGGGTAAAGAAAAGAATTTTATGTGTCTGTCCAGTTTCTTCGCTATATACAGTCGCTTGGAGGGACAGCTTCCTTCAGGTTTCCTCTCGATGTTCCTGTTCCCCCTCCCGTAGGATTCCAGTTGGTGTCGCCAGCGCCCCGCCTCCGCACGCCGCGGCCCTGGGGTAGCTCACGTGACCCCGGCACGCTCCCGCGGGGGGAGCGAAATCTCGAGGGCATCGCCGCAGGGGACAGAGGGACGCACGCTCCGTTGAGCACCTCATCTTTCGCTTGGACGCCAGCGCGAAGGACGCGATGTTGGGGCTCTCCCGCCAGCTTCTTTGGGCCGTCGGCTGCCTGGCCGCGCTCTGCGTGCTGACAGCGGCGAAGAACAGCACCATCCTGCCTCCGAGTACGACTACACCCTGGCTTTCACCGCCCACCACCCAGACAACCTCCGCGCCGCCGAAGACGCTCCCCACTCCAGCACCAGGTGGGCGCCGGTCCTACGGGCTTCCTACGCTCTTCTCCCGGGCGGAGCCGCCCGCGATGCCCGCGGAGCCGGGGCCCGGGCGGGCCGCGCTCAGGCAACATGGCGGCCCGTCCGAGTCCAGCCGGGACCAGGCCGAGGTGGCCGCGGTGGCCGAGGTGGGGAAGCGCCCTGGGGGGAAGGGGCGGCGGTTTCCGACCTCACAGTATCCCGCGCCGTGGTGCTGTTTAAAAGTGCCTCGTAATCCCCAGCCTGACTTCAGGCTCGGAAGAGGGGACGTGGCTTCCTTCCGCGGTGGCAGCGGTGAGGTTGATTATGGGGCGAGGCGGCCGCCTCCAAAGTTGGCGACGAGACCGAATTCCCTCTCGTTGGCGTTAGTCGTTTGTCCACCCAGGTTTTCTTTTCGAAGGCAGGCTTCTCCTGAGGTTGGCGAAAGAGGGAAAGAGACGCTGAAGACGTTAACGTTTTCTGGTGCCTCAGACCTGGGTGTGAAAAAATAAGTGGCTTGGGATTTAATTACATCGATTTTGCGGATAGGTATGGGATGTATTTGAGGTTGGAGCTTTTAATTAATTAAAGCTTAATACGCCCCATGCTATATGTGCAATGGAGGAAAAGTACCATACCCATTCGTATATCTGGTACTTCGCATATATCTCAAACTCAAAGATAGGTGGTGAAACTTAGGAGATGGAAGGAGATAAATTAACTGTGTCAAAACCCTATGTTTAGTAGTTTGAGAAGCTGAGATTCGAACCCAGGTCTCTGGATTTTCTAAAGCCCGGTCTGGAACACCTTTTATTAAGCTCTACAGACGATCTGGGAACTGGTTTAGGCATACACTAAATCTCTTAGCAGAATTTGGCAGTGCTTTGACAACACACGAGAGAGGGGGAGATAAATTTGAGGTAATAAGGTGAAGAACTTCTCTAGATATCTAAAACCTGCAGTCTAGTGTGATTGGCTGTTCTAATTAATATTGGGTGAGAAGTAACTGGCATCTTGATGGAAGAATTGCTGAAGTGTAACGATTTTTACCTTGGTATTTTTTTTTCAGGCTGATCGTGTTGTTTTACAATATCTTCCCTAGTTGTTGTGTTTTATAGGAGTTTAATGAAATACGTAATGTTATTTGTTAGATTTAGAAAGGTATGATGGTAAAATTCAAACATGTTTTGATGAGGAAAGAGAATCGCAGTACAATACTGAAATTCTTGCCACACTATTTCTAAGATGATAGAGCAGAATGTTTTGTATTTGTGCATATTGGTAGTTTGAACTGTTGGTGTGTGTGTGTGTAAAGAGAGGCTTGGAAACATGTTCATTGCATTTGTGTAATTGAAATGAATGCAAAGGAGATGATTTGTATTTTCTGTAATTGGTAGTTGGACAAACTGCAGTCTGAAGGGGAGCACATTTAGTTCATTGTAAGTAATGTTCACTCTGCTACCCAAACATTCATCATCAAGCACAAAAGATTTAAACAACTAGCATTTTTTGTCTGTATACAGACATCTGAAGAACTAATTTCTACTTTGTGACCACCTCCCCCAGTCCTCAAAGGGTGCCATGTCTCCGATAAATATGTCCAAGTCTCTGATAAATATTGAAATTCAATCCTTCTGTGCAGAACTATTTTTTAGGTACAGGGAAGGCAAATGACAACGTTTTTTGGAGGCACCTAGCTTCTAGGAAAATGGACAGAGCGCAGTTCTATAGTCCATTTGTCCAGACATTGAATTGTAGTTAGCCTTTTCTTATGTCTTGTCTCAGAGCCTTTTGATTTAAGTTATTGACAGAGACTTTTCTAACCTGTTAAATGTTCCAACATCAGTGTAGCCTCTTCCAGATGTGTTGTCTCTTACCCTCCTGTCCTGGAAAACCCCGGAAAGAGTGGGTCATTTAGAAATTATCTATCTCCAAGTTCTTGCTGTGACACAGAGGGCTAATGATCCAGCATTGTCTCTGGCTGAGGATTGATCCCTGGCCCCTGGCCCAGCACAGTTGGTTAAGGATCCATTGTTGCCCAGCTGTGGAGTAGGTGGCAGCTGTGGCTCGGATTTGATCCCTGGCCTGGGAACTTCCTTATGCCATCGGTGCTGCTGAAAAAGAAAAAAGTGGTAATAAATGGCTAGTCTCAGGTTTTTTGGAATAGGCATCATGGAGCTTGGGTTCAACCTGTAGTAAATTTTTATTAATATTAAAAATTGCACTTCTCATCTGATGTTTCGCTGCAGGTGATTTCCTTGTGTGTCGTATTAGCCTTGTAACAGCCTTTTCCCCAGTATTTTTCTCTTTAAAGAGTGCTTTAAAATGCCTCAAGAAAACACTGACTGTCTAAGATAGTTGCTATGTGAAAAGGGGGTGTTTAGATAGGTACCGTGAAGTATTGAGCATTCGCATTCCCAAAAGATTGTGCTTTTTTCCCCCCTTTATTGTGTTGACTTCTGACTTAGTAAGTCTTTTATAATTATTGTAATTCCTTAGTAAGCCACTTTATGTTTTTTATTTCTGTGTGTGGTTAAAAAATCTCTCTTAGTAGATTTTTATGTATACTGTATAGTATTATCTATGAGCACAGTGTTGTTTAGAAGATATCCAGAGTTTTTCATCTTGCTTGAAACTTTGTACTTATCGAACACCAGATTTCCATTTACCCTCTCCCAGCCCCTGGCAACCAGTATTTTACTTTCTGATTCAGACTTTGACAATTTTAGATACTATGTAAGTGGAATCATGCAGTATTTGTCCTATCGTGACTAGCTAATTTCACTTAGCGTAATATCCTCAGGGTTCACCTATAACAGGATTTCCTTTTTTAATGGCTGAATAATACTCCATTGTACATATTTATTCATTCGTCTTTGGGTGGGTTATGAAGTTTTTTGCCATTTTATGAATTAGTAAGTGTGGTACTGTGTGTAATGCTTGCTTTTAACAAGATAAGTAGTACAAACTCAAAATGAGTTACCGATTAATTGATTTAATATATATTTGATATCCTCCTTCCCCCAGAAATCTGTGAAAATCGCAACAGCTGTATTTCTTGTTTTGATGCTAATAATACCTGCTTTTGGATAGAATGTAAAGGTAAGGAACTTTGGGATTACTTTAATTTTGAGAATTAAATATTGTAATGTTCTAACATTTAAGAAAAATACAGCAAAGTATTCTTGAACATTTGAAAATTATGTAAAACATTTGGGATGGTGTGCACTACTTATTTTGCAAATTAAATGCTTTCCCTTTAAAGTACTAATTGCTTAATACTCCCCGTAAAATATTTTCTTGTCTCCCATTCCCCTCTCCCCTTTAATTCCTTAGACTTGATAATTAAGACTCAATAGCTTTAAGAAGAAGAGAGATTTTATTGTAGTTAGGTTAAGTGTACTAATACACTAAAATTAGCTGTGAAAGAAAGTTGTGAGATTTCTCCCTGAAAACTCTCCCTCAAGAAAATATTTGAGGCATGTATCTTCTGTAGATGTCTTACTAAAGAGACCTTATGAAGCTTTGTTGGATACTTAGATATGGAAGAAGAATGAGGTGGGAAGAGTAACTCTTTTTTTGTACTTTTGTTAAGTTTTAAAGTTATTTTTAGTTTGATTGAGGGATAAAGAGGTAGATGGAGATACTTTGAAATGCCAATAATGTTTTTATTATAACCAAGGGATTACAGCATAAATTATTGTTTTCTTAAGGTAAGATGGTTGCATTTTTTTCTTATCAGCAAAACATTCTCAAGTTTTTTTATATATAAAGAAAAAACCAAATCTACAGGTTAAACTTTTTTATTCTTCATTAAAAAATTCAAGAGTTCCAGAAATTAGCTCTCTTTAATCTACTCCACCACTTAATAACACTGCATCCAGATAGCCTGCCAGTTTAATCCAGGTGGAAGCCAAACTAATTGTCCCAGTGATGAAGGAAAACATAAAGATACCAAGAAATCCAAATCAATATGAGTGAAGTCTTATCCTGCAGTATGCTGCCAAGTGATTTTAAATCTCAAGTATGGTATTTAAGTCTAGAATGAGTGCCTCCTTGTATATAACTAGATAAAATGCTTGTTCCAGAAATTATATCACAAATGTAAAAAAGTTTGAAAGCTTCTTTTAGGAATATCCTTCCTGGCTCAGTGGTAATGAACCTGACTAGTATCCATGAGGACGAGGGTTCAATCCCTGGCCTCACTCAGTGGGTTACGGATCTGGCATGGCTGTGTCTGTGGCATAGGCCAGCAGCTGCAGCTCTGATTCGACCCCCAGCCTGGTAACTTCCATATGCTGTGGGTGCAGCCCTAAAGAGACGAAAAAAAAAAAAAAAAAAAGCTTCCTTTAAAATTAAGATATTAGCCTAAGTTTGGGTTAACTTTTTTGTTGTATAAGAGTGACTTTTTTTAGGTCATAAATGGAATTTAAAAGTGGGCTCCTCCCCTCATTTATGGCAGAATGGGCAGGTTTTAGAGATTGAATGCCTTACTGTAGGATATGTTTAGGGAAGGCTTTCCTTTACTCTTGCTACAAGTGTTCCTACTCAGGAAAGTGGTTTTAGAAGGTGGCGAAGACTAAAGCAGAGACCTGGAACAGAGGTCCAGCTGCTGCTGTGGCCATCTCCCCTGTTTACTAAGCCTTTATTAGTTTCTGAGCACTTCTCCCTCTTGACTCAGCCCTCCTGTGGATGCTAACAGCCTTCCTTGTATAGTACTACATTTCTGGGATCTATGTGCTTCTGATTTATCTCTTCATTATATTCATGTGGATTTTGAAAGGATATTTGGAGAGATCCTGATAATATGTCTAAAACAATGGGGGAAAGATAATAAGTATTTTGTTCATCTCTAGACTTCTAGAGAGTTTATACCTCTAGAGTTCGATTTTTGGAAGCAACTCTGGAGCATAGTAGCAAAGTCAAAGATGATGTGAATGAGGTGTTCCCCCGTGGCTCAGCCGGTTAAGAATCCAGCATTGTCACTGCAGTGGCTCTGGTTACTGTGGTGGTGCCGGTTCTGATCCCTGGCCCGGGAACTTCTGCATGCCGCAGGTGCAGCCAAAAAAAAAAAAAAGAAGAGTAATTGGTGCTCTTTGTTGTTGTTGTCCTTACTCTCCCCTCCTCCCAACAGGTAAAAGCTACTGTTCAGATAATTCAACAGTTAGTGATTGCCACGTGGTGAACGGCACAGACTTCTGTTCTGGTAAGTCTTCACACGGGCATCTGGGGAGGGTGGCCACGAAGAGGTGAGGAAGATCCTTGCCTTGGAAAGCCTTATTTCAGTATTTGGTTCGAGGCATTTCCTTAATTCTAATCTCCTTACAAATTTGGATGTGAATAGCATATTCATATTGATTACTAAAGGGACAGTGTTTTAAAGCTTGATTTAGTCATTTGGCTGAACACACTGTGGAATACTGTAAATACAGATTATCTCCTCTACTTTTAACTCTTTCAGAAACTACCTGCATTTTATTTATTTACTTATTTTTTGTCGTTTTGCGATTTCGTGGGCCGCTCCTGCAGCATATGGAAGTTCCCAGGCTAGGGGTCGAATCAGAGCTGTAGCCACTGGCCTTGCCAGAGCCACAGCAACACGGGATCCGAGCCGCATCTGCAACCTACACCACAGCTCACTGCAATGCTGGATCCTTAACCCACTGAGCAAGGCCGGGATCGAACCCCCAAACTCATGGTTCCTAGTCTGATTCGTTAACCACTGAACCACGACGGGAACTCCCAAAAACGACCTGCATTTTAGACCCTCTATTTCATTTTACAGGTCTGGACCACCTTGTTTTGGTACTTTCTTAGTTATGGTACTGGTGACTCTCAGACTGTAGCATCATGTGTGTTAATGAATCCTCTCCATATTCATCTGTTTTCTGTACTTTTACTTGAGGAACTTGATAATTTAACCTTTACTCTTTACCCAGAAAGTAGTTAATTCCTAGATTATGTTTTTTTCACAAGATTATAAATTAATGGTTAAGTCAAACTCCTAATTTGGCATGTAGATAATAATTTAAAAGAGTAAAGGATTTTTCTGGAATGTGTCAGTAACCTTGAAAGACTACCTATAGTATTTAATTTTGGTAGGGGTTTCCTCATTCCCTTCCCCTCCCTCATCTTAACTTGAACTTTGTAACTGAGACATCATCAGTATGAGATCAGTTAAACCCTGCATAGAGTCCATAATATGGCTTAGATGGTAGATGAACAGTTTTAATATTGATTTTAATGTTTGTGTATCTGTGATTTTATGATGTTGCTTGGGAACAATGTTAAGTATAACAAAAAATAAATTAATTTAAAGAAAAATTGGAGTTCCCGTCGTGGCTCAGTGGTTAACGAATCCGACTACGAACCATGAGGTTGCCGGTTTGATCCCTGGCCTTGCTCAGTGGGTTAAAGGTACGGTGTTGCCGTGAGCTGTAGTGTAGGTCACAGACTCAACTCTGATCTGGGGTTGCTGTGGCTCTGGCGTAAGCCGGTGGCTACAGCTCCAATTAGACCCCTAGCCTGGGAACCTCCATATGCCTCAGGAGCGGCCCTAGAAAAAGGCAAAAAGACCAAAAAAAAAAAAGACTAATTCTACCTATTTGGTGATATATCAGTTAGGATTAGTTTCTATGGCTATTAAGGATATAAAACCCCAGATTACGGTGGTTTAATCAGTCGGTTAAGTTGAGTTTGGTGTAAGGAAGTCTGGACTTGAGTGCAGCTAGAAGGCTAGAGTGGCATCTCTACAACCACTAGAGACGCAGGCTCCATCTAGGTTTTTACTGTGTCATTCCTCAAAAATGGCTTTGACCTTATTCTCCAAGGTGAGTGCTCATGTTCCATACATCAAAATGGTTTCCCTACCATCAGGAAGAGGAGGGGAAACGAGAAGCCCCGATCTACCTATGGGTGCTTCTGAGAAATTACACATGGCTTCTTAGCTTCAGGGGAGGCTAAGAAATGTCTTTACAGGAGAGGTTGTCACTAGAAATTGGTGCTTTTATTTCTAAAAAAGGGGAGACCGGTATTAGAACAGAGCAACTGCTAGTCTCCCTCATAGGTGGTATTTGAGTGGGAAAATAGAGTTGTGGCTCAGCAAGTTAAGGATCCAATGTTTCTGTGAGGATATGGGTTCGATTCCTAGCCCTGCTCAGTGGGTTAAGGATCCAGTGTTGCCACAAGTTGCAGCATAGGTAGCAGATGCAGCTTGGATCTAGTGTCAGTGTTGCCATGGCTATGGCATAGGCCTCAGATGCAACTTTGGTTCAGCTCCTGGCCCAGGAACATCCATATGCCACAAGGTTTACGGCTATAAAAAGAAAAGTTGTGAAAGTGGTACTCAAATGACTGTGAGTTAGGAAATAGTGTTACAAGTTGTGATATCTTAGATAGTTTTGATTTACATGTTTGTTTGTCTTTTAAATAGGGCCCACTGTCACACCGTTGCCAACCAATTCTACAGGTAATACAAGATAACTGATTCTTTTCTTTATCCTTTCAAACTTTTTAAGCTTTCTTGATGAATAACTTTAGTATTTAAATATCTAAAAATCATTAGCATAATTTTTAAAATTAGTAGACATATTTAGTCTTGGGCCACAATAATTACATTAATGTGTACTCTTTGTGACAGTGACACATGTGTTTAACTTTCATTGAATCTGAGATTTGCTGTACCTTTGTATAGTGAGTCTGCAGACTGAATTTTGTGGAACTCTGTGGGAAATACAGATGCCTAAAGAAAATTAATTCCCATCATCCATAGGTATACCAAAATTGTCCAGCAGTTCTAGTCTTTTCTCTGTACATATCTAAATAGATAAACTTAGTAGGAAATTGGATGCTATGCCCATGCATGTGTGAATTGTTCTCCTTCTTACTGTGTGCATCATTGTATGCATTTCATCCGTCTACTCTTGGTTGGATAGTTAGGTCATCTTTCATTCTCCATGTAGTGAACATCTTATTGGGAAATACTTGTTATCATCTCTGGTAGGGTTAATTCAGACAGCATTCTAGGTCAGCGGATATGATTATCTTAGGATTCTAAATACTGATTGCTTTCCAGGAAGATACACCTTTCATTCCTCTCAACAGCTGGGAAGGTTTTGATTTTTGTTTTCTTAACCACACCTTCAACACCATTAAATAATGTCTCCTTGTAAAAATCTTTTACCAATTTGATAGGAAGAGTAAATTAAAAACATGTGTTCTAGGACAAGTACTAGGCTAGCAGATAGATTAAGAACAGAAGTAGTTTGTCTATTGTAGGAGCTGTGAAAGGTCAGGAACCACAGTGTGTTTGGGGGGATTTGTAGGAAGGGGTGTGTGTCTTGAGTAGTGGGTGGTGACAGCTTCTTGGAGATGTTGACTGACTCTTGAAGTTACACTGGTAAAAAATCTGAGGAGAGCTTCTCAAGTGGAGCAGTGAGGAGCACATATGAAGGGATGTGAAAGTCAGGGAATTGCATTTGGAGTATCCAGTACAAGGTGAGGACAAGTTCAGCTGGATAGTCAGCAGGTCCAGAGCCAGATTGGGAAGTGCTAGGCCTTGCTGGTGGGTTTGAAGCATGGAAGTCATGAAGATGTTTGCATTTTAATAAAGTAATTTATTCTGACTGTGCGGAGAGGTGATTGGAAAGAGGCAAGTGTGAACACAGATGAGATATTCTGTTGCAGTAAATCTAAAGAACTAATGAGGAGGAGTTGTAGATGTATGCAAGTTGACTTAGGAAGTAGGAAGGAAAGGACTTAATGATTGAGGTGATGGGAGAGCTCATAGCTACAGGTCAGTTCAGCAGCGTAGGCAGTAGTAGAATCTACTGGAGCAGCTTTTATAGAGAATACGGCTTTTGAGGACTAAACTCTTGGGAACAGTAATGTCTGAAGAGGTGGGAAGAGGACTGAGTAGGGATAGGCAGAGAAGTGTGCCTAAGAAACTGTGTGTGTGTTTTAAGCACAGTGTAGTTTTTCTAGTGGAAAAAGTCAAATGGTGTCACAGGTACAAGAACTCATTTTGGAAGATGTAGGCATTGTTGATCCATCTTGTACCAGCTTCTGCTGCCCAGTTGCACACAGCTCATCCCAGCTGCACCTTCAGTGATGCCATGTTGTTAGCTTGAATTAATGGCTCCAGTGGGAATAGTCAGGGCGGAAATCTGCAAATACTACAAAACTTATTTTTAGAGAGCACAGGGTGGTGTGCTCATAAGCTGTTGGCACCCATTAGAAGTCATTGATGAGGAGGATGTTAAAGGTTGATGAAAGCAGAGATGTTGAGAGAAAATGAATTTCTAGAAGGTAGGATGTGAACAGAAAGGGGAGAGTGGGGGGAATAGTTTCCCCAAAACCATTGTTTTGGGGGTTGCTTTTTGTTTCTTCCCTTCTGAATTTTGATGTAGTTCCCCTTGCTCCATACTGAGTTCTCTGTGAACTACCATGAGTCTCTTTTGTTCTATACAGTGGAAGCAAGTCAGGGCTTGGTTGCAGAAAATGCCTCATTTGAGTGGCAATTAATGGTTGAAAAGCATTTATATGGTCTCTTTCCACGGCACCTGCTAAAGATAGCAAGTGAGAAAGAAGCAATGCAGAGAGAATCTGATTTAGGTAGATAGGGGTTCAGTGGGGTTAATTATATAGTTTTCCACCAGAACAAATAATATAAGTACTATAAACATAAATAAAAATATAAATTATATCTTAGAGTAAAATGATTCAGTTTTATTAGAAGTATAGTGGAAAATATTTTAAGTAGAAAATTGTAGGTCCAGTACAATTTTATTTTATTTTATTTTATTTTTTTGTATATACATGTCTAAAAAATGGCCAGCAGGAAGTAATATGTTTCTTTGAATGACAGAATCACTTAAATACCTTTGCTATATTTTTAAAATTTTGTAGTTAGTAGCAGCTTTTATAATCTATGAATTTTTTTTTTTTTTTTAATGAAAAGTACTCAGAGTAGATCAAGAGAAGTATTCTCTAGGTAGTAACTAATTTTGAAGATTTTATCAATGTAATGCTTTGGTCAGATGTAAAAATGCATAGCGTTCCCATTGTGGCTCAGCGGGTTAAGAACCCAGTGTAGTCTAGGTGAGTGTTGCGGTGGCTGTGGTGTAGGCCGGCAGCTGCAGCTCTGATTTGACCCCTGGCCCGGGAACTTCCATATACCACAGGTGCAGCTATAAAAAGAAAAAAATGTGTAAATGTTTCACCTATTTCAAAAAATGCATTATTTTTTACCATGTTCAGAGAGTGGATAGTGAGAAACAAATAACAAATTTATAAATTTTGCCCCTAATGTGGTTAGACAAAATTAGGAATCGTATTTTAAGTTTGAAAAAAATTTAACATGTTTAATTTGTGCGTTTTTTTATGGTTTCACAGCATGTATAAGCAACAAAAACTTGCCAGGAAGTATAAGTCTTATAATGACCATACCCTTTAGGAATTCTTTATGAGTCAGTCGTATCAGAGATGAAATCAAATATTTCCTTATAACATGTTCATAGAAATGAAAGATGACTTAACTCTCCAACCAAGATTGGGGCCACAGTGCTCACAGTGAAAGAGAAAGGGGTACAGATATGTATGAACATGTCGTAGTGCTTACTAATAGCTACTAGTAGTGATATTATGAGAAGTCTCTTAATAAAGTGCTTTGGTTCTTAAAATGTTTTTACATTCAAACCGATTATTCCCATGAGTGCATTTCTTTAGAGACATCATCAAATAATCATTTGATCGCATGTAGTATAGTAGATGAGATCTTACCCTTGGGCTCTTAAAATCTAAACTGGTGGGACTATGGCCCCACACCTGTTCTTTTTAAATGAAATTTTTTTGGAACACAACCATGTCCATTCATTTGCTTGTTGTCTTTGGCTGCTTTTTCATTACCCCAGTGCACATAGTCTAAAAAATTTACCATCTGTTTCATTAAGAAAAGGTTGCCAACCCCCTGCAATGAAGAAGATAAACAAATCTTGATACCTACATGAGAAATACTGAATTGTATTTGTTTCTTAGCATGACTTTTTAAGTTAATAGTTTTTGTCTTAGAAGCCAGGTCATTTTGAAAAAGAACCTTAGTTCCCTTACCTAGATACTATGTCTTGCCCTTCTGTGTGTCTTTTGCAAACTTTATCCAAGTGTATACATAAATTTTTATATTTAGATGTGTACGTAGTTGTTAACATAAACATCATTTTATGATTGCTTTTGGGGGTTGGGAGGAAGGGTGGGCTGTACTCGCAGCATGTGGAAGTTCCCGGGCCAGGGATCAAACCCGAGCCACAGCAGTGACAATGCTGGATCCTTAACCCACTGGACACTAGGGAACTTGCTTGCTTGCTTAATGTTTTAAAATACATTAAAAGCTAATATTCTGTATGCACAGATACGTTAGTGAACCATTAGCTGAGACTTGGCCTTTATTCTCTAAAAAATCAAAAGCTTGTTGAAGTGGTAGCATTGTTTTTAAATAGATACTAGATAATTAAGTAATATAGATATTTAAGTTTTTAATACATTTTGTTTATATTCTAGCTAAAACCACAACTCTGCCTTCCCCTTCTTCGGCTTCCACCACAGCTACTACATCAGGTAATTGAGGGTTTTTAAACAACAGTGAGGCAGGATGTATGTGCATTTTTGCCTTTTACTATTTCTGTCATCACTTTCCAGTTTTATTCGTGAATAGTTATGAATTGAAGTTCACCTGTTATGTATGGAGGACCAAGATAGTAGGCTGTTAAAGCAATAATGTTAGACTTGCCAAGAGTCCTCTTCTAGCGCTTTTTTTTTTTTTTTCTCCTTTGTCTTTATAGGGCCACACCCACGGCATATGGAGGTTCCCAGGCCAGGGGTCCAATCAGAGCTATAACCACTGGCCTACGCCAAAGCCATAGTAACTCCGGAACCGAGCCGTGTCTGCGACCTACACCACAGCTCACAGCAATGCTGGATTCCTAACCCACTGAGCGAGGCCAGGGGTCGAACCCACGTCCTCATGGATGCTAGTCGGGTTCGTTTCCACCGAGCCATGACAGGAGCTCTCTATTTGCTTTTCTGTGTAAGAAAAAAGTACGATGGGAACTCCCTCTTCTAGTGTTTTCACATTTAGCATCACATGTTAGAACTAAATGATAATGATTTTCCAAAACCCTTTTAGCATTACAACCTGTAGAGAAATCTCATTCCTGATAACTTAAAAATTAAGTACTGATTACTGTTAGGGATTGGCTCTGTGCTATATTAGACCATGACAGCTTGAGTGAAGATAATACAGCTATCCTTTTTACTGTGAAGGGTCTTAAAAAGCAAGATGACTACCAAATGTGTACCTTAGTCATATTTCTTACTATTTCTTATATTCTGTTATAATCCTTGATAGTGCCTGTGAAAATTAACTTACAAATTAAATCCTGTTTAGGTTACGCCACAGGACACCAGGTACACAGGTTAGGAACTCTTCCTTCCAGCCACATTTATAATACTATTGTGCTGCCTTTCTCTAAGTTGCAATGAAACCAGTCTTCACAAGAAGAAATACAGAATAGTTACGATTAATTCTAAAGCTGGCCAACTTATACAGCCACCAGAACTAGAGTTTATTTCCTGTTTTTTTGTTTGTTTTTGGGTGTGTGTCTCTTTTTCAGGGCCTCACCCTCGGGCTGTGGAGGTTCCCAGGCTAGGGGTTGAATTGGAGCTGTAGCTGCCAGCTTCTGCCACAGCCACGCCAGATCTGAGCCGTGTCTGCAACCTATACCATAGTTCACGGCAACGCCAGATCCTTAACCCACTAAGTGAGGACAGGGATGGAACCTGTGTTCTCATGGATACCAGTCAGATTCTTTTCCACCGAGCCATGACGGGAACTCTCTATTTGCTTCTCTGTGTAAGAAAAAATTACAGTTTACTTTAAATATGAAATTGCTTTATGTTACAGTGGCTGGTGCTGCAGTTGAAGTATTTTATTCTCTGAAGAAGAATTTTAGTTTTGTTTCCTCTTGAAGCATTTTACTCCCTGAAAGTTTAAGTTTTTGTACTTTATTTCCTTTGGTAGTACTTTTTATTATAAAATTTGCAGAGTAACATTTAAATGCCTTTAATGATAAATTCTTCTACTTGTTAGAATTATAAACTGCAGATTATTCAGGTTTTTTTTGTAATTTTACCTTATATTTAGTAAAATTCAAAAGTTATATGAATTTTCAACACAAATATTAATATTTACTCCAGAAATTAACTGAAATATGTAGTCCAAAGAAATTGCAAATTTTAAAAGTGTTTGACATGTTTCCAGGTCATAATGTGCCAGGAGAATCATTTTCTGTTGTTTTCGTATTTGAAATTGTATAGCAACATTGACCACTTGATGTTGGCTGGGTGGAACAAAGAGTGATAAAATGATTATCTTCTTCAATTAGGAAAATATAAAGCCTTGGCACAAGATGAAATATTTTATAGAATTTAACATGTGGCGTAATAGCTCAGGTGGGTCTTGAAATTATGGTAGATGATCATGAGACTTATTAAATACTGTTATTTCTTTTATCTCTTTATAGGTACAACTAATACCACCTTAGCTCCAACTACTCAACCTATGCGGAAGTCTACCTTTGACGCAGCCAGTTTCATTGGAGGAATTGTCCTTGTCTTGGGTGTGCAGGCTGTAATTTTCTTTCTCTATAAATTCTGCAAATCTAAAGAACGAAACTACCACACTCTGTAAACAGACCTGCTAAGTGAACAAGGACTGGCGTGTAACTCACTGAAACCAAAATATCTTTCAAGATGTCCCACATGGAAGACGCTATTCTAGGATCTTTAAATTTTCAAAGGATGCGTATAGGAGCATCCATCAACCTTGAAGAAAAATCAGTTAAATCATTTTGCTCAATGGGAATATTTAAAATATTCTGCATGAATCCTTGTAGCTGTCTTCTTTTACTTTAAATGGCTGCTGCTGTGGGATTATGTTCTCTCTTCTTGACATGCCAAATGTAACTCTGTAAGTGATGGAAAACATTGTCCTGCGCAGACAACCTCATGACTCTTTGGCAGTTTAAATGTAGTCATTTTAAAGCCTGTAAGCTGCATTGTTTTCATCCTAACTCAGGATGTAGTTTAGTGACCAGAATTGAGAAGAATGTGCCAAATGAGCATCAATCAGGTGGATTTTTGGCTATTATTTCAAAAGTGGAATAAATTTATAAATTTAGTATCCTTAGAGTAAAATTCTGTGCTTGATAACTATTATTTTTTCTACATTAGAAAAAAGATGCCACACAGGGAATTACATTCCAGGTTTAAAGAAATGAATGGAGAGGATACAAAAACATAAAAGTATAGCAGGTTATTGTTCATACTTGTAAAGCACCTTATATCACTGAGAAAATAAAGAACAGTGCCTTAAAAGACAGACTGAAAGGTAGACTGTAACTTAAAATGTTGATTTGTTCTTTCACATTAATGAAGGGAAAGGTTGGTCCGAGGATACAACTGTTGATGTGAGCAGTAGTAATCCTTCTTTTAGATACCATATTTAATTGAAAACCTACCTACTTTATTTCAAGCCTGAGTAACTTAAAGGATGTTATACAAAGTCAAAAGCCTTCATCTATTAAATCTCCCAACCTTTTTCTTATGGCTGTTAAAAAGTATAGAGCTAAAGTTGATTTAATTATATGTTCCTTTGTACTTCAAAAAAGATATCCTGACACTGTTGTACCATATAAGGATTTCCACCAAGCTTTCTATTAGGCAAGTAATTTCTATTAGGCAAGAAAGAAATAAGTTTAGAGTCATTTACTAACTCTTTAAATGAGACAGTCATTTTAAGTTTTGAGACAGCAAATGTCAACAGTGTAATTTCAGGAAATCTAAGGATTTTAGTTGATCAAATTACTGTAGATTTTAATGATTGCCCAGATAAACAGATTGTACTTTTTCTTTCTCCTCTCCTATCCTTTCTTCTTAATTTCAGTTTCTGTAGTATGGTAAACATGCATATTTCTCTATTTCTTTAGTTTCCTTATGAAGCACAAGTATTTTCAGGTTTAGAGGGATACTTGTTCCCTGCCTTTGACATATTGGATTAGTTCAGGGGCTTAAATAAGTTGAAAATGAGCTTTTGCTTTTCTAGGTCATTAAGGGTTTTTGTTTTAGTTTCTTTAGCCTATAGTGGCTGAGTTTAGCACTTGGTTTTCAGTATTTTATAGTAAGAAACGACAAGTTGCTTTGGTCCATTTGATAAGCCAAAATTCCTTACATTTAGATAATTAAAGGTTCTTAAAATGAAGATTTACTGTTTCTTTGTTACTTGCTGGTACAGCTAAAGTTGTTTTACTTGCACATTTGTACATACACCTAATGTTTTCAAGTGCCTTAATTGTTTAAAATCTCTGGCATCAAAGGTTTTTGGGAAAAGGTAGGCTTACCTCACATTTTTGTGTTCCCCTTAGTAGTAACATTCTAGGTACCTCACAAAAATGTTTCTTAACGGTGCCATGGCTGTTAGTTTTTAGTGAGCGCTATAAGATACAAAATTCAGTTGAAAATAGAATTTCCATTCTCCCAAAGTGGTAAAAATTAGCTATAATGGTATAATTGTCACTTACCTAGATGTGAATACGTTGCTAATGTTAACACTATAGCTATTTTTGTGAAAATGTAGCTGATAAAGCTTCTCCTGTAATTTTGAAGACTGCTCTAACAGAATCATAATTTGGAATTAGATTTTACAAGAAGAGCTCTTACAACAGAACTCACAGCCTTTCCCCTCTTCCTTTTGCAGTTCAGTATCTTGAGCCATTAATAATTTTTGGGTTTTTTAATCCAGAAGGTATATAGAAACCTTTTCAGATTTTTCATCTGATTTGTTCATGCAGATGTAGTTCTATTAAAATCCCTATTTTACCTTACAAATATTTGTTGCACAGGAAGACACACTGCTGTATTTAGAAATTTCTATTTTAGTTCATTAAAAACTGCAAAACCAATCTGTATCATGTACCAAACTGATTTAAAATAAATACATGTTTATTGGATTAATCTGCTCTTTTTTATTAACACAAATGTGTTTTGAAATTTAAGGCTAGTGAATTTGCCTTAGTCTTTTTGGGGGATGGCTTGTCTACTCAGTTTTTCCTTACTCCTCAAGACTACCAGATAGTAGCTAAGGGATATATTCATCAGTGGAGAACAGAACCTTAGAAATGATAGTTGGAGGGAGAACTTGGTGTGCCTGTGGGAATGACATGCAAGTTGATTTTCCTTAAATCAGTAGAAATTATTACTGATGCACTAGTTTACCAAGTATTTATGAGAATACCATATGTTGTTAGATACCGGAAAGCTTGTCTGTGACTTTCTGCCTTATTCAAATTGCACCTATGATAAAATTGGTCTTCTGTTCAGAGTGCTTGGTATAAGTATCTAGTACTGGGCGCTCCCATTGTGGTTCAGCAGAAATGAATCCAACTAGTATTCATGAGGATGTAAGTTTGATCCCTGGCCTCCCTCAGTGGGTTAGGGATCTGGCATTGCTGTGAGCTGCAGTGTAGGTCGCAGATGCAGCTTGGATCTAACGTGGCTGTGGCAAAGGCTGGCAGCTGCAGCTCTGATTCGACCCCTAGTGGAAACTTCCATATGCTATGGTTGTGGTCCTGAAAAAAAAAAGCAAAAAATAAATAAATATCTAGTACCAAGCCACATGCTTGTATGTGAAATCTGGTTCTGTAGGTCCATGTTTTGGGCAAAATTATATTCTGTATTAAATCACAGGATTTTGAACTAAGAAGAAAGAATAAACATTCCCCTATTAGCTTAAAACCCAGGAGAGTGGATTGAAGGCTCTAAAATGTTGCTAAAGGTGAGTTGTTATTTTGATAAGAATAGCATTCGCAATAGTTTTTTGAATTTTTTTGTTTTTTAGCCATGCAGGTGTCACGTGGAAGTCCCCCGGCCAGGACTTGAAACCACGCCACAACAACCTGAGCTGCTGCAATGACAATGCTGGATCCTTAACCTGCTACACCACAAGGGAACTCTTGAGTTTTTACTTTAATGTTATTATCCTGCAACACTTTCCCACTCATTAGATACACCAAATTCTTAAATTCTCTGATGATAGAAGTAGTGTGAATACCCGAAGTATCTACCTACTGAAGAATGATTAAGTTGTTTTTTGGTTTTTAATTTTATCGGAGTATAGTTTACTTACAGTGTTGTGTTAGTGTCACTGTATATCAAAGTGATTCATATATATATATATATATGCACACATTCTTTTTCAGATTCTTTTCCCATATAGGTTATTAGAGTTTTGAGTAGATTTCCCTGTGCTATGTAGGAGGTCCTTGTTACTTATCTGTTTTACACATAGTGGTATGTATATGTTAATCTCAACCTCCTAATTTATCCCTCTCAGATTTCCCTTTTGGTAACCCTAAATTTGATTTTGAAATCTTTCTAGTCTGTCTGTTTTGTAAGTTCTTTGGTATCTTTTTTTATTAGGTTCCATGTATAAGTGATACATTTGTCTTTGTCTTCACTTAGCATGATGATCTCTAGGTCCATCCATGGTGGTGCAGTTGGCATTTTGTGCTTTTTTATGGCTGAGTACTGTTCCATTATATATATATTACCACATCTTTATCCACGCCTCTCTTGATAGACATTGGATTGCTTCCACGTCCTGGCTATTGTAAATAGTGCTGCAGTGAGCATTGAGGTGCATGCATGTGTCTTTTCGAATTATAGTTTTCTCCAGATCGATGTCCAGAAGTGGGATTGCTGGATCATATGGTAACTCTAGTCTTTTAAGGAACCTCTGTGCTGATCTTCATAGTGGTTGTACCAATTTATATTCCCACCAACAGTGCAGGAGGTTTCCCTTTTCTCCATACCCTCTTCAGCATTTGTAGACTTTTGATGATGGCTATTCTGACTGGTGTAAGGTGATACCTCATTGTAGTTTTGATTTGTGTTTCTCTAATAGTAATGTTGAGTATTTTTTCATGTGGTTTTTGGCTCTGTCTTTGCAGAAATGTCTATTTAGATCCCTTTTTTTTTTTTTTTTCAGGGCTGCACCTATGGCATATGGAAGTTGCCAGGCTAAGGGTTGAATTGGAGCTGCAGCTGCTGGCCTACACCCCACTGAGTGGGGCCAGGGATCAAACCACATCCTCATAGATACTAGTCAGGTTCATTACCACTGAACCACAATGGGAACTCCCTAGCTATATTATTGGTTTTTTGTTTTTGTTTTTGTTTTTGTTTTTGTTTTTTGATACCAAGCTGCAGGAGCTGCTTGTATATTTTGGAGATTAATCTCTTATTGGTTGCTTCATTTGCAAAGATGTTGCCCCACTTTGTGGGTTGTCTTTTTTTTCCCCTTTGCTGTACAAAAGCTTTTAATTTGATCTCATTTGTTTATTTTTATTTACGTTTCCCTGGGGGGGTGGCAGTGGCACATTTGTGGCATGTGGAAGTTCCTAGGCTAGAGATTGAACCTGAACCACAGCGGTGACAACTCTGGATCCTTAACCACTAGGCTACCAGGGAACTCCCATTTTAGTTTTTATTTTAATTATTCCAGGAGGTGGATCAAAAAAGATATTGCTGTGATTTATGTCAAAGAGTGTTCTGCCTGTATTTTCTTGTAAGAGTTTTAGTATCCATCCATGATTAGATTGTTTTTATGAACAGTTTTGTAAAGAATATCTTTTGTACCTGCCCCCTTGTTTATGTGTGAATATTTCTCTAGAGTAAACATGGAGAAGTGGACAGCTATGTCACAAGGGTACCATTTTAAAACTTAACACACTGAGCTTCCTTTCCAGTTCCCACCAACAGATAAGCAGAGTGTTTTCTGTATTCTTACCACTTGATATTGGCAAGGTGAAATTTTAATATTCTGGCGAGTAGAATGTACTTTCTCTATAAATTGTTTTTCTTACATTTAACATTTTGTAGGTTTTTTAATCTTATAATATGCTAGATGCTAACCTGTGATTAGCGGGCTTTCTTCAGTCACCATTTTCTTCTTTACCATTTTCTTGACTGTGGTGTCTGTGTTGGCAGGAGATAGAAGCCACATAGTATGAACATGAAAAAATGTGACATAAAAAAAAAGTTGGCTAGGAATTCCCATCGTGGTGCAGTGGTTAATGAATCTGACTAGGAACCATGAGGTTTCGGGTTCAGTCCTTGGCCTTGCTCCGTGGGTTAAGGATCCGGCGTTGCCGTGAGCTGTGGTGTAGGTAGCAGACGCGGCTCTGAGTTGCTGTGGCTCTGGCGTAGGCGGGGGCTACAACTCTGATTAGACCCCTAGCCTGGGAACCTCCATATGCCATGGGAGCGGCCCTAGAAAAGGCAAAAAGACAAAAAAAAAAAAAAAGTTGGCTATACAGCAGAAATTGGCACAACATTGTAAATCAACTATAATTTTCAAAAAAGTATTAATTATAGGAATAGATTGGGGTGATGGGGCATATTTTCTCTAGTAGTTTCAGAAAAATCTTCAAAGTAGTAAAAAGAACTCTAAAGAATACAGAGCTAGCAAATTTAGGGGATGGCCACTATCTGTGCTCCCTCAAACTGAATTCCAGAAATTGTTAGAGAGGTTACAAGTGTGGCTCTTTAGATCAAGTCGTGGAAGCTGTAAATCCCTTGGAGGTGGTGCCAGGGAAGCAATCCATGAGGAGATGCTGACACCAGTGGCAGTCTGAAGTCATCCTACAGGGAGTGCAGGGTAAGGTAACACTCCACTGATAAGCTGGGCACTGTAGGAGTCTGCTCAGAACCAGGAAGAGAAATCCTTCTAGTACATTCTACTGACAAAACATGTCACCTGTCAAACACATTCATATGGCCCAGCTCTATTTTCATCATAATAGTGAAGCAGATAGCAAGTGGTAGACTCAAAGCCCCTGTTTCTAAATTTCTGACCTTCCACTACAAAATCAGTATTTCTTTTGCCCTCTGTCAGAACCTCAATTGGTCAGAATTCTTTACCTGATGGAGTGACACATTCATCACCAAAGGGTCTGAGTCCTCCAGTTGTCCTACCTGTTTTGGTTGCCGTAGTTTTTCGTTAAACTTTTCTATTGGGTATGGAAGGAAGTATTGAGGTACCCAGAGAATCCCCTGTGTTCTAGATTCAGTCCTTGCCTTCATTATGTACCAGCAATACAGTCTCCCCTGGGTAATCAGGATTGGCCATTCCAGCCAATGTAGTAATTAGTACCTTTTGCTGCCTCTCAGTTGAACGGCAATGGAATCCCAAGGCGATTAAGTGGCAGTCTCATCTTGAATCAGTAGACTCATTGTGTCCCTGGTTGAAGCATTCATTGGAAACTATAAGACCTCCAAACCAGCACGGTTTGAGATTACTGGGATAAGAAATATGTTCATGAGAGGAGCCATTCCTATTGCCACCCCATTCCTAGATCTGTAACTACAGCTCAAACCATATGCCACCTTTAAGACAGGATATCACCATGATAATGGAAGGCAATGTGTGTCTGTTTTGGTAAAGTTGAATCTCTGCCCCATCTATGATGGAAGGGGCACAGTGTAGTCAAACTGCCAACAGGTAGATGGCTCTTACCCATGGGATTAGTGCTATGCTGCAACCCCAGTACTAGTCTCAGCTCTTGAAAGATTAGGCATTTGACAGTACTGCATGCAGCCTTAGTAAGGGGAAGTCCATGTGTTGAGCCCAAAGTCTGTAGCTTTGCCACTAATGCTATATTGTTTATGGGCCCATTGAGTAAGCACTGGGGTACAAGGAATGATTGGAGAGTACATTATTTTGTTCACTGGGTTAATAAGAATCTCCTCTGCTGTGGGTGACTTCTGATGGACATCGACATAGGACACAAATATTTTTGGTGTGTGTCCATTTTTTAAAGATTTTTATTTTTTCCATTATAGTTGATTTACAGTGTTCTATCAATTTCAACTGTACAGCAAAGTGACCCAGTCATATATATATGTAATTTTTCTCACATTATCCTCCACCATGTAATATCACAAGTGACTAGATACAGTTCCCTGTGCTATACAGCAGGATTTCATTGCTTATCTACTCCAGATGTAATAGTTTGCATCTATTAACCCCAGACTCCCAGTCCATCCCACTCCCTCTCCCTCCCCTTTGGTAACCCCAAGTCTGTTCTCCAAGTCCATGAGTTTCTTTTCTGTAGAAAGGTTCACATGTGTCAGATATTACAGCCCAGATACAAATGATACCCTATGGCATTTGTCTTTCTCTTTCTGACTTCACTTGTGTGAGAGTCTCTGTTCTATCCATGTTGCTGCAAAGGGCATTATTTTGTTCTTTTTTATGGCTGAAGTATTCCATTGTGTATATATAGTACATCTTCTTAATCCATTCATCTGTCAGTGGGCATTTAGGTTGTTTCCATGTCTTGGCTATTGTAAATAGTGTTGCAGTGAACATATGGGTGCATGTGTCTTTTTCAATGAAAATTTTGTCCGGATATGCCCAAGAGTGGGATTGCTGGGTCATATGGTAGTTGTACATTTAGTTTTCTGAGGCACCTCCATACTGTTTTCCATAGTGGTTTGTACCAATTTACATCCCCACCAACAGTGTAGGAGGGTACCCTTTGTTCACATCCTCTCCAGCATTTGTTATTTGTTGACTGGTTAATGATGGCCATCCTGAACAGTGTGAGGTGTACCTCATAGTAGTTTTGATTTGCATTTCGCTATTAATTAGTGATGTTGAGCATTTTTTCATGTGCTTGTTGGCCATCTGTCTTCTTTGGAGAAATGTCTATTTAGGTCTTTTGACCATTTTTCAGTTGGGTTGTTAGTTTTCTTACTATTGAGTTGTATAAGTTGTTTGTATGTTTTAGAGATTAAGCCCTTGTCAGTTGCATCCTTTGAAACTATTTTCTCCCATTCTGTAGGTTGTCTTTTGTTGTTGTTTTTATGGTTTCTTTTACTGTGCAAAAGCTTGTAAGTTTGATTAGGTCTCATTTGTTTATTTTTGTTTTTATTTCTATTGCCTTAGGAGAGTGATCTAAGAAAACATTTGTATGGTTGATGTCAGAGAATGTTTTGCCTATGTTCTCTTCCAGGAGTTTGATGGAACTTGTCTTACATTTAAGTCTTTAAGCCATTTTGAGTTTATTTTTGTGCATGGTGTGAAGGCGTGTTCCAGTTTCATTGATTTACATGCAGCTGTCCAGTTTTCCCAGCACCACTTGCTGAAAAGACTTTTTTTTCCCCATTTTATATTCTTGCCTCCTTTGTCAAAGATTAATTGTCCATAGGTGTCTGGGTTTATTTCTGGGTTCTTTATTCTGTTCCATTGGTCTGTGTGTCTGTTTTTGTACCAGTACCACAATTGTTGATTACTGTAGCTTTGTAATATTGTCTGAAGTCTGGGAGAGTTATGCCTCCTGCTTGGTTTTTATTCCTCAGGATTGCTTTGGCAATTCTGGGTCTTTTGTGGTTCCATATAAATTTTTGGATTGTTTGTTCTAGTTCTGTGAAAAATGTCATGGGTGATTTGTTAGGGATTGCATCAAATCTGTAGATTGGCTTGGGTAGTATGGCCATTTTTACAATATTAATTTTTCCAACCAGGAGCATGGAATATCTTTCCATTTCTTTGAATCCTCTTTAATTTCCTTGATTAATGTTTTATAGTTCTCAGCATATAAGTCTTTTACCTCCTTGGTCAGGTGTATTCCCAGGTATTTGATTTTTTGGGGTGTGATTTTAAAAGGTATTGTATTTTTGTATCCCTTTTCTAAAATTTCATTGTAGTATACAGAAATGAAAGCAATTTCTGAATGTTAATCTTATATCCTGCTACTTTGCTGAATTTGTTGATTAGTTCAAGTAGTCTTTGTGCGGAGTCCTTAGCGTTTTCTATATATAGAATCATGTCGTCTGCATACAGTGACCTCTTCTCTTCCAATTTGGATACCTTTTATTTCTTTGGTTTGTCTGGTTGCTGTGGCTAGGACTCCCAGTACTATGTTGAATAACAGTGGTAAGAATGGACATCCTTGTCTTGTTGAAGGCTTTCAGCTTTTCTCCATTGAGTATTATATTGGCTGTGGGTTTGTTGTAAATGGCTTGGATTATGTTAAGGAATGTTCCCCTCTGTACACACTTTGGTAAGAAGTTTGATCATGAATGGATGTTGGACTTTGTCAAATGCTTTTTCTGCATCTATTGAAATATCATGTGGTTTTTTACTTTTTTTTGACTCTTCGTCCATTTTAGGGCCGCACCTGTGGCATATGGAGGTTCCCAGGCTAGGGGTCGAATCGGAGCTGTAGCTGCCGGCCTACACCAGAGCCACAGCAACTCGGGATCCAAGCCACGTCTGTGACCTACACCACAGCTCACAGCAACAATGGATCCTTAACCCACTGAGCAAGGCCAGGGATCAAACCCGCAACCTCATGGTTCCTAGTTGGGTTCGTTTCCGCTGAGCCAGGACGGGAATTCCCAACTTTTCTTTTGTTAATGTAGTGTATGACATTGATTGATTTGCCTATGTTGAACCATCCTTGTGAGCCTGGGATGAATCCCACTTGGTTGTGGTGTATGATCTTTTTTATGTGTTGTTGGATTCAATTGGCTAAAATTTTGTTGAGAATTTTTGCATCTATATTCATCAAAGATAGTGGCCTATGGTTTTCTTTTTTGGTGGTATCTTTGTCTGGTTTTGGAATTAGGGTGATGGTGGCGTCATAGAACGTCTTTGGGAGTGTTCCTTCTTCAACCTTTTGAAAAAGTTTAAGGTGGATGGCTACAAGTTCCTCTTTGTATGTTTGGTAGAATTCGCCTGTGAAGCCTTCTGGTCCTGGACTTTTATTTGTACGGAGTGTTTTTATGACATATTCAATTTCATTTCTAGTGATCGGTCTGTTATTTGATCTGTTTTTTCCTTGATCCAGTTTGGCAGAATGTAAGTCTCTGGAAAGTTTTCCATTTCTTCTAGGTTGTCAAATTTGGCATACAATTGTTCATAGTATTCTCTGAAGGTTTTTTGTATTTTTGCAGTATCTGTTGTGATTTCTTCTTTTTCATTTTCTTATTTTATTTGGGTTTTTCTCTCCTAGAAATGGAGGTTTTTTAAAAGGCTATTATAGAAGCTCTCTGGTTCTCAGGACCATGATTTGAACTGAGAATTAAAGAACCCGAGCTTGTCATTTTCTTCTCTAAGTGTAAAGTGCATTCAGAAAACTCCTTCCCACACCACAGTTTTGATGGTCATCATTACTGCCATGAGAGCCAATGCAGGAGCACTTCAGATTCCTGAAGCAGTGTTGTAACAGGCACTTCATCACAATCTACCACAGGTGATAGCTTGGTTGTCATGCCACTGCACGCAAAGGATCACTAGCCTTCCATTTCTCCTTAGCAAGGAGCTTGGCACTGTGCTCAAGCACAAGGATGAAACCAAACAAATCCCCAAATCCCATCTCTGTGGGTGTGCCTCCTAGGACCACTCTGCTACTGGTATCAGTCCTTTATTGGTCATGAGCCAGTCAGGAGAAAGAAACCACATGGTAATCAAACAGGGAGAGTTTACTATAAAGAATGATTAATTATAACGAGGGATTGAAGTAATAGGAGGATTGGCTGGTAAGTAATAAAGAGCTGTAAATAATTTAGGGATAGCAGATGTAGGGAGCTCAATGGAGAGGGTATGGACAAAGCTGAATGGCAGAGATGTTACTGAGGCTGTGAAGCACTCAAGGTGGGGATCCCCTTCACAGAAGGTGCCATGCCGGTGGCCCACCACCAGAAGCTGTGTGCACCACTGGAGTTGGGCATTGCAGAAGCTGCATGCACTGCAGTAACCTGGTCCTGCAGAAGCCATGCATGCTGCAGGAGTCTGCCCAGAGGAGCACCCCAGAACCTGGAAGAGAAACCCTTCTTCCTCTAGTCCCTCCAGTACCCTCTACTGACAAACCTTCAAATCTTGCCAGTTGGCAAAGAAATGTTTACAGGGTCCAGATTCATTATTTCACAGCAGATAAAGAAAGATGAATTTGGAGCTGAGAGTTCATAAATTGATGTGGTACCATATCTGGTCATGTTGAATTTTTTGTTTTAATATCAAAGTCATCAATCTTTATTTTTTTATGTCCTATTTCAGAAATATTTCTGCATGTGCACGTGTGCACTTATTTAGATATTTAATCCATTCAGCATTCAATGTGTATAAAGTGATGATTTAATCTAATTCAAATAGACCCATCCTTTTCCTTAATTTGAAAAGCTACACATGTCATATATAAATTTATGTATATAAATATGCTTCTCTGGTTTCTTCTGTTACATTCATCTGTTTATTTATTCCTTTATCCAAAATAGATTTTCTTTTTTTTTTTTTTTCCCAGGGCCTTACCTATGGGTTCCCAGACCAGGGGTCAAATTGGAGCTACAGCTGCCGGCCTACAGCACAGCCATTAGCAACACTAGAATCAAGCCATGTCTGCGGTTTACACCACATTTCACAGAAACTCCGGATCCTTAATCCACTGAGTGGGGCCAGGGATCGAACCCAAATCCTCATGGATACTAGTTGGGTTTATTTCCACTGAGCCACAAAGACAGATTTTTCTTGTCTGAACAAAAAGACAGGGATTAGGACTTTATAGAAATCTGAAAAGGGTATTTGCTCTTTGTTAGGAAGGATGAAAAGACTGTTAACGAGAGAATGGCGTTCTTAAGTGAAACAAATAGAAATAAGTGCTTTGAACTTTATTTGGATTAATCTCTGTTCTGGTTTTTCACTTGTAAGTACTGTCTGACAGCAGTTCCCTCTCTCCTGGCTCTCTCACCTAATCAGTAACACTAGAACCCATATTAAGAAGCTGCTGGTTGACCTGCAAGGCCTAGGTTGCAGAAATGCAAATCAATTCTAATGTTTTAAAATTTAGGGCCAAACCCTACTTTACTTGGGACTTTCAACATGGAATCATCTTAGTCCTTCCATACTGTCTTCACAGTACTGATAGTAAAATTTTGATGAAAGCCTTGATGGAATTTAGAATCATTTTTATTCATTCAAATGCTCATAGAAATAAAGCTTGGGAAAAGGATATATGATTACCAATCAGGTCTGAATGGGATTCTAGAGGGAGCTGTTTTAACTTGAAAAGCTGTAAGTTGAACATTTTCTGCCACATTGGGTAAGAAGACATGGTCAGTTCTTTTTTTGTGTTTAATAGGCACCTGCAATATAAATATTAGGTAGATATTAGAACTTTTAAAAAATATGATGAATAATTATTGTTACACCATCATTACAAGTCATTGTTACTAATGAGACTAAGATCATTGGTTCAGTCTGGGTTAGGTCATTTAATGTGAGCTTCTTGTACACAATTTGCCTACAGTTATAAAGAGAACTGATCAAGAATGAATCCATCAGTGGAAAGCCATTTCCAGCTAAGGAAGGAAAGATATCTCATATTTGAAGTAATCAATAAATTCCTTAATATTTGATTATTTGTGTTAGTAGAGTGCTTAAAAATAAATCATCAATGTTCTTATATCCCAGCCATGTATAAATCCCTCTTAATCTATATTTGTCTGACTTGTCTCATAGGCCCTGCTTAAGAAGTCAGACCTTAGATTTGAAAAGCTTCCAGCTAATTTTGTGGCTCTCCTCGACCTCAGGCTTTTTGCTTAGGGTCTCTATTCTGTACAAAAGCCAATGGGTCAACAGGATACTTTCTTATGTGTAAGGTTTTATTTATTTAGTAGGGCCATGTGGCCAACTAGTCTTTGACCACCACCCTTCTAAATCTATGAAAGCTAGTGGATCTCCACTAATGTACTTAGCTACTTCTCAGCCTTCTCAGCCCTGGGAGTTGTGATCAGAAACCTGCCCCACAGCAGGAACATTGGCTTCAGGGAGTGAAACAGGGATGGAGTGAATCTTTTTTTTTTTTTTTTTTTTTGCCTTTTTGCCATTTCTTGGGCCACTCCCGCAGCATATGGAGGTTCCCAGGCTAGGGGTTGAATCGGAGCTGTAGCTGCCAGCCTAAGCAAGAGCCACAGCAATGCGGGATCCAAGACGCATCTGTGACCTACACCACAGTTCACGGCAACGCCAGATCGTTAACCCACTGAGCAAGGCCAGGGATTGAACCTCATAGTTCCTAGTCGGATTCATTAACCACTACGCCACGATGGGAACTCCAAGGGATGGAGTGAATCTTAAAGAGTCCTTGTGGTCCTTTGGAAAGAGCTTTGCAGAAACAAATAGAGTAGACTTTCACCTTTTGGTGAAAGATAACTGCACAGAGATTGGTGGGTCAAACAAAAGGTGGGCATTAATAATGTGGTCCTTAATAATTAAGGCTGTATGTTTAGAAATAATGCAAACAAACTTTTGGTCTAATAACTAGATCATCAGCTTCAGAATTTACTCCTTCAAAAGAGGACATAGGATGGCATGTTTTCTCTGACAAACTGATTAAATTTTCCCTCTTAATTTTTCTCAAGGTAAGAGAGGAGGAATTTTTAAATGTGTTGATTAAATATATAAATCTCTGGCAGAATAGGAAGCTTCGGGCCTTCCCACATAAACACACTGATCTTGAGGGAGAGGTGGACTGGGGGTTTGGGATGGAAATGTCCTAAAATTAGGTTGTGATGATGGTTGTAGAACTATAAATACAATAAAATTCATTGAATTATTTTAAAAAAACAAAACTACACTGATTCAGCAACAATTCATGGACAAATTCCCTCTGTGAGTAATCTAGAATTTTATTTCCTAAGACTCAACCACTGAGATAAGATCCTGATATACAATTTTTTAATGTAAGTTTGAAATGACTCTAAATCCATAATTTCACATTTACATTTTCATTGTTTCATATACATAATCAAATTTATCATTACTTACTGTCTTTGGCCTTTGGATCTTTCTTGTTATTTCACTCGTCTTGAGATGAGTCTTTAAACGGTGTTGCTGGGAGTATCTGGATGATGTGGAAGCAGAACTTAGGGAATAGTGAGCCTGAGATATAAAACCTATAATGTGAAAAACAAAGTTAAATTATATCTTTTGTTGCAATGTACAGGCCTAAATTTAATTCATAAAATTTCATAGCTTAAAAATGGGCATCTTGGAGTCCCTGTTGTGGCACAGTGGAAATGAATCTGACTAGTAACCATGAGGATGTGGGTTTGCTCCCTGGCCTCACTCAGTGGGTTGGGGAATCCGGCCTTGCTGTGAGCTGTGGTGTAGGTCACAGATGCAGCTTGGATCCTGCGTTGCTATGGCTGTGGTGTAGGCTGATTCGAGCCCTCGCCTGGGGACTTTCATATGCTGCACCTGCGGCCCTGGAAAAAAAATTTTTTTTTAAATTTAATTAAAAAAATAAAACTGGGCATCCAATAAAGTTTCATCAATTGTGAGTGACGATGTCACAAAACCTGGATGGAGTCTTTTGCCTGAGTGTCACATGACCAAGTGAAAGAGAAAGAGATGATGAGTTACTTGCACTTGTGGGTAGAAGTAGACAGATACTCACTTTGTTAGGACTTTGTAATTAACTGGATTTGCAGGGTGAAAAAGAATAGCTCTCAGATTTCTGTCCCAAGCAATGGGTCAGATGTTAATTTCATGGTAGATTTTATGATGATGGCACATAAAAGCTCAAGTCATTGCTGGGTACATGATCAGAAGGATAGATGTGTGGGAAATATGAGTGTGTAAAGAGGAAGCAGATGAAGATTAGCTCAGGGCTCCTGAGAAGACAGGAGCCTATGGGATGCTGTTCACGGTGATTGTCCCACAGAGGAGGAAAAGGGGCATGTTTTCCATGTCAACAGGTGGGACGGAGAAGTAGCTGAGTCTAGATGTAGGTGGCCCGGGAACAAGAAGTACAGGGAGTTCCCGTCTGATGGGGGAGGAGGACAGTGTCTTCAGGTCTGAAGAGACCAGGAAGATTTCAATAGTTGCTGTGTTATAATAACTTTAAATGGGTTATAACCAATAAAAATATTGAATCATTATGTTATATAAAGCCTGAGACAAAAATGATATTGTAAATCAACTATGCTTCAATTTAAAAATAATAAAACGGTTGCTGTGAAGAGGGGGAGTGAACTGACCCTACCCTCAGCTCTAGGGGAAAACATGAGAGCTGGGCTTAAGCCCGCTAGGAATCTCAGTATCTGGCTTCAGTGATTTGTTCAAAATTGGTCAATTTGAACACAGCCCAGTCAGAGCTCAATTCTTTTAATTGTCCCCTCCACATCCCACTCTTGCCATGCGAGTGTGAACAGAGGATGGATGCTATGGGGGTGGCAGCCATCTTGCTTCCCAAGGGGCTCCACTTGCCGTCTGCTCCCAGCAACTCAGGGCCAGAGATGCAGAGATAAATCAGTCCTTAAAGAAAAGTTCAAACCTTGATCAAGCCCTTATGGCTCAATGGAAGAGAATAGCCCAGAAATAAACCTGTGCACCTATGTTTAATTAATCTTTGACAAAGGAGTCAAGAATATAAAATGAAGAAAAGAGGTGTTGGGAAAGCTGGACAGCCACATGTAAATCAATGAAGTTAGAACACACCCTCACACCATACACAAAAATAAACTCAAAGTGGCTTAAAAGACTTAAACATAAGACATGACACTGTAAAATTCCTAGAAAAGAACAGAGGCAAAACATTCTCTGACATCATACCAGTCTCCTAAGGCAATAGAAATAAAAGCAAAGATAAACAAATGGAACCTAATCAAATCTATAAGGTTTTGCACAGCAAAGGAAACCATAAACAAAAAGAAAAAAAACCCCACAGAATGGGAGGAAATCTTTGCAAACAGTGTGACCAAGAAGGGCTTAATTTCCAAAATATACAAATCGCTCATACAACTCAACAACAAAAAAACAAACAACCCAATCAAAAAATGGGCAGAAGATCTAAATAGACATTTCTCCAAAGAAGTGATACAGATGGCCAAGAGGAACATAAAAAGATGCTCAACAATGCTAATATTAGAAAAATGCAAATTAAAACTACAATGAGATATCATCACACATGAGTCAGAATGGCCATGATCAAAGAAATCTACAAAAAATAAATGCTGGAGAGGGTGTGGAGAAAAGGAACCCTCCTACACCATTAGAATGTAAATTGGTATAACCACTATGGAGGACAGTATGGAGGATCCCTAAAAAACTAAATATAGAGTTACCATATGAGATAGCAATCCCACTCCAGGCATATATCCAGAGAAAATTCTAATTTGAAAAGATTTATGGGGGTTCCCGTCATGGCTCCACGGTTAACAAACCCAACTAGCATCCATGAGGACTTGGGTTTGATCCCTGGCCTTACTCAGTGGGTTAAGGATCTGGTGTTGCCCTGAGCTGTGGTGTAGGTTGCAGATTCGGCTCAAATCCTGAGTTGCTGTGGCTCTGGCATAGGCTGGTGGCTACAGCTCCAATTGGACCCCTAGCCTGGGAACCTCCATATGCTGCAGGTGTGGCCCTAAAAAGACAAAAAAAAAAAAGTGTACTCCAGTGTTCATAGAGTCACTATTTACAATAGCCGAGACATGTGAACAACCTAAGTGTCCAAGGATAAATGAATGGATAAAGATGTGGTGTGTGTACATGTGTGTGTGTCTGTGTATACAATGGCATATTAGCCATAAAAAAGAATGAAATAATGCCATTTTCAGCAACATGGATGGACCTAAAGATCATCATATTAAGTGAAGTAAGTCAAAGACATATATCATATGATATCATTTACATGTGGAATATGAAATATGAAACAAGTGAACTTATTTAAAAACAGATGTGCAGACATAGAAAACAAACTTAAAATTACCAAAAGAAAACAGTGGTGGGGTGGGGTAAATTAGGAGTTTGGGATTAGTATATACAAACTACTGTATATAAAATAGATAAAACACAAGGTTCTACTATATAGCATTGGGAACCATAGTCAATATCTTGTAATAAAGTATAACAGAAAAGAATACAAAAAAGAATATATATATATACACATATATATATATCACTTTGATGTACACCCAAAACTAACACATTGTAAATCAACTATAATTTAATAAAATAAACAAAAACAAAAAACTTTGATCAACCAACTTAAGCCAGTCCACATCTAAATATTTGTTTTGTGAGCCAGCTGATTTCATTTTTTCCTTAAGCATTTTGAGAACAACTGCATTAGAACAAATTGTAATTTCTCAGGAGTTACAAGATCCTAAGTGGGATCTGTGTTATGCTACTCAAAGAGACCTTGCCCCTTAACTGTGCTTTGGCTGGGGAGCCAGAAGGCTGCTGTGACCACCTCTACAGAAAGGAGACCTGGGTCTCCTCAAGCTTCTGGCTGAATAACAGCTGAGAAAGGACTGGTAGGTAACAGCTGACTTTTACATTTTAGCACTAATAGCATAGGTGATATCTGGCTATCCCCTTGGACTGCTCAGTTGGTACCAAATAGATAGGTATGACCTCTGATGCATCTACACTGTGGAGAGAATGCTGCCTGCTGTTTCGTAAATGAAGAATGTTGCCTGCCAACAAGCCCGCAGCTACTGCACCTCTGCCCCCCACCCCCACAGTGGTGCGCCCTAAGGGGAATTCAGGATGGAGAAAACAGGAAACATTCTGTGCTTTGGATGCTGGCCCTAGATAGCTAAGATGAATATCTAAGGAGTAATTTCAGTGAGCCCAGACTCTTGCATCTTCCCATACACACAAAAGCACATGAAGGTCATTAACTTGAGATATCTGTTTTTTTGTGATTAGCAGTAATCCTTTGACTTTTGACTACTTGGTTTGTTTTTCAACAAAACCCCCTGTACATCCTGGCTCCTCCCTTAGCTTTCTTTTTTTTTTTTTCTCAATGAATTTTATTGCATGTATAGTTGTACAGCGATCATCACAACCAAATTTTATAGCATTTCCCAAACCCTCAGTGCATCCCCCAACCTGTCTCATTTGGAAACCATAAGTTTTTCAAAGTCTGTGGGTCTGTATATAAGACTCTGACGAAGGAAATCAAAAATGACACAAACAGATGGAAAGACACACCATGCTCTTGGACTGGAAGAGTCAATATTATCAAAATGACTATACTACCCAAGGCAATCTACAGATTCAATGCACTCCCCATCAAATTACCAAGGACATTTTTCACAGAACTCAAACAAAATATTTTAAAGTTTGTTTGGAAGCACAAAAGACCCAGAATAGCTAAAGACATCCTGAAAAAGAAAAATGGAGGTGGACGAATCAGGCTCCCAGACTTCAGACTATACTACAAAGCAACAGTCATCAAAACCATATGGTACTGGCACAAAGACAGAAATATAGATCAGTGGAACAGGATAGATAGCCCAGAATTAAACCCACCCACCTACAGTCAACTAATCTATGACAAAGGAGGCAAGAATATACAGTGGAGAAAAGACAGCTCATTCAGTAAGTGGTGCTGGGAAAACTGGACAGCCACATGAAAAAGAATAAAATTAGAACACTTCCTAACACCACACACAAAAATAAACTCAACATGGATTAAAGACCTAGATATAAGCCCAGATACTATAAAACTCTTAGAGGAAAACATAGGCCAAACACTCTCTGACATAAATGACAGCAACATCTCAGATCCACCTCCTAGAGTAATGACAATAAAAACAAAAATAAACAAATGGGACTTATTTAAACTGAAAAGTTTCTGCACAGCAAAAGAAACGCTAAACAAAATGAAAAGACATCCCTTAGCTCTTCAGAGCAGCTCCTAGGACCTATCTGAGAGGCTATCTCCTGGGCTATCACCCTCAGTAAGCTCCCCAAATAAAACTTAACTTGTGCAGTTCCCGGTGTAGTGCAATGGGATCGGTGGTATCTCTGAAGCGCTGGGATGAAAATTTGACCCCTGGCCCAGCTCAGTGGGTTGGGGATCCAGTGTTGCCACAGCTGTGGGATGGGTCACAACAGTGGCTTGCATCTGATCCCTGGCCCGGGAACTCTATATGTCACAGGGCAGCCAAAACAAAACAAAACAAACAAACAAAACCTTCACCCTGTGATTTTCAGGTTGTAAATCCTGAACCCCCTCCAGTCACTGTAAAAGGGGATGGATGGGAGCTGAGACCTGAGAGTAACTTCTACCTCTACTTCCTGAAACGGACTTCTCTTTTACTCCTGCCATGTCCTCAGTCCTAGAAATTAGGGTCCCTCCACCCACTCCACCCCAGTCCTTCTTTGTAAATGTGCAGGTCTTAGAGGACACAGATGGCAGTCTGATAGCACATGTTAACTCAGAAAAAGATGCTTGCCTGGGCTGGAGGCAGAGGGGAAAATCCCAGGCAGTGTGGCAAGGAGAGTGAAGGTACAGAGCCACTCAGGGTCAGTGATCAATATAGGGCCCTGGGGTGCTCTTTATACTCTTCCTCTTTGGACCTAGGGTGGCATGGGGAGTGCCAGCCCTGCTGTTAGGGCCCAGGCAGCAGTCCCAGGCAGGGAAGAGTACTCTTGGGCTTTTCAACGAGCACAGCCTTATTCTTAGAAAACCCAAAACATCTTGATTTATGCCTGCTTGATCTTTTCTTTTTTGTCTTTTTAGGGCTTCACCTGAGGCATATGGAAGTTCCCAGGCTAGGAGTCAAATCAGAGCTGCAGCTGCCAGCCACTGCCACAGAAATGCCAGATCCGAGCCATGTCTGTGACCTACACTGCAGCTCAAGACAACACTGAATCCTTAGCCCACTGAGCAAGGCCAGGGATCGAACCCACATCCTCATGGATACTAGTTGGGTTTGTTACTGCTGAGCCATGACAGGAACTCCTGCTTGATCTTCGAAAATGATCTTTCCGCTTCTTACAGTGTTTTCTCATATCGATCACACTGGTTAAGTAGCCAAAAGGAAACACAGATACAGGAAGACGTACATATATGAAAGTGTAATAATCAACCTAGTGCTACTATACTCTGGCAGACACTCATTGTTTCATAGAGTCCTCAGAATACACCTTTGATGTGGGTATTTTACAGAGAGGTGAATTTACCTGCCCAAGGTCATACAGCTAGCAGAGACAGAGGCAGGAACTGAACTTTGGCTGTCTTATTCCAAAGTCCATACCCTCAAACACCAGGACAGAAAGAAGAGGCTTGTCTGATCTCCACAAAAGGCTGATCGTGGTTACTGATACTGAGTGATATTTTTGATAGTCAGATATAGAAGAGAACTTGGAATTTATTTAGTCCTCATCTTATAAGGGAGGAAGCTAGTTCAGCGATGTCCTGGGGCCTGGCCTCTGCTCCATTGGTGCTTGCTGGCTGCATCGTCCAGGGTGCCATTTTGATGGCTTGTCCATAGGACTCCTCAAGCCCCCGGGACCCAAGAATCATAATGTACTTTATGAATAAGATCTGAGAAATGTGGTCATTATGTCCTGTTGGAGAGGAATAAAATTTCCTCTACCTTCTAGATTCTTCTGGATGGTCTAAGAACTGAATCGATTTGAGATGGGTTTACAGGAGAAAATCAAACGAAAGTTTAATAACATGTATACATGGGAGAGAGCCAGGGAAACTGAGTCACTTGCCAACATTACTGAAGCCCTCACCTTATAATACCATCCTCAGCTAAAGACAGAAGAGGATGCTGAGGTTGTGGGGAGGTCAGCTACGAGAGGTTACCAGGAAAAGCACACAAACAAGGGTAACACTGTTATACACATTCATCTTTTCCATAAATACATTTCTAGAGACTTGATAATCCTCCTCTTCCTGGTACTAAAGAGGCAGACACTTTACAAATGTAAATGTTTCTTTAAAAGGGTAACTCCTTCTTGGTTTGCCCATGTCTGCTTTTTCTCAAAAAACAACCAGCTTATGCCAAAGAGACATATTTTAGGGTAGCAAATTCCACTCCTCTGTAGTTGCAAGGTGTTGAGATACTTCAAAATGCAGTGAAGGAACCCACTCTTCTTTAGGTGACATATTACACTTGGAACCAGTTCTTATGATTGAAACATTTTAATATAGCAGGTCAGCACTCCAAGGTGAACTAAAGTAAAATTTTCTGACTGCAAATGAGAATGAAATAGTCTTCATTCATTCAACAAACACGGAGCTCTCACTCAATAACCACTGGATTGTAATTGTTAGTTTTGGACACTGTCCTTCGGTTCTGACCTAGGGAGCCTGGGAGCTTACTCTACCCAGAAAGGGGGTAGGTATCCTTACCGCCTGGCAAGCTGCTCGGTATGGACGATTGCTTAGCGTCATTAAGCTGACTTTGTAGCTCTTCTACCCGCTGGAAAGCATCAAGCTTCACGCTGCGCTCCTGGGCAAGCCGGCTTCTCATCTGAGAGGAAAAGGGCTTGGGAAGCAGAGGTGCTTTTTGGTGCACACTTTTGTTCCGACACTTCACTAGGAGGGGCAGGGCGGGGGCAGGGGAGATTCTCAGGGAGAGAGTGGGTCCCAGGCTGCCCCAGGAACACAAGTCTTCATGAAATCTTGGTCAGGCTGAACTCAGCCTTCTGAAAATCAAGAGTTCCAGGAAGGCCAAGAACTTAAAGAGGAACAGAGGCAGCCCTTGGAACCCTTTATTATCTTAGAAGGGCCAGAAGTTTACTCACAAAAGTTGTATCTTTTATGTTTATTTCACCAGAGGGGAAGGTATGAGTGGGGAGGACCCAGTTCACAGAGGACCTTGTAGGCCAAGCCACACATCTACCCCAAGACCTGGAGGAGCCTCCAGATGGCTTCAAGCAGAGACTTGATCTCTCCTGATCTCTTCTCAGCTCATCACCTGTGGGGAATGTGCCCTGAGCACCATCTCCAGGCCTGACTTAAGTCCCACACCTGCAGGCAAACTTGGTATTTGTTCTCCCCTGGCTGGCACTGCTGACCCAGAGTTGCGGGGTCCAAAGCACACCTCATCTGCACAGATGACAGGCATTTTTCTTTTCAAATTTATTTTTATCATCTCCAACTGCTTTTACTTATGCGAAAAGTAATAGTGTGATGGGTTAAATAATGTCCCTCACAAAGTCATGTTTACTTGGAATCTCAAGATACGACCTTACTTGAAAACAGAATCTTGGAGTTCCCTTTGTGGCTCAGCTGTTAATGAACCCAACTAGGATTCATGAGGTGGCGGGTTTGATCCCTGGCCTTGCTCAGTGGGTTAAGGATCTGGGGTTGCTCTGAGCTGTGGTGTAGGTGGCAAGGCAGCTCAGATCCTGTGTTGCTGTGGCTGTGGCATAGGCCAGAAACTATAGCTCTGATTTGACCCCTAGCCTGGGAACTTCCATATGTATGCCGTGGGTGTGGCCCTAAAAAGGAAAGGAAGGAAGGGAGGGAGGGAGAAAGAAAATAGTCTTTGTAGATGTGATGAAGAAGTTATACTGGAATAAAGGTGGGCCCCTAACCCAACGTTGATGTGCTCACAAAAAGTGGAGAGGGTACAGCCACACCTAGAGACACGGGAAGAAGGCTGGACTGGAGAGCTGGAGCTACACGGCGGGGGTTGGGCGGGGGGGAACACGCAGGGGACTGCGGGCAGCCCCCAGCAGCTGGGAGAGACCTGGAAGTGGTTCTGCCAGGGCCTCCTGGAGGAACCACACCTTGACTTCAGACTCTGGCCTCCTGAACTGTGAGAGAATCCAGTTTTTATCCTTTCTTGTTATTTATTTTTGTAAAATTCTCCTTACTGATCTTTTCCTTGAGTACTCGAAACACATGGCCAATCATTTAACCTTCCGATTTCTGTTTCCTAATTTCTGGTGAATCAATTATGTGACTTATTCATTCAACGAATATGTGTGAAACACCTGCCCTGGAAGGTAATTTTTTTCCCCTTTTGTGTTGAGTTACATTCTGTGGTCTCTTTTGTTGGAACTTGCATTAGTCCAAATGTACTTTATATTATTTCCTCCTTTTTTTTTTTTTTTTTTTTTTTTTGCTGTGGGATATAATCAACAGGAACATATTGTGCTGGAAACCACTTCTGCCTTTCCTTTTTTTTTTTTTTTTTTTTTAATCTCTGCAGTTCTAGAAACACCATGAATAAAATCCCCTTCTAACGGCTTCCATAATACTTGCTGCTTTTTCAGATTAATAGTCAGGATTTTCTAAAAAGTCCCTCCTAATTCAAAGATGAAAGCCAAGTGGAAATATGTTTTTCAAGTGGGTTATAATGATGCCAAGATTCTGGGCTTTGAGGCAGTAAAGCCATCATCTTTCATCCTAAGCAGCCGGAACAACTGCTCCATTTCGCTGGTGGGTCTGGGGGTGACAGAGGTGAGGAACAGCACTGTGAGGGCATGAGAGGCACGGGAAGGACAGGGGAGAACGAACCAGCTCTGGCTGGTGCACTCTGATTTGCTCCTCTCACTGGAGTTCTCACCTGTTGGAGTTCTCTCTGAATTTTCTTCTGCTGGAGCTGGCCCAGTTTAGAAGCCCTCTCGGCCTCTTCAGTAAGGAGCTGCAGGTGCTGTTCTTTTTGCTCCACATCCTCCAAGAGCTTCTCCATGCTGGAGGTCTTCATTAAATCCAGCTGCTGCCGGTGGAGAGCTTCCTGGGTCACTCTATGTTCTAACTCTTTCAGCAACTGCCCCTGGGGAAGGAAAAGGCCAAAGGAAACAAAGGCAATCTTTCTTCTCAGCAGGGAACAAGAGGTTGGCCAATGCAACTGTCCCCTCCACTAGTGCTCAGGGACAGAACTGTGGGGAGTATTCCTGGGCTCAGGGTACCACAGCCCAGTGTTCTGTTCTGTCCTGTGCCTGCCAGCAGGCAGCAAGACCACTGGGATCTTGGCCGGCCTGACATTTAAGTAAGCTCTGAGGCAACAGTCAGAGGAGAAACAAAACAAGCAGAGGCAGGAGCTAAGCGAGTGATAAGGCCATTCTGCAGTGGAGCCAGGTTGAACAATTTCATTTTTCCTTACCCAAATTTGATGCTGATGTACATATTAGGAAACTTATGAACCAAGCAGTCCTGTCTATCACAAACTACATTTGCACTGCCACTGAGCCTTTATCACGCAATAGCATGGGAGGGGCTGAACCCTAAGGGACAGGGTGATGCAATATGTACAGTGAGTGGGGGAGAGAAGTGCTAATCTTGCCTCTGTTTTGACTTCCAAAATAGCTTCCAGATGGTTGGAAAAGGAAAAGTGTAGTAATAATTTGGTTCTGTTCTGAAATTTTTCTCATTAGCAATCACTCGATGGTCGATCCTTAATTATAACATTAATAATGACGAGCAATACTTGGATGATGACTTTACATAATGATAGATCATAATTCACCTGGCTTACAATAATCAAGGGATTAGGGTCCAAAAGGAACAGATTATATATATTTTTTAATTAAAATTTTTTTTATTTTTCATTTTTTTGGCCACACCTGTGCGATGTGGAAGTTCCTGGGCCAGGGATTGAACCCATGCCACAGCAGTAACCTGAGCTGCTGTAGTGACAACACCAGATCCTTAATATGCTGAGCCCCAAGAGAACTCCGAAAGATTATATTTTACATTTTATGTTTTAAAATATGCCCAGGATTCCCAGCTTGTTATTTAAACTCAGCTGTTTTCTCTCTAAACTTAGGGTCTGTTTCATTCATGCTCAGAGGACTGGTGCAGTTATTAAGAGTTTAGACTGTTAAAAAAAAAAAAAACCTTTATTTTGGTGCATCAGTAACATCTGAAGTTATGACTTGGGGCTGATCATCAGGAAGGGAGCCAAGACTCTGTTTGGGGCTAATGCTGACAGCCGGGCCACACTGGTGGAAAGCATGCTTGGAGCATGAAAAGAATGTGTTAGAGGCAGAGACTCAGACCCCAAGATGCCCTCTGGGTAAAAAGATCCTCAGAGAAATACACAGAACAATCTTAGGTATGAATAATATTTCACCATCTTAGCCAAACACGAATAAGAACAAAAGCCTCATGGCCACTACCCATGGTTTCTGGGCTGGGAAGGAGGGAGAAGGCAAGCTGAGGTTGGGGCCAGCAGGGCTGTCTGCTCCGATTCCCACTGTGGCCTCTGGTGACTGCTGCAGGCAGCGTGGTGCCGCTTCCTGTCACCAGAGCCTGTTAAAAGGGAGGAAGGAAGGGGGTCCTCAGATACCTGGTTCTCCTGCTGCTTGCTCATCCTCACGTTGTCCGCCTGAGCCCTGGCCAGAGCCTGCCTTAGAGCCAGTAACTGCTGCCGAAGTAAAACCACTTCTTGTTCTGCCATTAGCTTGATGTTCAAACACTCTTTTTTACTTTGCATAGCTTCCTGTAAACATCCCAAACACAGGAAGATATGATATACGTTTCTTTCTATGTTTTCAATTTCACCAGCAGTCTCTAAACCACTTAATCATCCATCATGCTTTAACTTTTCTGGTAGAACAGAGCTCCTGCTGGCCACTGCCTCCTTGATTTTAAATAAGAACAGTGTGACAAATCCGAGTAAATACTGAGTTTCAGAAACAGTAAGTCAAAGTTTCTAAACTGCTATTGATATGTGCTTTGGTTTCAATCTGCCTTAAAGTAGATTTTCCCTTATTGTTACTTCATTTTCCTCAGGTAATCATGTTTGAAACTCAAAGACTTGTAGTGTTTCGACAAAGCTGCCAGCACTTGGTAAATCTCCCTCCATTTTTTCCCTTCCCTTTGTGCTAAACTCCTGCTCTGTTCTCTCATTTGCTTCTTCGCTGTTTGCTTTTGGCTCTCTCCTATTTCTCTTCAGGCTCTGATATTGCCTGTTCCCAGGAAAACTCCCCAGCTATCAGATCTTGCTACCCGACACCAGGGCAGCAGCTGCAGCCAAGAAGGGCAGCAATCCCCCCTCCTCCCCAAGCCTCACCTTCTCAGCCTTGCTCAGCTGGCCCCGGAAGCGCTCCTGCTGTGCTGCCAGCCTCCAGCGGCCCAGGCTCCTCACTTTGCACACCAGGGCAGCCAGGCTACAGTTGTCCTGCTCCAAGGCCCGCAGCTGCTCCTGCTTAGAAGGGCTCACTTTCAGAAAAGACTGCCCCCAGCCCTTTACTTGGGAGGGACATAAATTCTAATATCAGAAACATGCCTTCCAGAAGATGAGACAATTGTGCTGTGAGCCCCAAAAGACCTTCTCAGGGAAACAGGACAGATATGCAAACAGAGTGAGCGGTGAGGTCAGATGCTAGGACGAAATGCTGACACCCCACTCTAAATGAAATCCCATACTTTGGCTGGGCTTTCTTGCATTTCTTCATCAGGTCTGGCAGAGCCCCACTTCTTCTTCAGGTTCTTCATATTGTCAATCCCTTCTGTTCTTACTTCGCCAACGAGCTCACATACTTTCTGGATCAAATTAAGTTGATTCTCCTCCAGCTTCTCCTGCAAATTGCAGACTCAGGTTTAGGAAGGGCAGCTGAGGAAGAGTCATTTTGCCTTCTAAAACCCAACTTTCAGAAATGATTTCATATTGAAACATCAGCCACCCAGACAACGACTCTGTCAGGTATTGTTTCAGGTCTTACTAGTGGCTCCTTTAGTGTTGTCTTCAATCTGTGGGACTCCATCCTGCGGACACCTGCACATCCTAGAGCCTGTGGTTGTCAGACGTCAATGCAAGTTGAGCAGGTAGAAGAGCAGGTCACAGGTGGAAAACCAAATCTCCCCTCTCCCCCTCACACAAAGGGTTACTTGGGAATTTGAACCTAGGGATTTTTATCAGGTTGACTCAGCAGAATCTGACCAGATGAGAACACTGTCCATCAGCTGCTAACGAAAAACTCCATTAAAAATAGATAAATTAGAGGAAGGAATTAGGCTGGCTTGACCTTCCTCTTTAGGCTCCAGCAGAAATCTCATTATGAAGCAGCCCCATTCTGAATGGCTACAGCTAACAGCTTATGGCAAAACAGTTTACTCATGTTAAGTATAACTGGAGACCCAGCATCCTTGGGTGAGGGGTGACTGTGGGGTGTCCTTTTGATAGGGATGGAGTAGGCACAGGTAGTTGTAGAAGTCCCAGTAAGAGACCATAGATAGAGACAGAAACCTAGGGAACTTTGGGAGACCACAGTAAGTTAATAGTTGCTCAAGAAAGCCATCAGAACAAGGCAGACTTGCTTGACTAGTGGAGGCGTGAGATATGCCTCAAGTCATTGGGTAGGGGATGGGATGAGGCCTGCATTCAGGTTCAGACCAAGAGCAAGAGTTTAAGGACCACCATTCCGCTGATTTGAATACCAGATCCCAAGGAGGAGCCACTACTCCCAGAAAGGAAGAGGAGGTCTTTTCCCACCCCCACTCACCTTGGATGATAAAACTGTAGCCCACCTAATCCTTTGGGCAGAGCCTCCTTGCCTGCCCACTTGCATCTTTTACAAATGTCCCATCTGTTTTTTTGTTTTTTGTTTTTTTTGTTTCTTTCTCTTGGTCTTTTTGTCTTTTAGGGTCACACCCGCAGCATATGGAGGTTCCCAGGCTAGTGGTCCAATTGGAACTGTAGCCGCTGGCCTATGCCACAGCCACAGCAACACGGGATACAAGCCAAGTCTGCAACTTATACCACAGCTCACAGCAAAGCTGGATCCTTAACCCATTTGGGGAGGCCAGGGATCAAACTCACATCCTCATGGATGCTTGTCAGGTTCACTAACTGCTGAGCCATGACGGGAACTCCACAAGCATCCCATCTTAATAAATCTATTTCTTGTCTATCACTTTTTGCCTCTTGCTGAATTCCTTTTGCATGGAGGCATGAAGAACCTGAACCTCAGTAAGTCCAGACTCTGGATGAGTGATTCTAATTTAAAGCTGTGGGTCCAAGTCCCAATCTGGGTTCTGGTTAGGTTCAGGCCATGAGTGCTGTCAGTTTCACTTTCACCTCTGAACCACTTCCCTGGAGAAAAGACAGGAGGGTGGTGCTAGGGAGCCACAGCAGGAAGCCTGACCACTGGCCACACCAACTTCTTGGGACCCTGGGGTGGAAAAGGGACTCCCTGCTTTCAGGGGTTTGTGGAGCTAAATGAGCTTGGGAGAAGTGGAGAATTTCCTTATTGTTTAGGAATCTGGCAGAAGCTATAAAGAACTTGAGAAACTTTTCAACAATTTTACACCCGAAAGATGGCTTAGCAAGTTCCAGACCGCACTGTCTTCTCACCCTCTCCTGCAGCACCAGGCCAATGTGTGTTTAATATTTGTAAGCATTTGTATTTGGTGGACACTTTACAGTAAGACAGAATGGCCAGTCCTCTCTGGAATGACCAGGCCAAGGCAGAACTTCAGTGGAAACTGCTCAATGGAACAACTCCAGGGACCCCCTGGGGTCCCCCAGGAGAGAGAGTGAGGGAAGGACCCAAGTGGGGCTGGCTCTGGGGAACATCTAATAGTAGGAAAGGGGAAGCTGGGGACTCAGGGATGTTAGTTTTTTACTGAAATTCTCACTGTGGGGCAGCTGGATCAGGATCCACGATGGCCCACTTCAGGCATGGGGTCTCCATCTCACAGCTTCCTCAACATCAAAAGAAAGTGACAGGCTTCCGCAGTGCTGTGGGCACATGCACACCCATCACTCCTCAGCAGCTCCTTGACACCGGATGCAAGAGAAAGGCTAGTGGGCATTTTGAGAGTGGGAAAATTTCTGATTCAAATTCTGAAGCTGCCCCAAGAGCTTTCAGGAGGGGCCTGTTGCTACCGAGGCAGGCTGGCCTGGCCCAGGGTGTTGTGCTCTCCTGTTTTGGATGGTCATTCAACAGACAAAACAGTAACATGAACCGCTGGCTTTTGGAGAAATAGAACTCCCCTCTTCCCTCCATAGCAATCAGATGGCAACAATGGCAGGAGAGTGAGGAAAAGGGTAGATATCTAAATTATTTAAAATTCAGTGTCTATTGTGGTAAAATCATGACTACTCATCGCTGACTCACTCCAGTGAAAGCCTGGAGCTGGAGAATTCTTGGGCCCAACAATCTCTTGTTGCTGCAGAGCCCATTCTGTCATGAATCCTTCTGCACTGCCACGGGGGTGAGGTACGCCTGGGTCCCCACAGGACTGCCCAAACGGCTGACCCAGGTCACTTACTTTGATGTGTAAACATGTCACAAACAAAGCTTGGACTAATGCTTCATATTCTTCTTGGACTTCTTTTCTAATCTGAGTTTTGAGATTCAGGTTCTCCTCCTCCAAATCTGTGAGTTGGGCTCTCAGGGCAGTGATTTCCATGATCATACTATGACTGAGCTCTGCAATCTGGGGGCAGAAATATCTATTTTAATGGAAAATAATTCGGGAATTCCAAACAGCCACTGCAAAAAGAGTTCTTTATACCAGTGTTGAATTTGCACTTTGCTTTGAACCTAATGAAGTAGGTGAATATCCTCTTGTGCAAGGTGAGCAGAAGAAGCTAAGGTTGGCTCAAGGGTCCCAGACTAGTTTCGGACACATAGTAGGTGGTCAATAAATGGATGCTGAATAAGTGAACCCAGAAAAGGTGCTACTTAACCACTTTTCATTTGGAGACAATACTTTAACTGTCTTGGCTTCCTTTTCCAAACTGGCCTTCCCTTGACACCTCAGTCTAAATACTTCTTCCTCAGAAAGCATGTTGGCCTCAAAAGAAAACAAACAAACCCAAGGCCCGCCCCCGTCCCTGCCCCCCAAAAAACCAACAGCAAAAATAATCACCCAAAAATTAAAAAAAAAAGAAAAAGACACTTCATTGCTTAAAAAGTGCAAGCACACTCCCTGGATGTCTCCACAGTGGGCCCGTCTTTGATAGGACTTCTACATAAGAAAATGACACCAGGAAGTCCCATTCTGGCTACTGCTGAGACTGTGGATTTGAGAAATGGAGAAGAGAACCTTTTTAATAATAACTGACCTACCTGACCAGCATTGTCTTCAGGTGGACTCTGACCTCTTCGTATAATGTCTAATTCCTGAAGAGGAGAAAGCAGTGCACAAGCAAACACAAACATTTATTCAGTACAGCACACTCCAGATACCTCTTTTTTTTAGGTCTTTTTAGGGTCACACCCGCAGCATATGGAGGTTCCCAGGCCAGGGATCGAATCAGAGCTGCAGCTGCGGGCCACAGCTGAGCCTTGTCTGTGACCTATACCACAGCTCATGGCAATGCTGGACCCTTAACCAGTGAGGTCAAGGATCAAACCTGCATCCTCATAGAGACAACACTGGGTCCTTAACCTGCTGAGCCACAGTAGGAACCCCTACATCTTTTTTTTTTTTTTTTTTTTTTTTTTTTTTGCTTTTTAGGGCCACAGGTGCAGCATATGGAAGTTCCCAGGCTAGGAGTCAAATCAGAGTTATAGCTGCTGGCCACAGCCATAGCCATTGCAACACCAGATCTGAGCCATGTCTGCAACCTATACCACAGCTCACAGCAACACCAGATCCTTAACCCACTGATCGAGGCCAGGGATCGAAACTGCGTCCTCATGGATACTAGTCAGATTTGTTTTTTCTGAGCTGCAATGGGAACTCTCCAGACACCTCTTTATCTGTGTTATTGCTGCTTCGTTTTGAGCTTCTTGGGCTCCACTGGGAGTCAGCACCATGCTTGTCACCCTACTGCATTTGAAGACACTCAAAACATTATCAAAAGACATCATCAACTTCCAGGTAAGCACACTGACACAGAAGACTCATTATGGGATAAGCTGAACTGGGGGGTGAAACTAAGACTCATTAGGTGATATTTTAATGTTTCATTTGATTTTTTTCAAACTTTGGCATTTTTCTTAGGTACACACTAAGACTACACTGAACCTCTGATACAAACCATTTCAAAACATGGTGCAATCTAGGGCAGAAGAAGTGACTTTTGGATCCCACCAGTGAGATCTCATTTGAGAAAAGTCTCATCAGTGAGATCCAAGATGTGCATCCTGAAGACACAGTTTACTCAAGGACTCTGGCTTCTTTGCTTGTTCAGGAACAGCACAAGATCCCTTGTATTTGCTGAGAGTGGAAAGGCCAGCTATGCATCTTCCCTGCGGGCCAGCGCTTTTGTCCCTCATCTCTTATGTTCCCCACTAGACACCTCCAAAGCACACAAACCAGTGCTGCTAGGGCCAACACCTTCCCAGCTGAGAATCCCAGAGTACAAGGAAATAAGCCAATGGGAAGAGAAATATGGACAGTCTCATTTATACTCAGTTCTTTCATAAAAACACTTACCCCGACCCTGACCAACTTTCCTCGTTGGAGTGACTCCTGGGCTTCCCTACCCACACTTTCTCCACTGCAATTCTTCAATGTCTGGGAACATACCTGCTCCTTCTGGCAGAGCTTTTGCCTAGCATGCTCCAACACATGCTCGTAACACATGGAGTAGCTCTCGAAGTTGCTGCGTTCCCTGGCCATCACGTCGCAACCCAGGGAAAGGAGGCAGGCCTCAAGGTGGTCTTTCCTGAAAGTGATCTGAAAAGGAAGGGGCATCATTCACAGCAGCTCCCCCAGGGCAGCCCTGCCTGGCCAGGGTTCATAGCACACATTGCCTTGGCTCAGAGACCCACTTCCATTTCTTCCCCCTTAAAAAAACATCAGCTCTAGCCTTGCAAGTCTCTCTTTCAGGTCTGCTCTTAACATTTGCAGGGCCAGGGACAAAAGTACAGATGGAGGCCCACATACCATGTGTCTAAGTGTTCTAAATATTTAAAGGTTATAAATCAAACTGTAAAAATGAAAATGTTTAATTTTCCAACTTTGAAAAATAGACCTTCAAAATGACTTGCGAGGCCAAGTTTGATTTTATCATCATTCTTGGACTACTCTTGAGTTCTGTGCTGAAATATAGTGATTTGGGGGGAGCTGGTCCCTAACCCATTGTTCACAGTTTGACCCCTTTGCTTCTTACCTCTGACCTCACATCATTCTGTGGGGTGGGCGGTGGGGGGGTGGGTATGAAGGGGGCTTGCATGCATCTAAGCAGCACCCCTGCACAGCTGCCCTTGTCTACCCCTCAGGCCAAGGTGTGCACACTAGTGGTGAGCCCACTCTCTCTTTGGAGAGGATAATCTGTGGAAGAGGCCCTGGATTCAGGGATTTCCAGGTATCTAGATTATCATCCAGAAGGAGGGCCAGGGATATGAGTGGGAAAGTCCCCTTGGCCTTGGGTTTCCTAGGGAAAAGAGTGGGGTTGGAGCATAGCCAGAGGGGCCTCTGAAGTGGGGCATCTGGTCAAAGGGCCATGGTGCTCACTCTCTAGGCAGTCCCATGCCCTCTCTTTCTCCAGGCAGCTGGGCACCCCTTTTTGAAGAGGTGCCATCAAGGAACAGAGGACAGTCCAGCCCTCCAAGAGAAATGGAAGCTGATGTGAGGGAGGTAGGGCAGATCTACCTGACTAGGACCTGCATGTCCACTGACATGCTTGTGTGTGTCTCTGTGTGTCTGTATGAGAGAGAGGGTCCATGTGCATTTGTGGATATGGCTGTGTGTGTGTCCATTAGGGTATGTCTGTGTGTGTCTGTACCTCTCTGTGTATCCACCTGTGATCTCACTGCAGAAACTAGGCTCTCCTTCCAGCCTGGGGTGGTTCCCTTGGCTCTGACTTGATTATCCCAGTGATGCTGTCCTATCAGTGTAACCTCTGTGCCACAGACCTCCAGAGAAAGCCCAGACAGGCTCTGCCAGGTGAGTTATTGAGGCAAACTAGCAAAGATGGCTAACAGTGATAAAACCCAGTACTGATGGCATGAAGAAAAGTGGCTCACTCACCACTGCTGATGGAAGGAGAAATCAGTGTGGTATTTTAGGGGGTAGACTAATAGTATCTATGAAAAGATTTTTAAGTATTCATGCTCTTTGACTCAGTAACTCCTCTTCTAGGAATTTATCTTTAGAAAATAATAAAAGTTATACACAAAAATATATGTTAAGAGATGTTCTGTATAGTAGCCCTTGCAATAGAAAAGAAAAATGGAGGCATTCCGTGGTGCAGTAGGTAACAGAATCGGTGTTGTCACTGCAGCGGCTTGGGTCACTGCTGTGGCATGGGTTAGATTCCTGGCCCAGGAACTTCTGCATGCCATGGGCATGGCCAAAAAAGGTGGAAATAATCTAAAGTGTGTTGAATATATCTCATTCATCTATATGATGAAATACTAAACAGCCATCAAAAATTGTGCTGTGGATGTCATTATTGACAAGGAAACCTGTTTATAACATATAGTCAAGAGAAAAAAAAATTTTTAAGGCATATAATCTTGTTTTGTTAAAAAAAGTGAATGAATAAAAAAAGTTGTAAAGAAATACACCAATATAATAACAGTGGTCGTCACTGAGGGTGAGAATATGAGTATATTTTCTAACACATCATATTTCTATTTTCCAAAATAATCATAAAATGTATATACAATTAAAACAACTGCTTATAAAATATATGTTTAAATACTGTATATACTAATTAAAACAGCAAAGCTTTGGTAAAGGCTATCAACTGTAGCAGCTTGGCAGGATGCACTCAAGATGTGCAGAATGGAAACAGCAGATGAAAACCTCTGCTCATGGGGGATATTCGGAGCAGGAGCCAGGCAATCAGGGGAGGTGCTCAGCCTTGGGCATTTACTGACTAGGGCCTCCTCAAGAGGTCCCTGGTGCAGGGGAGTGAGGGTGATACATCCTGTCCCTGAAAGTGAGCAGTAAGACAGCCAAGAGTCAGCCGCTGACACCAAGGCGAAGGACATCAAGATTACATCCCCTGGACCCTGACTTGTTTACGGTGAAAGGGCCAGGCTACACGAATTAGAATTGACAAAGGAAACACTTCCTGGACTGAGTGTGATGAAAGTATGAGGCCTTGAGAAGTCATGAGACCACATTCAAGGCCAGCAGGGTGTGGCCGGTGACCTCATCCAGATGGGGCAGGCCCAGTGCTTGGAGTCAGCTACAGTGACTCACGCCTCACTGTCCGGGACAGCAATGCCCTAACCTGAGCGTGCAAACAGGCTCTCCACAGCCCTTTAGCAGAGCAAACTAATGCCACCAAAGCCACTGCAGATACAGGATCCCAAACAATCAGAAATGCAGACTCAAACCACAGTGGCCCTCTGAACCAGCACACTGTTCCAACAAGGAAGGATAAGGAAGTTCTGGGTGAGTCTGTGTTAGACCAAAGAGGTGGGAGCAGCCAGGACTCCCCTTGAGTTTCTCCAGAGGCCAGAGAAACTGTGCTGCTTCCTTCCCCCAGTGGCTCAGCTGAGGTCTTGGGAGGCTGGACTGAAAGATCAGCTCAAGCGGATGGCACATAGGAAATGAGCGTGAAGTAGGGAGAGGGGACAAGGGCCCTGCCGGAGTATCTGCAATGGACATGTGGGATGGGGAGCATGGCTGAGTGGGGCAGACAGGAAGCTGTGGATGACAGGTGATGGAAAGAGCAGGGAGACTCCCAGTTCTCAGCAGTCCCCTCTCTCCAGGTGAGCTTTGCTTCTGCAGACAGCACTGGGTCTCCCACAAAAGCCTTGGGGCCACCTGAGCAGCATCTGTTGTGGGACCAGAGCCTATGTGCTTCTCTCGGCACACTCCTTCCATGAGTTCTCAGAACAATGTGTTTCTCAGAAGCTGTTCTGCAATCCACCCTGGCCTTCCTAGGTCACTAAATGTCAGCTCTAGTGTCAAAAATGCAGCACCAAGGAGCTTCATCTGCCAACTTCCCCTCTAAGGTAGGCCCCTGGGCTCCAAAAGAACTGGAGTGATGACCTTAGCCCACTGCCCTCCAGTGGGCTGCCTCCTTCACCAGCACCTAAACTTGAACCGTATTGGATGGCACTGGTTGGAAGAGCAGCAGACTGCCCCGTGAATCCTTCTGGAGAGCCAGCCTGGGTGAAGCATGGCAGATGCCAGTCCTCATTATGGCAAAAGTCTGGCCCTGTTGGGGGAAAATTGTCCTTCTGTAGTTTGCTTCATCTCAGAACCCCTCATAACAATCTATCTAAAATCAGGCAAAGATGTTTCTAAAACCCACCTCTGTTGACAAAATGCTTCAGTGACTTTACACTAACTCTGGGATGAAATCCAAACTCATAAGGATTTCCCACAAGGCCATTCAACATCTGGCCCTGTCTACCTTGGCAGTGTCCTCCTCTGAACTCTGCTATACTCCCTTCCTAGAGTGCTGTGCCTTCCCTCCCTAGCTCCTCTTCCTCTGGCCAGCTCCTACTTGTGCTTCAAGACTTGGCCCAAACAACACCTCCTCTAGGAAGTCTTCCCTGACCGTTTCCTGCCCCAACCCCTAGCTGGGTTGTGCCCCCTTCTCTGAGCTCACATAGCACCCTAGGCATGCCTCTGTCCAAGTGCTTAATATGAAGTGCCTTTCCCAGACATGACTGGCCCACCTAACTTTTCCCATTAGCTCTTTGATGGCAGCAACTCTACCTTTGGCCTTCGTATCTTTAACACAGTGCCTGGGGAAAAAAAAATAGATCTATAAATACTTGCTGAATGAGTGACTGACTCTTGACATATGAAGGCAACTGGTTCTAGAATCCACAGAATAGACTATTATAGTTCTGATTTGCAAAAAAGGTCAGTCTCTAACTTTAGGTGTCTGGTATAAAATTTGGCCTAGATATTAGAACTGATTGTGAAAGGTTGGTGTTCTAAAATTTGGAGAAGGAAGCAAAAATTATTAGATGCCAAGATGGGTTCAAGAATGGTCAGATCAGATTTACCTTTTCCCTCAGGACATACAGCAGATGCAGTGTATGTGGATTTCAGCAGGACATCTGAGAAGGTTTCTCATGATATCCTTTTGGACAAATGGAGAACATGAGCTAGGTGACAGGACAACCAGATGAGCTTCTGGTCACTGGAAAACTGTGCCCCAAAGGACCTGGTCAGCTGAGAGGGGACTCAGTATGGGAGGCACAGAGCTTGGGACCTGTCCTGTCATACACTGGTTATTAATGACTCAAATGAGGATACTGAAGGAAGGGGAAAGACTATGTTAGATGATAAAAATCCAAATTTTTTAAAGATTTCAAGAGGTTTGAAGAGTGGACCAAGCTAAACAGATATAAGGCTAACAATATGGCAGCAGCAGGATGCCTGAAGGCCATGTGTGGGCTGCAGGTGGCTACTAGCCCAGTGTGTCCAGCTGTGACAAAACCCAACACACTCATCGGTGTTAATGAGAGCAAAGCACCCAGAACACGGCACTCTTGGTTGGTCAGACAACCTTGAATTCAGAGAAGCGTGAAGGAGGGAAGGCTGGGTTCAGGCTCTCCTTGCATGTCCATGCAGTCTGCTCCACAAAGAGGCACCCAGGTGAGGGGAGCATGGTGCCTGCTCCATTTCCCTGCCATGTGCCCTGGTATGAGCTGCACCACTGAGGAAGGGGTAACTTTGTATTCACCACTTGAGGGGCACCTGTTTGGGTGTGTCCTCCCAGTACCGGCCCATCTTTATAATTTTAGAGGATTCACACATACTAGAAATGATGCCAATTGAGCTTCTCTGACTGGCTGCCCTCAGATATCTAAAGGCTTGTTGTGAGGGGTCAGAACCATGATCGGTAGCGTCCCAGGGACAGAACAAGGATCCATGGCGGAGATGCGGGGAGGCCAAATCCAGCTTAGTAAGAGCTGCCTGAAACAAGAGCTGTCATGGAGTTCCCATTGTGGCTCAGTGGTAACGAATCTGACTAGTATCTGGTGTTGCAGTGAGCTGTGGTGCAGGTCGCAGACACCGCACAGATCCTGCGTTGCTGCGGCTGTGGTGTGGGCAGGCAGCTGTAGCTCTGATTCGACCCCTCCCTGGAACTTCCATATGTCACACCTAGGGCTCTTAAAAAAAAAAAAAAAAAAAACTGCCAGGATTGGTGGGGTGTAGAGGCTGGGGATGGAGATTAAAAGCGGGTGAGTTCCCTGTCACTGCAGATGATCCAGAGGAGACTAGAAGCCCACCAGCCACAGACTTTGGACGGACCTAACATCCTGGGGTCCTGTTATCCTCAGACAGCCACAGGCAGATACTATCCTCTTCAGTGTGCCCTGAGTTTCAGCTGTGCCTGTTTGCTAATACCACACTTCTTTCCTAGAAGATCCTGTCCTCAATGTTGGGGTGTGGGGGGAAGGGATGAGGAAACATTGAGCCACAAACTTCCTGCTTGTTTTTATTGTGGTGAAATATACACAAAAGTTGCCATTTTAGCCATTTCTAAACATAGAGTTCAGTGGCATCAAGTTCGTTCCCACCTTTGTGCGGTCAATCTCTAGAACTCTTTTGATACTGCAAAACTGAAACTGTATGCATTAAACCTAATTCCCCATTCCCCTGCCTGCCAGCCCCTCACAACCACCACGAGACTTTCTGTCTCTATGAGTTTGATCACATTAGCTACCTCATATAAGCGGAATCATGCAGCTTTTATGTTTTTGTGACTGGCTTATTTCACTTAGAATGTCTTCCATGATGAAGCATGTGTCAGAATTTCCTTCCTTTTAAGGAAAGCCACAAAATTTTTTGATTCAAACATTTTTCCGAGCATGCCCCCCACCCCCATCACCTCTGGGTGAGAACTGCTGGGCTGCAAGGACCCGGAAGGAAACACATCACCCCCTCATCAGAACACACAGTACCACATTGGGTATAATTGAAAGTTTAAAGCAAATACGTGTAAAATCACCAAATTCTGAGGAAGAATGTATCTCTAATCAAGCTTGTGAATTCTCTGCCTCATAAGTATGAATGTTTATTATAAAATTATAGGGAATATTTGAAGAGCTTAGCAAAACGTAAATTTGGAGAAAATGTTTTACAACATCAAGTACATTTTTTTGCTAAGTCAGGTTTTTTTAAATGACTGAATTTCAAAGGAAACTGGACTCATAGCTACCTACTGCACTTAGGCTTAATTTTTTAAAGATCCTAAAAATGCTGATTTGGCAAATAGCCACATATACTCTCTTATCCTGCCTTTTTAGCAGATTCTTTTGATTTAGAAAGGCATTCCTGTCAATAGTAAACAGTTGAAAACTTCAAGGACTGTGTGTATAGTGTGTATACGTGTTGTATTGTTAAATATATATTATAGAGAGTTGTTAGGGATTCAAATACCTACACACACATTGTTGATACTGGCTTCCTTTGGGAGAGGAAACTGGAGATGATGGAGTGGAGGACGGGTGAAAATGTTACTTTTGTGAACTGTTATATCTTTTTCATATGATACATTTAAAAAATATCTTCTAGGAGTTCTCTTGTGGCAGAGAGGGTTAAGGATGCCATGTTGTAACTGCAACAGTTCAGGTTGCTGCTGTGGTATGGGTTCAATCCCTGGCCTAGGAACATCCACATGCTGTGGGCATGGCTAAAAAAGAAATATTTTCTAGGTAGTGATACCATAGGTTATTCTAGCTTTTCTCTTTAAAACTTTTTGTACTAAAAAATCGACAACAGGAAATTTTGCTAAAAATAACTCATTCATAAATCAACTCCAAGGTTACTTTTAAAATTTGGCCAAATCTGAAATTAGGCAACATACATATCCTAATTACTCTCCCATCTTGATTAGGAATCAGGCTTTTTCCAAAATTAAAATGGTACCATGTGATTATCACTTTGAGTTCAGCTCCAGCTTTCCTATTTTCACTCTAAGGGAGTAAGAGAAGCATTACGAAGTTGCTCAGGGGAAAATCTTTCTTTTTTCGGTTTATGGGTTTTTGTTTTTGTTTTAAAAAAGCAAACCACACTCTAGAATGACTAATTTTCAATACATACCTCTAGTCCACCATCCTGGTAATTCTCCAGTAATCTCTGTACAAAATTTTCAACTATTTGTGGTCTGATAAATGAAAAGTTTTCTTTCATGACTTGGTGTTTCCAAAGATCTAGGGGGAGAAACATACCATCACCAGAATCAGGAAACATCAAACAACCATTAATAGCTACAAGATGGCAACTTGCTGAAACATGACACTGGACACAAGCTGTCATTTTCAAATACACAAAAACTAATGGCTGAGGCAGGGGAGAGAAGGAGATGGTTGAGGACACAGGATCCTCCAGAACATGGGAATAAGGAAGCTCTCTAACAAGATTCCTAATGAAAAGATCTGGAAAAGCATCTCAAGTCCAGTTAACGATATTCTGTTACCATAACTAAAAATCCCAAATCAAAAGTTATTTTTGACCATATATAACATCTACTTTCATCAAGTCCCTATATGTATCTCAACAATTATTTTGATCTAGCACAACTATCAGAAGTAAATGAAGAGCTATTATATTTATCGGCTTAAGTACATTCCTGGTGTTAAAAGGCAAAGTTATTTGAATATAGAGTTAACAAAAAAAGGGGAGGAAATCTAAAAGAGAAAAGAGTCACAGATTAAAAATGTTGAGAGCTGCAGACTATGAACTTTAGCTCCTTGACTGAAGCAGCAACAGGGCTGACACATCTGTGACAAGTTATATACACAGTTATTCAGAGTAGCATCGTTTAGGACATAGAAAACTAGAAACAGGATGCAAACTGTGGTATATCTTTCCATTGAGATAGCATGCAGCTGTAAAAAAAAGAGAAATTTCTCCATGTACTTATGTAAAAGAACCACGGATTATTAAGTTGCAAATGCAAAATGCAAAACAGTGGATATAAAATGCTATGTTTTTAAAGAAAGTATATACATATATATATATATGTAAAATATAATAAAGGTCATAACTCCAAAAATTGAGCTCTGATATAATCACTTCTCCCCTCTTTCCTGAATCATTCACAAGAACACACATTATTTATCCCACATTAAAAATCCTTCACTTGACCCCATTTTCTCTGTCAGCTTTTGCCTCATTTCTTTTTCACTTTCTTTCTTTTCTTTCTTCTTATTCTTTTTTTTTTTTGGCTGTGCTCATGGCATGTGGAAGTTCCCAGGCCAAGGACTGAACTGGCACCATAGTAGTCACCCAAGCCACTGCAGTGACAACACCAGATCCTTAACCTGCTGCACCACAAGAAAACTCCTTGCCTCATTTCTTTGCTCCCTTTTTAGCAAAACTCTCAGAAAGAGATGTCTATGCTTATTATCCGTGACTTCTCTCAAAATCCTTCTTAAACTCACTCACCAAGCTTTTACCTTCACCACTCCACTGAAACTGATTTGTCATAAACATCAGTGACATCAACATGGCTAAAACCATCGGTTTTGCTTGACTGCCAGTAATACTTCACACAATTTGTTATTTCCTCCTGCTTGAGAAACTTCCATCACCAGACACTGGGACACTGCTCTGTCTTAGTTATTCTCTACCTTGCTGTTCCTTGTAGGTCCCTTTTGCTGGTTCTCCTCCCAGCACCCCCCAACCCCTCATCCCACCCAGTTCTTATTAATATCAGAGTGTCCTAGGACTCAGCCCTTGGTTCATCTCTTTTTTTGCTTTTTAGGGCCACACCTGAGGCATATGGAAGTTCCCAGGCTAGGGGTCAAGTCGGAGCTACAGCTGCTTATCTATGCTACAGCCACTTATCTATGCTACAGCCACAGCAACATGGGATCCAAGTTGTATCTTCAACCTACACCACAGTCATGGCAATGCCAGATCCTGAACCCACTGAGCGAGGCCAGGGATCGAACCTGCATCCTCATGGATCCTAGTTGAGTTTGTTAACCACTGAGCCATGAAGAGAACTCCTCACCTCTTTTTTTCTATCTACACTCACTCCCTTGGCTATCTCATCTAGACTCATGGCTAAATACCTTCTATATACTGACAACCCTCAAAATTAGATCTAATACCCACTTGGATCTCTTCTTGGATGTTTGAAAGGCATTTCAAACTTCACTTGTGCATAATTAAATCTCTGATCTTCCCTCCTAATTTGCCATCTCAACTGACGGCAATTCAGTTTTCCTAGTTGCTCAGGTCAAAAATCTTGGCGTCATTACGGACTCTTCTCTTTTTCCCACACCCAACACCCAATCCATCAGTGACTACTTCAAAAATAGGTCCACAATCTGACCACTTAATACTTTCACTGCTCCCAACCTTGTTTGATTCACCATCTCCTCCTGCTTGGATTATTGCCATAGCCTCAAAAATCAGCCTCTCCCTTCATCTATCCTTTCTTCCCAGCATAGCAGCCAGAGAGATTCTATTTAAACATAAGTTAGATCATGTCACTCAAAATCTGAGACAGGCTCCCCATCACATTCAGAGTAAACACTAAAGTCCTTGCAAGGTCCTGCACAATCTGTCACCCTCTCAACACTTCCTCTCTGACTTCACCTCCTACTAATCTCCCTCACTTTCTCCACTCCAGCCACACTGGGGTCTTTGCTGTTCTGCTTCAGGCTTTTGTATGGGCTGTCTTTCTCTCTGGAATGTTCCCCCTCCACCAGATACACACAGTTAACTTCCTCATCTTCAACTTTGCTCAAAATATCACTTTCTCAGTGAAATCTATCATGACTACCCTGTTTAAAAATGCAGTGTGCCCTGGAGTTCCCATCATGGTGCAATGGTTAACGAATCTGACTAAGAACCATGAGGTTGCGGGTTTGAGCCCTGGCCTTGCTCAATGGGTTAACGATTCGGCGTTGCCGTGAGCTGTGGTGTAGGTTGCAGACGCAGTTCAGATCCCACATTGCTGTGGCTGGCTGTGGCATAGGTGGGTGGCTACAGCTCCAATTCGACCCCTAGCCTGGGAACCTCCATATGCAGTGGGAGCGGCCCAAGAAATGGCAAAAAAAAAAAAAAAAAAAAAGCAATGTGCCCATTTAAACCTCCCAACCACTATCCTTCTCACTCCATTACTTTCTTCTTTCTTGTGTTTATCAGTTATGGTCTGTCTACCCCCTTCTAGATGATAAATTCCATGAGTAAGGATTTTTCCCCCGTGATAGTTAGGATGTACAGTAGTCGCCTCTTATTCACAGCTTCGCTTTCTTCAGTTTTCGTTACCTGTGGTCATCTCCAGTCCAAAAATATTCAATGGAAAATTGCAGAAATAAACAATTCATAAGTTTTAAATTGAGCACTTTTCTGAGTAGCATGAGGAAATCTCACACCATATTGCACCATCCTGCCTGATTATCCCCAACCACTAACACATTCTGCTCCTAACATCCAATTAGATATTATAATGGCTTGATAATCCAGGATCATCCAAAGCAGGTGGTCCTCCTCCTGACCTTTCATCAGAAGGTGAATAGTATCCTAATGCTCAGAAGACCTACATAGTATCTATAGGGTTTCTCCAAAGAAGATGTATACATACCAACAGGCACGTGAAAAGATTCTCAGCATTACTCATTATTAGAGAAATGCAAATCAAAACTACAAGGACATTATCGCCTCACGTCAATCTGAATGGCCATCAATAAAAAGTCTACAAATAACCAATACTAGAGACGGAGAAAAGGGGACCCTTCTGCACTGTTGGTGGGAATGTAAATTTGTATAGCCACTACGGAAAACAGTATGGAAGTTCCTTAAAAAACTAAAAATAGAATCATCATATGCTCCATCCAGTAATCCCACTCCTGAGCCTATATCCAGAGAAAATTCTAATTTGAAAAGATACATGCATCCCATGTATAGTTCATAGCTGTACTATTTGTAGTAGCCAAGATATGGAAGCAATCTAAGTGTTCATCAACAGATGAATGGATAAAGAAGAGGTAGTATGTATATATGTATATATGTATATATGTATATGTGTATATGTGTATATATATGTGTGTGTGTGTATGTATACACACACAATCACACACACAATGGAATATTACTCAGCCATAAAAATAATTTAATAATGGCATTTCAGCAACATGGATAGACAGAGAGGTTATCATACTAAGTGAAGTCAGACAGTGAAAGACAAATATATGACATCCCTTATATATGGAATCTGAAAAAGTGATACAAATGAACTTATTTACAAAACAGAAACAGACTCACAGACAAAGAAAAAAAAATTATGGTTACCAAAGGGGAAAGGAGGGGAGGGATAAATTATGATCTTTGGATTAACAGATACACACTGCTATGTATAAAATAGATAAACAACAAGGTCCTACTGTACAGCACAGGGAATAATATTCAATATCTTGTTATAACCTATAATGGAAAATAATCTGAAAAAGAATATATACATAACTGAATCATTTTTCTATTCACTGTAAATCAACCATACTTCAATTTTTAAAAAATAGTCACCTAATGTTAAATCACAATGCCTATGTCATTCATGTCACTTCATCTCATCACAAAGACATTTTATCATCTCATACCATCACAAGAAGGGTGAGTATAGTACAATAAGATATTTTGAGAGAGAGACCACATTCACACAACTTTTATTGCAGCATATTGTTATAATTATTCTATTTTATCATTAGTTATTGTTAATTTTTTACTGTACCTAATTTATAAATTGAGCTTTATCATAGGTATGTATGCATAGGAAATACATAGTATCTATAGGGTTTGATACCATCCTCAGTTTCAGGCACCCACCGGGAGTCCTAGGACATGTCCCCCACAGATAAGGGGGGACTACTGTATTCTCAAAACAGTGCCTAAAGTATAGTAGCCTACAAAATAGTAGGTGCTTAGGCAAATAGGTAGTGAATATAAGAACGAACTAGTACATGCATAAAAAGCACTGAAAGAATACATTAAAAACTAAAAAAAAAAAAAATGGTTACGTAAGGGTGGCAGAAGATCAGTGATGGCAACAAGACTTCTAAACATATATATTTCTATATCATTTTGAGTTATGAACCTGTTAAAAGAATAAAATCGAATTTAAAAATAATATGACAGTACTGGAACAATGAAACTATGTCAACACTCCTTAACTTTCATATGGAAGAGCAAAAGTACTTGGGTATGTTAATCATATTGGGTAAGGCCTACTTCTTTGTGCATGACCCCAAGGGAGTCTTTTTTTTTTTTTTTTTAACTGAGGTATAACTGACCCACAATACTAGATCCAGGTGCACAACACAGTGATATGGTATTTTTGTCCACTACAAAATGATCACCACCATGAGCCTAGTTACCATCTGTCACCACACAAAGTTATTACAATATTATTAACTATATTCCCTATGCTGTACATTTTGTCCCTGATACTCATTTATATTGTAACTGGAAGCTTGTACCTTTTACTCTCTTTCACCTATTTCTCTCTGCCTCTCACTCCAGGGGAGTCTTGAAACTAAGAGAGACCTATGGAGTCATAGGTGGGAGCCAAACCCCACCACACTCCCTTTTCTGTTGAGGGTGGGACTGGCCATGAGCCTCTTCCTGTCCCCAGCTGTTTCTAATTTTAGATGACATTTCCTACTCATATTTTCATTTTTCTGACAGGAGACTTAGTGTACACAAGAGGAAGAAGCATCCAGCAAAATCCTCCCAGAAACGTGGATATGACAGAGCATGAACTTCTGGTATTTGCGCTTATTGATATTTATTGGAGATTCAGCTTTTCAAAAGGGATTCCACATTTCTTCTACAATTGGCTACTTTCCAACATAAACATATAAATCTGATTTTGCCTTTTCTTTAGGACAATAAAGGTGACTAGACATATCACCACTGTCCTAACATAGTTGAAGTGGAAAAATCCAAGAGTTAATGTTCCTAGAAGTTTATGCTTCTTAAGATGTTTTAGGAATTTCATAAGTCTAAACTTTAGGACAGAGCTTTCTATTTTTCAGACAAAAAACTGCATACTTTTTCGAGGGTACTCTCCTGGCAGGTCTCTGGTGAGGGACCACACACTTCTAGTTTGGGAACCCTCACCTGGCAAATGCCCATAGAACTGGTGTGGGGTTTAGCTATGGGCTCACCTAAAGGGTAAATAGTTTACCAAAGTGTTGGGAAATCTTCCCAGCATGCTTCTTCCTCCCAAGTTTGAATTCAGACATGCATCTGCATCTGTAGGCAGGAGTCAGGGGAAGTCAGGGTGAGGAGAATTCATCCAAGAGAAGTAGTTCCTGGCCAGAGGGTGTTGGTGGTCTCCAAATGTGTTCCCTTTTCAGTGGGTGTGTGTTCATGGCTTTAAGATGAAGCATGGAGGTGGTAGGGAGACAGCACACTGGGGGTTCAATTAAGTTTTCTTCTTCCCTCTCACTCTGTTCCCAGGTCACTGACTGGGGGAAACTTTGGCTTCCTGGTGACCAAACCACTTCCATTCTCTTCCTCTCTGAATACCCAACCCCCACCTGGCCCCCTCTCTCTAGGGAGGGTACCTTGGTTTGGTAGCACTTCATTTCTCTAACACAACCAGTCCCTTTGTACCTGAGTGGCCCCTGGGTCCTAAGCCAAAATAGAACTGAAACTTGAAGGCACTGCCAATCAAGGTTGTTCTCTCAACCAGTGGGATGGCAGGGGGCAGTGAGTAGTTGAAAACCTCACTGCTTCAAGCATATGTCTGAATTTGTACTCCCATGTTTCTCAAACCGCTCCTCAGAACATTGGTTCCTTGAGTTGATGAAAGATAGTCCCAAGGGAAGAACAGGGTTCTATGGTCAAATAAATTTAAAGAACATTCCATACTCTCTCTGGAGATTTACAATGCACAGTATGATAGTAAAGGCTCTGAGAAGGTCTGAAGTAAGGGAAACTTTGTAACATTATTTGCTCCCAATCATTTTTTTAAAAGAAGTTTTAGGTTCAAAGGATAATTGAACAGACAGTTCAGTGATTTCCCATAAATCCCTTGCACCCTAACAGAAAACACATAGTCTCCCCGATGAGCAACATGCCCCACCAGTGTGGTACATCTGCTATTACTGATGAGTCCACAATGATGCATCATTATCATCCAAAGTCCATAATATATATTATGGTTCACTCTTGTGAAACTATGGGTTTGACAAATGTATAATGCCATGTATCCACCACTGTCGTATAATACAGACTTTAACTGCCCCCAAAATCTTCTGTGCTCTCCTTATTCATCTTTCTCTCCTCTCTCAAATGCTGGCAACTACTGGTCTTTTTACTGTCTCCATAGTTTTGCCTTTTCCAGAATATCATATAGCTGTAATCAGAGAGCACAAGGCCTTTTCAGGTTGGCTTCTTTCACTTAGTAATATGCATTTAAGCTTCCTTCATGTCTTTTCATGACTTCGTAGTTCATTTCTTTTTAGTGTCCCATAATATCCCATTGACTGGATGTACCACAGTTTATCTATTTCAACTTAGGTTTTACAGAGCAGATCTCGTTGTACTATTTTGCTGGTTTATATAATAATTAAACTCAAACACAATGACAAGTAAAACTGGCACAGTTTAGAAGTAAACAATGATTAATGATGCTAGGTAAACATACGCAACCCACAGCCTGTGATTAGTGATACTTTGCTGGCTTGTGTTACCAAGGAAATGGAAAGCTTCAGGTAATCCAATGAGCCTGTTAGTCCAGGGCAGCTGAGAGAACTACTGCATTAACATGTTGAGAGTCAGTGTTCCAGGGCATATTGCTGGGGAATTGCTGGATTATTGTTTAGATTGTGCTTCCTTCAAGAAAAACATTTTTGTTCACTCACCTTTAATATATGTCTGTTTATGTATTCATAACTATCTCCAATACTATCAGTGGTTAATATTGCAAAGCATGATGTAGCTAGGGTGAGGTTCAATCAATGAGAATGGATCTGAATTCACATTCCCAATACTTTTCAGTGACTTTTTAAAATATTTTGTCTGACTTCTTTGATATGATTAGGTTATCTTTTTAAACTGCATAATGTGGCTGAAGATATGCATGTACTAGGATTAGAACTGTCAACTCTACTGTTTCTTATTATTCCCCATGGTCACTTCAGGATATCTCAGTGTAGAGTGTGACATGGACTTCTTATATACAGACCTTATTTATAAGTTCTAATATTTTCTTCCCACACTCCTGGGAGATATGCCTTTGTTTTGGAGACAGTTGGCCTTAAAACCGCTCAGAAAAATTTAGAAAATTAATTAAAAATTACATCAATGCCAAAATGTCAAAGATGGGGAATGGCAGAGCCTGTTCAGTGGAGCCCATCTCTCTGTAAAGCAAGCCCTGAGGCTTCATAAGGATGTCCACAGCTGCTTTTGAACATTCTTAGGAGGACATAAGCTACCAAAAACTAGCACCAGACCAGGTATGGCTGCCATATTTTCAGATGTTCATTGACAAACTGGAAGCTCATTCAAAAGCTGTATAAAAAAGATTAATCTTCAAGGCAAGGTGGGAGGAGGGAAGGAAATAGAGGAGAAAATTCAAGCCTGAGATTTGCCCTGTTCTCAATACTCTCCATTCCTAACTTCTTCTGGAGAAACCCCCAGCGCCACACTAACCTTGACTACACAGGGTGATCTCTGCATGAAGAAACAGCCCCTGCTGGAAGCCCAATCCACTATGACTGCTTTTTGCTGCTGAGATGAGCAGACAGTGAGTGGGAATTCCAAGGTTTTATCACCCTCTTCCATGTAGCCAGCCCAGAGAGGTCTCAGGAAGACTAAGTCGAAGAACTGTATAGAAGAGCACCCCTGGTGCACAGTGAGGACTCCATCACTTGCACTGGAGGAACTCAGCATGGGAGGAGACCCAGGCCTCCACACTGAATCATGCTGAATAGACTCAAAACCATACCCAACGATAACAAAGCATCCTCACCACTGGCAGTTTTTTTTTTTTTTTTTTTTTTTTTTTTTTTTTTTTTTCTTTTTTGGCTCCCTGCCCCTGGCATATGGAGTACTCAGACCAGGGATCAGATCTGAGCTGCAGTTTCGACCTATGCCACAGCTGCGGCAACTGGCAACACCAGATCCTTAACCTGCTGTGCTGGGCTAGGGTTCCAAACTGTGTCACAGCACTCCAGAGACACTACTGATCCCATTGTGCCACAGTGGGAACTCCCTGGCATTTATTTTATTTTATTTATTTTTGCTTTTTAGGGCCGCGTCTATGGCATATGGAAGTTCCCAGGCTAGGGGCTGAATCAGAGCTGCAGCTGCTGGCCTACACCACAGCCACAGCAACGTAGGATCCAAGCAGTGTCTGTGACCTACACTGCAGCTTGGGGCAATGCTGGATCCTTAACCCACTAAATCAGGCCAGGTATTAAACCCACATCCTCATGGATACTAGTCAGGCTGGTAACCTGCTAAGCCACAAGCAGAACTCCTGGCGTTTATTTTTTTAAAAAGTCTTATGAATACAGAATCTAAACAAGACTTCAGAATTGGCCAGTATACTCTAGTCAAAGTAAGATTTGGTAATATCAACCTTATAACTATTAAAAATAACTCTACTCCTCCCCTCTGCCTGACTCTCACCAGCCCCTTGCTGAAGGGCCTTTCAAAGCACAGCTGACAAGAACCCTGCACAAGGCAATACACAGCACATAAAGACACTTCTTCCCCTGGGCCCCCAGCTGGGAGTCTATAAGAACCAAAGCCCTGAAACATGCAGATGGTTGCATCTGCCGTGTGCTTGTGGATTTTCTCCAGACTTGGAAGGGAGCCACCTGGATGCAGCAAACACAGCACAAACAACAGGAGCTTTGTGTTTGTTAAATATTCTGTAATCAGAGCTCAACCATACTCAGCTCTCTGGTGATTTTCAGAGCTGCCCAGTTGGTGGGGGCAAGCCCTCTCACTACACAGACTTCCCCCAAAGTCCTGCTTATGGAATTCAGTTACTTGAGGCATGGATAAAATGTCAATGTCTTAGGTAAGGACAGAGGTTACTAATTAACATTACAATGTCCCTGGACCTTGTCTCAAAAGAAAACCCTAATGTATTTTGTTAGTCAGACAATTCTCCTCATGGCTCAAAGACTGTAGATTTTCCCACAGACTTAGCAGGAGTTAGGAGTAGACACTATAGTCCAGAAAGGACCAGCCGCATAATCTATGTCACCATGTGAAAAATAAAAATGCAGGCCTTGTTCAAAAAAGCAGGAAAAAAAGTGCCATTAAAGGGTACTAAAACATATTTTTCTTCCTTTGGCAGCTTCTCTTGACCCATTATGGAGTTTTCGTTTCTAATGTTGAACTCCCTGGTGTCTGGGGATGCTCCCAGGGCAAGTACGATCTTCAGAGTTGGGGAAGAGGGTGCCTGTGACAGGTGCGTGAATGAATATGGTCTACCAGCTACTGGACGGAGGCCCCAGCCAGGGGTAAAGAAGCTGAGCCAGAGGTCTCTTCTTCCCACAGGCCTACCACCACTCCAACCCACTGTATATGGATGAGTAGCCCCAAGGGCACTGCAGCCTCTGCCCTGGGATATTCTAGGTGCCCAGGGATGGGCAACAGCTTCACTTCCACTGAGTCACCCATCAAATATACTGTGGTGCTGCCAGCCTAGGGTCCTTGAGATGCTGCCAGCTATGCATGCTACACATGCACTTGCTGTGCTCAGGCCCCCACTAGGGTGGACAGGGGCAGCAATTGCTGGATGGGGAGGGGGAGATTAGTAGTGTTTGGGGTCCCAGAGAGCAGAGGAATAGGTAGCTGTGACTCCTCTTGGCAAGGTCCGGAGGCAGGAGGGGGGACCCGTGTGTGAGCCCAGGCTCCAAGCCTCTAGTGTGTGCTCCATCAACTCACTGGATGCCACGTACAAATACAAATTCTAAGTTAAAATGAAGAGTTTCAAGATGACACCTACAAAGCACTAAACCCCAAGTGCTCCTGTGCAAAGCCGATGGCAGGCAGGGCACTGGTCACTTGCCCATAAAGTCATCCTGACCCTCAGAAACGATTTTGTCTTCACACCCCCAAAATGTATTTGTAGTATTTGTGTGTGTGTGTATATAATACATAAACACACATTTATATATAAGAAAAGTGTTACGTGTTTCCCGCATTTCAACTTTATTTCAGTTATAAGTTAAATAGCAGAGTTGAAACTGAGGTTAACAAATGTTTTCTGTTTAAAAGCCCTTTAAGGGAAGAATATATATCAAAGTGTTAAAAGTACTTCTCTCTGAGCACAGGGATTTATATTCAATATCTTGTGATAAACTATAAAGGGAAAGAATCTGATAAAGAATATATATTATGTATATATAATATATATGTGTATATATATATAAAACTGAATCACTAGAAACTACTAAATCAACTATACTTCAATAAAAAAAGATTTTAAGGTATTTCTGGCCTGAGGTGTTAAAAAATAATTTTTATACCATTTTCTGGGCATTGTGATGTTTTTGTTTTCCATGAATATGGATATATGGATTGCTTTTATGATTAGGAAAAATAATAAAAATGTTATTTTATAAAGTAATAAAATAAATATGCTTTACCTGTAGGTAGAGTAAGGTGCTCCTTGGATTTTTCTGATATAACCAGTGTTATATCTCTGTCAACTTTTCTTATTACCTCCTGGATCATATGAATTTCAAGATTTTCCAGAAGTTTCTGAAGCTAGAATAAGCATTTTGAGAGTTACTCTCCACTATCACCTTGTATTCTTAAGCTACCAGTTCCTGCAGAAGGGCTTTGGGCCGAGTTCTGTTCTTCTGCTATTCTCTCCCAGGGAAGAAGGAAGGGTCACATTTTCAGGTTCCCAAGGGCAGCAGATACACGTTTTTGGGGATGAAAATCTTTTCTTCCTGGCCCTCATCTTCATTGATAAAATGTAATCTTTTTGGTCAAGTTCTGTTAAATTGCAAAGTGCTCAGTGGCTGAGGTGACCTCATGTGTCCTAGAGTCTCTAAGTATGGCCAGGAATTTCATGAGCTGTTATTATAAGAAGTGCTTAGATCTGAATCTCGATTTAGATACAGAGGAGGATTTCATGAGATTTAAAACTCCATACACGACCAACAGAAAACTCCGTTCAAATACCCCCAGCCCTGACTCTACCCATTATGCTCGCAAAGCCCACATTTCTCCCTGTCAGAGGCCCCTGGATCCTAAAGAGGAAGCAGGGTTCAGGAGGGTAAGCAGTGGGCTCAGGATTGTGTGAGTGTTGAGGAGGGGGAGTGCTGAGTTCTCCTTGATCCTCAGTGGACACGTATCTCTGCACTGACACCCAACCAGCCAGAATCTTTGCTCCCTATTACAATAAGCACAGCCAGGCAGAACATGTGTCCCAGGACCAAGGAGAACAAACTAACTGTTTTTTTTTTTTTTTTTTGTCTTTTTGTTTTTTCTAGGGCTGCACCCACGGCATATGGAGGTTCCCAGGCTAGGGTTCTAATCAGAACTGTAGCCACCAGCCTTCGCCAGAGCCACAGCAACGTGGGATCCAAGCTGTGTCTTCAACCTACACCACAGCTGACAGCAACATTGGATCCTTAACCCACTGAGCAAGGCCAGGGATCAAACCCGCACCTCATGGTTCCTAGTTGGATTCATTAACCACTGAGCCACGATGGGAACTCCGAGAGCAAACTAACTCTTGGGAAAACTACTTCTCCACATCAATTGTCAATATGCACCAGACAGGCTAGTGCATAAGCTGTATTGTCTTATTCTCAGTAAAACAATCACAGGAGCTTTTTTAAGTATTCCATTTTCATGAGTGTGTGTGTTGGGGGAGAGGATATTTGTGTGCTGGATTTTACGTTTAAGATGCTAGTGGTTATGTTTTCTATTGTCTTTTTTGTGGTGGTACAAGGAAAACAAAAATATGAAAATCTAGACTTACAGAACTGAGATATTAAGGAGGAGTTATTTGCTTAATCAAAGCCCTGCATGACTTTAAATGCTTTGTTCCTTCAGAGGTTCTTCAGACAATTTACAAACCTTCAATTTATACTTAACTTAAAAAATACACCACTTAGAGTCCCTGTTATGGTGCAGTGGAAATGAATCTGACAAGGAACCATGAGGTTGTAGGTTCGATCCCTGGCCTTGCTCTGTGAGCTGTCGTGTAGGTCTCAGACGTGGTTCAGATCCTGTGTTGTTGTGTCTGTGGCACAGGCCAGCAGCTATAGCTCTGATTTGACCCCTAGCCTGGGAACTTCCATATGCTGCAAGTGAGGCCCTAAAAAGCAAAAAAACCCCACAAAAAACAAAAGCCAAAAACCAAAAACCACCACTTAAGTATATCTGTCGCCTTACATGTTAATGCCATAAAGCAAATTTTCAATCCAAGTTCAAAATAGCTCCTGCATACCTGCTGAGTTTTTACTTCAATTTCTGAAGCTCCTCTGGGGGGAAGAATAGACTGACAACTTATTATAAGTCCTTCAAATTCATCTTCATTCCCCATCCGCCTAGCTATAGCTTTCATGCTAGGGTAGAGAATGTCAGTTCTATTAAAGAAGAGAAACAGAAATTAGAAAACATATATTTTTTTTTTCCTTCAGAGTCTCTGAAGGTTCTTTTCATTCATGTTCTGTTTCCTGTCGTCATGTATAAACCACCCAGACCTTAAGAGACACATCAACATTTAAATTCACCACACTTGTCACTCCTTTAGTCAATATTAAATCCCGAGGCCTCATCCCATTGGGCACATTTAATTTCAGTCTTCATTCTTCAAAATATTGACATGTCTTCTCATTCCCTATTTACCAGGAAGCTGACTGTCATAACTCACAAGATGGACAATTCAGGCCACCAAAGTGAGCCTTTGTGCCCTCAGTAAGGTCCAGGGTAGTGTGTGGGTGCTGAGTGAATGCTTGTTTGGTAACAGAAACATGGCAGAAGCCACAGGTCTTTCCCAGGCAGGGCTTGAAGCTGAGAAAACAAGCCAGCAGACCAGAGACCTCATGCTGCACCATACTGGGCCTTTGGCTGCGATGCCTGAAGCTCTTAGCCACTCATCAGATTTGGGTCTAATGGGACAGAGAGCAGGGAGGAGGTTAGGCAGCAGCACTTCCCACCCAGCGCTCCCTGGGAGCCTCTGAGCTAAAAGCTAAAAGCTCAGAGGCAGCGCTGCAGGGATGCTTCGGAAGCTCCAGTTCCCAGGGACAGAACTCTGGGTAAACGATACACAACACTGCTCAGCGGAATCCAAGCTGTCCCGGCAGGCAACAGAACCCAGCTCTTCCTATAAAGCACTGTCCTTAGAGACACACTGCCCAGCTTCCTCTGGGATCTGTGGAGCTGGATGCACCAGGATTCATGGACCAAATCTCCCCCTGAGAGCAAGGGCAGGAATCTGCCAGACCCCAGGGTGCTAATCTTTCACATGAATTTCCCCCTGAGAGACACTCACTCATACAGCTCTGAGAACTGCTTGTGGAGAGACAAAGAATTGATGTCCTGGCCTTGCAGCTTAAGTCGGCCCCAGTGCTCCTTTAGAACTTCCAGCTGCTTCCACAGCACCAGAAATGATCTCAGCAAAGCAAAGGACATCACTGCATTGCACGGGCCCCCTGGCAGCTTGGAGGACTTTGGGCTGCTCTGGAACTGACTTCTGAATCCTGGCACTCTGGACAAATTTGGCTGGAAGCATTAGAGAAATTCTTTATTGATCATGAGCCAATACAGGATAAATTTTTATATGCAGCTCATACAGAATAAATTATTTGTAGAAAGATTTTTCCCTCCAGGAGGAATAGTTTACAGGCCAACGGCACATATAGACCTTAAAGAGGATAAGCATCCTTCCTGAACAGACAGTATACAGAACAAAGAGGAATGTCTCCGTTTCAATTTGCTGCTTGAGTCTTGAAACACTCACTTTTAAAATTTTTTTATTTGGTTGTTAACATTTTATCTGCCTTTGAAAAATGGAGTCTTTCATGTCTAGCTTTGGAATTTTAGAAAGCACTCTTCAACACACTCAAGATCTAATAACCCATCATGGTAGAGGTATGTCATAACCTTAAATTGGGGGTTTTACGGGTAATGAAATGGAAACTTAAGTTTATCTTCTCTCTTGTTTCTCCTCCCAACTTTTAAAAGTTAGGCAGACAACATGGTTTCTGATTGGAATTTATTATTCAAAAGGCAGTTTTACTTTAAAATTATGATTTGTTCATTTATTCATTGGTGCTCTCCTTAAATAAGTGTTTGTTGAGGGGCTGCTGTGATCCCTGGGGGATGTGGAGGGAACAAGGTTTTTAGGTCCCTGACCTCCTGCGCCAGAGGGGTAAGGGCTGGGGCCACCCAGAGAGTCACAGATAGAATGGGCACCTGTATCCCACCCTCAGTCTGATGACAGTGTCTCAGTTATAGGAAAAGGAGGTTTCCTTTGGAATCCTAGACCGCGATATCGTGACAGGTAGGGACTTAGAGAATATTCAGGTAACAGCATATGGGACACCCAAGTTTCCTGGCAAGAAACAGAAAGAACCACCACCTGGTGTAACTGGATCACAGATCAGTGCTACTAACATATGGGGCGGGGCTACCAGAAAGAGGGTTGGGTCAGAGGAAGAGCTGGCAAGCAAGACTCAGGCAAAAGTGAATCCCACCAACAGCTGGCAACCCCTCCAACCTAGTAGCCTATCTCCTCAACAGTCAGCTAATTCAAGCATTTCCAGATTTATTTTATCCTCAGACAACCTTTCAGAAAACAAAATCTTACTCAGTGACACAAAATATCCAACAGACCAAGGCCAAGCATAGCGACAAGGAGGGGGGCACCTACAGGCGGTATAGTTGGCCCCTCCACTCAAAAAGCCCCAAGCTGCTTCTGAGGAGCCCAAGGGCCCAGAGCTAATCCACTACCTTCACTTAGGAGTCTGAAGAGACTGAAGTCTAAGAGATCATATAACTGGTGGCACAGCTTGGACAGGAAACCTGGAGTCCTAAGTCACAGACAGCATAAACTCCAGTGCTTCTTATTGTCTATGAATATTTAAATACTCTTAAATAAAACTAATTAAAATAAATAATAATTTTAAAGCAAAATTACCTTGTTAATACATCCATACTAAGAGAAGTCTTCTCTTCCTAAGTGTTTTTCAGGATGGGAAAAGGAATAGGAGACAGATAAAGAACGAGGCAGAGGAGAGTGGGATTGCCAGAGAAAGACCCATCAGAAACAGGGTCAAAAGAGAACAAACAGAGGGACCAAAGGGCCCAGCATGCTTCTTGGTCTTGGCACTACTTGGTCTATGTCCAGTCTTGCAATTGCTCCCTCTGGGTGAAACATCTAATTCTGTTGTGGAATTTAGATGGCACACCTGAACACACTTCATTTCCTACTAAATGGCCTGAAGTGGACCTGTGACTCAAGTTTTAGCCAGTAAAAAGAAAAATCTCCTGGAAGTCTTCTGTAAATTATTTCTGTCCTTGATAAAAAAGACAAAGCCCCTTAAGGAGAAAGCTTTTTCGCTCTTGTTTTCATCTTACAAGGAGGAGGGAGACATTTTGCTGACACGTCCAGGATGGCAGAGCTGGGTGCCTGCCCTGACCTGAACTGTCTCCTTCTAGACTTGTTTTGAAAGATTAATACAGACTCTAGTTTCAGTCATGATTAGTTACTTCTAGTAGGGGCACCCTGACTGGCACAGAAGGTCCCTGGCTCAAAGGTGGAAGATCAGATAAAGCTTCTGAAATAGTGGTTTGGAAGCTGAAATCTGAATAAGTAGGAGTTAATCAATGATCAATCAAGCAGAGAGTGGGAGGTGAGGGAAGTTTTCCACCAGAGGCACCAGTTTGCATGAAGGTATTGAGGAGAGACAGTGGGATGCATTTGACGAAATGAAAGAAGTTGAAGGTAGCGGTATCAGCAGGAATCAAGTTGTGAAGATCTGGTTAAGGCACTTGGACTCTCTTCTTAGGGCATGTGGAAGTCACTGAAGAGATATAGAAGGAAGTGACAATCAATTTGCACTTAAAAGTATTATCCTGGTGAATGGATGTGAAGGAGGCAAAAGTGAATACAGGGGGTCCTTTGGAGGCTATGATCATAGCCCAGCAATAGGAGATTATAGTGATTTGGACTGGTGGAGGGGAGTGGTGAGGGAGGATGGAGAAAACTTGGAAGATACTAAAACAATAGGATAGTAGAAGCTGGTGTCTGACTGTGGAGTATGACAGAGAGAAATCAAAGCTGGGCATCCAGATACTTTTGGCTTGGGCAACTGGGCAGGTGGCAGTTAACAGACAGGGAATAAGGAAGGAGGAGCATGTTTGGGGGCAGGAAAACGAGCTCATTCATGGACACACTGTCTCTGAGATGGAACAAGGCAGCTGAGTCAAATAGGATTGAGATTTGGATCAAACATGTGGATTTTGGAGTCATCCCATGTAAAACCATCAAAGTTTTAAAAGTAGATGGGTTTGCTGAGGGAGAGGGTAAAGATTGGAGCAACATTACGGATAAGAGTGTGAGGGAGCTCCAGGGCCAGATGTTAGGGTGAAACCTAGGTTTCTTTTCTCTCTTGGTTATTAGGTACATCGTTTAAACTTTCTGAGACTTGATAATTCTTATCTATAAAATGGGAATACTGAAAGTAACTACCTCATGGAATTATCATGAGAATTAAGGAAATTAATAATTAATAAAGTACTCTGAACAGATCTTAATCATGGACAATATTATCAATTAATAATCTTCTCTTACTAGTGTTCAGACACAATTTATTGATGAGACACACAAGGCACAGTGCTCAGGGCCTGCAAAGTGCGTTAATTTCTTTTAAAATCAGGAAAAAGGAGTTCCCATTGTGGCCCAGCAGAAACAAATCTGGCTAGGAACCATGAGGTTGCTGGTTCGATACCTGGCCTCGCTCAGTGGGTTAGGGATCTGGTGTTGCCGTGGTGTAGGTCGCAGACACGGCTCGTATCTGGCATTTCTGTGGCTCTGCTATAGGCCTGCAGCTACAGCTCCAATTGGACTCCTAGCCTGGGAATCTCCATATGCCATGGGTGTGGCCCTAAAAAGACAAAAGACACACACACACACACACACAAAACAAAACACCAGAAAAAAAAGAAATGGATATACCACTGATTTTTTTTTTCCAGTGTTTTTGCCTTTTCTAGGGCTGCTTTCTGTGGCATATGGAGGTTCCCAGGCTAGGGGTCTAATAGGAACTGCAGCCGTTGGCCTATACCAGAGCCACAGCAACGCTGGGTCCTTAACCCACTGAGCATGGCCAGGTATCGAACCAGCAACCCCATGGTTCCTAGTCAGATTTGTTATCCACTGCGCCACGACAGGATCTCTGATATACCACTGGTTATGAGACTTTCTGTGAAACAAAGTATTTTGGAGGGGTTCTCATGGGCTACCCCTGCTTCTCTCCTGTTCCTGGGTGGCATTAGAACAGCCCTGGAACCTTGCTGGGGAACAGATCTGACTCTCTAGTCCATCTCCCAAACAGAAAGCTCCTTCAGTACAATGCAGCATTGGATAAGTATGCAGACTGGTCACCAAGAATACCTGTATATTTTTGTCCAGTGTGGCTTGACCTCCGGGGGGATCCTCCATGACCATGTGATAGTGACTCCGAAGGACATCTTCCATTAGCAGCTGCATGCCTACCAGCTCTCCATGAGCCGCCTTGAGGTCTCGGTCACTCAGCCCACAGAGGCATAGCTAGAAACAAAAAAGAACAAAACAAAACCAAAGCATCAATTTTGAATTCTTTTATATTTCCTTTACACATGGCTTTGAGGGAGAAAACTAGGAGTAGTTGTGTTTATAAGCCCTGCCCTCTCAACTATTAAAAAAAAAAAATCCATAAAAATCAGAGCAACATTTCTAGCTCAAAGTCCTCCTTAAACATATCAGACTTTTGGCTCTGTATGGAAGTTCAAGGTTCTCAAAACTTAGAATGGTGCCTGTATATGATATATGTATAATATCAATTTTCCTTTAAAAGTACAGATATAATACATGCATGCATTGGGAAAAAAACAAAATGAACTGTGATTGTCTCATAGTGGGAGATTATGATTTTTTTAAAACCATTCTTACCATTTTACTTAAATTTTTTTTAACCCATGGATAATTGTCAGCATATACAAAAGCAAACAGAATAGTCCCCATCACCCAGCCCTAAGAATCACCAACTTATGGTCAGTCTTGCCTTATCCTCATCACTTCCCCACCTCCATATTATCTGAAGCAAATTTATGATTGAAGTTCATGTTGTTTTTAATAATTATTTATATCTTCTATTAAAAAATTAAAACACAATAATAACACTTGCTTAAATAATCAGGGGGAAAACATATAATTGAAAGAAATTCTCTTTTTGAGTCCTGCTTAAAGAGTTCTATTGCTACCCCTATAAGTGGGTCAGGAGCCACACACCTCTGAACTGCTAGCCTGGGAATTACTTTAAGGAGCCCAGAGAGTGACTGGAAATGGATGATAGCTCCCCCAGATCATTATTGGCCACAGGAATTTCAGCTGATAAAAAGCTGATACCAGCTAAAACCATGATTTTCTTCTATCATAAGAAAACACGACCCACCCTATAGCACTGGTTTACAGCTTCATAGCCAAACACCTTGCTTATCTCATAAATTATTCACCACTGGCTAAAGCATGGAGGATCTGACCTATGGACTCAGTGACGTGTGCTCTGCAGTCTGTACTCAGCTCTCTCTGTGATAAGTGGGAAGACCTATCCTACCTGCATATTATACTCTAGAGTATCTGGGCTGCTACTCGTAACTGGAAACGGTCCTCCATCTTGCAGAAATGCTCTCCAAGGGAACAGCACAAATGCCTAAAAGAATCAAATAATAAACATAATAATGCTGTGTAACAATGTCCACAAGTAATAGACATTTGTATATATGTCTGCACACCAAGACACTGTGGAATGATTTCTCTATTTTGGAGAAATAGTTCCTGATGGATAGTCCCTGAAAATGCAGAGAGAGAGTAATAATATTATTTTTTAAATTGATTTTTCAGAAAGTGGCTAAACATAGAAGTGTGCTTAAGATTTAAGTGTAACTAGTCAGCACCAGTTTGGAAGTCCCAGAATAGTATAAAACCGATGGGACATATTTATTTATTTATTTTTGTCTTTTTAGGGCCGCACCTGCAGCATATGGAAGTTCCTAGAGTACGGGTTGAATTGGAGCTATAGCTGCCGGCCTACATCACAGCCATAGCAGGATCAGAGATACATCTGTGACCTACACCACAGTTTATGGCAACGCCGGATCCTTAATCCATTGAGCAAGGCCAGGGGTCGAACCTGCATCCTCATGGATGCTAGTCAGATTTGTTTCTGCTAACCCCCGACAGGAACTCCTGGGACATATTTACAATCAACAAAAGTCAACTTACTTACATTTTTTAAATATTAGGAACCTTTAATATTTGTCCTTTTTGACCACTGTGCTCCAATTCTAGGCAACAACTCAAGGCCAATGTCACAGTGTTACACATAGGCGTCTGTCTTCTCTGCATCATGGTCCAACAGCCAAGGCAGGTCCCCTACTTCTTGAGGCAGGACCTTCAGCCCTGGCTATAGTAGGCCTGTCCATCTGACCCCATGCTATACTTCCAGACCCAGTGCTGGCTTCAGAAAATTCCTAGAGTTGGGGCTGATTCAGGCAGCAGGAGCCAGGGCACCTGCATCCATCTAACTCCAGGCAACACCCAAAGGCAGCAGGAACAGACCCAACAGTCAGTCCAACCCTGTCTTCAAGACTAAATGAGGGTCAAGGCTTGGGTTAAGAGTCACTGTCTTATAGCTAGGGAAGGTAGAAGAGTGAGACTTGCATGCGGTTGATGTTGATGTTACTTGGCTTAGCTTTTTAACATAAAAACATTAAGTTGGAGGGTTTAGAGTAAAAAAATCTGAGCTTGTGAGGTGATTTTAAAGATACGGCCTCAAATTACTTGATTCTCTTCCCATTAAGAGGTGCAGCAACTTGTCATAACCTCATGAGAAATCCTGAGCCAGAACTACCCAGCTAAGCTGCTCCCAGACTTCTGAGCCTCAGAAACTATAAGAGATAATGAATGTTTATTGGGTTACTCTGCTAAAGTTGGGGGTAATTTGCTCTGAAACTGTAGATAACTATCATAGGTTGTGACCCAGTGCTGCCATGACTGCCCAGCAGTCTGATCTCTACACTTCCTGAACTTAAACTCTTTAGTGGTAGAAGGTGGCTAATATAGTTGGTGCCTAGGAGCAATAAGAGTTGCCAGGATCATATTCGATAACACATGTTGTAACTGGGGTTGTTCTAAACTCAGCTGCATACCTAACTTATGTACTGTAATTGCTATCATTATTATTTATTACATGGTAGGAGCAAGTGTTGGTTTTGCTACCAGTTATGAGTAGATAAGCTGTTGTCCCAATTAGCCTGTTGAGCAGTTTGGAGGCATAGCTCCTGACTGGGAATAACAGTGGGCCATGGGGGCCCAGACATTCCACTCTGTGAGTGAAGGGGAGCCTACAAAGGCTGAAGAGCACTAGGGCACAGAGAGCCCCCTCTGCATAACATATACCTTATTGGTATAAAAATAGCTCTCAACATACCTGGAGGCTCTGTGGATCCAATGGCTGGGGCAGGCTGAGCTGTGAAGCAAAAATGCTCTTCGTGAGAGAGTTGCTCAGTGGTGGTAACCCATGGTACATGCCATCTGTGACAGACTGGTAGGCAGGAGCATTTCCAGCTGCCAAAAATGTTCTCCTACCAAAACAGGAAGGGAATCTCCTTAAAAGCAGTTTCTCAAGTTTCTAAAGCTCAAAACTCTCTTCAAGGTTACCGTAGCAACGTAACACCTTGAGACAGCAACAGGTTTCTTCCCCAGCAACATCATCCCTCTCTCCCTTTTCTTTACACACTACCCTTCCCACTCATAATTCACAGCCCTCAAGGGAAAGGTAGCTATCCTTTAGACTAGCACTGCCTCACAGAACTTTCTGCAGTATGGAAACGTTCTATATTTGACTGTTCAGTTTGGGAGCCACTAGCCACATGTGGCACATTGAGCCACACTAGCCTCATTGAGCACTTGAAATGTGGCACCTATGACAAAGAAATTGAATTTTAAATTTTATTACATCTAAATCAATATTAAACTTTTAAAGAGCCACATGTGGCTACTCTATTAGACAGTTCAGCTATAGCTCTAGAACAAAGACATCAATTGTTCAATTGATTATTTTAAGACCAGTAGCTGAGGCAGCAATACTTGACATGTAAAGTCAAATTTTAAAAATTTAAAATTTTATTTCATTTTTTATTAAAGTTTAGTTGATTTACAATGTTGTGCCAACTTCTGCTGTAAAGTGACTGTGTGTATATATATATACACACACATTATATTTTCCAAATTTTAAGTTAAATTTTATTAGAGCCTGGGATTTGAGAGACAAAGCTTCTTCTTCTGAACAAAATTTGGTTTTTCATATCAAGAACCAAAAATCCTGAAGACTAGAGCATTAAATTTGAACCGTAAGTCACAGAGAAGGAAGTATACTTGATAAATTACAATAATTTTCTTGCCCCAAAGGAAATGAGTTCAGCAAGCAAGGAAAGACTGTCTCTAGAGCTTAGATCCTGTGGATGCCTAAGAAAAGATGCTGACACAGGATAAGTTTATGGGACCCCAAAGGTCCCCAGGACAGCAGGCACCTTTTGCTTCAATCTTCCATGGGCTGGGGCCAAGTTATGCACAAAGCAGATTTCAAAAAAGAGATTAGTAATGACCGAGGGAGAAGTTAGTGCTGATGGAAATGAGTCAGCCTCCCAGATACTAGCAGATAGTCAAGTGTTGGGGAAAGACCTGGAAAGTTCCTAAGACCCTACAAGGGGATATCTGGATGGGGTTCCGAGTATCAGGCTGATCAGAAGATATCTGGGGTTGGACAGAGATGAATGAGGTGGCTGCTCCTCTTCAACTGCTAGGATGATTTATAAGCACCCCTAGGAACTTAGATCACCTCTGAGAGGGATGAAGGAGAAGGGTCTGATGTAAGGCCTGAAGTTAAGGTCCAATATTTCTGTTGCCTTGATATCTGGTAAAATCAGGAAGGCCTTGAATGCCCTAAGCACAAGCTCCCCTCCCTACTCTGCTCCCATGGGTAAGGTCTCCTAGTTGGACAAGCTTCCATATCAAAGGGACCAAGTACAACCAATGCTTGTCCACGGGTAGTGGTTTCAGCTCCTTCCCAGACCACAAAATTATTCAAAAGAACCAGCTGCATCCTCCCATGGGAACCAGGAGGTACCACAACCTCTTGGTATTACAAAGCCTGCCTCTTGAGCCCCTGGTTGTTCACTCTGTTCACAAGTGCAAATCCTTTGTGGCACTGTAAGGCATGCCATGTTCTATTTCCCTTGGCTGTGAGAATATGACTAAAAAACTGCTGTTGATCTCCTCTGTCCAGTATTTAGTGTCACATGTTCGGCTGTCCCCATAATCTTGGGTCAGAACCCGACCCTCACCAAGAGGGTGAAGAGGAGACAATTAAAATACAGGTAAAAGGGGATAATCTTAAATTAATTGATTTTATATCTCAAACTGACTACTTTTAAACTCTAAATGTTCTGGAATGACATGGAATTGAAAGGTTTAATCCTTTTGTCATCAGCAGGAGTAGGGGCTTATGAACTTAAGTTCAAAGACAGATAAAGGAAACACTATATTTGCACATCAAACCGGTGTACTAGTGCAAAAATCATACTAACTTTTCCACATTTTTGTGACAATTAAGAAAAGATAGTTGCATACAGTTATATATCGAGACACTGGATTAAAATTATTGATTAATCCTGATAGCTCAAGGATAGAGCTTGGATATAAAATATTATATATGGAAATACATATATATATATACATACTCACACACACACACAAACATTTTCTCCTGTATCTCATATCAGTCACATGTTTTCTCATGATTCTCAATGTGCCCTGCCAAGGGACCCATGATTCACTCAACACCCACGTGACAGTGATGTAGCAAGCATCCACTATGTACAGGGCACTGTCATGAACTGTCTGAGATACAAAGATGGGCTTACATGGCTCTGACCTTCCAGCCTAGTAGGGCCAAGTGAGGCAGAGCTCATTATCAACCACTTCTGACCTTCCTCTAAACTGCCAAGGCATCTTCCACATATATACCTCCCTCATAGGTTGTATATATCTACTTAAAACAATGGTACTACAGACAAAAAAAGTGTTCCCTGCCATTTCAGTAAACAAAGAATGTTGCCTATAGATAGTCAAAAAAACACAAGAAAAGATGTTCAACATCATTAATTGTTAGAGAAATACAAATCAAAACTTCTATGAGGTACCCCTTATACCAGCCAGAATGGCCATTATCAAAAAGTCTATAAACGGTTAATGCTGGCAAGGGTATGGAGAAAAGGAAACCCTCTTACACTGTTGGGAATATAAATTGGCACAACCATTACGGATAACAGTATGAAGATTCCTCAAAAAACTAAAAACAGAATTACTATATTATCTAGCAATTCCACTCCTGAGCATCTATCCAGAGAAAACTATGACTCAAAAACACACATGTACCCCAATGTTCACTGCAGCACTATATACAATAGCCAAGACATGGAAGCAACCTAAATGTCCATTGACAGAGGATTGAATAAAGAAGATGTGGTACATATACACAATGGAATATTACTCAGCCATTAAAGGAATGAAATAATGGCATTTGCAGCAACATGGATGGACCTAGAAATTATTACGGGGAACCTCCATATGCCGTGGGTGTGGCCCTAAAAAGACAAAAAAAATTATTATGCTAAGTGAAGTTAGTTAGACAGTGAGATATAAACATCATAAGCTATCACTTATATGTGGAATCTAAAAATGGATACAATGAACTTATTTGCAGAACAGAAACTAACTCACAGGCTTTGAAAAACTTAAGGTTACCAAAGGAGACAGGTTAGTGGGATAGGGATGGACTGGGGAATTGGGATGGAAATGTTCTGAAATTAGGTTGTGATGATGGTTGTACAATTATGAATATAGTAAAATTCATTGAATTAAAAAAAAGAAAGAACACTGACTGCCATTAAGCCATCAGCCAACGCAGCTGCCCTCCCAATGGTGCCCTCTGAGGGGAATGCAGGATAGCATAAAACAGGGTACTGGCCCTAGATAGGTAAGATGGATATCTAAGAAACAATTTTTTTTTTTAGGGCTGTACCTGTAGCATATGGAAGTGCCCAGTCTAGGGGTTGAAACGGAGCTATAGCCACCAGCCTATACCACAGCCACGGCAGTGCCGGATGTGAGTTGCATCTGTGACCTACACGACAGCTCACAGCAATGCCCTCCTGGATCCTTTAACCCACTGAGCAGGGCCAGAGATTGAACCCACGTCCTCGTGGATCCTAGTTGGGTTTGTTACCAGTGAGCCATGAGGTGAACTCCTAAGAAATAATTTTAATGAGCCCAGACTCTTACATCTTCCCATATGTAGAAAAGCACTAAAATCATGAATTTGAGATGTTTGTTTTTGTGTTATTATCAGTAATCCTTTGATGTTCCACTACACCTTTTTTTTTTCCCTCCAAGAAAAAAACTCCTGTATATCCTGGCTCCTCCCTTACCTCATCAGAGCAGCATCTCAGAGCTGTCTGAGAGGCTGTCTCCCAGGCTATCGGGCTATCGTCTTCAGTAAGGTTCCTGAATAAAATTTTTGCCAATTTTAGGTTGTGCATTTTGCCTTAGTCAACACTACCAAAACTCAGAGTATTCTGATGGAAACACTTATTTTCAGGCCAAATCAAGAGCACAGAAGCCCAATATCCTACAAACTCTCCTTGAACCAAGGATTTCTTCCATGTCATGCCTGTGCTTCTCTCCCACTAATCCATAAAATTACTTCTCTCTCTCAGCCTCTGGGCTCAGCTTTGTTCACATCTTACTGTTCATTCCTTTGACTGTACTGCTTATATTTTAAAACTGATTTTTTGTTTATTATGATGTTTTGACATCTTTAAAAAACCTTGCTGGCTGGGGAGAGATTGCTTCTCCCTGGGTAGCCAATTCTTAGAGATGGCTAAGGGCCCAGCATACCTTTGATATGCAAACTAACCAATCTGAGCCACACCTCCTTGGACCCCAGCAACCCAAGGTTCCTCTCCTTTAATCTTCCCAGGGCTAGTTAATGGGCAACTAGAGACCACCCCTACAGCGCAAAACCTGCTGAATTATTCAGACTAGCTGATCCTAAAAACTGCTCCCCAGCCCTGCCTTGCCTTTTCAGGCCATGGTCTAAGCTATCTCCTTGCTCCTGACCCATGGCCCTGTGTCATGGCATGATGCATGTTTCTTGGAACTGAGTATGACTACTTTGTTTTCCTGAGTCTCTCCTGTGTCTCCTCTTGTGGCTGTGCCAAGCTATCACATAAAAGAACACAGAACATTGACTTGCTCTCTTAGCTTGTTAAGTGTGATGAACTTTTAACTCCTAAGTGCCATAAACAACCACGATTCTTGGCAGAGTTTTAGAGCCCCAAACACACACTAGGTCTATTAATTTATAGATGCTTGGAGACTATTCAAAAATATTAATGCAGTTCAGATGCATTCAGACTGCTACTCTAAGCTACAGAATCATGCATATGGTATACTCTCTAGAGAGACTGGAGTCAGATTCTAGTCACCACCATTGATCAAATCATTGGTTATCCTTTTCCTCACTTTCCTAATTCTCACCATCCTTGGTAGAACCTCTCTCCCCTTTATCAATAGAACTGTTTATTTGGGAGCTGTACAATATAATGCTATGGAAAGAAATGGGTCTCGGAGTTTCCATCATGGTGCAGCGGTTAACGAATCTGACTAGGAACCATGAGGTTGCAGGTTTGATCTCTTGCCTTGCTCAGTGGGTTAAGGATCTGGCGTTGCCATGAGCTATGGTGTAGGTCGCAGATGTGGCTCGGATCCCGAGATGCTGTGGCTGTGGCATAGGCTGGCAGCTATAGCTCCGATTAGACCCCTAGCTTGGGAACCTCCATATGCCATGGGAAGTGGCCCTAGAAAAGGCAAAAAAGACAAAACAAACAAACAAACAAAAACAAAGAAAGAAATGGGTCTCAAGATGATACCTCACATTTTTAGCACTATATCCTTTTTTATTTCCTTGCTCTCGGTAGACTCCATATTTTGAAAGATTTTTCCACCAAACTAAGTATTCTCCTGTCTTTAACTCAAAGCTACATAAGTATCCAGTGTAAGCTCTGAGCTTAGGAAATAACAGGGCTCTGGAGTCAGATCAACTGTATGAATATAAGGTCAGCTATAACAAGCTGTGTAACTTGGGCAAGTTACACAACTTCTCTTAACTCGATTTCCTCATCTGTGAAGATAGTGATGTGATTGCTACCCCATGGAGTTAGCACATGGTGAGAGCTCAACCAAAGCAAGTTCCCTCTCCTCCTTATTGCACTCAGTTCTTATGATTCCAGTAAGAAAGACAAAGAAATATGACATTTTCTTTATGTGAAAAACTTTTGGGCAAATGTATCTTTTTCATCATGCCTTTGGAAATACTAAAAACAGCTCACTGTGACAATTCATTCAGACCCTCAGTTGGTAACCCCTGGCTTGCGCCTGCTGCTAGGGTAAGTCTAATCAGTGCAACTTGCCAGCAGTTCAAGATGCAGGGAAACCCAAAGGAATGAAAGATGAGCTTATTGCTTGTGCCAGTGGTGCATGTGCCAAACACCAGCCCCTAAGAAAGTCAAGTCTCCCTAGCAGCCCACTAAAATACCAGAATAGATGCATCATACTATACTCTCCAAACTGTTGTGCCACACTCCAGCTGCCTGTCAATAAGCAGTCAAGGGTTTCCCAGAAGACCAGGCTTCTTGTGTGTGACAGAGCCACCCACAGTGTGATTCCATGCAAGCTGGCTCTAGCCACAGGGAGCAGGGAATTCATGGGGCACAGGAAAGGGTTTTTCCTCAATGCAAAGATACAAAAAAGAAAACAAACCTGAAAAACACCTGCAAAGCAGCCCAGAGGAGGCCAGGCAAAAGTTGTGGCTCTTCACCTCTTAGATGCTGGAGAGGGGGACCACGTGAGGCCTTCTTTGTGTCTCCTAGAAATCCCTAGATAAACCTGAAGCACACTTTAATATCTGTGTGTTCAGAGACATTTAAACTAGATGAGCATAAAAATAAACAGAAAACTGAAGAGTCATCCAACATAAGTCCAAGGACTAAGAAATTGGTGTTGCCTCTTGAGAGAACCCTTGACATACTCCTAAATCAGGCTTATCGCAGGAGGGTAATGCACCTTCGGTTTATTTCCTCAAACTCCTTTTTATCCTCATTACACTGAACATCAACAATGCATTCAGATAAGTGGCACTTTTCATGCCATATGTTTTATTCTGTTCTACAGAGTTCCTTTGAAGGACTTTTTTTCCTTCCCTCTATAAGAGGAATTCAATTGTTTAAATCAGAGAGTGGCAAACTTTCTTTTTTTTTTTTTTTTTTATTTTCCCACTGTACAGCAAGGGGGTCAGGTTATCCTTAGATGTATACATTGCAGTTACAGTTTTTTCCCCCACCCTTTCTTCTGTTGCGACATGAGTATCTAGACATAGTTCTTAATGCTATTCAGCAGGATCTCCTTGTAAATCTATTCTAGGTTGTGTCTGATAAACCCAAGCTCCCGATCCCACCCACTCCCTCCCCCTCCCATCAGGCAACCACAAGTCTCATCTCCAAGTCCATGATTTTCTTTTCTGAGGAGATGTACATTTGTGCTGGATATTAGATTCCAGTTATAAGTGATCTCATATGGTATTTGTCTTTGTCTTTCTGGCTCATTTCACTCAGGATGAGATTCTCTAGTTCCATCCATGTTGCTGCAAATGGCATTATGTCATTCTTTTTTATGGCTGAGTAGTATTCCATTGTGTATATATACCACATCTTCCGAATCCAATCATCTGTCGATGGACATTTGGGTTGTTTCCATGTCCTGGCTATTGTGAATAGTGCTGCAATGAACATGCGGGTGCATGTGTCTCTTTTAAGTAGAGCTTTGTCCGGATAGATGCCCAAGAGTGGGATTGCAGGGTCATATGGAAGTTCTATGTATAGATTTCTAAGGTATCTCCAAACTGTTCTCCATAGTGGCTGTACCAGTTTACATTCCCACCAGCAGTGCAGGAGGGTTCCCTTTTCTCCACAGCCCCTCCAGCACTTGTTATTTGTGGATTTATTAATGATGGCCATTCTGACTGGTGTGAGGTGGTATCTCATGGTAGTTTTGATTTGCATTTCTCTTATAATCAGCGATGTTGAGCATTTTTTCATGTGTTTGTTGGCCATCTGTATATCTTCTTTGGAGAAATGTCTATTCAGGTCTTTTGCCCATTTTTCCATTGATTGATTGGTTTTTTTGCTGTTGAGTTGTATAAGTTGCTTATATATTCTAGAGATTAAGCCCTTGTCAGTTGCATCATTTGAAAGCAAACTTTCTTAAAGGGCCAGACAGTAAATACTTTCAGATTTGTCAATCATATGATCTCTGTTACAACTATTCAACTCTACAGTTGTAGACTGAAAGCAGTCAGAGGTTATCCATAAATGAATAGGTGTAGCTGTGTTCCAAAAAAAAAAGACTTCATTTCTGGGCACTGAAATTTGAATTCCACATAATTTTCACGTGTCACAAAGTACTACTCTTGAAACTGTCCCCTCCAAACCCTTAAACACATAAAAACCATCCTTAGCCCACAGGCCATACAAAATCAGGCAGAGGCCCATGGGAACACTTTGTTGATCCCCAACGTAAGCAGATGAGATTGACTGGAACCACTGTACCACTTAAGTATTTACCTTCAGTACAAATGATTAATTACCTGAAATTAAAGATAAACTCAATCCGCAGACATTTCTTGCACTGGCTAATAAATAACTCCTGCAGGTGGGCAGACATGCCCAGAGGTAAATGACAGGCTTGGGCAATGTGATCCTGATGCTACTGGAAGACAGCACTGATTTCTATCAGATTCTGGCCTCAGCTTGGACAGGACTGGGTGACAGGGGCAGAATGAAATTTCGTGCTTAGAAACAGGCATCTGTCCTACAACCTGAGCTGGTCAATGCCACAGAGAAGCAGGGGCCAGATATGAGGGGACTCTGCGGGACTACTCTCCTGTTGTCCTAGAGCTATTTCTTCCTTGCCTCCCATGGCCTATGGAAGCAGGTTGCTCTCGTTCCAGGTAAGAGTTCAGTTCCCTCTTTTCAAATTCTGGGGAAGCCTTCAGCTTGTATAAGCAAAATGTTCCCTGGGGTAAACAGGCATATTGCTCAGAGTTGGTGAGCTCTGGGAAGGGTGAGGGAATGTCTCAAGCCTCCTGTCTCTTGGTTATCTAAGGACTTCTAGTTTTTAGGTTCAGCACTAAGTAAAATCCTCCAGTGGGGTGACATTTATCTTTCAGCTTCTCTTTTTCTTCCACCTCTTGCCATCTCTTCAGAGTCTCCCTTTCCATCCATCCTGCTGCTGTCTGGCATCCATCCTAGTTCTCAGGCTTTGGAGTCAAATGCACCTCGGTTCTAATTGGGATCTGCCAGTTACTTGCTGTGTGATTCCAAACACATACAGACCCCAAAGAGTTCTGAAGAAAAGCTGGAGGAAATGCTATAAATGAAGGACTCCTGGAGGTATACCATTCTGGGTGGTTCCTTCTGAGGTCCTCTGAAAAATATACAGAAACCAGACCTAGGGCACAGGGTCCTCCATTCCTACAGACCAAGTGTGCCAGGGCAGAGAAAGCCCTGTAAAGCCATTCCTAGGGGAAGCAGAGTGGCTCCCTGGGAGAACAGGAGCAAGCTGAACCCTGCAGAGCTGGAATCCAAAAAGAACTCCTGGGGTGTAGTCCTATTTCTCACCCTATGTAAATTCCTGGCAAATTCTGACTTGAGATTGCACAGCCCAGGGGGCTAATGAATGGCCATCCTGACAATCAGTGGAGACTTTCTAGCCTACCTGCTTGACAAAGCTATAGCTCTGAAAGCTGTCTGCCAAACAAAAGAAAATAAATTAGTCTGATTTTTTGGCCTGTTGAATTAACATTCTAAATCCAGGGTCCCATCATGCTCAGAGCAAAGAAAACACAGAGCAGAAAGAGGAAACATAGTTCAGGACAAGCCCCAATTTCAATTCTCTATGGACACACCTGCTAACCAGTGGGAAGCAATTATAATTCACAGATAAGAGCACCACCCTACAAGGTCTCCCTCATTGATTAAATAGTCACACTGGGAATTAATCAAATGAAGTTAATTAATTTGACAATTTAAGAATAAGCAGAGACCCTCAGACCTGACTTCTTCCCTTCTCATACACAACTTATTATTTATACAGGAAACATTGTGACTCTTAATCCGAACTAATTTTCTCATCAGTCATGATTAATTAACCAAATAGACATTCTTTTTGGATGCAGAGTATTTAATACCTACAGGGCCAGAGGTAAATTAACTTATAAATTTAACTCAAGTAGTCAATTCTGTTGGTTTCAGATATGCAGTGAAAATTCTGTTCTTTTGAAAGCTCATTAAGGGTTGGAAAAAAAATAAAACTCTTAGGAAAAATCATCTTCAGAAGTATAAAAAGTATGATTCCCAATAAAACAGCCTGTTGAGCAAACTAACTGTACAGAAATCACATTTAATAAAATCAAGAATATTATTTTCTGACAAGAACACAATCCACCTGAACAGCTTTTGCAGCAGAACGCGTTTGTAGCTGCAGTGTTCTGGATCAGGTTGTGCCTGGGACTATTTTAAGCTCATTATCTTATCATGCCAAGAGTGGCCTCCCTGCAGGATCACTCAGACACTTGCCCTGCAGACTTTACTGACGGGTTAGCACTCCAGCCCTTACCGGATGAGGTACCTCACTGCAACATCAAACTGGAGAAGCATAACCTCTCTTTGGAGGAGGAGGGCCTGGGACACCTGGGTTGGGTCTTGAGGGTCCTGGAGGTGGTCAATCATTTTCTGCAGCTCTTGAAGCTCAGACCCTAGAAGATGGACAAGATTTTAGTGTGAAATACAGTACCCTAACTACCCTGTAAACCACTATTTCACCTCCAAAGCTAACCTTTTACCTAAATTAACTTTGTGAGTGTACTAATTATATGTTTTGCAAGATCAGCAAAGCCTTATGTTCTAGAACCCAAGGTCTGATTTATCTTTCCTTCCTTCCTCCCTCAGTAACGTAATAACTTGCTTTGCTTTTCAGCTGAATAAGGACATACTGCTGAAAGAAGTTTTCAAAGTTTACAAGGTTATAGACTCTAAGTAGATTGAAAAAGAGAAATTGCACGGGATGAGAAGTACAGGACTCAGCAGATCTATTAGGGGCTTGAAATCACTATAAACCAGCACTCATTTCTCATAGTCATGCCATTCAAAACAGCCCTGTCACTGGCTCATTAAAGACTCAGAATCATCCAAGGCAAAACCAAAAACATATATACATATATGTATACACATACATATACATCTTTCTAGGAGATTCTCATCATTTTAGGAGTAGCTGTGAGAGATCCTAAATTGGCTTATTTCCTAGACCCTTACTGTAGGGGTCTAAAAGCAGGATGGGTATACATAGATTTATATGTGTTTGGATAGAAACTTAAGTTAGGGCCTCTTGGGGCATCAATATTGGTTTGAGGAACCTAGTCTGGGTCTAAGTGGCTGTAGTAGCATCTCTATTATTAGCTTAGGAAATGAGTTGGTCAGAATGGGAGAGCACAGAGAGAAAATGATGAGCCCTTAGGGAGCACTTGTGGAGTGCGCAGGTGGGCTGCTTCCAGGGCTACCAGGATGTCAGCTATCTGAAGTGCTCATCACCTCCCTGTGAGGCAGTTTCAGTTTTCTACTCGAGCGGACATCCTTGCTATGAGAAGAAGATTGTGGATACTGATCACAGAGCTTGATTACAGCCCAAGGTAGAAGTGAGATGGAGACCCACAGGCATTTCCAGAGTTAACCTAATCATTAGCTCTGCCAGACTTGAGCAGCCTTGTACCCTCTCTGGCCCGGTACTGCATCTCTTCCCACATTTCTGGCCTGGAAGGCAGAAGAACTGAAGGAACAGGGAGGCCATCCATGAGAGCTTGATCAGGGCAGAACCAGGTCTGAGAATCATGCTAGTATGTACCTGTAATATATGCTCTTGACTTTAGGAAAAGATGAGCAGTCCAGATTTCATACCTACTTGATGTTTTCACTTGATTTTTTACACACAGCATAAAAATGTTTTGGGGGGTATTTTTCCAGCTACAAAAGAATTAAGGCTAATCATCAGATTTTTTTTATGACTGTTTTAAATGTTTTGGGGGTATTTTTCCAGCTACAAAAGAATTAAGGCTAATCATCAGATTTTTTTATGACTCCTCTATAAATATTATGGTCATATTGGGCTGAACAGAGACTTCCACTAGAAGAGGAGTCACAGAGAAAACTGTAGCAGAATCTTAAGAACTTTGTGGTGGATGGGAGGAGGGGTGATGGGTGAGGCTTGTTTGTTCAAGGTGTAGTGTGCTTGGTCCAGAAGCACCACACGCAGGTGATGCAGCAACCAGGGGAAAAGCTTTGTAATCCCCTGCAATGACAATTAAAAAAAAAAGAATATAAAGTTGCATATACCCTGTGATTAAAGCTCTGTAAAACTATTTGGGCGAGGGCTAGAAGGAAGTAAGGATAAATAAAAATATTTCATTTGCTGGAATGGTTGAATTACGGGTGATTTTCCTCTTTTCCTTCTTTCCATTGTTGTTTATATAACACTTCGTGTGCACTTTTACATGATCACTTCCCAGGAAAATTGTTCTGTGCTGACAGGTGGCATTATTAAAATACAGATATGGGGGTGAGGCCTACCTTTTCTTTGCTGATAATAAGCTCATTTGGGCCTCCCTTTCTTGTGGGGTCACTGTGCAGTGGGAGCAGAGGAGGCAGGCACAGGCAGGGTGGACAGCCTGTGTGTGAGGATGGGGCAGATAGTTGCCATGTGGTCCATGGCTGGGGGCTGAGAATAGACCCTCCACCAGGAAACACTAGGAATCAAATGAGCCTTTTCTTGTGCCTTTCTGCAGGAGGGTTCTGTTTGAGAAATCAGACAGAGAGAGGGGAATCACAGAGGCCCAGGTCCACGTGAATACTCAAAGCCAGTATATTCTGTTCCTGAAATCCTAAGTTCACTGTGTAGTACCCGGGTTTAATTGCCTCCTAATCCTTTACATGGAAATCACAGTGTTAACTCCCACATTACATCCTCTGCTTCACATGAGCTCCCAAGGGAGTTGCTGAACTTTCAGGGAAGGAGAGGATTTGGCAGGGTCCACAGAGCTAGTCCACAGCATCTAAGAGCTGCTTCCTCAATCAAGCAGTAGGACCACAGCTGAAACTTGTTTTAAAAAAGATTTTAAAGCATATAAATACACAAAAGTCACTTTATCTAACTCCAAATAGTTCTGAAATGGCTAAAAGAAGTTGGGTAGGTATATGACTAGACCCATCTCATCTTTTCACCTTAGTTCTCCTCGCCTCCTCTGGGAAACAGGCCAGGAACAGAGAAGCCTCGCCTTTTAAAAAGATGATTATCTTAGAGTGGGATTTTTTTTTTTTTTTTTTTTTTTTTTTTTTTTTTTTTTTTAGTTCAGTGTGCTCTTTATCTATTTTCAGCAAAGTAGAGTATGCAAAACTTGGCACATTCTTCCTGGAGCACAAATGTTTTTGCTGGCAGCATGACAAGGCGTGTGTCTCTAATTGCACACCTTGGAACGCCTGGGCCCCAAATATTTCAATGGTTTCCGGTTTGTAAGCATATAAATAGTAAAAAACCAATTTCCTTCATTCGCAATTCTAGGTCCTCAACAAACTGGCCTCATTTCCCACTATTCTTCAGCATCACACTGGTGGGTTCATCATTCTCTGGGCTGGCCATGTGCAGTTCTGGCTGTTAGCTTTGCTAGTATCCCTTTCTTGTTCTCCTCCTGGACCATCCCTCCTATTTTCCCCTGTAAGGTGAGGGGAAGTTCCCCAAAATCACCTTCCCTGCGAGCTCTTCCCTCCCAGCTGCTATAGGACTTACCTGCAGTGACATTTTTGGGAAACATGGCTCTGGCTCTATCTCATCTCCATGTAACACCTGCCTCCCCCTCTTGAGGGGTAGGGAGAGCATTTTTCCTTGCCTGTCTTCCTTTCTCCCATCACTCATCTGAAGTCCAGCCCCCACCCTCCCAACCTTCATCCAGCTCCCCTGAGAGCATCTTAGTTTATTTTCTGAGTAAACCCCTTTTACAACAGTCCCAAAAATTAGCAAAAGGAGAGGATCTAAGAGTGCTTTTATAACCTCTTGATGCTTATATTGAAGACTTGCTTGTAGGTCTGCAAAAATTCTGTGCTTTTTGCTGTGGCTGCACCAACTCCTTCCTATCTTCATGCTGCCTCTCCTCAGGCTACAGGCATCTATCTTCCTCCAGGGTCACCTTCCCACATCTCCCATCTGAATGTTTATAGATTCAGGAGTTCCCATCGTGGCTCAGTGGTTAACAAACCCAACTAGGATCCATGAGGATGCAGGTTCGACCACTGGCGTCACTCAGTGGGTTAAGGATCTGGTGTTGCCCTGAGCTGTGGTATAGGTTGCAGACACAGCTTGGCTCCCGAGTTGCTGTTGCTGTGGCGTAGGCTGGTGGCTACAGCTCCGATTGAACCCCTAGCCTGGGAACCTTCATATGCCAGGGGTGTAGCCCTAAAAAGACAAAAAAAAAAAAAAAAAAAAAAAAGGAATGTTTATAGATTCCTACACCATTCATTAGCACAAGCCCAATCTACTGGCAAATTAAGTCAGGGTCTCTCATGAACATTTCCTTAAAGGGTTGGCCAGAAAGGAATGTATTCAGATTACATCATATTTGTTTTAAGACCACCAGGTTTAAATAGGCATATTATCTCATTTCTTTAGCTCTTCTCATCCTTTTAAAATCCTTGGCTACTATGTTATTACATATTGCTATTAACTGACTAATGACATAATTTGGATAGGAGTCAAATTATTAAAATAATAAGATCAGTTTCACTGTTTCTGATAAACCCAGCTTGCTAAGCATTTCAGTGTCTTTAATTTACTTCATGCATTCATTTGAGAACTTGTGCTGAGTTAGAGGTCATGGATTAGCCCAGGCAGATAAAATTAAAGCCTCAATTGTTCTTACTAACAGGACTACTGGGTCATTGCTAGCTAATCGAGGGCTTCTTGAGAGTGAATGCTTGGCACTGACCTTCCACGTTAGTATGCAAAAGCTAGAAGGGGAAAGGGAATGAAAGCAAGCTAATATTTAACAGAGACTTGTAGATCCTTCTATAATTTTTTACATATTTTAATCCATAGAACATCTCTGTGAGAGAAATATTATCACCACCACCCCACCCCCGCTTTTATAGATGGGCAAACAGAGACCTAGAGAGTAAAGTGCCCAGTTCATAGTGAACCAAGTAACAGGGGCAGGTAAAAACCCAGGCCCCCCAAATTCTGATTTGATATACTTCATGATTTAACCTGTAAATGTGGAATCAATTAGTTTGGAAACTCTAAACTAAGCTTTTTTTTTTTTTTTTTTTGTCTTTTTGCCATTTCTTGGGCCACTCCCGTGGCATATGGAGGTTCCCAAGCTAGGGGTCTAATTGGAGCTGTAGCCGCGAGCCTACACCATAGCCACAGCAACGCAGGATCCGAGCCGAGTCTGCGACCTACACCACAGCTCACGGCAACGCTGGATCGTTAACCCACTGAGCGAGGGCAGGGACCGAACCCGCAACCTCATGGTTCCTAGTCGGGTTCGTTAACCACTGCACCATGACGGGAACTCCTGGAAACTCTATATAATGGGACTTTCCCTTGCCCTTCTGTCATTCATGAGGAAATATTTTAGTCCTGTCTTCCCAAGTTTTAAGAGCTTCACAGCCATTACTAGACAGGGGAACTCCTTTCACAATGTATATCAAATCATCATGCTGTTCACGTCAAACATCTTACCATTTAATATTTCAATTATACCTCAATAAAGCTGAAAAAAAGAGCTTCATAGGATTTGAAATGAAAATTGAAGGTGACTTGAACCACCTTTAATCACTTACCAATACCCTCAGTTCCTCCCCAGTCACCTTTCAGAGGGTTAGGAATTAGAGGAAATTCAAAACATGCTGGACAATTTCCAAGTTTTGCAAAACTGAAAAAGTAGGCCACAATGTCATGGAGAGGGGCTATCAGCTGTAGAGTTAGCTTTAAGGCTCTAAAAGCTGCCTGTGGGTAAAATCAATACAAGGAAATAAATTTCAAAGGGGATATAAAAATAGTATTGATTAGGAACATTATCTTTGAACAAGAATATCTAGATAAACACTTTCACAGTATAATACCAGATAAAAATTATTTATGTATATATGCATAGTCTGCAAATATTTTCTCCCATTATGTAGACTGCCTTCTCCTTTTGTTGACTGTTTTGCTAGCGGAGGCTTTTTAGTTTGATGTTATCCCACTTTTTATTTTTGCTTTTGCTGCCTGTGTTTTCAGTAATGTATCCAAAAAATCATTGCCAAGACTGGTGTCAAAGAACTTCTTCCCCATGTTCCTCTAAGATTTTAGTTTCCAGTCTTAAATTTAAGCCTTTCATCCATTTGAAGTTAATTTTATGACCGGTATAAGGTAGGGATCCAGTTTCATTCTGTTGCACGTAAAATTACCATATGATTCAGCAATCCTACTTCTGGGTATATATCCAAAGGAAACAAAATCCATCCATCAAGGAGATTATCTACTCTTCCATGTTCATTGAACCATTATTCACAACAGCCAAGATATGGAAGCAACCTAAGTGTCCAGTGGATGGATAAATGGATAAAGAAAATGTCACACACACACATGCAGGTGCACACACACACACATACATGGATATTAGTCAAACGTAAAAAGAAGGAAGCCCTGCCATTTACAACAACATGGGTAAAACTGGATTACATTTTGCCAAGTGAAATAAGCCAGACAGAGAGAGACATACACCGTGTGATCTTACTCATGTGTGGAACCTAAAAAAGAAAAGGTTAAACTTACAGAAAGGTGGTTGCCAGGGGAAGGAGGAAATGGTCAAAAGGTACAAATTTTATTTATAAGATAAATAAGTTCTGAGGATCTAATATACAGCATGGTGATTATAGTTAATAACACTGTATTGTATACTTGAAATTTGCTAAGAGAGTTAGATAAGCATGCACACCAACAAGAATAAAAAGGTAACTAGGTAAGGTGATGGATGTATTAACTGAAGTGTGGTAATCATTTCACATTTCACAATGTATATCAAACCATCATGTTGCACACCTTAGGTTATATAATTTTATTTGTTAATTACACCTCAGTAAAGCTTCTGAGGGGAGGGGAAGAAAGGGTGAGAAACCTAGATTGCTAAACAGGTTTTCCCTCACAAAGAAAAAAAAAATCAGAATGTTCCCAAATGACCATTTAAATATTACACTTTATTTAGCTAAATACTTGAATAATGTATGTATTATTAACTACTACCAACTACCCTTTTTGATGGTTACCCTTAATCAGTAAGTGAGGTACCTAGAGGAATCCCTCAAAAAATAGGAACCAGCAAATTATTATGATTAGGTGTGATCTCAATTTCGCCTTAGCTTCAGCACATCAGGGTGAGGTTTTCTTGAAGGATTGGGGAGGAAATTGAGGACTAACCAGGAATATGGGAAGTTCCAATTAGTGTTCAGTAATGACCAGGGAGAAACAAAACTATGAAATAATGAGGCACAAGGGAAATTATAATAAACCTGGCAAAAACATGAGGAGTTGTGAGATTTCAGTTATTAGATGTTCTGAGGGAGATGGGGGGGGGACAGACAACAAGAGATATTCCGGGAAATTGATATGTTTAACTGTGGGACATAAAAACAACTGTTATGGCTCACATTAAATAATACAAACCTTTTCTGGCAGAGTTTTGAACATCACCAGCACTTCAGAAGGATGGGGTATGAACCATAAATTGAGGAAGACTTTCCCATCAGCAGATAGCAAACGGCGTGGCCGGGGCTGAAAACTCCTGCAAGTAGAAGAAGAAAGCACAGCAGGTAGCACAGCATTTCTCTCTGAAAGAGGCATTGCAAGTGAACTATTTATACCACTGCCCTCTAGCCACCATGCCAGAGTCCAGACTGTGGCGACACACACATGGGCGTCTAAGCCGGAGGGCAGCAGGTCTCCTTTTCAGGCCGCTCACAAGTGGCCAGTTATAAATAACCGAACCAGAGCAGAGCAGTTGGTCTGGTTTTAGCCTCAGCTGTGCTGGGAGGAAGGTGTGGGCGCAGAGGGAGGGAAAGTTGTGGTGAGAAGGGAAGGGGAGGGCATGAATTAAGTGCCAGCACCATGCTGGGGGTGACATTTTCTCACTTAATTCTTATGACAACCTTAGCACAACATGTATCTATGTTGTTTCTGTTTCACAGGTGAGGAAACTGTGGGCCTACCAGGTTACAGAGATCTTGCCTACACCATTCCTAAGAGTTGAAGTTGAGATTTAAGTGCAGATCTGTCCAGTCCTAGAATCCAGGCTCAAGAGACCAGTCTCTATTTTCTTTCCCTTCCCACCATGTTTCCTGCCAGGTGCTCCAGACTTTGGTCCTTTTTCCCTCCTTTCTCCTTTTCTCCTCTTCCAAATATTTTCTCATGTCTTAGGCAGCAGTGTAAGTGTTAGAGTTTTATATACAAATACATAATCCATATATGTCTCATTTAAGGATTCAACAAGCCCAGCGCCTGGCCTGCAAACAGAATGTCACCAGCTTCTTTGAAGCCCCATGTGCACATACTTTGTGGTCCCTGGAGGAACCATCATCCTGAATTTTACATTCATTTATAGTAGCTTTTCTTTGTAGTTTTACTGCAAATGGCTATACCATTAAAAGATGATTTTGTTGGGTTTGCCTGTTTTTGACCTTCATACATGCAGAAGCTCCTGATCTTTCTACTGCATCCACTGGAGGGAGAAGGCCTCCTAACCTGGTTTCTACATCATCTCAGGAGTGAGGCAGCCCACTGTTACAGAGGGTGGAGGGTTGAGAGACTGTTTCCCATTTGAATGGATTCGGTGCCTTTGAGTTTAATTAACCGTCTTTATCTAGTGTGGAAAATGGTGGTATGTGCAGTAAACAGGTGTGGAATCTGGCATCCATGGACCTGATTTTGAGACCACCTTCCATTACTCACAGCTGTGTGGCTGTAGACACTATCCTGTTTGAGTCCTTTTTTTTTTTTTTTTTAATGGCCACACCCACGGCACATGGAAGTTCCTGGGCCAGGGACTTTATATTAGCCACAGCTGCAGAATAGGTTGCTGGATCTTTAACCCACTGCACTGGGCAGGTGATGGAGCCTGTGCCTACATAGCGACCCAAGCCACAGCAGTTGGATTCTTAACATGCTGTGCCACAGTGGGAATTCCCTCTTTGATTCTTTTCAGCCATAAAATGGGGATAATGATTCTTAACTAAGATTGGTGTAAGGAACAATTTTTAAAAAGAGTTATCAGGCATGTGAAAAATATTTCATACATTGTGAGGTGCTGTACAAAGTTCATTACTGTGATGCCAAGGTGTGGGTGTCTAGCAGAGTGATCAGGGGTGGGCAGGGGCCAAGGGATACGTGTGGCCCAGTAGAGAGGCATGTAGGAACTCTCAGAGTGATTTGTTAAGAAGCAGGGACCTGAACACATTAAGGAGGGGATGCTTTAGAGCTCAGGGTTCTGGGGGAAGCCCAGAGACTAGTGCCATCTCACACCTACCTTGGTTATGCTAGACCAGGCAGCTTTGACACCACACACAAAAAGCAGAAGGAGGTGTGTAGTGGATGGGGGGCCCACACCCCCACCCCACCCCCCTGCCCAGGGCGCCTAGGACATACTCAGCTCTGCTCTTCCAATTCTCCTTCTGGTCCCCAGCAAGTGTGTTCACTCTCTGGCTGCTGCTGCCATCCATTCATCCTTAACCCACATCTGCCTGCCTGACCCTTCCACAGATCCAGAGTCCCAACCTGCTCCATCCTGGATGGCAGTGTCTCAGACCACCTCAATCAAAAAAGGCAAGAACTGAACTCCTCACCCGCTTCCACCCGAATCCTGGGCCTCCTCCTGTGTTAAAAGAACCACAACCTCCAAGTCCTCAAAACTAGAAACCAGGGAGTCGTTTTTATTTATTTTTTGCTTTTTAGGGCCGCAGGTATGGCATATGGAGCTTCCCAGGCTAGGGGTCCAATTGGAGCTACAGCTGCCGGCCTACACAACACCCACAACAACTCCAATCTGAGCCACATCGGTGACCTACACTACATCTCATGGCAACGCTGGATTGTTAACCCACTGAGCGAGGCCAGGGATCGAACGTGCAACCTCATGGTTCCTAGTCAGGGGAACTCCTCCATTTCTTAAAGTACAATGTAATTCATTTTAACTGAAGGTAAAATGTTTTCCATATCGAACATTCTGAATATGAAACTTTTTAAATTACTAAAACTCAACTTGGAGTGAATCATCAGCCATAAACCTACCTTTTTCAGGATTTTAATCAGGCAGTCTGAAGCGCAGGAACAAAGTATGGTGTCAGTTTGGAGAACTTATTTCAGCAACCACAAAGCAGACTATCCTGTCCTGGAGCAGATCAAAACCAGCTTAATCCTGTCTTAGCTCTGTTACTCAGTTGACCCTGTTGGACGGTACCCAAGGGAAACACGGACTATAAACAATAAAAAGTCACAAGGCCTGAGCACCTAGGCCTGCATGCCACCGGGCTGGCAGCAGTGTGGCTAAAGCCAGTCTTGGCCTCTGAGAAGCACCTGTGTCCCTGGGGCCACGGGGCCCTCTATCAAGTGTTATCTTTTCCTTCTCAGCCATTATTTCCTGCCATTTCCACCCCTGCCGTCAGCAGGCAGCCTCTGCTTGAGGTGGGGCAGTGAGGGCAGTAGAAGCTTTTAGGTGCTCAGTGCAGGAACAAAACCTGGTTCTCAGCCCCATAAGGGGGATTCCTCTCCCCTTGTGATGGCCCATCAACTCAGCGGCCTGTTGACCTGTTCAACATCACCCCTCTTCACCTCCATTCCCCTTCACTGCCCACTCCAGGGCTATATTCCTGAATTCTGGAACCATATCACGTCCAAAGACTTAAATATTCTACATTTCCAGCTCAACCTTTTTCTCTTCCAGTTTTCTCACTCATTCACTCCCACTAACCCTTCTTCATGGCCACAAAATACACTCCTTGACATTATCCAGCCCTCTGGCCTCCTCTTCCATCTGTCAGTTCCATTCTGACTCCACTCCCTTCTCCACACACGCACTGGGTCTCACAGCCAAGCATATGAACTACTCTTCCACCAGCACCTGCAGTTCTCTTCTGCTTTGTACTCCTAACTCACCTATCTAGCAAAACGCCAACTCTCGATCCCTCCAGCTGGTCTGGCTTTTGGCCTCTAGTCACACGCTGCTGAGCACAGCTGGAGGAAATCACACTACTCATTACACTGAGGCAACAACAAGTAAATGGTTTCCAGCCTGAGCTGTGTCACGCAAGGGACAACTGGTTTTCTTTCTTTTGATCAGCTCTCATGTCCATTTCCTTTTTCAAAAATTCCAAGTCTTTCTTAAACCTCATACCAAATTCCTAGCAGCAGATGATGATACAATCTGTTATTTCATAATTGAATTAAAGGGGCTGGAACTGCTTCTACTTCTGTGGGCCCATTCCCCTCTCCCCCTTCAAACCAAGGTCAATGCAGAGGTACATATCGAGGCTATGAAATGAAGACAACCTCAGCCCTCAAGGATCTTACATTCCAGAGGAAGGTAGACAAGCTAGCATGAGGTTATAATAGAAGCACGGAGGATGGAAGTATGTGAAAGTGGAGAACATCCAAAATAAGATGCATCTGAGACTTGTTGGGAGACTAATGGAAGAAATTTGCAGCTTCAGAGCTGTGATTCATTATCTCCATCTCCACATTTCACCTCTTAATGACATTACCATCCTTTTTTCCTCATTAAAAAATGTGATAATACATAAAATTTACCATGTTAACTGTTTTTAAGTGCACACTTCAGTGGCATTAAGTACATTCACAATGTTGGGCAGCCATCACCATCACCTATTTCCAGAAAACATTTTTGTCCATCTTCCAAAACTGAAACTCCATACCCATTAAAGAGCCATTCTGTCATGTGTGTCTCTTTAGGGCTGCACCCGCACCATAAGGAGGTTCCTAGGCTAGGGGTCAAAGTAGAGCTGTAGCTGCTGGCCATAGCCACAGCCACAGCAACACCGGATCTTTAACCCACTGAGTGAGGCCAGGGATCCAGCCTGGGTCCTCATAGGTGGTAGTTAGATTCGTTTCCACTGGGCCATGATGGGAACTGCTATTCTGATATCTTTTTATTCACTCCAGCATGAGACTGTGGGTGACATCCTGGATTCCTCTTCCTTCTCACTTGGCTCTGCCTGAAATCCAGCACCTGGCCTAGCTGATTTCAACTCCTAAACTTGTCCTGTATGTACAGTTTCAGTAGCTTCCTAATGATTGCTGACCATCATCTTGCCTCCCTTCTCCTGGTCTGTTGAAGGACAAATGGCAGACTTTGGGATCTTGCCCGTGGCTCTGTACATCATGTTTCTCCTGGCTCAGCCTCACATACCCTGGAGAGGAGCCATGGGGAAGCATGTCCACATGCTGTCTCACATCTCTGTGCCGTTGCACATGCGAGTCTCCCAGCTTGAACTGAATTTCCTTTCCTTGTCCACCTGAAACACCAGTCATCCTTTATTTTTTATCTATTTATTTTTTTTTGTCTTTTTGTCTTTTTAGGGCTGCACCTGTGGCATATGGAAGTTCCCAGGCTAGGGGTCAAATCAGAGCTACAGCTCCCAACCTACACCACAGCCACAGGGATGCAGGATCCGAGCCCTGTCTGTGACCCACACCACAGCTCATGGCAATGCCAGATCCTTAACCCACTGAGCAAGGCCAGGGATCAAACCCATGTCCTCACAGATCCTAGTTGGGTTCCTTAACCACTGAGCCATGATGGGAACTGCCTAGTCATACTTTAAGAGGTAAGTTAAATGGCTTTCCTTTCTGACACCTTCCTAGCTCCCACGCCCCACTTCCCTGATCCTTTTGATAATACTGAATGCATTATCTATTATACTTTAATTTTATTCTTTATCACAATGTACTATAATTGTTTATTTCCCCTTGCCTGAGGGCAAGAAGCATGTCTAATTCATTGCCATACAGCCCTTGGCACCAAGGCTGCCATGTATTTCCCTCAGTCTTTGCCCAAAGGCAACTGGCAGTGGCTGAAATTCCTGCCCCGAGGACATGGTGCTCTCCTCTCATTCACACAGAGCAGCGGTGTGGGAGAGTGGTGGCTCTGCCAGTCACATGGTAAGGGCTTGTGTAATGTTAGTGTCCTTTCTCTGTCCCTTCTCTGCTCCTCCATCAGCTGATGCCACTGCTCTTGGGAGTGTGACCAAGTGTCGTCCTGGTCTCCAGACTCATCTCCAGAGCCATGAGGGCACGGAGCCCTCAGGCAGCAGCCTTCTTTGGAGGAGAGATTTCCTTGGCTCCTCCTCTATTTAGATTCTGGCAGGGTATCTCTGCTAAAACTAAACAGTAACTTATAGCCTTTGAAGGATTAATTAGTCTCTCAGCATTATTATTATTATTATTATTATTTTGGCTGCACCCATGGCATGTGGAAGTTCCTAGGCCAGGGACTGAACCTGGGCCATAGTAGTGACTCGGGCCACAGCAGTAACAACGCCAGATCCTTAACCACTTGGCCACTAGGGAACTCCAACATCTTAGAGTTTTAAACCTACAGGATTTATGGGGCTTTTCTATTTGATGCGATGGTGAACATAAGCAAGGAGGCCTTCTTTCTCGCTTTCCTTGACCATGGTTGATATTGCTAATCCATCACAATCTTACAAGCTTGAGACGTCTCAGAATCCTAGGCAGGACATGAATACATTGTTGAAATTGATATTTAAAATAAAACATTTCTTATCCTTGATCTAATCCAACTCTGTATTTTTGAGTAAGGTGAGGATCTCTGTCCTCCACAACCCTCATTCCTCAACTCCGTCCCTTTATCTCTAGTTAACCTTGACTTGGGATGATTCCCATTTATCATTTCATGAGCATTTTTTTTTTGCCATTTCTTGGGCTGCTCCCACAGCATATGGAGGTTCCCAGGCTAGGGATCTAATTGGAGCTGTAGCCACCAGCCTACACCAGAGCCACAGCAACTCGGGATCTGAGCCGCATCTGCGACCTATACCACAGCTCACGGCAATGCCGGATCCTTAACCCACTGAGCAAGGTCAGGGATCAAACCTGCAACCTCATGGTTCCTAGTTGGATTCGTTAACCACTGCGCCATGATGGGAACTCCTCATGAGCATTCTTAAGTGGCCTCTTCCCAGCAAGTCTTTCCTCAGCAGTTTCATTCCTTGGAATAAAGCTCTAGACAGTTCAGCACTAAAAAAACTTGGCCTGTTTAGCTTCAGAGAGTTGCTTCAGTTTCCTCACTTATTAGATAAAGAGTTGAAGCCCAGAGACTGAAGGTTCTGAGACTTCAAAACAACCTATGACTGAGCTGGGTAAAGTCCAAATATTGTAACTCCCAGGCCATGGTTCTCTCTCTATACCTCCGTGTAGCTAGAGTTCAATTCTCATTAATCCTCAATATATGGAATCATAGACTTCAGACTTAGAAAGAATCATATATAGTACCTTTTCCAAACTTCTAGAGAAAACGGAAGTTCCTTTCTCTATGCTCCATTTTGTGTGAGTGCTTTAAAAGGGACATGTTAAAATCTAGAGAATTTAGGAAGCAGGAGATGTGTGTAGTGGAGAACCACCGAATCTGTTATCAGTTGCTGTTTGTCCACTGCCTGACTATATGCCATGGGCTCTTGGTGGGCACTCACTTTGCTTACACTTTCCTGGCCCAAAGCCCTGTCCTGAAATGATCACACATTAACTGACCAGATGATCTGGGGCTCTAGTCTCTCCTCTTTATTGACTGTTTTCCTTAATCTTTAGGAAACATAGGTCATCCCCAAATAAATAAATAAAGGAATAAAACAAAACCTGAAAGTTGGGGAGATTTTTTTTTTTCTCTCTCAACTTCCTGACCTGCTTATTTGATTGCTGCAAATAAAATATATCAGAAACAAAACCAGACTTCCTTAATTCGTTTTATCCTAGATACAAAAAGTAGCAAAATCATGGTGATACTTCTGGAAATTATTTTAAAAATTTGATCCCAAATGCAGATTGAGCTTACAAATGGTTGATGTGGCTAGTGGGTGGATGAGAGAGTGGAACTAAGTCCTAGAGGATTAACTTGTGATGATTTTATATGAAAGATGCACTTCAGCCTCACTGCGAAACATATAACCTATCAGACTTTAATAAAAAAAAAAATCAGACTACTGAGGCATTTTTGCCCTACTTCTCTCTCTGATGCATTCCTCTATTGTGCAAATCCTGAAGTTTACCCAAGTGAATGTACTGGTGGGGCTCATGAGACAAAACACTGGTAATCCATAAACTAGGCATCTTGTAAATATCAAGTTCAGACTGGCCACTATTTTGATAGCCAGCTATTGGTTAGCCAAGGGAAGATGCATTCAACTTTTTCATTCTCTAGCATTCTCTAGCCTGTTCTATCGTCCCCATTCCCTTGGTGAACTGCAACTTACCTGTCACCTCCTCTTTGAACTTCTCCCTGAGGCCCCTGGGCTAGAGTTAAACACTTCCTCTTCAGTGTCCTCACAAGACTTTTCACATAACTTTAACATGTTATCTTTAAAATCTCTGACGTTACTCATTTGTTTATAGCGATTTCCCCCATAAGACTGAATTTACTGCCAGAGTCCATGACTTATTCACCTTGGTAACTCCAGCATTCATAGTACATGCTGAATAAATAAGCACTGGATAAACAGTGGTTGAATAATCCGTGAATAAGTGAGTAAAGAGTGGTCTGATACAGTCTTTTAATTCTCTTCTATTTCTTTGTTCTGTGATCACATTTATTAAGTATTTTACTCAGCACTAAGCTTCACTCCATGCCATAAGAGGGAGGTAAGCTCACCCTACAGAGTATTTTTGTTCCCTCTTGGAGGCTGTGTAACTATGTATTACGCCCTTCTTTTTTTTTTTTTAAAGGAAATGTCATTTACATCACAGGTATGCCAACTCCTCAACCAGGTGAGTGAACTCTAGGTAGGCTGAAAAACTGGATAAGACATGATAAGGATGATAAGGAAGGATAAGAGTGGAAGCAGTTCCACTCTTTTCACTTAATATCACTCTACATACAAATTATTTTCCTTTACCAGAGAAGTACAGAAGGACACCAATTTATCCAAGGCACTGGAATATCATTGCTTTTTTTTTTTTCTACACTACTGAGTAAAATATTTGAAGCCAGAACAGTTCAAGATTAAGTTTACTTATTTGTTTGCTTATTTTAGGTGCTGGCTTATGTAAAAGAGTGCAACTGATGAAAATCTCTGGGTACTCCAGAGGAAAACAAAACTGCATAGATTGAAAAAGCAGTCAAACAGCCCATAAACAAAGAACTCCTTCTGCATTCAAACACAAAGATACTCTTATTCTTGGAGCATTAACTCTTTCTTTTGCCCATCTGGACCTGAAGATCCAAGGTTAAATACAGCAAAGGGAGCAAGATTTCCATACCAAATGTCACACATCTCTCCCCTGGGGCAGGAGGAGGGAGAATAACAAGCTCTAAAGAAAATTCCGCACCTGGGATCAGCCTTGAGGCCCTCCGCAGAGTCCCTCAAGCCCTTCTTTTCATGTGGTTGTCCCACCATGAAAAAGGTATCCCTGATGGTAGGGCAGCCATCCAACAGGGATCTCAGGCTGTTGCAGTACGCCATGATCTGACCCCGAAGAGCATAGTGAGACATGTGGCGGTTGAACCTGAAAAGTCAGAAGAGATGATGTCCAGAGGTGAATCCAAGTTGTTCCATCTCTTACAGAACTTCCAAGATCTATGTCCTGGGAGACTTTTCAAAGAGAATAGAGGACCTCTGTTAGGAAGAAACTTCCGCTGGGTCAGGCTGCCCTTGCCTGAGAGCAGAGGCATGGACCTCTTCCAAGTGCCTCTTATCTGCCACTTCTTTTTTTTTTTTTTTGTCTTTTTGCCTTTTCTGGGGCTGTTCCCACGGCATCTGCAGGTTCCCAGGCTAGGGGTCGAATCGGAGCTGTAGCTGCCGACCTATGCCAGAGCCACAGCAACGCGGGATCCGAGCCGCGTCTGCGACCTACACCACAGCTCATGGCAAGGCCAGATCATTAACCCACTGGGCAAGGGCAGGGATCGAACCTGCAACCTCATGGTTCCGAGTGGGATTCGTTAACCACTGAGCCACGATGGGAACTCCTCTTACCCATCACTTCTGATGCTGCTTCCTCTTTGTGTCAGAGGGCAGTTTAATTTGCTTTTAGCCAACAGGACTGTGGTTAACCAGCTGATTCACTGTCTGGATGTCTATATAACACTGCTATTTATTGAGTTCAGAGTCAGAAATCAGCACATGTAGTTCACATACACTATACTTACTTTTTGCAATATTCAACTATAACGTCCCTCTTGACCTTCCCAAGTTCATCCTGTGATAGAAGAGAATGACAGTTCTCCTATTAGACTGTTGGCTATAAGAAATCCCCAGGCTTGGAGTTCCCGCCGTGGCATAGTGGGTTAGGAATCCCACTGAAGTGGCTCAGGTTACTGTGGGGGAGTGTGTTTGATCCCAGGTTAAGGGATTCGGTGTTGCTGCAGCTCTGGTGTAGGTCTTGGCTGCAGCTGAGATTCAATTTCTGGCCTAGGAACCTCTATATGCTGTGAGTGTGGCCGTAAATATTAAAAAAAAAAAATTTCTCAGGAGCTCCTGTTGTGGCTCAGTGAAAATGAATCTGACTAGTACCCTTGAGGATGCAGGTTCGATCTCTGGCCTCACTCACTGGGTTAAGAATCTGGTGTTGTCATGAGCTGTGGTGTAGGTCACAGACACGGCTTGAATCTGGTGTGGCTGTGGTATAAGCCAGCAGCTGCAGCTCTGATTCAACCCCTAACCTGGGAACCTCCATATGCTGTGGGTGTGGCCCTATAAAGACAAAAAAAAAAATTAAAGTTCTTTTCTGATCTAGGAGTCTGTGTCCTCCTGCATCCTCAGAACAGTAGTAAGCTAACTTATTAGTTTATGAGTAGGCTAAAATCCCAGACCTTGACAAAACTGACACTTACAGCATCTGAGCCCTTTCTAACCTTATAGGCATTGGCTATTCCTGAAGGACAGTTAATGAGCTAATACATTTTTCACTTGGTCAATATTTTTTAAAAGTATTATAGTTAAAAAAGTAATTTAATATCTCAATTACTGATCAAAAGGGGTCTTTGCCCTCATCATTGCTCAGCAGTAATTTATAAGACCTAGCCTCCATCATATCAATCTGTAGAACTGGATTAAGTAAATTGAAGTCCTTACATTTTAGTCACAGGCAGGGACAAAGCCTAGAGATTATTTGTCATTTCGTTCCCAAATAACTACATATTAGCCTAATGACTTCCTCATAAAAAACTAATGAATAATAAAATGATATCCATAAAATTAAGCAGTACTTCTAATTGATTAAAGCCTTAAATTTTATAATACTGTTCAAATGATTAGGTTAGTATTAAACCCTTTAATAGAAACATGGTGGTAGTGTCTACAAAACCAAGATAACAGGTGAATTAGATAGTTAAGAGTCCTTACCTTGTCTAAACCCCTAAGCACCTGTGAGTCACCCAGGAGTGGGCAAATGTTTCAGAGCAGGTGCTGAAACTAGTTCTGTTTAGAAAGTGACAAAACAAAATTCGGCCTTGGAAAAATGTACATATTTCAAAAGCCAGACAGCAATTAGCTTGAATACCTTTCCTTCTATTTCTCATTGAATTCTCTCTCTCTCTTTTTTTTTTTTTTTCAGTTCTTTATATTTCCAATGGTTCTACCCAAGTAGGCTGAAAGCAACAGATTCCAAGAATTTTTATTTGCTCAAACGTAAAAGATGACGCGAGCTCTAGGGAGCCCTCTTACCACACTCACGAGGTTCTGCATTCTATCAGCGATGGCTTGTTTCCTGAGGAGGAAGGCATTCAGCATCATGTCCCTCAGCCCCACCTTTTCTAGTTGAATAGACACAAAAGCTTCTGGGGCCCTGACAAATGAACAGAGACATGTGAGCCCAAAGCAGGAGTTAAGTGGAAACATAACAAGAAGACAATTTGAGAGCTCTCTGGGGGACAGGAACACTTGGGGCCACATGCTGGGACTGCAGCAGGAGAGCAAGGGGCTCTGATTCTCACCTGCTTCAAGTCTCTCTCTCTTTTTTTGTCTTTTTAGTGCCACACCTGTGGCATATGGAAGTTCCCAGGCCAGAGATCAAATCAGAGCTGTAGCTGCCGGCCGACACCACAGCTACAGCAATGCCAGATCTAAGCCGTATCTGCAACCTATACCACAGCTCACAGCAATGTTGGATCCTTAACCCACTGAGTGAGGCCAGGGATTGAACTCATGTCCTCACGGATACTAGTTGTGTTCATTACTGCTGATCCACAACAGCAACTCCTCAAGTGTTTCTCATATTCCCTGGGGATGCTGAGGTGATGCGAGCCTCACTGGGGACCCCCATGCACCAGCAGTCCCTCTGCAGTCCCAGACTTCATAACCTGGCCCAGCGTTTGTACTACCAAAGCCCCTTTATGCCATCCTGCTGAAAGGTAGGGGCACCTGGACTGAAGTGGCCTCCCAAAGGTCCTCTTGACTAGACACATTGGACTTAGATATTCCATCCACACATTGGGAATGTGGATTTAGAGCACTTAAACTCTGGCTGTGTGTCAGATTAACGGCATCTTGAGAAGCAGGATAGCTTTGCCTATTATTTATTTATTTTTCATTCTGAATTTGCCAAAATTAGACTACAGTGTCATTGGTATGCCTCAATAAAATATTCAGAGTATTCATAATTATTACAGAATAAAAATCTTTTTCTCTTTTTCTGTCATGGCGAGAAGGGATCAAGGTATAGTAGGGCATCCCCGGTTTACAGGTAGATGTCTGTCGAGGCCATGCCTCCAATAATGCACCATTCTATTATTCTAAGCAATGGAAAATTCTTGTTAGAATAGTGAGGGTAGTTCTGTGCTTTTCTGTTTAAGACAGACATGGAAAATCTGGAGATGCTCATATTCTTCTTTGTGTTCTACCCTCTCTGGAGTCAGAAAAACATAGAGGGAAGAAGGTGGCAGAGAAGAGAGGGAAAGAAAGCAGGATAGGGAGAAGTTACCATTGTGGCTCAGCAGTAATGAACCTGACTAGTATCCATGAGGATAAAGGTTCTATCCCTGGCCTTGCTCAGTGGGTTAAGGATCCGATGTTGCCATGAGCTGCAGTGTAGGTCGCAGTTGTGGCTTGGATTTGGTATTGCTGTTGCTGTGGCTGTGGCTGGTAGCTACAGCTCTGATTCGAACCCTAGCCTGGGAACTTCCACATGCCAAGGATGCAGCCCTAAAAAAGAAAAAAAAAAGGAGGAGGGGGACAATAAAAGACAAAAGAGACTGAAATTAGGAAATGTTGACTCTCCTTCAAAGACTGGAGAGTATTAGAAGGAGCTGAGCTTTCTCAATGTTCATACAAGGTCTTCACACAAGGTCTTAAAAATTTAACACATGCTGGTCTCTCTGGGAGTTTAGGTATCCTTCAGTCCCGTATTACTGTTATTAACTGATTTAACAGAAGATACTCTTATTATTATAAGTGACCTCCCACCTCCATGTCCATATAGTACCTTTTGGTAGCCTGGAATCTTTCTGAAGGATGAGTAAGGGTGTCTTGGACTTTTGGAGTTGGGGCTAACAGAATGCTTTCTATGCCATTCACAGTTCTGGAATTTCTTCTTCCGGTTGGACCCATTCCACTGTGATTTCTCGCACCTGAAGTTATTTCCTAAAATATTTCAAACCAAAGTGAATTAAATCTTTTGGATTTGTAAGTCCTGTGGTACTGGCTGTAGAGTTATCTCACAGCCACAACTGACCCCAAATTCATGTAAATGGCTGGGTACACAGCAGGTAGGAGGGGGTGGAAGAGAGAGGAGAGATGGGGAGGACAGCTGAGAGTAAGGGACTGAAGAGCAGAGAGATATTATCTTGCACAATGAAGGGGTGAGGCATTAAGTGTGACTATTTCCAGAATAGAGTTTCTAAAGTGCTCTGGAAAAAAAAAAAAAAAAAAAACCCTCTCCATTTTACAAGGTGTCTAGTTGGAGTGCTTTGTACAGTGGCCTCTGAAGAAACACAGCTGATGGACTTCATGGCTACAGGATCTGAAAAATCATCTCAGGGTGCCCATTGTGGTACAGCCTAAGCAGATGGAGGTGGCTATATATGCTGCCCTGCATAATGTAATAATGAAGCAGGGAGAGGTGGAGGGAGAGTGGAGGGAGAAGGGAAGAAGGAGGGGCAAGAAAAAAGGGAGATCTGTATTTTCAATATTTCTATTGGTTATGGGGCTATAGGGCATGATGGATGGAATTCTTTCACATTTTTCAAAATGTAACTAAAGTTACATTTCTTTCCTTCTAAAAGAAATTTAGGGAGTCCCCGTCGTGGCTCGGCAGAAATGAATCTGACTAGTTTCCATGAAGACGCAGGTTTGATCCCTGGCTTCACTCAATGCGTTAAGAATCCGGCATTGCTGTGAGCTGTGGAGTAGTTCACAGACGGGGCTCACATCTGGCATTGCTGTGGCTGTGGTGTAGGCCAGCAGCTGAAGCTCTGATTCGATTCCTAGCCTAGGAACATCCATATGCTGCAGGTGCAGCCCTAAAAAAAAAAAAAAAAAAAAAAAAAAAAGACAAAACAAAACAAAAAGAAATTTAGTTTCTTTCTAACTAAAAGAAAAGTATTACACCTTCAAAGGAAAGACTTGTTCTTCAAAGAGAAATAAGCTCTCCATAGCTGAATTACTGAAGGAGACATAAGGAAAATGAGGCAAAAGGAAAAAATCTTGGGTAAAAAGTCTATAGTGTCCATTTTGATTTTTTGTGAAGACCCTTGGACTATCCCAGTCTCCTGGAAATAATAGAAAATACCAGTTCAGAAGACTCAAGAGGTCTTAGAAGGGCTATGAGTGAGCTAATAGTACACGTATTTAATGTGTATAGGGACGAGCACTGAATGCACGGTTGTACATAGCACATATCATGTGACATCAGATTCCAGTCCTGGCACTTAGCTGGTGATCTTGGCTCTGTTACTTAACCTTTCAGAAACTGTTTCCCCATCTAGAAAAAACGGATGATATCCTCCATTTTCTGGGGCTGTTGAGAGGATTCCATGAGCCGAGGTATATCCATCATTTAGCTCCCTGCCTTGCCTGGATGATAGAAGCTGAAGTAAACCCTTAACTCCCTGACTTCCTCGCCTGCACTCAAAATCCCAACCATGCCCATTTATTGTTTCTATCCTTAATTTCTTTCTCTCTTCTAGCCTCTTCCTACAATTATGTTCATGTCTATTTTATTCTTAATTCTCCTACCCCCTCAAGGTTCCTCTTCAATTTTGACCCAACTTCTTAAAGAGTTATTACAGACCAAATGTTTGTGTCTCCCCCTAAATTCTTATGTTGAAGTCCTAACTCCCAGTGTGATGGTATTTGGATATGGGGCCTTTTGGGGGTATTTAGGGTTAGGTGAAGTCATAATCTGATAGAACCCTAATCTGATAGGGCTACTGTCATTATGAAGAGGAAGAGACACCAGAACTCTCTCTCTTTCTGTCCTGTGAGGACAGGAAGAATGTGGCCTCTGCAAGGAAGAGCACTCTCACTAGATGCTGACCATACAGGCTCCTAGATCTTCGACTTCTAGACTTCAGAACTATGAAAAAAATAAATTTCTGTTGTTTAGCCCTCCCAGTCTATGGTATTTTGTTATGGCTGCCCCAGCACACTAATGCAGGAGCTGTAAATATACCCTGCTTCTACATTTCTATCATTCTCTCACTCCTTCACTCTGGCAGTCTGGCTTTCACTCCAACCCCATTAGAACTGCTTTGTCAGAGTCAGCAATGAACGTTTGAGAATGTCAATTGCCTCATTTTAATCCCTCCTCTTCTGGTTCTTCCATCTACATTTAACTTTTTCCTCCTCTCCCTCTTCCTCCTTCTCCTCCTCTCTCCCCACCTCATCCCCCTCCTAAAAGTAATAGCTTTATCAAGGTATAACTGGCCTTCAATAAACAGCACATACTTAAAGTATACAATTAGATAAGTTTTGCCATATGTATACAACTGGGAAACCATCACTGCAATCAAAATAATGACCATAGCCACCCCTCCTACCTCATCCCCTTCATCAAGGAACTATTGCTCTGCATTCTGCAACTATAGATTAGAATACATTTCCTAGAATTTTATAAAAATGAAGTCACGCAGTATGTGACTTTTTGTCTGGCTTCATCCATATTGTTGTATGTATCAACAATTCATTTCTTTGCATTGCTAAGTAATATTCCATTACATGAATATGCCACAATCTGTTTATCCATTCATTTGGTGATAGACATTTGGGTTCTTTCCACTTCTTGGCTATTTTAAATAAAGTGGTTATAAACATTTATTATGCCTTTATTTATTTATTATGTAGGGATATTGATTTAATTTTTCTTAAGTAAATACCTAGGAGTGAAAAGGCTGGATCATATGGTAAGTATATATTTAACTTTCTAAGAAACTGCCAAACTGTTTCCCAGGGTAACTGGCCACTTTGTATTCCCATGTGTATGAGTTCTAGACCCTCCACATCCTGCCAAAACTCAGAATGGTCAGTTTAAATTTTAACCAGTCTAGTTGGTATGCAGTGGTTTCTAACTGGAATTTTAATTGAATTCCTTTAATAATTAATGCTGTTTAACATTGTTTTACATGTTTGTTTGCCATCTGTACACCTTCCTTGGTGAGTCATTTCTTCTTGAAATAATTCCCATCTTTGGTTTTGATAGCAGTGAACAACTTTATTCTCTCTTTCCTTCTTCTTCTCCCTCCTTTCCTCTTGTTCCCTTTCGATGTCTCCATCATTTATTACTCTTTACTATCCCATATTACTCTTTACTTTCCTGTCCCATATTTGTAGGAAAGTATATAAATTACCACACATATATATTCCCATATATATTATGATATATGCTCATATATTCATATATAAATAACTCTAATGCATTTCTGCCCCTCCATGTTCTGTGAATCTTTCCAGGCTATTATTCTAATGCCATCCTACCCCTGCTCTGTGCTCCTAGCCAGTGACTTTCAACACTTGCTCCCTAGATGGATCTCAGGGAGTGACTTATAAGGCTCTCAATCTGGACAACCCACTTATATTGTTTTACATATTGGTATTCTTCATAAGGCTAAATTAATTGAATAAAAGATTCCATATGTCAACTATGCATGAAAACCATAGGTGGGTGAAGCTGGGCTTCTCATTTTTTCCCCTAATACCTATCTGCCCTTTTATACTATCCTTGAGTATCTGAAGGCTCTTCTCTCTACTCAAAATGATCACATGTTCATCTCTGCTCATCAAAACTTATTGTTCAAGTTTTTCCAAATGCCCCCACTTTGTGCTGTCTCTTCTGGCTCCCCAGATGTGACCTCTCTTTTATTTAAATTACTTCTATAGCTTGTTGAATCTCTATTATTCCTTGTATTTGAAACACTTATGTGTCCTCTTTGACACACCAGGTATGAAACGTACTTCAGTGTTATCTAACGAGCCTAACTTCAAGTAATTACAGAATTAAGATTTGGGGGTTGAATTTTTTTTAAATCAATTTAACTTACTCTATCTCTGTTTCCTACTTAAGTATTTTATTTCAGTGGGAATTAGTATTTTGCAGTAGAAGTGGGGATTGAATATTCTTGCCATACATATAAAACTTACACTCTCTTATTAACATGAAGAGTAAAAAAACAGATGGACAGGTAAATAAATGTGATAAAGGGCAAATGCGGTGAGCTATATAGAATCCAAGGGCCTAAAGAATGTTTAAGTCCATCTGGAAAATTGAATTCCTAAAGTAATATTTAGTTTTATACCGAAATTATATTCATCAGTACATATTTACAAGAGAGAACTATACAGTTGTTTTCAAAAAGGACTAAAAATCTCTATGAACTGATTTGGAGTGATTTCTAGGATTAAGTGAAAAAAATGCAAAAGATTATTACACATAGATAAAATCCAAAACCCCTTCATGATAAAATCATTAAGAGGCTAGGAATAGGAGGGAATGTCATCCACCTAGTAAAAATTATCTAAGAAAAACTCATAGCTAACATCATACTTAATGGGAAATATTGAAAGCTTTCCACCTAAGAATAGGATAAGATAATAATATATACTCTCACCATTTCTATTCAACCTTGTACTGGAGGGTCTAGCTAGGGCAATTAGGCAAGAAAAAGTAATAAAAGGCATTCAGATTGAAAAGAGAATAATAAATTTATCTCTATTTGTAGATGACATAATCTTTTATATAAAAGATCCTAGGGAATACATACACACACAAAGTATTTACAAGTTTAGAAAGTGCAAGATACAAAGTATTTACAAGTTTAGAAAGTGCAAGATACTTCTATAAAGTAGTAATGAATACTGAAAATGAAAATAAGAAAACAATTCCATTTATAATAATAAAAAACTAAAAAATATTTTTGAAATTAATTTAACAAAAGTACAGAACTTGTACACTGAAAACTGCAAAGCACTGTTGAAAGAAATTAAAGAAGACCTAAATAAATGAAAAGACAGCCCATGTTCATGGATCAGAAGACTTAATATTGTTAAGATGGCAACAGTACTCAACTGATATACAGATTCAATGCAATCCCTGTCAAAATGCCAAAGGGTTTTCTTTCTTTTTCTTTTTTGGCTATGCCCAAGGCACATGGAGGTTCCCACGCCAGGGACTGAACCCACACCACAGCAGCCACCCAAGCCACAGCAGTGGCAACATTGCATTCTTAACCTGCTGAGCCACCAGAAAACTCCTAAAATGGTGCTTCTTTGAGGGGAAGTTGACAAGATGATGTTAAAATGCATATGAAAATGCAAGGGACCCAAAATGGCTAAAGCAATCTTGAAAAAGAGGAACAAAGTTGGAGAACTTGTACTTCTTAATTTCAAAGCTTAAAACAACTCTATAGTAATCAAAACACAGTGGTACTCGCACAAAATCAGACATTTAGATAAATGGAATAGAACTGAGAGTCCATAAATACACTCATATGTATGGTCAACTGATTTTTGTTAGGAGTGCCAGGATAGTTCAATGGGTAAAGATCACTCTTTTCAGCCAATGGTATTGGGACAGCTGGAAAACTACACTTGAAAGAATGAATTTGGACCCCTTACTTCACACTACATACAAAAATTAAACATAAATGAAACAGACTTGAATGTAAGAGCTAAAGCTATCAAACTTTTGGAAGAAAACATAGGAGTAAATCTTTGTGACTTTGGATTAAGCAATGTGATACCAAAAGAACAAGTGACAAAAGAAATATAGGTAAATTGGACTTATCAAAATGAAAAACTTCTGTTTCAAAGAACATCATCAAGAAAATGACCCTCAGAATGGGAGAAAATACTTGCAAATCATATATTTGATAAGGAACTTGGATTCAGAATATGTAAAGAACTCATAACTCCATAGTAAAAAGATAAAAAACCTAATTTTATAAAAGGGCAAAGGATTTGAATAGACATTTCTCTAACAGAGACATACAAATAGCCAATAGGTACATGAAAAGATGGTCAATGTCAAAAGTTATTAGAAAATACAAATCAAAGCCACAGTAAGATATTCTACCCCCATTAGGATGGCTAAAATATAAAAGAGAGATAATAGCAAGTGTTAGCAAAACTCAAAACATACATATACCCTTAAAAAAACTTCTTCATGAATGTTCATGGCAGCATTATTCATAATGGTCAAAAAGTAAAAACAACCCAATGCCTATCACCTGATGAATGGATAAATAAAATGTGGTATATCCATGTAATAGGACATTATTCATCTGTTAAAAACAAGACAAAACAAAACAAAACCCAAACTGAAGTGCTGGAACATGATTTGATATAGATGAAACTTGAAAACACTATGTTAAATGAAAAAATTCAGACATAAAAGGCCATATATATGTGTAATTCCATTTATATGAAATGCCCAAAATAGGCAAATCTATAGAGACAGAAAGTGGATTACTGGTTGCTAGGAGCTAAGGGAAGTGGGGAATGGGGATTGACTGCTCATAAGTACCAGATTTTTTTTTTTTGAGAATGAGGAAAATGTTCTGGAATTTGATAGTAGTGATGATTTCATGAGCTTGAGAATTATACATTAAAGGAGTGAATTTTATGCTATGCGAATTATGACTTAATACAACTAAAAAAATCTGGCAGGAAAAGAGAATATATTTTGTCTTACCTTTTGTGAAAAAAAGAAGGGCAAATGTATCTCCTTACTTTTGCAAAAAGAAATATAGAAAGGATAAAACAGAAAAGAATGGAATCATTTATCTTCAAAGGGTAGGGGTGGAGGAACAGGATATATCTGCTAGTTGACTCTAGTCAATATTACAGAGTTACATACAATGGAAAAATTATTAGCAAATCACTGAAAATTAACAGGTCCAGTAAGAATTTGATCATGTGTAGGTTCATAGTAGGAAAGATGGAAGGGCGGGAAAGAGGGAAAGAAAGAAGATTAAAAAGATAGGGAAAGGGAGGGAAAAAAGAGGAAAAGAGAAGAAGGGAAAGAGGAGGATGGGAAGAAGGAAAGGACTGAGGAGGAGGGGAGAGGGAGAGAGGGAATGATGGGGCAGCTGGACAGTAGCTGGCAGTATTGGTAGCATGTCTCAGGCTTCTCCATCTTACAGGCTGACCTTGACATCAGCAGGACAGCCCCCTCGGGGAGTGTGATAGAAGGACGCCTGCTGGAGAGCCACCATTAAAGCATTTTTCTGAGTAGCTTGGCACGCAAGGGTCACTTGCATATTTTCCACTCCCGAATGTAGCAGGAGCTAAAGGAAGAAAATGTGAAAGATATTAGGAATTTATCTCATGAAAGAAAGAGGTGAAGGAGTTCCTGTTGTGGCTCAGTGGTATTGAACCCGACTAGTATCCATGAGGATGGGGGTTTGATCCCTGGTCTCACTCAGTGGGTTAAGAACCCCACATTGCTTTGGCTGTGGCATAGGCCAGCAGCTGTCGCTCTGATTCGACCCCTACCCTGGGAACCTCCCTATGTCGCAGTATGGCCCTAAAAAAAAAAAAAAAAAAAAAAAAAAAAACAAAGAGGGTAAAGAGTGAGGAGTTCCACTTTCTAAGCATGTAAATATATGGATCAAACTGCTGGATATGCTTGCTCCTCAGCCACAAGCCTGAATCTGTTCTCTCCCTAAGCAGCTTTTCATCTCTTGAAGGCAGGTTCCAGGCGTGACAGCTCTGTGTCTGGACATGGTCAGGTTTCCCGAATTGTCAAAAAAGGATGAGTAGGCTCTGATTAACTAGCAAGCATGTGCTCAAAGGTAGGCTCTTGTGAAACAAGATTAGACATACACACAAATACAGACCTACACATATAGAAACAAAAAAGTCCATCCGAGTGGGGGGGGAAATAGCACTAGGTTTAGAGAGATCAAAGCTCCAATGACAAGTATATGGTTCAAAGGCTCTGTGCAAAGATGGTAAGATGGATCACTACATGTGCTTCTTTTTAATATGGAATAGAGATTATCACAAGTGGTTCTGCACTCAAACAAGGCAGGGCCACCTTTCTCTCTCTCTTTCTTTTTTGATTTTTAGGGCCCCACCCATGGCATATGGAGGTTTCCAGGCTAGGAGTCGAATCCGAGCTACAGCTGCCAGCCTACACCACAACGACAGCAACACAGGATCCGAGCCGCATCTGCAAACTACACCACAACACACGGCAATGCCAGATCCTTAACCCACTGAGCGAGGCCAGGGATGGAATCCACAACATCATGGTTCCTAGTCAGATTCGTTTCTGCTGCTCCCACCTCATTATTTATGAAGTGGGAAGATTTTCTTATATATGGGGGTCAAACGCATATGAATTAAATATTATAATTTTTAAAGGAATATATGAACAAATTGCTTAATTTTACTTAAGTTTCTTTAAAAGAAATTTACCTTTAGAATGGCTTCCTTTGTATAAAAACTAAATTTGCCAACTTGGTTATTATCCACCTCAGAGATGGCCAAGACCAGAGTAGCAGGAGAATATCTGCAAGAAGAAACATGACATTGTTTTGATGTGCCATGCCCTCAGGAGATGTCAGTTCTGATGGGACAGAATGACATATGACCAGCTCTGAGACATTGGTAGGAACAGCAAGAACAGATTTTATGCTAGACTTGGTATTTCCACCCAAAGACTAAAGGGCTCCAGGGTCTTTTTGGTCTGTTTTGGCCTTGATCGCTGGGCAGTTTGGTTGTAATGGTTATCTACACTGGAGTGTCTGACATGTGTTTCTTTTGATCACCATTCCATGGCTCTCTCCTGTTTTTCCGTTTATCTTCTTGACCTCACTCACACAGGCTCCTCACTGACTCAGCCCCCTTTGCTCACTTCTCGCCCTCTCCCATGGCTCCAACAATCATCTAAATGTTCTTTGCAGCCATGTTTCTACCTTGAGACGTGGTCCTTTGTCCATAACTGTGAGACTTGGTCAAGTTAATTTAATAACTATGATCCTTGGTTTCTTCATCTGTAAATGGAATTATCACCTATCTTGTAAGATTATGCAAATATTAAGTGAAATAATATACACAAATGTGTTTTTCAAAATATAAGTCACTATGCTCATATTTGGTATATGTTGTTGCTGTAGTAGCACTCCAAAGTGATAACTTGAAGGAATTAACAGACATAAAACAAATACAAATTCAAGACACAAGTTCCTTGGTTGTGTAAATCTTCCTCTGGTAATTCAGAAAGCTCCTCAGATCTTAAAGGATTTCTGGGGCATCTCTGGGAGGATCATTCACCACTTGGCCAGACCACAAAGCATTCAGACAGTTTGTGCTGATTGGTTGATTCTAGCTGAACAAAAGCATGACCCAAAATATGCCCAGAAAATATTCACAGCAGTGCAAAATACCAGCTCTGGCAGGAGGCCCTTAATGAGCTAGAGAACAGCTTGGCTCCAGGTTGGAGAGAGCCTTGCCTGAGGCCCAATCATACTTTTTTCTGCCTTCAGTTCTGTGAGGTATCTTTGTAGCCTTACATAAATTACCTTTTTGGTTTAGATTGTGCAGCAGGATAGAGCAGAGAGATTTTGCTTCTAGGAGACATATGACAATGGCAGGAGACATTTGTGACTACCAGAAATGGGAGAACTAGTGGCATCTGGTGCATAGAGGCCAGGGGTGCTATTAAACCACCTCTCATTTACAGAACACCCCTCTCCAAGAAAAGAGATTTACAGTTTCAAGTTTCAAAAGTGCTGAGGTTGAGAAATTCTGGGATACTATCATCCCAACCCCCTTCAGATACACTTTAGCAAAACAAAAGTGACTTTCCCTCCTCTTGAGTTATCTTTGCCTTCCTTGGGGCAGGACCCACAGCAGGAATTTCCAGGGATAGAACTAAGACCCTTAGGGGAAGGGCAGACTAGCAGAGAAGGAAAGAAGGAGGAAACAAGTTTCTTCCTGGTAAACAGCAAAGGCTGGCTCTGTGTGGAGTTCCCGTTGTGGCTCAGCGGCTAGTGAACCTGACTAGCATCCCTGAGGATGTAGGTTCTATCCCTGGTCTTGCTCAGTGGGTTAAGGATCCGGTGTTGCCATGAGCTGTGGTGTAGGTTGCAGACGTGGCTAGGATCCCAAGTTGCTGTGGCTATGGTTAGGCCGGCGGCTACAACTCTGATTGGACTCCTACCTGGAAACCTCCATATGCCACTGGTACAGCCCTAAAAAGGACAAAAACACCCCCCCCCAAAAAAAAACAAACCAAAACCAAAACCAAAAAAAAGGCTGATTCTGTGTAGGGGAGAAAGATTCCTTTCCCCCACTGAGTAGATTCATGATCTATTACTAGTAAGAGTGTTTTCTTTGGGGCAATGGGCTAAAACTATGGTGCATGAAAAAGAGGTTCCACTGGTTTAAGTCCATTTCTTTTACTTGCCAACAAAAGAGCCTCTCTGAGGTATTGCCTGCCATACATGTTAGATTTGTACATTGCATTAGAATTTTGAAGAAACAGCTGCTCAATAAACTTTACTGAGGAGTTCCTGTCATGGCTCAGTGGTTAACAAACCTGACTAATAACCATGAGGATACAGGTTTGATCCCTGGCCTTGCTAAGAGGGTTAAGGATCTGGAGTCACTGTGAGCTATGGCGTAGGTTGCAGATGTGGCTTGGAGCCTGCCTTGCCGTTGCTGTGGTGTAGGCCAGCAGCTGCAGCTCTGATTTGACCCCTAGCCTGGGAACCTCCAAGTGCTGTGGGTGCAGCCCTAAAAAAGCAACAAACAGACAAACAAACAAAACCCAAAAAACCTTACTGACTTCTTCCTGGTCCCAGGGAAAATGAGATCAGGGATATGGTAAGGGACCCATGGTTCTTGCACCGTCAGACAATCCTCATACTCCTTTCTACCTGGAAGCAACATGGTCACAAGGCCACTGCTGAGCCTGTGATTCCACCCATTTGAACTCTCTAATATGATCCTCCCATTTCTCAGGTATTTGGTGTTTTTAAATCTGATTATCCCCCTTGACTGAGATCTTATTTTCCCCCTTTTCTGAGAAAGAAAGAAAAAGAAAAATACTGACATCATAGCAGATAGATTATAAGGGAGAGAATTCAGAATGCAATTGCATTTGCACAGACAGTGGTGACAGAAATTATTTTTACTGGCCATTCATCCCATTGCTACATTATTTTATTTTGATTCTCTCAAGGCTCACCTGTCTACACGATCACTGTCCTCCAGCAGAGAGGTTATAAAGACAGGAGGTGGATGGGCCACCTTGTCCTCATGTGATGCAAATTCAAAGTGAACAGGCCTCATATACAAATGGAACTCTTCAAAACCCATCTCAGATGCCAGTTCCTTATAGAGACTAAAGGAAAAAAAAAAAAGAAAAAAAAAAAAAAGGCAAGAATGTTTGCTATTATTGTCCCCTAGAAGGAAGGTAAGTGGTAAGAAAACCAAACCATCTGAATATACACAAGAGCAAAAGTCAAAACAAAAGTAAGCCAAGTCTGGTGTGAACTGAATGAGTCACAAAGATTTTGAGCTGGCCCTAAACTCTGACAGTTAAAGATAGTAATTAAAGTGGGAGGAGATATGCTTGGGCACTTCCTCAACTCTCATTTCCTGCAAGCTGTCTTCAGAGCCCTCCTGAGTTCACCAGTATTGCCCTCAGTGGAAGGTTCACAATTTTGCCTTAGAGCTCCTCATGTCTGACCCTTCTGTCCTGTCCTTGGGGAACTTTGTTCTCCTGGACCCAGGATCTCCACACTTCTGCCGCATGATCACTCTCTCTCCTTTTTTTTTTTTTTCCCAAATTTATTTATTTATTTATTTATTTATTTATTTATTTATTTAAGTAGCCCTCCTCTACCACCCACGCCATGTTACTGGCCTTGTTGGAGACCCTGCAGGACCCTGTGCAGGTCACTTGGATGGACTGGAAGGGCAGCAGCCAGGCACACACCCCCCACCAGCAGCTTCCTCAGGGTATGGATGATGCAGTCGTGGCTCAGGCGGACCTTGCAGAGCTGCACCCGTTGCATGCCAGAGAAGCACTCCAGCTTCTCCTCTTTATTTTCAAATCCTGGTATTTCCCAGGGTTCCAAACTCAGTCCTCTTCTCATCTTCTCCATGCCCTCCTTGGAGAGTTTGTCATTTCAACCCCAGGCTCTAACCATCACCCTCTGTGTGAGAACCTGTGACCCCATCTCTATCCTGTTTTAACTCTGAGCTTTACTCTCATGTCCATAGCTTGCAGCAAGGCTCCATTTGATGTTATTCTGGCATTTCAGCCTTGTGTGTCTAGAATACCTTCTTCTCCTCTCTTAGCCCCATTCCACCATATTTCTTCATCTTGAGAAGCTGGTACATTAAGGTTGAGTTCAAATGGCACCTATATTAGTTTGCTAGGCTGTAAAACAGTACCATAAACTGGGTGGCTTAAACAACAGACACTTTTCAGTTCTGGAGGATACAAGTCTGAAATCAAGTGTTGCAAAGTTGGTTCCTTCTGAGGGTTTTGAGTAACAGATCTGTTCTAGGCCTCTCTCCTTGGCTTATAGATGCTCATCTTGTCTTTGTGTCTTCACATAGCTTTCCATCTCTTGTTTCTGTGTCCAACTTTCCTCTTCTGTAAGGACATCAGTCATACTAGTTAAGAGCCCACCTTAGTAATTTCATTTTAACTTGATTACCTCTGTAAAGACCCTATTTCTAAATAACGTCACATTCTGAGGTACTACGGTTAGGGCTTGAACATATGGATTTGAGGAGTATACAATTCATCCCTAGGCCCTCTTCTATGGAGCTTTCTCAGATTTACTTTGAAAGAATGAAACACACCACTTCCCATGCTCCCATGGTGCTTTGTTCATTAGGATTAAGATATGATACATTAAACTATATTAGGGATAACTTGTACATTGTGAGCTCCCTGAGAACAAGGGTCAGAAATTATGAGGATAATAAAAATATCTTGGCTCATCATTTGAATTCTGCTTCTACTACTTTCTAGTTACGAGAGCTTAGGCAAATTGCTTAACTTTTTTGAGTCTCTCTACCTTCTCACTGGTAAAATATTTATAAGCTATCATATCGTATCAAAAGGATATCATATCATAAGAATATTCTGAAAATTAAATACATTAAGTCCCCAGAACAGACCTTGGTCACAGTAGGCCCCAGATAGTGGTAATGGTGGATGACTGGACTCTTGGTGCCTTCAGGGCCTCTCATGGGGTCCAGAACACAACAGAACCTACACAGATGTGCAACAAATCCTCACATTCCATATTTTCCTTTTAGGGAATATGTTCACTTAAATGTCTTACCATCTCATGCTCATACCTAAAACCTAACTCGCTAAGCGTTCTCTCTCTCTACACTTGTTTTACTTTCTATTCTCTGCCAGACCTAGATGCTGTCACTGACTCAGCCTTTCCTTTCTCACGGCTCTCCACTTCTGTGCTGCTACTCAACTTCATTATATTTGAGAGGAAATCCCATCAGTGTCCATTGAGTGCCTGGTGTGGGTCATGCTTCATGCCAACTGATAGGATACTGTGGAAAACAACATGGACTTAGCTTTTCCATTTAGGGAGCTCACACTGGCAGGAAAACCAGTAAACCAATAGTCAGCATCTAATTAAAAGGCAATGGCTGAATAGAAAGGAAGCCAGGTATTTGGAAGAGAAGTCAGTCTAGCCCAGTGGTCAGAGGCATGTGGGAGAAGAAACGAGGGAGGGAGGGCAGAAAGCCATTATTTCAGTCATTTAGAAAGGTCACCCTGGCCACTGTGGTGGCACAGATGGGGCAGGGCTTGTAGGCAAGGAGACCCATAGTCTATTATCCTCCATCTGGATCCCTAGTCCCTCTACTGACCGTGCTAAGTGTACACTCTCCAGACTCATTTCTATCAGCCGATGGCGGAGGGTCAAGATTTCTAAAAGTTTGGAATATGTCTCCAAAAGCAGCATATGAGAATCTTGGCCTTGGTTCTGTCCTTCATTTGCTGCAGACTTGAGTGCAAGCAAGCCTATCTCCCCCACGAGAAAGGGATTTCGCATCACTTTAGTTGAAAACAGCTGAAAGAAAACAAAATAACCTTTTAAAATACAAAAAAAGAAGTTTGACATATTAAGCATATGTCAGCAGCACAGACTCTGGATCCAGAGTCCCTGGGCTCAAATCCTAGATCTACCACTTACGGACTGTGAGATTTGGGGCAATTTATTGAATTTTTCTGTTTCTCAATTCCTCATCTATAAAGTGGGGATAAGGATAATAAAAGGACCTAATGGAAACTAATAGATCATAACTATATCACAGGGTTGTTGAAAGGGTTGAGTTAATATATGAGAAAGTGCTTGGTACGTAGTATTTGCTATTATCATTATTATAAATGTTTTAAGCCAAAATATGAAGTAGAAATGACAAAGAGAACCTAACTAGAAATAGGAGTCTCTGGTATTTTTCAAGCATTTTAGTGACTAATAACAATAATAATCTTATAAACCTCTCTAATTGAAGTTTTAAACTTTCAAAGTATTTTCATATATATTAACTCATTTTTATTTTCATAAGATCCCCATGATGTAGGCATCACAGATACCACTATTTCCATTTTATCAGTGAGGGGTCTGAAGCAACACAGAAATTTCTAAGGTCACACAACAGTACCAAGGGTAAACTTAGGTTTCCTAGTTCCAAGCTGCAGTTTTATAGTCTATCAAGCTGCCCCTGCAGTGCTCTTCCATTCTGAGGCAGCCTTGGGTGATCTGTGAAGTAACGACATTGTTCTTTAACTCCTTTCTGCCCTGGTTGGCTCCTCTACTCTGAGGAGCTTTGCTACACTCTAATATACCACTTCCAGCAAGGACCCACTTGGGGACCCCCTAATCTGCCTTTTCTGGTTTAGCTTCCTAAGGGTGGATTCACTTATATACCAAAAGCCTACTCAAGGATGAAACTTTTATTCTATTATTATTTTTTTTTTTCTTTGCTTTTAAGGGCATGCCTGCAACATATGGAGGTTCCAAGGCTAGGGGTCTTGTCGGAGCTACAGCTGCCGGCCTACACCACAGCCACCACAACTCGGGATCCGAGCCACATCTGCAACCTACACCACAGCTCACGGCAACGCCGGATCCTTAACCCACTGAGCAAAGCCAAGGACTGAACTGACAACCTCATGGTTCCTAGTTGGATTCTTTCCTCTCTGCCACAATGGGAACTCCTAAGGATGCGACTTTTAGACTCTTAAAGTCTTTCAAAGTGAAAAAGAGATTTATTAAATTAATTTCCTGTTTGTCTTCTGAGGGCAATACTTGCCCTATTTTCTGGCCCAAAGATTAATCTGAATATTTAATATTTCTAGATCCCAATCTGAACACACTTAAAAGATAATAATCAAAACTCTGTAACACCAATGGGAGACTATATAGGTGTCCTAGATATTCATTATGATTTATAAGATAATTTAAAATACATTAAAAAAAAATCTCATAACATAATACAATGTGAAAGCAATTCTCAATAAATGATAGTACGATACATGGCTGGTAATTTGGGGAAAAATTCTATTTTGAGCCATATCTCACGCCACATGTGCATGTGTGCATGCAAACACATACACACACACTCCAGCTGGAATACAAAAAGGAGTTATATATTTTAAAAATAAAATAAAAACCTTAATAAATTAGAATAAAATAAGACAAACATGAAACATCTGTAGGAAGTTTTGCTTTCTGGATTTAGGAGAATAGAAGAAATCACAAAGAAAAGATAAATAGTTTTGGCTATATTAAAATAAAAGTTTCTGTTAAAAAATAAAAAGATAAACTGAGGGGAAGTATTTGCAGAAAATATGATGGACAAAAGGGTTAAAGGGCTTTTTTTTTTTTTTTTAAAGAAAAGCCCATATAAGTGGATAAATGACATTAGGATTCCAAGAGATTAATAAACTAAGGGAAAGAACAGAAAATTCACAAAAAAATACAGCTAGTCATAAGGCATTTGGAAGAATACTTAATTTCAACAAATAGCAAGGAAAGAAAATTAACAGTGTAATGGGACCTTTATATATAATATGTACATATTAGCACAGACATCTTACGCTTATACCTAGTATTGTAGGGTTAGTAGCAGAGTGGTACTATTGGTGGTATTATAATCGGTGGTACAATGCTTCTAGAAAGTGACCTACCAAAATATATCCAAAGACTACTTAGATTTTGTCTCAGCAAATCTACTTCCAAGAATCTACCAAAAGGAACTTATTTAAAATATGAAAAAAATCTGTAAGTATGGAGATGTACCTTATAGCATTTTTTTTTTTTTTTTGTCTTTTTAGGGCCATACCCACAGCATATGGAAGTTCCCAGGCTAGGGGTCGAATTGGAGCTTCAGCTGCCAGCCTACACCACAGCTACAGCAACATGGGATCCAAGCAGAATCTGCGACCTACACCACAGTTCACCGCAATGCGGGATCCCCAACCCACTAAATGAGGCCAGGGATCAAACCTAAGTCCTCATGGATACTAGTTGGATTCGTTACCACTGAGCCATGGCGGGAACTCCCAAGTATTTTTAATATAATGAAAAATTGGAGGCTACTGGAATGCTCATCAATAGGGAAATGGCTGGACGAGTTCTGATTCATCACTTAAGGGAATTATGTGGTCATAAAGGTGAAAGAGTACAAAGACTAGTTAGCAATATGGAAAAATATATAATATGACGTTAACAGAGAAAAACAGGAGATAGTGTATGAAGTGATATGATTAGAACTTTGTAAAATATGTATATGAATAATACTTGAATTTAGAAAAATAATTACAAATGCATTTTATTAGTTAAATTTAGATGATTTTTTTGTTTTCCTCTTCTGATAAAATTCTGAATTTTAATTTTTTTTGATCAACTTAAAATTAATTTTAAAAAAAATAAAACTTTAGTTTGGGCAGGAAGGGATAGGAGGTCGAGGAAGACCTGTAGAACAGACATGTTTGGCAGCTGAAGCCCTTGAAAGTTTCTTCATCCTAAAGCAAGTACCCACACAGAGTAAGGTAAAATTGGGAACCCAGGCTCAACTGTAACAGTCTTAACAGAAAAAGAAAAGACTTAAACTCCAATTACAAACACCATGTAAATCATTGGGCCACAGTTTGGACCAGAAAGCACTGGAGCTGGGAGGGGCTTTAAAGATCATTGAGCTCACCTCCACCCTCCTCCTCAAATATACAAACATAATGTTACAGAACTGGAAGGTAAAGTGCAGGGTCACACAATAAGTTAATGGCAGGGCTGAACTTGAGCCTGGGTCACTGACTCCTCTACCAGATCTCAGCTGAGGACAAAAAGAGTACATTTTAGGAAGAGTCTTGGAAAGAAAAAATAACAATTATAAGTATGTATTGTTAAAATATAAATAATAAACCAGAAAATATTTTCCTCTTTAAATCATTACTGTAGCAGCATCCTGATAAACCAGAAACTTTGACCAAAACTGAAAAAAAAGAACATAAAAATGTTGGCAAGCCTTAGAACTATGATCTGTCTCTGGCCAAATAGAGGGAAATAGAGCCAAACATAAAACCAAAGCTAAGCAGTAACATCTGGGAGGAAACATTCTCTTTGCCAAGGACCCACCTACTTGCTTCAAGAACCTACATCTTTCTGGAGCTGTGCGCTGTACCAGGACTCCGGCTTGGCTGGAGTGAACCATATATCCAGGGCCAGCTGCAGCACGCGTCTCTCCAGCAAAGTGAGGGCGTGGGCTGATGTGGGCTGGCAGGTGTGGCAGGCCTCCCTGAGGAGGTGCTCGAGGGCCCTGGGAATGTGTGAAGCCAGGCCCAGAGAAGGGTGGAACTCCAGCAGGTAAATATTTTTCAAAGCTGGGCTTAATGAAGAGAAACAATTAACAACAAATTTACACAGTGAAGAACTTAACCTGCTTCCAAAGATATCTGGATTTTATATTTTTCAAGACCAATAAAACACTCTTATAATCTAGGGCATTATAAAAAACCAGAAGCTCAAAGGGGCCTAGAGGCTGTCCAGGGAACCCACTAGGTAATACAGAATGTTCTTTGCTTTAATGTGAACTCTTTTAAAATTGGAAGACAGGAGTTCATTCTAAAATCCAAGAAGGAGATTTATTGTAAGTAAAATCATTATGCTAGTCACCCTAAACTTACACAGTGCTGCGAGTCAATTACATCTCAATAATTTGAAAAAAAAGATTCTAAAATTGTGTTATGGCAAACCTGTCAATATTTCTATAATCAATACTTAGCCAAATATTTGAAAACAAAATAACTTAAGAGTGATTAAATATTAAATAACTTCTGTGGCTATTTCTATTTTTCACCTGATTCTTTATTCTTTATTTCCCCTAAATGATAATGGATTAAGACAATTTTTAAGTTCTATACAAAACTGCTAGAATCATTCATGTTTACCATCAAAATGATATATTTTATAAATAATTGAGACCAGAAATGATAAAATGTTTTCAGGTTATTCTTTGGAAATAAGGATATAGCAACGGTCAAGGGCCCTTCTATGCCTACACAGAACTAAAGAACATAAATACTTCTTAAATCCATGCACATGGGATCCTTCTTAGTCCTAGATCTTAGAAAATACAACCCTAAATCTGGAAAGGGTTCTCATCAAGCACGTATCATTTGCTTTTAAGACTATTCAGATGGCCTTAGCATCCGCATAGTCCTAGCATGATCCTTGCTGTAGCATACAAACACAGAGCTGGTGTCTCACACTTACTACAGTGAAAAAAAAAAAAATCAGTCCTGAGTAAGATCTTCAGAGAAAATACAGTCTTGGGCCTGGAGCTCCCAGGGCCCTTTCTTAAGAGACAAGGTTAGAATCTCAGTAACGAGATCCAATGGCACCCTACCCATGGGATGCCTCTCCATGGGATGACGTACCAAGAGGACATCATAGCCCACTGTGGCAATTTCTTACTGAAAGTCTGCTTGTATTGCTGGGCTATACACTTCCCAGGGGCAGGGCTACACCTCTGTTGTTCACATCTGTGTCCCTAGCTCCAAGCACACTGCCCATATAGCTACATAAAAAATATCTGTTGAATGTTGAAAGGAGTTGGACAATTTCTCTACCCATTTGGAGGCAACAGAGAGGTTGTGATCTTGGACTATTCAGACTTACTTGGGGCTTTTCACCAGCTTCCTTGATCCTCTGTAACCTCAGAGGTTGGAAAGGAATAGTGGCGGGGGAATCATATTGCATATCAAGGGGGTGACTTTATGTACTCCCTCTGAGTGGTCTCAAGAAATTTAAACTCCTCCTTAAAGGGGTGGGGGTGGGTCACAAGGTGAATCTGCAGAAATCTTTCAGTTAACACTTGCTAGAATAAAGAAATTCCTTTTTGAGAAATTTTAAGCACATTCATGTTTCATATATGTTGGCCTGTGTGGCGCCTCTGAAAAATCCTCTGACGGTATTTCAAAAGCAACTAGGTTTTTTTTTTTGTTTTTTTTTTTTGAGAACTTCTCAAGGAAATGGAGGTTCTGCACACAGTGGCATGTTTAAAATTCCTATTCTTTATTTACAAAGTGAATAGACAAAAAGACAAAAAAAAAATTATTAGGAGTTCCCATCGTGGCGCAGTGGTTAACGAATCTGACTAGGAACCATGAGGTTGCGGGTTTGATCCCTGCCATTGCTCAGTGGGTTAACGATCCGGCATTGCTGTGAGCTGTGGTGTAGGTCGCAGACGTGGCTCAGATCCAGCGTTGCTGTGGCTCTGGTGTAGGCTGGCAGCTACAGCTCCAATTAGACCCCTAGCCTGGGAACCTCCATATGCCGCGGGAGCGGCCCAGAAATGGCAAAAAGACAAAAAAAAAAAAAACCAAAGTGAATAGATATTAAGTATGCAAAGTAATCCCTCTCCTGTGGCTTTTATATTTATTTCTTTCATCTCCAAATACTAGAGAGATGCTTTGTAGAATAGTATTAGACTTAACATCATACCCTTAAATTATCCAGAAATTAAATGTAAAACATCTAAAGACAACATCAGCTTACCAGCTATTGTTGATGGAAATGAGCTGTTTGCAAATTATGTTAAGGGGAAGTCCAAATGTATTCCTATTATCTGGATGGCCTTTTCGCCAAAGCCTCTGGACATACTCCCGCTGACGCTCTATCTAGAAATGTCGCATAAAAGCTAAAATTAGAAAAGTTAAACTTTCCCATGGATGTGAGTTATGAGCCTTGGCATGAGAAGCACAGAACATCAGCCCTTTGCATCTCTTCATTATTTGACTAATTTTCACTCAGGCATGGGTTTTGGGGATTCACTCACACAGAGACATGCTTGCCTTTTAGTCTAAGCCAAGGGTCAGCCAGGAAAAGCAAAGGCCACCAGCTTCAGGCAATCTTAAGAAGCACAAGAAAACTTCTCTTTTTGTCAGATAATTTGACTAAAATGAAAAAATTCTAAGCAGACCTAAGGTAACTGTATTGCAACAACTGTTATCTCCTAGCTTTTCCCCAGAGGACAAAGACTGTGATCATTTCTTATAGTGTCCTTAAAATACAACCTTTAAAAAACATATAATTTTATGCATTAATGTCCTACAAGGGGGTAGGTTTAGTCTTTTACTACCAATAAACTCTGTGATTGGATGAAAATAGGTTGTCAATTCTCTGTGGGCCATTAAATGTAATTAGGGTTGGAAACCTCCCTTTAGGATTGTAGTTATACTTGGAATTCAACAATGCAAATAAGCTTACAAATAAGCATGGTGTACATGCTGCCCTAGAAAACCCAGATTCTGGACCAGCACTGAAAGGAAAACATGACTTTCAGGTCTGGCCCATGTTTTCCATCCTCTTTGTACTTGGAATATTTTAAAACCCAAATGTACTCACATGCTGGTTGAGGACATCCCTCACTAGCTGCAGGTGGAGACTCAGGCAGGCACATTCATCACGGTAGGCCTTAATGAAGTAAGGGTGGCTGAGATCAAACCGTGGGCACCTGTGCATAATGTCAATGATCACTTGTGCTAAGGCAAATCTCTCCTCTGGGTCCAACGCATGCTGGTAGGCTTCGAAATAACTGTCAAGAAGCTGCAAATAAGGTTGAGAGTCAGAGAACAGGGCCCAGCAAAGAGAGGGGAGTCCACACCCTTTCCAGGCTTTGGAAAGTCCCCCACCTTTGGCAGGAGAGAAACAGCTCTGAACCTCTGGGTACCAGCCCCATGTGGGCAGTGCAGCATCAGTGTGACACAGACCAGGTTAGGGAGGGCAAGGGGAAAAGCACTCGTTTCACCTCTGTCCCCTCTTCCCCTGCTCTCCACAAATAAAATGTGGGTTATATAATGAATAATACAACATTTAATAATCATAAACTCCAATGAGACAGTGCATTCAATGCCACTTCATCAAATATATTATCTCCAACACCTTTTCCCACAGACCCATTCTCCCTCCCCCATTAAACTCCATCACCAAAGGTAGGCAGGTGGCCTCTGTCCCTCTTCTATATCCTCAGCCCCATTTATAATCCCTTCTCTTTAACAGTTCGCTAAAGTTTCACCTATATATAGTAAAGTGATGGGGGGGGTGAAGTGGTGGTGGTTAGAATAGAAGGCCAAGAATGAAAAGTTTCCTCTAAATATAAAGGCATTTATCCCAGATTGGACTCCACTAGGAAGGGTCTATGCACAGAACTCTCAAGTGCATCAAGGGAAGCTTCTGTTTTAGTGGAGTTCAAAAGTCTTTTCTAAAAATTGAAGAAAGCTTCCACACCCTAACCGAAGAGAGTTTTTAGTATAGGAATTCAGAAAGAGATGCTCTTTATTTTGCTTTTGCATTTGTCTAGGAGCTTAAGGAATTTCTGTCCTGTATATAAATTCTATTTGTGTGTAATTAGTAATGGGCTGGAATCCCAAACAAGGACCTAGAGGCCTATATGTAAGTAGTTCTGAACAATGTAGTTACTGTTTTAGGGTTGTTTAAAACCTTCATAGGCTTAGGCACACTTACTTTTGGAGATCATATCAAATATATCAAAACACATCCTAATATATTTTTCCTATAAAAATGTTAAATGATATTTATAATTTTGCTTTTCAAATTCTTTGGCTATGAGCAATACATTTAATTAGTGATTGGCTATGATTTTCTGGGCAGTATGTTCTTGAGGATTCTTATGAAGTAAGAACATCTGATCTATAAACTGTTTTCAAATATCATTTAAGCATTTGTTGGTAACTGTTTTGTATTTTACTTTTGTGTTTCTAAGAAATGCATGCTTTTTTTTTCTCAGATCTCTCTTATTTTCAGTGGTCCCTGAAAAGTTCTTCAATCCTAAACACAGCAAGTCTATATCACTTGATGAATAAATCAACTCTGACTGAAGGCTTCTGAACTTCTACTCCCACTGGGCTCACAAGGTGATGGATCCCTTTACTCTGTCATTCTAATCCAACATGTCCTCTCAGAGTTTCAGCTCGGTGTGTCACTTCCTAGTCATCTTTGACCAGCATCTCTAATGCAGACTTAAATTCTCTGAAAGGCCTCAGCTCCTGCAGTAGCTTTGTCACCAAAGACATGGGTGTGCCCAGTGTGTGCATTTAATTGGCAGCAAGGAGTGGATTGCTGAGGTTGCAATTTCTACCAATCTGACAGCCTAGTACTCTTAGGGATGCATTAGAGAAGAGAGTTTTTTGTTTCCTTGGGTATTGGAACTTGGGTATCTTCCTAGTGGTTTGAGGCCAGGAGGCCAGTCCACTTCTAAAGAAACTAAAGAATTTTCTAAAAGGACATAAAGAGTCCCTTTCATTGTGCAGAGTCCATAGCTTAGAATGCAAGACCGGAAAGAACTGAGAGGGAGTAAGCACTACTTGAATACAGGTGGCAACAGATCAGAGGAGAGTAAAGGAACCAAGTGGAGGGAAAGCCAGGACTGTCTCCTGAGTCTCATTCTTAAATGCTTAAGAATCAATAGCAAATGAGGAATCAAATACTGTCTTAGAAATGTCCACCGTCTGGGCTTCAGTGCTAAGGCTCAAAAATGGAGAGCCTGGGGCACTTTACTTAGCATCTAGTTTTGCAGAATGCCCTTTGGGAAACATTGGTCCAAGGGACCTTGGTCATCCTTAGTATTAAAAGGATAGGAGTTCCCATTGTGGCTCAGAGGGTTAAGAACTTGACACAGTGTCCATAAGGACGCAAGTTTGATCCCTGGCCTCAGTCAGTGGGTTAAAGGATCCAGTATTAGCTGTGGCTGTGGTGTAGGCCCAGCAGCTGCAGTTCTGATTCGACCCCTAGCCCAGTGGGAGTAAAAGTGTGGGTGTGGCTATAAAAAGAAAAAAAAAAATAGGATAACTCCCAAAGAGGCTAAAAACTTAGGACACAGAATGTGCTCCACAGGTTAGAAAGGTCACACACTTCAGAGCATGAGATGAAGGAAGGTGGAGATCCTTTGCCTTTAAGTGAGCCCCTGGGGAAAATGAAGCAAGAAAGGAGATCTAAATGACTACATTCTGTCCACAGAGTTCTACTCTAGAATGATATTCAATTATTAAACAGCAGAAGACAAAGCAGAAATGAAGGCGTGACTAGATGGGGTAAGAAGGGTGTTTCTCAATAGCCTAGGGGAAAGATTAGGAAAGAAACAATTACTTCCCTAAATCATTTGTGACAAATTTAAACCTATCTGGCTGTGCCAGCGCAATCCCAGGAGCTGGTTTATACTATTTGTATTGCCTTGCCCTGTTTTTGCACAAAGAGCCCTACTGTTTGGCTCTTTGGCAGGGGAAGTTCATGGGGAGGGTTCTTGCTGGTGATTCCAATCTGGTGATACCAGGTTGCAGAGGCTGGTGCTAAATTGCTAAGAGCACTTTGTTGGTGGTAGGGTTGCCAGATTTAACAAAGAAAATTACAGGTCAAGTTCAATGTGAATATATATGTATATATGTAAACAACCCATACCTTTTTAGTATACATATCCCAAACATTCTACCCGGCGACCCTAGCTGTTGAGAAGGAAAAATGTGGCTCTTTTTAAATTGACAAGCCTTTTTTCAAGGTTTGACCTCCAACTTGAAAAGCTCTCAGATGGTCCTTTGCATAATTTTATTATGAATTCTTTCCCAACAGGGATAGGACTGTGATCTTTCCATCTCACAGGTTCTATTTATTATCTGTTTGCTAACTGGCCCATTTCCATTTAAACTCTTGGCTGGCATTTGTTTAAGAAGTCTTCCTAGCCTGTCAAATGTCACCTGTGTATATCAAGGGCCAACTTTTAGGCCAAATAATATGTGGTACACACTGATGGTAGGCATTAAATACTGGAGAAAATAGAAAAAGAGCCAGAATGAATAATCTCAAGCTGTACTGTGTTTATATTTTTTACCTCAACCTCTTTTTATTTCTTGAGTTTAAAAAAACTCTGAAAAACAGTATTTTAGGTCAAATGAAAATGTAAAATAGAAAATCAATGTCAGACATCACTAGTCACAGAATTTTTTTCCTTTTTTTTTTTTTTTCTAAGTGCTTTAAATACAAATTCAAATTACCCTAAAAATGTGTCCTCTGGTGGCAGTGGACAGAATTAACATTGGTATAAATATCCCTTAGGAACTGGTACAGCTGATGCCTGGCCTCTCTGAGTCTCTTAATCCACCTAAATTCCTACCAGCTCTTTTTTTATGAGCATTTTTCATAATACAGATTTAAGACAACCCAATGTGTATGAGCAATTCTTAACTTTAGTGATTCCAACATATTTAACAATCAAAAACAGCTGAGGACACTTGGCTGTAGAATAAGTATGGGGAAAAATCAATTGTACTCTAGATAAAAATCTGGTTTATACATTGAAAACAGACTCTTTTGACAATTTCTGATTTAGAAGGCCACATTTTCCAGTTTTGGCACAGATAGCGAACTTATTCTCAGGGTAGTTAGGAGGGAGGTATTTTTCAATGACTGTTTTAAGTTAAAATAATTTCATGTACCATAGACGAAACCAATAGATTGCCCTTGTCGTTTAGCACAAAATGAACCTTAGGCCAAAGTGAGGAGAAATTGATTTGTTTTTAATTACTCTCTGCTCGTCTATTCTCTGCTACAGAGTCCTGCCTGGGGCCTCCATAGAAGGCCTGGAAGAACCAAAAGAGAGGCAAGGAAAGTACAGAAAAGGGGGATATTTAAAACTCATATCTGAACCAATAAATGATGAGTGTGAGGACTGTCTTGCTTACATTTAATATGGCCTCTCCAGTTTCTACACTGAGTCTAAGTCTCCCATTTACTCAGTCAATCCCAATAAAGTTCTAACTGGCAATCAAGGGTTGCAGATGCAAACTCTAGAGGCCAGTTTTCTTTGAAAAGAAGAACAATTTTTAAACAACCCAATCAAAAAATCAGTAGAAGACCTAAATAGACATTTCTCCAAAGAAGACATATGGATAGCCAGCAGGCACATGAAAGACTTCTCAACATCTCTAACCATTAGAGAAATGCAAATCAAAACTACAATGAGGTACCACCTCACACCAGTCAGAATGGCCATCGTTAATAAGTCTACAAATAGCAAATGCTGGAGAGGGTGTGGAGAAAAGGGAACCCTCCTACAGTGATGGTGGGAATGTAAGCTGGTACAACCACTATGGAGAACAGTATAGAGGTCCCTCAGAAAACTAAATATAGAACCACCATATGATCTAGCAATCCCACTCCTGGGTATATATCTGGACAAAACTTTCATTCAAAAAGATACATGCACCCCTGTGTTCATTGCAGCACTATTCAAAATAGCCACGACGTGGAAGCAACCTAAATGTCCATTGACAAATGGATTAAAAAGATGTAGTACATATACACAACGGAACACTACTCAGCCATAAAAAAGAACAAAACGATGCCATTTGCAGCAACATGGATGGAACTACAGATTCTCATACTAAGTGAAGTAAGTCAGAAAGAGAAAGACAAATATGATATGATATCACTTATATGTGGAATCTAACATATGGTACTGGATGAACCTATCTACAGAACAGAAACAAACTCACAGACAGGGAGAGCAGACTTGCGGTTGCCAAGATGGGGGCGGGGAAGGAAGTGGGATGGACTGGGAGTTTGGGGTTAGTAGATGCAAACTATTACATTTAGAATGGATAAGTAATGAGGTCCTATTGTACAACAGAACTATATCTCATCACCTGTAATATAACATGATAGAAGATAATATGAGAAAAAGAATGTATGCATATATATATGTATGACTGGGTCACTTTGCTGTACAGCAGAAATTGACAGAACATTGTAAATCAACTACACTTTAATAAAAAATTTTTTTAGAAAAGAGGAACAATTTTCAAAGCCCTAGGCTTTCACCCTTTAAGTCCAGCCAGTTGTTTTCAAAAATTGGGTGACCTACATCTCTGAGTAAGAGACCAGAGAGTAGATGAAACAGTAAACCATCTATTCTACTAGAAAAACAATTCAGAGAAAACATTTCCACTTCCCCATCTTCTGACCACATCACAGTGCACTGTAAACTGGCTTCCACCTCCACTACTTTTTAAAGAGAAGCTGGAAATGACTGCCTGATGGCTGACCCCCGTCTGGTTTTTAGTACTCATCTTTCTTAATGTTTCACTGTACTTCATGCAAGTAACCATTCTCTCCTATTAAAATGCTTTTTTTCCAGTGGGCTTTCCTAACATTATCCTTTCCTTTTTCTCAGTAGTCTCTTTAGGGCTGCAGGTGTGGCATATAGGAGTTCCCAGGCTAAGGGCTGAATCAGAGCTACAGCTGCTGGCCTACACCACAGCCACAGCTACAAAGGATCTGAGCTGTATCTGCAACCTACACCACAGCTCACGGCAACACCGGATCCCCGACCCACTAGGCAAAGCCAGGTAGCGACCCCACGTCCTCATGGATACTAGTTGGATTCATTTCCACTGTGCCACAAAGGGGACTCTTCTCATGGATTCTTATTCCATAACCTTCTCTTTAAATATAATGAGACCCATTTCAGGCATCTCTGGCTTTTCCTAGTCATTTCAATTCATTACTATGGTTCAACTTCCACATTCATTCCTCAGCTCATACTTGGTCCTGAGATTCAAATCTATAGCTCCCGCAAAACATGCACACCTGGGTTTTATCAAACCTTCCTCATGTGCCTTTTATCCTAGACTCAAAATTATCTTTCCCTCTAAATACACCCCTCCTCTTCCATTCTGTTTCAGTTAACAGCCTCTTCTGTAAGCCTGAGGAAGTCATTTTAACTCCACCCTCATTCTCTCACCCCAACATCCAGTCTTCTAATCCTATCATTTCTGTGTTTGGAAACCCCTGCCCAGTTGCTCACACCCACGTCTAAAAGCCAGAATAAGGTCAGTCAGTTTGTCATTTAGCAAAGTGAGGCTGGTTCCTGACAGGACAATGAACATGAATGAAATCATCACTTATTCTCACTGAAAGAATACATATTAGAAAAGGGCCTAAATTATACAGCCCTCTAACAAATTGTAACATAAAGTCATATCCTTCATATTTTATTTTTGGTAACAAAGAACCACAGCAAAGAACATAAAATTTATTATTCGCATCCTTACAACTAGCTGAGATTATTTAAATAATTATTCACTTTATTTGAGCTGCTCTAAAAGACCCACTGGGTTTAAAAATATATATATTGGGCATTGTAAGAGTGTTTAATAGAAGTTTTGTTTCTAGGTGAAGATACCTGGCGCTTGTTTTCTAGAAGAGTTGCTTCCCAAGTCCACATGTCATATAGCACAGCAAATCTGTCCACACCTGCATGGATCCATCCCCAGTCCTGGTCAATATTTGACTTGCCGCCCACTTTGTGACCTGACAGAGAAACGGATGAGAATGACCAGAGACAGACCTCTCCATGAAGCTCTTCCTAGTAGAAATGCACCCCTAGGATTGTCAGCTCCGTCTCAGGAATACCTAGAGAAGGGTAACTGGGATTCCTAAGAATCAGCTAAAGATCTCTGGGCAACACTAGGCCCTAAGTTCATACATGCTGACTTCTAAATCAACTAAGGTTTTTGTTTTTACTTTTAAAGACTAATTTTAGAACTATAACCAAAGTTCAGTTAACATGAAATATTTACTAAAATGCCCTCAAACTTGTAATTTAAAGGCAGAACATGCTTTTCTTTCTGTAAAAAAAACAGGTCCCTGGTGGTTTAACAACAAACCCAGTTTAACCTGCTATATCATTAATGCCAGCCAAGTCAAAAATTTTCAGGAAAATTTCTAAGATACTCCCTAAATATGTTAATTACTAACTTGAATCAATAAGTGTAATCATTGCCATTATTCAGCTAAAATATTTTCCCACTATACTAATGTAAGTTTTCACTATCAGCGTTATTATTGCTTAAAATTTTAAGTGGCCTATTTCAGAATAAAATATTAAAAATTAAGCGATTTTCAGGTTTAATAATTATCAAATATATGATGGGTACTAAACAAGAGAAAAACTTTGGTCAGGAATTTCTCTAGCAGCAGTTGGGAAATCATTTCACAACAGATGACTATACACTCAGTAGTTGAGAGATGCTCATATGATTAAGTATTTCAATCAAAGTTCTCTTTTTTTTTTTCTTTTCCCTCTTTTAGCTTCACCCGTGGCATATGGAAGTTCCTAGGACAGAGATCGAATGCAAACTGCAGCTGCAACCTACACCACAGCTGTGTCAAAGCCAGATCCTTTTCAGATACTACTGGATATGCATTTATATCCACTGTGTCATAGCAGGAACTTCCCAAAGCAAGTTCTTAGCAGCTGGAAATAGTCACATTGTATTGTAAATTAGTATCAGCATAAATGGTGCACTAGTATGTTGGACGACCAATAAAGATGAAAGCTAAGGGCTGAAATTAAATGCCGTGGAATGGTGGATGCCATCACCACATCCCATCATTCAGATCACAAATGGTCTGCGGCCAAGAGAAAACGAAGAGTTTAACCCAATACTAAATTAATTCTTGATGGGATCTGAAAGGTTAATTGTAAAATTTTTTTTTTTTTTTGTCTTTTGTTGTTGTTGTTGTTGTTGCTATTTCTTGGGCCGCTCCCGCGGCATATGGAGGTTCCCAGGCTAGGGGTTGAATCGGAGCTGTAGCCACCGGCCTACGCCAGAGCCACAGCAACGCGGGATCCGAGCCTTGTCTGCAACCTACACCACAGCTCACGGCAACGCCGGATCGTCAACCCACTGAGCAAGGGCAGGGACCGAACCCGCAACCTCATGGTTCCTAGTCGGATTCGTTAACCACTGAGCCACGACGGGAACTCCTAATTGTAAAATATTTTTGAGAAGCATTTTATAATAATATGAACACGAATTATACTTATTTAAAGTCTGTATATACATTACCAAACGGCACAATCCCTTACTAAATTTCCCTTCAGGTATTGCAGTGTGTCTAGAAACTCTTTAAATTCTTTCCAAATGCAACACCAGTCAGGCCATATTATTTCAAAAGGAATGATTCTTACCTCACCTTCTAAAACTGGATAAATTTGGGTGATACCAAAAGGAAGAGAGAATACAGATATGAGTTATTTGATTACCCTGAGTAATGATTTCTTTGTTTGGGGCTTGTCTGGCATTTTCCTGGCCAGGTCTTTGTGCATCCTGGTGATTTTCTGTCAGAAGCTCAGGAATATCTCTGCTTCTAACTGGTTTCCCCAAGGTCAATTACTATTTTTTGTCACTCAGAAAAAAACTGTTAATTTCACTTGCTAACTTTGCTTCCCTCAGGGCCCTGCACCTAATGGGTGATGGAGAAATGCCGCTAGGCAACAAGTGGAGTCTAAATAGCAGTAAAAATTATACCAAGTCACAGTCTCCAACAAATGAGGAACTTGAGCTAGAAACAAAACTATCTTTTCGAAAGTGGTGTGTGTTGGGAGAGGCATGTGTGCTAATAGAATTTTCAAGATACTACTGGATATGCATTTATATTTTGAGATGGGAAATGTTAAATGAAGCCCTTTGTATTTTTTTTGCTTGTTTGCCTGGATGGTTTTTAAAAATCTGACTTCTGACCTTTTTCTTTCTCAACGTAATGGCTGGCCACAAGCAGCAGTTCTGTCTCTAGTTCCTTCAGATCACTCAAGGCTTCATCATACATGACATAGATTCCCTGCTGGTCCTGGGTGTGGATGTAACCAGCTTCCATGCTGTAGTAGTCATCTTGGTTCTCCACTTCTGAGAACTCCATGAACTGGATGCCCTGGACCTGGGAAAGAAAGTCAAGGTTGCAGATTACCAGGAGGGAGAGCTATAGTTTGCTGGCTCAAATAGACCAAACAGCAGGTTTCTGCTCCTATAATCAGGGCTGTCAGCATGGAGCTGTAGACATGATGGATGGATAAAGAGCTGTATGTAGAGAAAAAAGATATTAACAAGGAATGTCATCAGGGATGGGTAGTTCTAAAACAAATAACTAGCTGTTTAAGGTTTTACTGATTAACCTGGGATTATCTAGAAAAAGGTAAGCAATAGAGCCAAGTGCTAAAGTGGTCTCTGAAGTCAGTGTCCATGTTCAGGTCCCAGCTCTTCCAGGATCTCACCCTGGGTAAGTCATTCAGCTACTCTTAGCCTCCATTTCCTAAATTGTAACATGGGGACAGTGGAGACACCACAACAGTTGTTGTAGGGAGTGACACTGTGCATATGAGTGAGACCTTGAGATCTATAAACTTTAGCTGTTAAAGATTTTTCTTTAAATCTAATACTTCTAAAATGCATTAACACAATCTCACATCTTAGTAACATACTTAGTTGAATATTGCCCCCCTGAAATTCATGTCCACTGGAAACCTGTGAATGTGGCCTTATTTGGAAATTGAGTCTTTGCAGATGTACACAAGACGAGGCCATACTGGATTAAAGTGGGCCCCAATCCAATGACTGATGTTTCAGAGGGAAATTTGGAGGCTGATACAAAGAGGAGAAGGCCACTTGCAGGCCGAGACAGAGACTGAAGTGATGCATGTACAAACCAAGGAACACCAAGGATTGCTGGTAACGACCAGAAGCCAGAAGAGGCAAGGAGGATTTTCCCCTGGAGCCTTCAGAGACAACACGGCCCTGCTGGCACCCTGATTTTGGACTCGGAGTCTCCAGAACTGTCAGAGAATAAATTTATCTCCCAGTTGTTCTGAACCGCTCACTTTGTGGTACGTCATTATGAAGTGTTAGGAAACTAAAACAAGTAATTTGAGTATTCCAGTCATAATTTTATGTTTTTAGATGACTGAGGACCTATTGCTTTCTCAGAATGCTATTCTAATAGTAATTCTCATAATTCACAACTTCTCTACCCTTCTCAAGCCTCTGAATTCTCTCCCTCACTCCCTGCCCCAGTGCCCAGTCTCCCTCACTCTCGACGGAAGCCCTTCCACTTCTCCACTTACATACAAACCTCCTCCTGCTCTCCTGCTCCCTCTGCACTGCAGAGGCCAATTCCACTTCCCTCCTCTACGGCCACTCTCTCCCCCTCTGAAGTTTCTCTTCTCAGACATTCAACTCATTTCAACCAGAGATTTCTCAACTGACATTGAAACTTGCTCATGGCTGTCTTATTTTTATTTTTGGTCACACCCACGGCACATGAAAGTTCCCAGGCCAGGGACTGAATACAAGTTGCAGCTGTGACCTATGCTTCTTGCTGCAACATCAGATCCTTAACCCACTTTGCTAGACAGGGATCAAACCTGTGCCTCTGCAGTGACTCAACCCCATAGCCCTCCTTTTCTTTCTTTCTTTTTTTTTTGGCTTTTTAGGGTCATACCTGAGGCCTTATGGAAGTTCCCAGGCTAGGGTCAAATCAGAGCTACAGCTGCCAACCTACACCACAGCCATAGCAACGTAGGATCCAAGCTATGTCAGCGACCTATCCCACAGCTCATGGCAATGCCAGTTCCTTAATCCACTGAGCGAGGCCAGGGATGGAACCCGCATCCTCATGGATACTAGTTGAATTCATTACCACTGAGCTATAACAGGAACTCCTAGCCCTCTTATTTTAAAACATCCTCACACTCTTCCCCAGGTTCCCATGTCTCCTCCTCCTCACAGTCCAGCCACCTAAGATATTACCTGTATTCACTGCCTCCATTTCCTCACCTCCTACTTTTCACTCATTCCCATCTGGCTCCTGCCTCCACCAAGCCACCCAAACCACTTTCACTGAGTCCAACAATGACCTTTGCTCACATCCAGCAGGCTTTCTTTAGACATTTTAAGTAATCTCTCAGGAGCTTCTGACACAGTTCAGCACTCCCTGCTTCTTGACCCAGTCTCTGCTCTGGCCTCAGGGACTCCACATTCTCTTTGCTCTCACCAACTTTCTAGCCGTTTCTTTTCTATCGGGTCATTAAATGGTGGCCACAACACTCAAGCCCCAGTCCTAGGACTTCCTCTTTTCCTGCTGCAGTCCTTCCTTAAGAGACAGCACACTTCGACAGATGAGATTACCACCTTTAGACCATTAGTTCCTCAATTCATATTTCCAATCCAGGCCTCCTAGAGATCCAGACCCACATATCCAAATACCTATTTGGCCTCTGTTCCTAGGCCTCTCAAAGGACTCTCAAAGTTAACATGATCAAATTATGTGATCTTCCCCCACAAACCTAGGCCACCTCCAGTTTCCTCATTTTAGTAAATAGCACCACCACCCATCCACTTCCTCTACCATGAATCATTCCTGACGTCTCTTTCTGCCTCACCCTACATGTCCAATCAATCATGAGGTCCTGTTGATTTTACTTTCTATCTCTCAAATCCATCCACTTGTCTGCATCTCCACCACCCACCATCCTAGTCCAAGCTGTTATTATCCTGCAGTAGGACTAGTCCAGGAGCTTCTAAACTGGTCTAGCCTCTTAATTAGTCCACATCCCCTCTGGCCTGGGCTTATTCTCCCCTCCATTGTATTCACTACTGGAAGAGGATGTTTTAGAAGTGGAGTTTAGATTATGTCATCCCTTCTTCTTTTTAATATCCCAAAATGCTTCTCATTACTCACAGACAAAGCAAAACTCCATAAAAAAGTCTACATGGTCTGGCCCCTGCCTATCTCCCACCAGTGGTTTTGAATCAACTGTGATTTTTGCCCCCCAGAGGACAACTGGCCATGTCTGGAGATATTTTTGGTTGTTATAACTCGGGGGGAGGTGCTCTTGGCATCTAGTGTGTAGAGGCCAGGCATGCTTCTAAATATCTGACAGCACACAAGAGAGCCCCACACAGTGAAGAATTATCAGGCCTCAAATGACAATAGTACCAAGGTTGAGAAACCTGAGGCTACCTTCATTTTGTATCACTTTCTACCTAGATCACTGTATCGTAGCCTTCCATGTCTTCTTTTGATTATTTTAGGGGCCATGCTCCCTTGAGCCTTATGCATAGGCTTTCCCCTCTCAATGGAATATCTTCCTCCCTCTTTGCCTACTTAAAGCCCCTTCATCTTCCAACATCAGCTCAATCATCACTTTCACAGTGAACCCCCTTTAGCCTCCTATGGCACCAAGTATCTTTCTTTTGACATACTTATTGAGGTCACTGTTTTACATTTATTATGAGATTATTGATCAATATTTGTTTCACTCACTGGATTTAATTAGGACAAGGAACATGTCTGGTTTTGTTCATTATTGTATCAGTGCTTAGCACAGGGCTTAGAAAATAAGTAAAATAGGGATGAATGATTTTGGAATATTTGCACATAGATTTCTTTTAGTCTATGATTTTATGTTCCCTACTTTTTGTTTGTTTGTTTGTTTGTTTTTTTGTCTTTTGTCTTTTGTCTTTTTAGGGTCACACCCATGGCATATGGAGATTCCCAGGCTAGGGGTCTAATCAGAGCTACAGCTGCCGGCCTACGCCACAGCCACAGCAATGCCAGATCTGAGTCACGTCTGCGACCTACACCATAGCTCGCAGCAATGCAGGATCCTTAACCCACTGAGTGAGGCCAGCGATTAAATCTGCAACCTCGTGGTTCCTAGTCAGATTCATTTCTACTGTGCAATGACAGGAACTCCTGTTCCCTACTTGTATTTTTAACATATACCAGTCAGAATTCCTGGGTTTTGCCTCTATGGAGTCTCATCTTATGTCATCACAGCCAAACAAAAGCATTCTCAACAGAGGCGATAATGTCAAGGGTAAAAAGTAGTTCTTGGAGGGAAAAAAAATCTTACTCTTTTTATGTATGAAGCACAAATATATAGACAGTACATAAACAGATATATGGCATACCTCTAGTATTAACATTTCTTTGAAGGGGAGTGATAAAGAAAAGTCTAAAAAGTCCTTGTGTGAGAAGTAATAATAATAATAATAATAATAATAATAATAATAATAATAAAAAGTTAAGAAACACTGGCCCTTTGGAGTTCCTGTCGTGGCACAGTGTAAATGAATCCCACTAGGAACCATGAGGTTGCCGGTTCAATTTCTGGCCTCGCTCAGTGGGTTAAGGATCCGGTGTTGCCGTGAGCTGTGGTATAGTTCACAGATGTGGCTCAGATCTGGCATTGCTGTGGCTGTGGCTGTGGCTGTGGCTGTGGCTGTGGCCAGCAGCTGCAGCTCCAATTAGACCCCTCCATATACCACAGGTGCAGTCCTAAAAAGCAAAAAAATTAATAAATAAAAATAAAAGATTAAAAAAAAAGAAACATTGGCCTTTTTAAGGCTGAATAAAACATTTGTTAAGAAATAAATCATTTATGATATGATTTATTTCATAATATGATATCATTTATATCAATATATAAAATTTTATATCATATCTTGCATTTTAAATGACTAAAAATACATAATATTTATCATCTTAGCCATTTTTAAGTGTACAGTTCAGTGGCATTATGTACATTCACATTGTTGTACAAACATCACCACCATACATCTCCACAACTCTTTTCATCTTGCAAAACTGAAACTCTGTGCCTATTGTTATTGTTATTGATCAATAGCTTCCTACTTCCCCTTCCTATCCCCTCCTACAACCATCCTACTTGCTGCCTCATGGAATTTGACTACTCTAGGCACCTCATATAAGTGGGATCATACAATCTTTGTCCTTTTGTGCTGGCTTAATTCACTTAGCATTATCTCCTTAAGTTTCATCCATGTAGCACGTGTCTGAATTTCCTTCCTTTTTAAGGCTGAATAATATACTACTGCATGTAGATATCATATTTGTCTACCCATCAACAGAACCTGGGTTGCTTTCATCTTCTGGCTACTGTGAATAATGCTGTTATCAACATACCTGTACAAATATGTCTTAGAATCCATGCTTTTATTTCCTTTAGGTATATACCCCGAAGTGGAATTGCTGGATCATCTGATAAATCTATTTTTTAATTTTTTTGAAGAAGCACCATACTGTTTTACATAAGCAGCTGCACTGTTTTATATTCCCACCAACAGTACACAACATTCCAATTCCACCACGTTCTCATCAACATTTGCTATCATATATTTTTTTTCTTAGTTGTTACATTCATGAGTCATTTAAACTATGGAACCAATGGTTCCCAGTTTTTTATCCCCCATTTATTCATTCTTATAAAAACTGTGCTAAGTAAACAGTTGTTGGATAGAATCCATTTATATGTAAATTTTAAGCAGTCATTACATCCTGGCTCTCAGTAGATTTGTCAATTGGTTTGTGTATGTGCACTGCCTATTGTGTAACTACAGGAATCCCTCTGGAACCTTCACAAACAGGGCAGATGCTCACCTGCTTGGATAGTTAATTGGCAATATTAGAAAGGTAGACAAGGGCTACTCTATGGGTCTTTTCAATTCTCTGGCTTTTGACAGAACATTGTAAATCAACTATAATAGAAAAAAAAATCTTAAAAAAAAGAATTCCCTGGCTCTATGATTCATTTTTACATGCTGTTCTAAGTATACCAGATGATGAACTACTTAATCTCCCTCAAGAGACTCCTCTTTAATGAAATGCTCATTCAATTATAGATTTTTAATTATTCAAGCTGAAATTTAGAAATCTTCTAATAAATAAAACTGAGTGTTTCTAAATAATGGCTATGGTTCATAATTCTCCATCAAGAAGGTATTTCATAGGTAAACATTTCTCTGGTAGGTGGTTGTTTTTGGTTTACTTTGCTTTTTACTGATTTTTTAGGCATAAAACTTTTTAATCATTAGGAGCTTCCTTTGACTAGGAGTTACAAAAGTGAACATATTGTTTTTTATGAAATGATAGGCATCAGTGGAAAAGAGAAATGAGTCTGAGAAAATTATACGTAACATACAGAAATCAAACAGCTTGCTTAGGTTTATAAGCTAGCATGCCAGCTTCTGTTGGCATTTAATTCCTATCACCTTTTATGCAAAATGAGCTCTCTGAAGAAAAAAAGAACAACTTAATGTAGTATGCTTTATCTACTTTACTGGAAAAGACCTTTCTTTCCCGGTGTTCTTTTACAGGGGAATTTCTTTTCTTTTCTATTTTGCCACATCCATGGCATACAGATATTCCTGGGCCAGAGATCAAACCTGTGCCATAGCTGCGACCTGAGCCACAAAAGTGACAACACCAAGTCTTAACCTGCTGAGCAACCAGCGAAGTCCCAGGGGAATTTTATAAGACTTTAAAGAAATGGCTACTGGGCTGAGTTCTGAAGCTGATGGAAAGCAACAACAGTGTCAAGATGCTGAATGTAATGCTGTCATCTATTTAAATGGTTTTTTTCCTCTTTTTCCACCCCACCTCATTGTTTGAGCCCTTTATATAGACATACATATTCCTTCCCTTTCCCTCCTTGAGTTCCTATGCCTGAAATGTATGCTTGGAGATGAACTTTGAAGACCAAATGGCTAAAGTACCTCATGTAGGGTATGGCTATATAGCAGTATTTCCTTTTTATTTTAATTTCTTCCACAGCCATGTGGAAGACCTTCCTTCTAATGTTGGAGTAGTGTAGAGAGTTGATCCTTCAATATTATTCTTGGAGGAGTGGCAGGAAAAGGAAGGCAATAATTACCTGTTTGACTAAGATATAATCTGATCTTCTGGATGATTCATATTTTGAAGTCTGCCAATTACCTGATGCAAGAAAACTATTTGAGTATAGTAACCATATGAGAATTGGTGCTCATCATTAATTATTTTCACTCTACTAGTTTCTGCCATCACTTGTTGTTGTTGTTGTTTTTGTCTTTTTTTGTCTTTTTGCCCTTTCCAGGGCCACTCCCGCGGCATATGGAGGTTCCCAGGGTAGGAGTTGAATTGGAGCTGTAGCCACTGGCCTATGCCAGAGCCACAGCAACGTGGGATCTGAGCTGCGTCTACAACCTACACCACAGCTCACGGCAACACCAGATCCTTAACCCACTGAGCAAGGCCAGGGATCAAACCCGCAACCTCATCGTTCCTAGTCAGATTGTCAACCACTGAGCCATGATGGGAACTCCTGCCATCACTTGTTAATACAAAGTTTAGGCCTTTTGGCTCTGACTAGCTTGCCTTTTTCTAAATCCTCTTTGCATCACTTTCTAGTAATAAACAGTAAGAGTAGTAATAATAATAATTAATAATAACCCAGTCTAGGAACTTAGCAAACTTGTTGGATAAATGACCCAAAGCTTTGGCTACAATCTTTGAAAAGGAAAAAAAAAAATCTTCTAGTCTCTGCCTCACCTGCAGAGTACAATACTTTATCTATTTTTCTGCATTTAAATAGCATGATATACTTTTGCAAAGGATTTTCATGTAATATTGTCTTTTTGTGACCTCATAACTATTCTATTACGGAAAGAGCCTTTCTTTTGCCCAACAAACATTTATTAGATACCTATCATGTAAAAGATATATATTCAACTCTCTACTTCCTTTTGCAACCTGAACGTCTAATAAAAACATCAAAAATTTCAGGAGTTCCCGTCGTGGCGCAGTGGTTAACGAATCCGACTAGGAACCATGAGGTTGCGGGTTCGGTCCCTGCCCTTGCTCAGTGGGTTAACGATCCGGCGTTGCCGTGAGCTGTGGTGTAGGTTGCGGACGCGGCTCGGATCCTGCGTTGCTGTGGCTCTGGCGTAGGCCGGTGGCTACAGCACCGATTCAACCCCTAGCCTGGGAACTTCCATATGCCTCCGGAGCGGCCCAAGAAATAGCAACAACAACAAAAGACAAAAAGACAAAAGCCAAAAAAAAAAAAAATTTCAGTGCCCTTAATCAAGATCCTGACCTTCCCTAAAACCTGCTCTAACCACATCTTAGATGATGGCCATTCCAAAATTCCAGATACTCAGGCCAAAACTTTGGAGTCAACTTTGACTTCTGTCTTGCTTTCATATTCCACATCCCAACTGCCTGGAAATCATACTGGCTGTACCTTCACAATATATCCGGAGCCTGACCATTTCTCATCATGCTGTCTTCCCAGAGGCACTGTCTCTATTTTGATCAATGTAATAGCCTTCCAACTAATCTCTGCTCAGCCCTTCAGTCTATTCCCAATACAAGAGCATACGTGTAAACAACTTAAGTCAAATCACATTACTCTCCTGCTCAAACCTCTCCAAGGATTCCTCTTCACACTCAAAGTCCTCAAAATGATCCACAAGGCCCTATCTAAACTGTTCTCCACTCTTCTAATCCCTCTAAGCTCATTTCTTGTCAATTTTCCCCTCATTCACTCTAGCTGTACTAGATTCCTTGCTGTTCCTACAACACAGCTAGGCACGGTCCTGCCTCAGGGCCTTTGCATGGCTCTCCCCTCTGCCGGGCACTCTTCTCCCAGTCAGGCACATGGTTGCTTCTTGATTTCCTCCGATAGTATTTTCTCAGCTTCTCAGTAAGGCCTTCCCTGATCACACTACTTACACCTATAATATCCCAAAACCAACTCTCCATCCCCCTTTCCTTCTTAATTTTTCTCCACAGCATCTATCACCATCTTTACTAGTCCACAAAGCCTAGGTTATGTGTAATAAGCAACCCCAAAGCTCAGTAGCGTATACTTTAATTTCACACTCAAGCAGAGCCCATTGAAGGACTACTTGCTTTCTAGGCTGCTCTCTTCTAGCAGTGACTCAGGGATCCAGAATCTATTTTGTGGCTTGACACATGTCTTCCACTGGCTGCAGTAGGGGAAGAGCTGGAGGATCATGGACCAGCTCTTACATGCTTTGGACTGGAAGTGACACATGTCATTTCTGCTCACAGCCCACTGCCACCTCCCAACTACAAGGGCCTAGGATGTCTGGGGAGACTTTGGTGCCAAACCATGAGATGTTCTGTATCTGTTACTTATTTATTTAATCTCTATCTCTTTCCATGAAATAGTATACCATGATGGCAAGGATCTGTGACAGCTTTGATTACTGCTGTATCCCCAGTGCCTAGTATATTTACTGGTCAGAATATTTGGGGGGTGAATGAGTGGGAGAATGAATGAATGACAAGCTCACAGCCTCGGGAGTAGATAAGCTGGTAGTCTTGGAATGAGCTGAGTGCTGTAAAGCAGGCAGACAAGTCATAGAGAGAGGCATTCAGCGCAGCACAGAGATGTGAGAAAGACCTCTCAGAGAGGTAATATTTGAATTACCTGCAGGCCTTTATCAAGGAAAGAGAAGGTGAGGGACAGAAGGGCCACTATTTAGAGGCATGAACAGCTTTGCTCATTCAGAGGAGGGCCAGGCCCAGATCCATAAGAATAAAGGTATAGGCACTGTGGAGGGAAATGAGGTCTGAGAGGCTGGCAGGGGCCAGCTTGCGTCCAACCTTGTAAACTTCACCAAGGAAGGAGCTTAGACTTTACCTTGTGAGAATCAGGAAACTCATGAAAACTTCAAGCTAAGGCGCAAATATGATTACATCTGGTCAAAGATCTTAAGACATTTACAAAGCAATGAGGAGTGCCATATTCTTATTTAAAATTCTCTGTTCCTCACCAATCTTGAAATTAGTCCCACATCCTGAGAAAAGCCTAGCCTTTCAGGGTCTGTTTTTTTCTGAACCCTCATCTCCCACCACTTGCTCACAACAGCCTTCTCTACCAGAAGGTCAAGTCCAGGCAGATCCTGAACATACTCTGAGGTGTCAGGCCTCTGTGCCTGAAGAAATATGCTCGAGGTCAAACAACCACCAGAAGCCTGCCGCCTCTAATTCTGGGGCTCTTTCTACCCTCCCATATGCCGAGAGTATGCACATGGCAAAGTATCCATGAGAGCTTGTAGGTGCTTTCCTTTTCTGATACTGTCATTGACCAAACATGTGTTACACTAGCTCAAAATTTCCTCCATGGGATCAAACACACTGGGCCTGGGGAAGGGAGTTTTCATCTTAGGGGCTTCTCTGATGTCCTCTCCTCAGGGTGGTCAGTCCAATGATCTTGGTCCCAGTACCTCAGCCCTGGCCTGTGATATCAACCCAACAAGCTGCATCTTTCCTTTTATCCCCTACATGGGAAAGAATCACATAGTTCATCTGCACATGCTCGATGAAATGCTGACATGGCTACACACATGGAGGGCAGGTAAACAACATGGGCCCATTAAAGACCCCGAAAGAAGGTCACTTCCTTGAGTTTCTCACACTGAAGTGGAGCTGCTGGCAGTGTCTTAAGGGTGATGTTAGTCCTATCATTTATAAAAGCACAGGAAAGACATACTGCATTACCCTTGAGAATCTCCTCCACAATCAATGGGGCAGGAGAGGATTTCCCTCCCCTCTCCTCCTTCATTTCCACCCTACTCCATCCCAGGACAAACATACTGGGAGAGGGGCGCAGTGGTAAGAAAGATCTTTATTAAAATATTAGCAAGGAGTTCCCGTCATGGCTTAGTGGTTAACGAATCTGACTAGGAACCATGAGGTTGTGGGTTTGATCCCTGGCCTTGCTCAGTGGGTTAAGGATCTGGCATTGCTGTGAGCTGTGGTGTAGGTTGCAGACACAGCTTGGATCCCACATTGCTGTGGCTCTGGCATAGGCCGGTGGCTAGAGCTCCGATCAGACCCCTAGCCTGGGAACCTCCATATGCCATGTGAGCGACCCTAGAAAAGGCAAAAAGACAAAAATAAACAAAATAAAATAAAATAAAATAAAATATTAGCAAATAACACTGCACTTGTGGTATGAGACAGGCTGGATATTAGCAAGAGAAAGATGTGATTTTCTTGGTATGTTTGTTTCAAAAATGTTTTCCTCTTCAGCTCTACTGAGGAACACACTGACCAGACTTACTAACCATGGATGAGGATCAAATGAAGAAGGCAGAGGGGTAAAAAGGGAAGTCTGTGTATGGTGAGGAGATGGGAGAGGAGGTACTTGTTAAGGAAGCAGACCCAAAAGAGAAGTCTCCTAGATACTGAGTTAGGCTTGGACTCCAGGTGAGTGGGTAGGAAAAATAAGAAAACGTCTTCCAAAGACAGGATTAAGATGGCAGAATAGAAGGACTAGAGCTCAACTTCTCTCCTAAAAACAACAAAATTCACACTAAAAGCTGAGCATTCTTTACTCAAATGGACTGGAAACATTAAAAAAGATATCCTACTCCAGAAGAAAATGAGGAGGACACATCAAGAGGTAGGAGGGGCGATTTCGTTATATAAACAACCCTATACCTCCTGGGTGGGAAGCCCCACAGACTAGAAACTAACTGGTTCACAGAGACTCACCTACAGGAGTGAGAGTTCTGAGCCCCACATCAAACTCTCTCATGTGGGGATCTGGCACTGGGAGAAAGAGCCCCTGGAGCATCTGGCATTGAAGGCCAGTGGGGCTTGTGTGCAGGAGCTCCACTGGACTGGGGGAAACGGAGACCCCAGTCTTAAACGGCACACACAGACTTTCACGTGCACTGGGTCCCAGGGCAAAGCAAAGTCTCCTTAGGAATCTGGGTCAAACCTGACTGCAAACATGTCTGCAAACCTGACTGTCAAACATCCTAGGAAAACAGGGGTGAACGTGGCTTGTTGTGAGGGAAGGACATTGAAATCAAAGCTCTCAAGAATATTCAGCAGTCTACCTTTCTCTGGAGGTGGCCATGTTGGGAAAATCTGGCCCCACCCACAAGTCAGCTCTGAGAAGCCCCAGGGCAAACAACAATCCAGGTGGGATCACAGCCCCGCACCCCAGTAAACAGGCTACCTAAAGACCCCTCAGGCACACAGCTGCCTCTAATCCCATCCAGAGACTAAGCCCCACCCCACCAGAGGGATTGACTCAGCTCCACCTATCAGTGGGCAGGCATCAGCCCCTCTCATGAGGAAGCCTACAGCAATCCCCCATACTGACTTCAGCCACAGGGGGGCAGACATCAGAAGTAAGAGAGGCTACAGCTCTATTATCTGTAAAAACGTCACCACACCAAAAACCTATAAAATGAAAAGACAGAGAACTATAACTCTGATGAGGGAGAAAGGAAAAACCCCGGAAAATCAGCTAAGCAATGAGATTTCAGCCTCCAGGAAAAAGACTTTAGATTGTTGATGCTGAAGATGATGCAAGACATTGGAAATAAACTGGAGGCAAAGATGGATAACTTACAGGAAACATTGAGCAAAGAGATACAAGATATAAAACTTAAACAAGAAGAGATGCAAAATACAATAACTGAAATAAAAAATTCACTAGAAGCAGCCAACAGCAGAATACAGGAGGCAGAAGAATGAATAAGCGAGGTGGAGGACAGATTAGTGGAAATTATGGGTGTGGAACAGAAAAGAGAAAAAAGATCAAAAAAGAAATGAAGAGAGCCTCAGAGAACTCTGGGACAATGATAAACACACCAACATCCGTATTACAGTGGTGCCAGAAGGAGAAGAAGAGAGAGAAGGGGACAGAACAAATATTCCAAGCGATAATAGCCGAAAACTTCCCTAAGATGGGGAAGGAATCACTCACTCAAATCTAGGAAACTCAACAAGTACCATATAAAATAAAACCAAGGAGGAGTACACCAAGACACATATTAATCAAACTAACTAAAATTAAAGACAAAGAGAAAATCTTGAAAGCAGCTAGGGAAAAGAAACAAGTAACATACAAGGGAACCCCAATAAGGTTATCAGCAGATTTTTCAACAGAAACTCTGCATGCCAGAAGGGAGTGGCATGATATACTTAACATGATGAAAGGAAAAAATCTCCAACCAAGATTACTTTTCCCAGCAAGGCTCTCATTCAGATTTGAAGGAGAAATCAAAAACTTCACAGATAAGCAAAAGTTAAGACAATTCAGCAACACTAAACCAGCCTTACAGCAAATACTAAAGGAACTCCTCTAGGCAGAAAAGAACAAGAGAAGAAGGAAAGGAAAAACAGCAGCAAAAACAAATCCAAAGCAATTAAGAAAATAGCAATAAGAACATACATATCAATAATTACCTTAAATGTTAATGGACTAAACGCGCCAACCAAAAGACATAGACTGGCTGAATGGATACAAAAACAACACCCATATATATGCTGTATTCAAGAGACCCACTTCACTTCTAGGGACACATACAAATTGAAAGTGAGAGGATGGAAGATAATATTTCATGCAAATGGGGATCAGAAGAAAGCTGGAGTAGCAATACTTATGTCAGAAAAAATAGACTTTAAAATGAAGAATATTTTAAGGGACAAAGAAGGACATTACATAATGATCAAAGGATCAACCCGAGAAGAAGATATAACAATTTTCAATATCTATGCACCCAACATTGGGTCACCACAGTATATACGGCACCTGCTAACAACCTTAAAAGAACAAATCGACAATAACACAATAACAGTGGGGGACTTAACACCCCACTTACAGCAATGGACAGATCAATCAGACAGAAAATCAATAGGGAAACACAGGCCCTGAATGATGCATTAAACCAGATGGACTTCATAGATATTTATAGGACATTCCATCCAAAAGCAACAGAATACACATTCTTCTCAAGTGCACATGGAACATTCTCTAAGATTGATCACATCCTGGGCTACAAATCTAACCTCGGTAACTTTAAGAAAATTGAAATCATATCAAGCATCTTTTCCAACCACAATGCTATATGACTGGAAATCAACAAGAAAAAAACTGCAAAAAACACACACACGTGGAGACTCAACAACATGCTACTAAACAACCAATGGATCAGTGAAGAAATTAAAGAGGAAATTAAAAAATACCTAGAAGCAAATGACAACAAAGATATGACACTCCAAAACCTATGGGATGTAGCAAAAGCTGTTCTAAGAGGAAAGTTTTTAGCAATACAAGCCCACCTCAGGAAACAAGAAAAAGCTCAAATAAACAAGCTAACTTTACATCTAAAGCAGCTTGAGAGAGAACAGACAAGACCTAAAGTTAGTAGAAGGAAAGAAATTATAAAGATCAGAGCAGAAATCAATGAAATAGAAGCAAAGAAAACCATAGAAAAGATCAATGAAATGAAAAGCTGGTTCTTTGAAAAGATCAACAAAATTGATAAACCCTTAGCCAGACTTATCAAGCAAAAAAGAGAGAGGACACAAATCAATAAAATTAGAAATGAAAAAGGAGAAGTAACAACGGACATCACAGAAATACAAAGGATCATAAGAGACTACTATATGCAACCATATGCCAGTAAAACAGAAAACCTAGAAGAAATGGAGAAATTCTTAGAAAAGTACAATCTTCCAAGACTAAACCAAGATGAAATAGATAAGATGAATGGCCCCATCACAAGAAATGAAATTGAAACTGTGATTAGAAAACTTCCAACAAACAAAAGTCCAGGACCAGATGGCCTCACAGGCAAATTCTATCAAACATTTAGAGAAAAGCTAACACCTCTCCTTCTGAAACTATTTCAAAAAATTGCAGAGGAAGGGATACTCCCAAACTCATTCTATGAGGCCACCATCACCCTGATACCAAAACCAGACAAAGATTCCACAAAAAAAGAAAACTACAGGCCAGTTTCACTGATGAACATCAATGCACAAATCCTCAACAAAATACTAGCAAACCAAGTCCAACAATACATTAAAAGGATTGTACACCATGATCAAGTGGGATTTATCCCAGGGATGCAAGGGTTCTTCAATATCTGCAAATCCACCATTGTAATACATCACATTAACAAACTGAAGAATAAAAACCACATGATCCTCTCAATATATGCAGAAAAAGCCTTTGACAAAATCCAACACCCATTTCTGATAAAAACCCTTCAGAAAGTGGGCATAACGGGAACCTACCTCAACATAATAAAGGCCATATATGACAAACCCACAGCGAACATCATTCTCAATGGTGAAAAGCTGAAAGAATTCCCACTGAGATCAGGAACAAGAAGACAAGGATGTGCACTCTCACCACTACTCTTCAACATAGTTTTGGAAGTCCTAGCCATGGCAATCAGAGTAGTAAAAGAAATAAAAGGAATCCAAATTGCAAAGGAAGAAGTAAAACTATCACTATTTGCATATGACATGATACTATACCTAGAGAATCCTAAAGACTCTACCAGAAAACTACTAGAGCTCATCAATGAATTTGGCAGCTGCAGGATTCAAAATTAATACACAGAAATTGATGGCATTTCTACACACTAACAAAGAAAGAGCAGAAAAAGAAATTAGGGAAGCAATCCTGTTTACCATCCCATCCAAAAGAATAAAATACCTAGGAGTAAACCTACCTAAAGAGACAAAAGACCTGTACTCTGAAAACTATAAGCCACTGATGAAAGAAATCAAAGATAACACCAATAGATGGAAAGATATACCATGCTCGTGGATTGGAAGAGTCAATATTATCAAAATGACTGTACTATCTAAGGCAATCTACAGATTCAATGCAATCCCTATCAAATTACCAAGGACATTTTTCACAGAACCCAAACAAAATATTTTAGAGTTTGTTTGGAAGCACAACAGACTTAGAATAGCCAAAGACATCCTGAAAAAGAAAAATGGAGCTGGAGGAATCAGGCTCCCAGACCTCAAACTACACTACAAAGCAACAATCATCAAAACCATATGGTACTGGCACAAAGACAGAAATATAGATCAGTGGAACAGGATAGAAAGCCCCGAATTCAACCCAGGCACCTACAGCCAACTCATCTATGACAAAGGAGGCAAGGAGATACAATGGAGAACAGGCAGCCCGTTCAATAAGTGGTGCTGGGAAAACTGGACAGCCACATGGAAGAGAACGAAATTAGAATACTCCCTAACACCATACACAAAAATAAACTCAAAATGGATTAAAGACCTAGATATAAGACCAGACACTATCAAACTCTTAGAGGAAAACATAGGCCAAACACTCTCTGACATAAACCACAGCAACATCTTCTCAGATCCACCTCTTAGAGTAATGACAATAAAAACAAAAATAAACAAATGGGACCTAATCAAACTGAAAATTTTCTGCACAGCAAAAGAAACGCTAAACAAAACAAAAAGACAACCCACAGAATGGGTAAAGATCTTTGCAAATGAATCAACTGACAAGGGATTCATCTCCAAAATTTATAAACACTTCCTACTGCTCAATACTAACAAAGCAAAAAACCCCATCAAAAAATGGGCAGAATATTTAAACAGTTCTCCAAAGAAGACATACAGATGGCCAAAAAACACATGAAAAGATGTTTAGCATCACTCATTATTAGAGAGATGCACATCAAAACCACGATGAGGTACCACCTCACACCAGCCAGAATGGCCATCATCCAAACGTCTACAAACAATAAGTGCTGGAGAGGGTGTGGAGAAAAAGGAACCCTAGTACACTGTTGGTGGGATTGTAAATTGGTGCAACCATTGTGGAAAGCAGTATGGAGATTCCTCAGAAAACGCAAAATAGAACTACCATTTGATCCAGCAATCCCACTCCTGGACATCTATCCAGAGAAAACCACGACTCGCAAAGACACATGTACTCCAATGTTCACTGCAGCACTATTCACAATAGCCAAGACATGGAAACAACCTAAATGTCCATCAACAGAGGAGTGGATCAAGAAGATGTGGTAGATATACACAATGGAATATTACTCAGTCATTAAAAGGAAATACTGGCATTTTTAGCAACATGGATGGACCTAGAAATTATCATGCTAAGTGAAATCAGCCATACAATGAGACACCAACATCAAATGCTTTCACTGACATGTGGAATCTGAAAAAAGGACAGACTGAACTTCTTTGCAGAACAGATGCTCACTCACAGACATTGGAATACTTATGGTCTCTGGAGGAGACAGTTTGGGGGGTGGGGGGATGTGCTTGGGCTGTGGGATGGAAATCCTGTGAAATCAGATTGTTATGATCATTATACAACTACAGATGTGATAAATTCATTTGAGTAATTAAAAAAAAAAAGAAAATGTCTTCCAATATCTTGAGCTGAACCATTCAGTACAGTAGCTTCTAATCACATGTGGCTATGGAGCACTTAAAATGTGGCTTGTCTGAGTTAAGATGTGCTATATATGTCAGGTACATACTAGATTTTGAAGATTTAGTATGAAAAACTACATAATATCTTATCAATGATTATTTACATTGATTACATGTTAGAATGGTGATTATTTTTTTCTTTTTTTGTCCATGCCCATTGCATGTGGAAGATCCCAGGCCAGGGATTGAATCTATGACCCAGTAATGACCCTGAGCCACTGCAGTGACAATGCCAGATCTTTAACCTGCTGCATCACAAAGGAACTCCTAGAATTATGGTATTTTGGATACATTGGGTTAAACAGATTACATTATAAGAATTAACTTCATGTTCTTTATAATTTTTCAAATGTGGCTACTAGAAAACTTTAAATCATATACATGGCTTGTGTTATATTTATACGGGACAGCACTGCTCTAGACTGCACATAAGCAATAGTTGATAACATTTCATATCCTTTTAATACAAGGCAATCATAAATCAGGGGTCATACAAGCTTAAAATATGACTTATTTAGTAGCTAAATAGACTTTGCTGAGGACTTTTAGTATTTACTCCCTCCACTTTCATATATGTAACAATCAGCAGTGTTAATTTATCATGTTGCACATTGCATATCTAGTATTTATTTATCTTACAGTTGGAAGTTTGTACCTCTTGACAGTCTTCATCCAATCTCTCTCCACCCCATACCTCTGGTAAACACAACTCTGATCTCTTTTTCTATGAGTTTGTGTTTGTTTTTGAAGTAGAACTGACCTATAAAAAACTATTTTAGTTCCTGGTGTACGACACAATGACTCAATATTTCTATACATTTCAAAATGACCACCATGCTAAGTCTAGTTACCGTTTGTCACCATACAAAGATATTACATAATTATTGACTATATTCCCAACACTGTACATTTCATACCCACACCGATTTGTTTTGTAACTGTAAATTGGTACCTCTTCATCTCTCTCATCTTAAACAAATTTTATTTTTTATATTTGTTGAGCTAGTATCTTTTAAGAAGATAAAATTCATGTTAAGTCCTACTTCAAGAGTAAACTTTCTAGAGATTGAAATGAAAATACTGCAAGAGTGTTAATAGTATTCCAAGAAAATGTATGCATTTTCAAATTTACTCCTAAAGAAAGGGATTTAATATGAATTTTTTTAGACTCTAGAAAAATATCTTCAAGAGATATTAAAAGCACCAAGAAGGAGTTCCCACTGTGGCTCAGCAGTTAATGAACCTGACTAGCATCCATGAGGACATGGGTTCGATCCCTGGTCTTGCTCAGTGGGTTAAGGATCCAGCATTGCCATGAGCTGTGGTGTAGGTCACAGACACGGCTCAGCTCTGGCATTGCTGTGGCTGTGGTGTAGGCTGGTGGCTACAGCTCTGATTGGACCCCTAACCTCCATATGCCGCAGGTGCGGCCCTAAAGACAGAAAAGATAAATAAATAAAAGACAAAAATAAAAGCACCAAGAACAAGCAGATTTTTGGAGGGAAAGAATATTTTTCATTGTTCAGCTCCTTCAATTTTTTTTCTACATTTGTTTTTTTAATCTTCCGTTCAGTTGGGGCTTGGAATAAAGGAAAGGCAAAAAAATACCTCTAGCAATGTTAAGGAGGGTCTTACAAGAGTTTCTCTGTAAGGATGTGTGGTTCTCAGGATAACAGAAAGGGCCCCTCTTGCTCTGTTCACTATGAAGTTGACAGACCAGCTGCTGAAATGCTTTCCTTCCTGTTGTGGCTTCCATGGTTGAGTGTTCTCTGCTGGTGTCCTGCTCTTAAGTGGACACTGCATTTTATTGTGGTTAAAAAACCATTTCCCTTTTCACCACAATTTTTCAAAAAAGCTATTTCTCTAGAAACTCTCACCTATTACTTCATCATGTTAACTGATTCCAGGTGCTAAGAAGGTGGCTTGGGAGACAGGATGATCAAGGAAGGAAAACTGTAGCAGAATCCTCACCTTGTGCTCAGCAGATGTTCCATGGACATAGTGGTGAGTGCCTAGGCCTTGTGGGGTGCCCATGCCTCCTTTTACTGTATTTACCCAGGAGCTATCTTCCGAGGTGGGGACCAGGCTCCCTGCAACCAAGGTAAGGCCTGAAGTGTTGATCGTCAGCGTTCGTTCAATGGATCTGAAATAGTTCAGAATTCCTAAGCAGATGCGCTGAAACAAAGAAAGAACAGGGTCATGACTCTGCCCTTTGCTAGCCCACCTATAGAGTAAAACTTACTGGGGCCCCAAAGGTTGGCAGGTCAACCCCATTGCTGGGAGAAGAACTCACCACTCCCAAAAGGCCTGATTTCATGGAAAAATCAAAGAACAAAGTGTAAAAATACATTACTACTCTAGTGGCAGGAAAACCTCTTTTACAGACAACCAAACAATTCAGGTGCATGCAGGGCCATCTGCATACCTGCAGTTCCCTGATCCTCAGGTGGCGCAGATACAGAAAGGACAAGTAGGTCCCTCTCATCAGGACAGAATCCCCATCACTGGGCCCAGACCCATCATCCAAACCCAGGAGTTGTAGGGCCAGTGCATAGCTGTACCTTTAGAAGGCAGGAAAAACAGAACAAATGCCTTTCACCTCAAAGTGGTTAAGTAAATTCACAGACACCATACTGAAGTCATTTTATTTAACTTCACAATAGCTACTCTTTTAAAATGCACTGGAAGGAAAATAATGATGCTATATGTATAAATTTAAAAAGAAATTTCTCTTAGCAATTACTTTCATTAAAATTCAGTCCTAGGGTGAAACATTATTTAATTATTGGGCCAGCTGTAACAGTCTTGCTTTTATTTCAGCTTCAAATATTTTTGAGTTAACACGTAACCTACATATTAATCATTCACTCAATTTTCCCCATAGTGTTTAATGCCATTTTCTTGAGTCACCAATGAAATGATTTAATTTTACCCCGGCTCTTTCTTCTGCTTGACAGGCTCATCAGCACAATGGCTACGACTTATTTGTGCTGAGTCATTTTCATTTTGCTCCACTGAAAGGCCATCCTCCTTCATGTTTTCATTCTAGCAAAAAAATAGCAATAGTTGAATTACACAAACATTTGCAATATTATTAACAAAAATCACAGTTAAGCCATCACAAAATTAAATCTCACAGTCCAAGGCACATTTAGACGAACAAGTAGAAGAGCATCTGTTCCATTTCAAACTGACATATGAAAATCTGGATTTCTAAAATAAATTGGAGGTCACTGTTTTTACTATTAGTCTTTGTTTTACAAAACTATTCATAGCTTTTAAATACCAATCATTACTACCCTTCCTCACTTTTTACATGATTCATTTTATGAAAATTTACACATTTGTAGACATTTGGAATCTTCAGGCTCTCTAAATCTAGTCTTGTCTCAGATGAGAGAGATTAAACGCCTCTTTCTACTTTTTAGCTATATGATTTAATCATTTAAAGTCTTGCTCCTGTTTTCACATTTGTATAATAGCATGAAATTGGAAAATAAGTTGCTTTAAGAATTAAATGATAGAATGTGTATAAAGCTCAGTGACTGGTTACCTCAGAAGTGCTCAGTACATGCTAGTTTTCTCCTGGCCAGGGAGAGCGGTAGTTAATCAGCCCCGTAGGAACTATCAGAGGTTCTGTGGTTTACACTTATTTCCATAGCCATTTTTCCTAATGTCAAAAAGGATGAGGTCATGTACCCGGGGCCCTAAGGAAAACTGTGAAGAAGGTGATACTGATGTATGGTCCTACTCTGCCCTCTGGGCAGTCCCTTACTTAGTTGCCCTCTCTGCCTGTCCCTGGGCATACACCCCATTCTCCAAAGATGTGCTCTTTCATAGTGGTTCATAGTGGTAGTGATCCCCATGAAAATATGGAGTGTCAATAGTTTAGTTAAGTTACTTGTATTCTCAGAATTCCAACACGTCCCTATGGAAGAACCTGCTGGTTGTTTTCCAATATGCATTTTCTTTCCCCACAGTACTTGAATATTTCTGTTGGTACACGGCCACCCAGATAAAGGTAATATTTCCAAGCCTCTCTTGCTGCTAGGTATAGGTATGTGTTTAAGTTCTGGCCAATGGAATGAAAGTGAAAATACCAGTGGCAGCTTCTGGGAATTGTCCTAAAGTGGCAGCTTCCCTATTCCCACTTACTATCCTGCTGCTTAGAACATGGATGTGACAGCTGGAGCTCCATCTCAGACCAGGTGTTGATCTCAGGTATGGAGGCCATGTTTGTTGGAACTTCAGGCTGGAAGGAGAGTGGGTCCCTGAGGACTCCATGAAGCAGAGCTATCACAGTAGCTCTGTATTTACTACCTCTGGATGTTAATATGAGGGAGAAAGAGAGAAATTTACATCTCTTTTAATCCTCTGTTATTGTGTTTAACTATGACCAACAACTAACAAAGCTCCTAAGACTCTAAAGATAGACTACAAGCTTTTATGACTGGCAGTGGAGAAGAAAAATTTGGACAGGGATATTAGGAAAAGAAGGTGAAAGAGAAAGTTGTCTGACTGGGTATCACTAAGTGGCTTCCCATTCTGCCTGTGGGTAGTGGTAGCTCCTGTCTGTTATGGGTAAGTATGTACATCAATTCATTTCTGTGTAAACATCCCACAACCTAAGGACTAGAAAAGACTCTAGGAGGTGACGTGGTGCACTCCCATTCCTTAATACAGAAATACAAATCATCATCCCAAAGAAAAGAGAATCTCTGTTACTTAAAACAAAAAACTGTAGGAAAGCATAAACTCCAAGAGGGGAGTTAAATTTTGAGAGTTTCTATTTGACCCAGAATTTTGGGTGAGAAGGAGCCCTACTGAAGCCTTTTGCCTTCTGGACTTATGCTGCTCTTGTGTTGTAGTTCAGTATTGCCTGATGTGGCTCCAGAGGGCAGGCTCAGAGCCACAGCTTTTATCTGATGGGACTGTGACTTTTTCAGCAGCTTCTAAAATTACCCAGAATTACATAGGAAGCAATAGAAAGTGACGTCAAATTACAGTGAAAGACACATCGAATGAGTGAAAAAACCACAAAAATATCATTGGACCAGCAGAATGCCAGGAAGAAAGGAAGAGAGCACAGCAGGCTAGGGGGAGTAAGGAGAAGGCCCAGCATCCTCCGGGAAAAGCGAACCCACCACAGCCCACAAGAGCAAACTGCTTAGGAAGTACCAGGAGTCCGTGGGTGTATTCCCTTAAGAGAACTGGACACAGCACAGGTGAGCTGAGGGCTGACAAGAAATCAGAATGTCAACACCACCTGTGTTCATTCTCTCTTCCGGGAAGGCAAATCCTTTGACATTTACCTTGTGGCTGGGTCTTTGCCAGGATGGCTGAGTTCATGTATTTTGACAGTTATGAGATTTCCCACTGTTTGCAAATCTCATTTTCTTTTGGAAAATTGTCAGGGGCAGTGGAGTAGGAGTAGGGTGGAGGAAATAAGTAGAGGAAGAGTAAGCATATTATATATTCTCCACCCCCTCAAATGTCTCTACAGCTTACTTGTATAAACCCACAGAATAAAAAGACTAGAAGGATATATACCAAATGTTAACAGTATTGTTGGTGGAGTTCCCATCATGGCTTAGCAGTAATGAACCCAACTAGTATCCATGAGGACACAGGTTTGATCCCTGGCCTTGCTCAGTGAGTTGGGGATCTGGCATTGCCATGAGCTGTGTTGTAGGTCACATGGCTGTGGCTGTGGTGTAGGCCAGCAGCTGGAGCTCCGATGTGATCCCTAGCCTTGAAACTTCCACATGCTGTGGGCGTGGCCCTAAAATGACAAAAACAAAACAAAACAATATTGTTGGTATATTTGGGTGATTAAAATAATGGGTGGTTTTTATGTTCTCAAACTTTTCTGCATTTCCCAGATTTTCTAGGATAAATACATGGCACTATTGTCATCAGAAAATATTTGCTTTTAAATGTCCTATTAAAGTTGATGAGAAAAGCCAGGAAAAAGGTGTTTTGTATTTCCCTGAACTTGCTGAACACAGGAGCTACCCAACCTGCGAGAGCACACCATGTACTCATTATACTGCACTATCCCTGTAGATGGAGAGGAGCGGGGACACAGATGGGGGAACATGGCTGTCTCCTTCCTACCCTCCCAGGTGTGGCCAGCAAGAAGCAAAAGAAGAGACAAACGGCTTTCTGCTGCTTGACCACTTCATTATGTTAAAGAACAGTAACAAATTTAAACCATATCTTTAGAAATATGGTGGTCAATAGCAGTATTTAATGTTTGTACAAAGCCATTTTAATAAACAGGTGTTTTTCAGGAGAATGGCATTGGACACAATAACAGAACTACAGGTTTGGGAGGATCTATGCAGGGCTAGCTGGTTCTTCTGATCAGGACTACGGTTAAATTATTCTTAATTTTTTTCAAAACAATATCCAAAAATGCAATCTATTTCGATCAGAATTATCTCTTTCCTGTTATACACTGTCGTCAATTAACAACAATAGGAAAGTTTGATTTTTTTCTTTATTCTCCCAAACCTAGGTCTTTATGTGAATCTGCAATTAGAATTGTACTTAAAGAGTGGCCAGCCTTCAATGCTAATGATAAATAAAAGGCCAATTTATTTATTTTTATTTTATTTTGCTTTTTAGGGCCACATGTGCAGCATATGGAAGTTCCCAGGCTAGGGGTCAAATAGGAGCTGCAGATGCACGGCTATGCCACAGCCACAGCCACACCCACATCTGGGACCTACATCACAGCTCGTGGCAATGCCGGATGCTTAACCCACTGAGTGAGGCCAGGGATCGAACCTGCATTCTCATGGATACTAGTCATGTTTTTACTGCTGGGCTACAATGGGAGCTCTTAAAAGGTCAATTTAAGTTGTGATACAAACATTACCAACATTATCAATGTTCAGACAAACATATTCAATGTTAAAATGGATGTAGGAAAACAGATTCTTTCATAAATTACTAGTTCAGGAAAAATGGTATTACCACTTTGGAAGGACCTATGAAAAATTCTAAATATGCACATTCTGCGATTCATAAAATACACATCTAAATATCTTCACTAAAGAAACCTGTGCACAAGGAGGCATATACCAGAAAATTCAGAAGCTATGGTTTCTACTAGGGGGTAAAATGGCAACAAGTGTCCATAGAGGGATGGCTGTGTGATCTGAAGTATACAATACAATATAATGCAGCCATTAAAAAACTCAGCAGAGATAGATTTCTTATACATATTGTTGGGTTAAAAAAGCAAGTTGCAGAAAGATATCCACAGGGTTTGACAGATGGTTCATATAGAAAACTAAACTACAAAATTATTATATATATATATACACACACATATATATATATAATAGGGACATATGTATGGATGTAAATGCAAAGGGGTGAAGCAATATCAGTGTTAATCACTGAGGTAGTGGAACAGGAGGCACCAGTATTAGAGTCCCCATTAGTTCAAGTTAAAGCATTAATATTTAGGAGTTCCAGTTGTGGCTCAGCGGTAACGAACCCAGCTAGTAACCATGAGGACTCTGGTTCAATCCCTGGCCTTGTTCAGTGGGTTAAGGATCTGACATTGCTGTGAGCTGCAGTGCAGGTCACAGACATGGCTCAGATCTGGCATTGCTGTGGCTGTGGTGCAGACCTCCAGCTACAGCTCTGACTCGGCCTGACCCCTTGCCTGGGAACTTCCATATGCAGTGAGTTCAGCCCTAAAAAGACCAAAAAAAAAAAAAAAGCATTAACATTTAGTTATTACTTCTATAGTTTACAATTAATTTTTTACATCAATCTTTAAAAAACAGAAAAATGGTAACTTTACAGTGGAGAAACCTGGCAAACACCTCTAGCTTAACCACGTGATCAAGATTAACATCCCCAGTGATATCATGTTGATAGCGTCAACCCTTGACATGATGAGATAAGAAGGCTACTTCACCTCTGTGGTGTTCTTACCCCAAACCTATAACCCCAGTGTAACCATGGTAAAACATCAGACAAACTCAAAATAGCAAACATTCTACAGTTTGCCTGGCCAGTACTCCTAAAGACTGTCAAGGTCATGATAAAGAAGGAAAGATTAAGAAACAGGCATAGACCTGAGAAGACTGGAGAGACGTGACAATTAAATGCAATCTGGTACCCTGGCAACTCTTGGTGCTATTTTTGTAACTTTTCTATAAATCTAAAACCACTCAAAAACAGAATTTTATTTATTGTAAAAGAAAACTCCCTAAAGAAAGGTTACTGGCAAACTATTCACTGTAAATTGATCAAAAACTATTCTGAAGTTGCACTATAGTTAGTGCTTTCATTCCCTCAGGGCAAATGACCAGTCCTATGAGGTTTGTTTCCTTCATGCACAAAGCTCTTAAGAAAGTTATTTTTCATGGGGATTGGTGTTCAGAATCAGGATGCTGACCAGCACACAAATGCTAAAATTCATACTTGGTTACTATGTGCTTGCAGAACAGTAAACAAGCTTGAAAATTCATGCCCACATTCCTGTGACTCCTCCCAGCTGCTGCTTTGTACTTAATCCTAATCTCACTTGACTAGTATTGGACATTCAGAATGGCAACACACTACCACTGGTGCCCTCATCCTATATAAAGTATCTCTTCACCAAAGCAGAAATACTGGAGGTCACAAAGTTACACCCACAGGAAAATGTGTAGGAAGGTGGAAAACTATTGGCTGTTGTCTCAGGATTTCCTTTTTAAATCCTGTGCTATTTTCTATTTGATACTTGGATAGCTCTTCTCCAGCCTGTTCACATGGCTAAATTTTCTCATTCATCATATTTCAGCTCAGATTCTGCCGGCTCTGAAAGATCTTGGCTGATCTCTCTATCAGAGGGTGCTCTTCCCTCCCTGACTCTATTCCCTGGTTTTCTTCATGGCACCCACATGTTAGAGATGTAGATTTACTTTGTTCACTCGTTTATTGCATGTTTCATTCCCCAAACTCAGCACAATTCCTGGCACAAAGGCAGCACCCATGCAAAAATCGCTGAATGAATGAATAGAGAACTAGAAATCTTGTATGATACTAATATGTAGGGTGATTTGTGTGTGTGTTATATCTCCCCTCATGCTCCACCTCTAGCATCTACAGATATTTTAAGTCTCTTTGCAAATACGGTGCAACATTTTTCTCCCTTTAGTCAATTCCAAGAACAACATTTACAAGTCAGTAACTAGCTAGAGGAGATGGTTCCCTCCCTCTCTCTCTCTCCCTGTCCTTTCTCTTTCTTTCTCCCTGTCCTCTCTCTCTCTCTCTCTCTCATTCTCTCTCTCTCTCATTCTTTCTCTCCTCTTTTTAACATTTGGACAACTCCATTCAGAACAGACTTTGATGAAAGCCCAGGCTGCCTGACTTTCCATCTCCCCCTCAAGTGGAGGGAGGTACTAGCAGGGAACAGCAAGACGTGTGTGTTCTCTCCACTGTGTGTGCGGCTTGCCTCCTCATGCTGAGACTCTGTTATCTGCCTCTCAACACTTTCCTGAGTCATAACCTTCTGCTCTTACTCTACACTGTGTGCTTTTCATAGCACGCTAGTCCCATAGACGCAACCTTCTCTGTCTCCTATGCACCCATGGGCGCTGCTACAACTCTGTCACCTGCCGGCCCAGCCACATCCTGGACCTTGTCACTTCTCCAGGATTTCAAACACGAAGCTCTTCATCTCTATCTTCCTTTGCCCCTTACCCCTTCCTCATTCATATTTACTACCTTTCATCCCTATTGGCCTCCAGGAGGTTAGTCTCCCCTACTCTCTTAGCCAAGGAGGAAAAGAGATTTGTGGTGCTGGCCCTAAGATGTGAATACCAGAATTTCCCAGGTAATTTCATTGGCATCAGCAACAGGTAGACTGCCAGGATCCTAGGAGCAGAGATATCTGGGCTGACTGCCTTCACTCCTTCCTTCTTCCCTACTCTGTTCCCTTTCCTCTAAGTTTGGTTCATGAAGCAGAAAAACCAGATGTTTCAAAATGTCCCCTTTTTAGTACAAGATCTTGAATGGTGACATAGACCTCTTTGTGAAATGGCAGTGGAGTAGGGGAAATGTGGCTATTTTCTCAGCTCTGCAGGATACTGGCTGAGGAAGGAGTGTTACTGGTAGTTGCGTGCCTTGTCAGGGTGTTGAGGGGCCAGGCAGAGCCATCCTATGATATACTGCATCTACTCCCAATCTGTGTGGCCAACCCATTTTCCATTAGATTCTCTAGATTCTTGTCCCCACAGATTGAAGAAGTATACTGGCATTCCTGCCGTGGCTCAGCAGGTTAAGAATCCAACATAGAGTCCATGATGATGCGGGTTTGATCCCTGGCCTTGCTTAATGGGTTAAGGATCAGGCATTGCCACAAGCTGCAGCTTAGGTCACAGATGTGGCTTGGATCTGGTGTTGTGCCTGTGGTGGAGGCCTTCAGCTGCAGCTCTGATTCTACCCCTAGCCCAGGAACTTCCATATGCCACAGCTACAGCCATGGAAATAAATAAATTAAAAAAAGTAGAGAAGAGGGGTGTGTGTGTGTTTGTATGTGCATATGTGTGTACCCATGTGTGCTGCCAGCCAATCTGTAACTCACCAGACCCATTTCAGGCTTCGCTTTCCCCCATTCCCACCCTGGAATGGTGGACCATAATAGCGTTTCTCTCTCTAGCATTTTACTAATACTTTTGACTTTGGTGCAATTTTTAGTCACTTTACAATTATCTTTAGGAAATTGATAATTTTTAAAGTAATAGAATTATTATGCAGAATGGGCTCACTACAAATTCATGCCCTCTTACTTTGACTGGACCCTCTGAGCTACATGGTCATCCTTTTATTCTTTTTTTGCTGCTGGTCCTATAGTCTTTGCCACAATGACACACCTGCTCACGTGTCACTCACACCTTCTATCTCGCTAATGCAGACCTCCTTCTCTCTCTCTCTCTCTCTCTCTCTCTCTCTCTCTCTGACAGCCAGGACCATTCATAAGCTTCTGCATCTTATCTTTTTGCGCCTGAAAATTCTATGTACCACATTCACATCAAGGGAAGTGATGTTATTTCCCCTTTCTCAAAATTACTCCTTCACCTGGTTTCTTCATCCCACTCCCTCCTCTTTCTCCAAGGTCATCTGTTTTTCAAATTTACCCTTTCATATCTTTCATCTCTTCTTCTCCACTGATCCTTCTGCTCAGACTATAAACATACCAAGTCTTCCCATCTTAAATAAGAATTTGAAACAAAACTCTTCCCTTAGAGCAACAAACAATTGATAGCAGATTATAGTCTCAAAAATCTTATGGCTCCATCATAAAGGCAAGTATCTACTAGCTTTGCCTAGAAATTCCCTTTCATTGCCAAACACCATGCCTATCCTGTGCAGTGGCTACCAAACTGGCTTCCCTGCAATCAATCTCTCCCTCTTTCAATCCAACTAATACCCTGCTGCCATATTAATCTTGCTAAAATATAGGTTTGTGTATATATACTGCTTCCCTTATAGGACCAAGCACAAATCCCTTACTCTGGAATTATGGGCATTCACAACTTCCCCTCTTCCTCCCTAAAAAAACTTCTTATTCTATTTCCACATGAATTTTCTACTCAACCCAACAGAGCTTGAACATTCCATGTACAGTACCTTCTCTGCACTGTTGTTCATGCTTCCCTCCTAAAATAGGCTCCCTACTTCCCTCTTCGCCACCACTTCCTTAAGCCTTATGCTTCCTTTTAGCCCAGCTCAATTTCCTCCTCCTTCAAGAGGCTTCCTCTCAAAGAATCCACCCTGTGTGGGCCACCTCACCTCTAAACACTCGAAATATTTAACATCTGTCCAATGCATTTGTTCAGCACTCGAGTGTGCAATCCTGCCTTGGTATTTATAGGTTGAGTAAAAGTCTTGGCAGCAAGAATACCTTATATTATACCTCTTTATAGCCATCTTTTTAATTAGCATCTAATCTTTTTTTAAAAAATAAAACAAACCAGGCTAGGTATACAACTTTGGGGGAGGATCTCTAAAAAACTGCCAAAGTAAATTTCTAAGGTCTACAAACAGGCGGTGAATTGAACATAAAGCTGTATTGGATACTTCTTCCTGTTGTACCTGGTAAAGGTTGACATTGCTATAAATATTCTCCCAGATTTGGTCATAGTTGCCCTGATGCAAATCCCAGGAAGCCACGAATGTTGGATGAGATGAAGCCATGAAGACTGTCTTTGCAGCATGATCTTGCAGCACTTGCATTACTCGCTCAGGGTTGGAAATCTTGAGTAGAACAGAGAGAAGGAATGGTTAGGAGAAGGGTTACTCCCTTCTTCTCAGCAAGAGTTTGGTCATGTAAGAAAGAAGTGCAAGGAGTTCCTCTTGTGGCTCAGTGGATTAAGAACCCGAATAGTGTCCATGAGGATGTGGGTTCAATTCCTGACTTCGCTCAGTGGGTTAAGGATCTGGTGTTGCCGTGAGCTGTGCTGAAGGTCTCTGTCACAGACAAGGCTCAGACCCTGTGTTGCTGTGGCTGTGGTGAGGCCAGCAGCTGCAGCTCCGATTTGACCCCTAGTCTCAAACTTCCATATGTTACAGGTGTGGCCCTAAAAAACAAAAAAGAAAGGAAGGAAGGAAGGAAAGGAGGAAGGGAGGGAGTAGGGGAGGGAGGAAGGAAGGAAAGAAGGAAGGAAGGGCAGGACAGGTGGGACTTTATTTAATTACAAAATAAAAGTAAATTCAAACACCATGATTCCCTTATGTATCTTCATCCATTTAACACTGTTTAAGTATTCAAATATACATAGTAGCTCATTTAAAATTCTGTGACAATCCCCTAAACACAATAGCAGGTGGCACCCCCACAAGCATTGTGGCACCAAAGAAAAGATAAACACCCATCAGTTTTGGGTACAAATTCTGTCTACTCTTGGGAAGCTGCCAGGAGATGGAGGGGGAGGGAGCTAGGTAGTGAGAGAAAAGCACAGGATTTCTAAGGACACAGATCTAGGCTCCTATCCCTGCTGGCTTTTCTATTCAGAGCAGGACAAGTCAATCTAATAAGAACACTAAAGAGGTCTCTCCCAGGATTGCTACAGTAATGCTTGGCATGTAGTAGGTGCTGAATAAATGTTCCTTTTATTTTTCTAGAGGTAAAAAAGTCAAATGATAGTCCCAGAGCTGAACTTCAGTGATATACATATCACTATATTTCAATTACTTTAATGCTACAAGGAACCTCAAAGATCATTTTGTCCAATCTATATCAAAATCCCAATGGCATTTTTTTGTAGAAGTGGAAAAATTCATCCTAAAATGCATAAGGAATCTCAAGGGACCTCAAATGGCCAAAATATTTTTGAAAATGACAAAGTTGGCAGACTTTCTAATTTAAAAACATTACCAAGCTACATTAATCAAAACAGTGTGGTGCTGGTATACCTTAGACATACAGACTAGTGGAATAAAATAGAACCCAGAAATAAACCCCTGAGTGTATAATCAAACGACCTTAGACAAGTGTGCCAAGACCACTCCATGGAGAAGGGACAGTCTCTTCAACAAATGGTGCTGGGAAAAAACTGGATATCCACGTTCAAATAATGAAGTTGAACCCTTATACTATATACAAAAGTTAACTCAAAATGGATTAAAGATCTAAACATAAGACCTAAAACTATAAAACTCATAGACGAAAACAGAGGAATGTTTCATGACATTGGACTTGGCAATGACTTCTTAGATATGACACAAAAAGAATAGGCAAAAAAGCAAAAATAGACAAATGTGACTACATCAAACTTAAAAATTTCTATGGAAGTTCCCATTGTGGCTTAGCAGTTAATGAACCTGATTAGTATCCATGAGGACATGGGTTCGATCCCTGGCCTCACTCAGTGGGTTAAGGATCCGGTATTGCTGAGACATAGTGTGGGTTGCAGACTTGGCTCAGATCCCGTGTTGCTGTGGAGGTGGTGTAGGCTGGCAGCTAAAGCTCCAATTTGAGCCCTAGCCTGGGAACCTCCATTTGCCATGGGTTAGACCCTAAAATGACAAAAGACAAAAAAAAAAAATCTGCACATCAAAGGACACAATTCAACAGAGTGAAAATATAATCCATAGATTGGGAGAGTATATTCACAAATATACCTAACACAGGGTTAATATCCAGAACATAAAAAGAATTTCCACTACTCAACAATAAAAAAATCAAGTAATTCAATTAAAAAATGGGCTAAGTTCATCTTCCACAAAGGAGGAAAGAACATAAAATGGGAAAAAGACAGTCTTTTCAGCAAGTGGTGCTGGGAAAACTGGACAACTGCATGTAAATCAGTGAAACTGGAACACACTCTCACAGCATGCACAAAAATAAACTCAAAATGGCTTAAAGACTTAATATAAGACAAGACACCATCAAACTCCTAGAAGAGAACATAGGGAAAACATTCTCTGACATCAACTTTACAAATGTTTTGTCAGGTCAGTCTCCCAAGTCAACAGAAACAAAAGCACAAATAAACCAATGGGACCTAATCAAACTGACGAGCTTTTGCACAGCAAAGGAAACCCAAAAGAAAACAAAAATACAACTTACAGAATGGAAGAAAATAGTTTCAAATAATGCAACTGACAAGGGCTTAATCCCTAAAATATTCAAACAACTTATACAACTTGACAGCAAAAAAACCAACAACCTAATGGAAAAAATGGACAAAAGACCTGAATAGACATTTCTCCAGAGATATACATACAGACGGCCAACAAGCACATGAAAAAATGCTCAACATCCCTCATTAGCAGAGAAATGCAAATCAGAACTACCATGAGGTACCACCTCACACCAGTCAGAATGGCCATCATTATCAAGTCCACAAATAACAAGTGCTGGAGAGGGTGTGGAGAAAAGGGAACACTCCTGCACTGTTGGTGGGAATGTAAATTGGTACAACCACTATGGAAAACAGTATGGAGTTACCTTAGAAATCTATACAAAGAACTACCATATGATCCAGAAATCCCACTCTTGGGCATATACCCGGACAAAACTTTCCTTGAAAAAGACACATGCACCTGCATGTTCATTGCAGCACTATTCACGATAGCCAAGACATGGAAACAACCTAAATGTCCATCATTAGATGACTGGATTAAGAAGATGTGGTATATCGGAGTTCCCGTGGTGGCGCAGTGGTTAACGAATCCGACTAGGAACTATGAGGTTACGGGTTCGGTCCCTGCCCTTGCTCAGTGGGTTAACGATCCAGTGTTGCCGTGAGCTGTGGTGTAGGTTGCAGACGCGGCTTGGATCCTGCGTTGCTGTGGCTCTGGCGTAGGCCGGTGGCTATAGCTCCAATTTGACCCCTAGCCTGGGAACCTCCATATTCCACGGGAGCAGCCCGAGAAATAGCAAAAAGACAAAAAAAAAAAAAAAACAAGATGTGGTATATATACACAATGGAATACTACTCAGCCATAAAAAAGAACAAAATAATGCCCTTTGCAGCAACATGGATAGAACTAGAGACTCTCATACTAAGTGAAGTAAGTCAGAAAGAGAAAGACAAATACCACATGATTTCACTTATATCTGGAATATAATATAAGGCACAAATGAACCTTTCCACAGAAAAGAAAATCACGGACATGGAGAACAGACCTGTGGTTGCCAAGAGGAAGGGGGAGGGAGTGGGAGGGACAGGGAATTTGGGGTTAACCGATGCAAACTATTGCATTTGGAATGGATAAGCAATGGGATCCTGCTGTGTAGCATTAGGAACTATGTCTGATCACTTGCGATGGGGCATGATAATGTGAGGAAAAAGAATGTATACATGTGTGTGACTGGGTCACCTTGCTGTGCAGTAGAAAATTGACAGAACACCATAAATCAGCTATAATGGAAAAAATAATAATCATTATAAAAAAAAGAATGGGCTAAGAACTTCAAAAGACATTTCTTCAAATATGATATACAAATGGCCAGAAAGCATATGAAAAATATTCAAAATCACTCATCATTAGAGAAGTGCAAAACAAAATCACAGTGAAACAACACCTCACATCTATCATGATGGCTAATATATATATAAAAAGAAAGAAAATAACAAGTGTTAGTGAGGATGCAAAGAAATTGAACCCTTGTGCACAGCTGGACTACTGAAACTACTATGGAAAATACTATGGAGCTTCCTCAAAAAAATCAAAAACAGAAATGTGGTCCAGAAATTCTGATTTTGGGTAGATATACAAATGAACTGAAAGCAGGATCTCAAAGAGATATTTATATACCCATGTGCATAGGAGCATTATTTACAATGGTCGTGATGTGAAAGCAACCCAAATGTCCAACAATAAATGAACAGTTAAAATGTGGTGGATACGGGAGTTCCCATCATGGTGCAGTGGTTAACGAATCCGACTAGGAATCATGAGGTTGTGGTTTCGATCCCTGGCCTTGCTCGGTGGGTTCAGGATCCGGTGTTGCCGTGAGTTGTAGTGTAGGTCACAGAAGCGGCTTGGATCCCGCCTTGCTGTGGCTCTGGCATAGGCTGGTGGCTACAGCTCCGATTAGACCCCTAGTCTGGGAACCTCCATATGCCACGGGAAGCAGCCCTAGAAAAGGCAAAAAGACAAAAAAAAAAAAATGTGGTGGATACATACAAAGAAATATTATTCAGCCTTAAAAAGGAAGGAAATTCTGACATATTCTATAACATGGATGAACTATGAGGACACTATGGGGGGTAAAATAAGCCAGTCACAAAAAGGCAAATACTGTATAATTCAATAATACGTAGTACCTAGAGTAGTCACACTCATAGAGACAGAAAGTAACATCATTATTGCTAGGGTTGGGGGAGACAGTTGTTTAATGGGTAAAGAATTTCAGTTTGCCAGATGAAAAGAGTCCTGGAGATGGAATGTGGTGATGGTTGCACAACAATATGAATGTACTTAATACCACTGAACTATACACTTAAAAATGGTTAAATGGGAATTCCCATCATGGCACAGCAGAAATGAATCTGACTAGGAACCATGAGGTTCTGGGTTCAATCCCTGGCCTCACTCAGTGGGTCAAGGATCTGGCGTTGCTGTGAGCTGTGATGTAGGCTAGCAGCTATAGCTCTGATTAGACCCCCAGGCTGGGAACCTCCATATGCTGCGAATGCAGCCCTGAAAAAACAAAAAAAAAGGTTAAAATGGTAAATTTCATGTTCTGTGTATTTTACCACACCCTAAGAAAAAAGCGGGGGCGGGGGGAATTCCTCATGGCTTGGCGGGTTAAGGATCTGGCATTGTCCTACTGCTGTCGCTGTGGTTACAGCTGTAGTGTAGGTTCAGTTCCTGGTCTGGGAACTTCAACATGCCGTGAGCATGGCCAAAAAAAGAAAAAAAAAAGATGAGAAGGGATAAAAAATAACATAAAGAGAACCCATGTCCCCCTCACTCCATTTCCCCCAGTTTTAACATCTTGCAAAACTATAGTACAGTATCACAAAGAGGACATTGACATTGATACAGCTGAGATACAGAACACAATTCATCACCACAAGGGTAATTCGCACATCCTTTCATAGTTACACTCCTTTCCTTCCCTTCCCCACCAGGCTCTCTTTAACCCCTAGAATCAATGAATCTGTCCTTTACTTCTACAATTTTGTCATTTCAAGAATGTTTTATCGGAGTTCCCGTCGTGGCGCAGTGGTTAACGAATCCGACTAGGAACTATGAGGTTGCAGGTTCGGTCCCTGCCCTTGCTCAGTGGGTTAACGATCCGGCGTTGCCGTGAGCTGTGGTGTAGGTTGCAGACGTGGCTCGGATCCCGAGTTGCTGTGGCTCTGGCGTAGGCCGGTGGCTACAGCACCGATTCAACCCCTAGCCTGGGAACCTCCATATGCCGCAGGAGTGGCCCAAGAAATAGCAACGACAACAACAACAACAACAAAAAGACAAAAGACAAAAAAAAAAAAAAAAAAAAGAATGTTTTATCAATGGACTCATAGAATCTTTACAGGATTGAGTGTTTTCATGCACACCGTTTGGAGATTCAGACAGATTCTTGGGTATGTCACTAGTCTGTTCCCTTTTATAGCTGATTGCTATTTCATCGTATGACTTCAGTTTATTCACCCAGTGAAGGGCATACACACTGTTTCCAATTTTTGGCTATTGTTTTCTTTTTATTTATTTTTCATTTTATTTTATTTTGCTTTTTAGGGCTGCACCCTTGGCGTATGGAGGTTCCCAGGCTAGGAGTCAAATCTGAGCTGTAGTTGCTGGCCTACACCACAGCCACAGCAATGCAGGATCCAAGCCGTGTCTGCGACCTATACCACAGCTCACCACAACACTGGATCTTTAACCCACTGAGAAAGGCCAGGGATTGAACCTGCATCCTCATGGATGCTAGACAGATTCATTAACTGCTGAGCCACGATGGGAACTCCATCAGCTATTGTTAAAAAAAGCTGATAAAAATGTTCATGAAAAAAACAGGGGAAGGAAATCTGAGATCACCTTAAGTGAAGCAAGCCAGTTACAAGAAGAAAAATATTATATGATCCTACATATACAAGGTACCTAAGAGTAGTCAGATAGAAACACAAAGTGGAATGGTGGTTGCTAGGGCCTGGTAGGAGAAGGAAATAGGGAGTTGTTTAATAGGTATAGATTCATTTTTGCAAGATGAAAAAGTGCTGGAGATCTATTTCACAACATGAATATACTGAACACTAATGACCTGCACACTTAAAAACGGTTATATTTTTTCAAATGGTTAAGATGATAAATTTTATGGGTTTTTTTAACCGCAATAAAAAGACAATTTAGCCCAGTATTTTGGCCTCACAGATGAGGAAACTAAAACTCAAAGAGGTTATATCACCAGAGCAATATCAAATGAGACTTAGTGCTAAAGCTGTACTAAGATCCAGCTCTTTTGACAACTGTTGTGCTCTAGTGACAGCTAACAAGATTACAGAAGTTTGGTGATTAGATTAGATAGTTCCAAATAAAGTCTTCATAGTGAATCCGTGGCTAATATTTTTTAAAAGGGGAAAGAATTCAATTTTCTGAGAAAAGAATTTTATCTACAAGGAACATGGTTACTTTTTTACCTTCAAAAACTTTGCTTGGAGTTGCATTAATGCATCTATTCTTTTCCGTTCTTTTAGTTTGGTCAAAAGCTTCTTTTGCCAAGGATCACATTTTGGCTTAATCTAGTGGACAAACATGTTCACATAAGGTTACAACACAGCAGGGTGGTTCTCAAAAAAAGTTGCAAGCAAAGAGATTCTAGGACCTTCTGAAATGGTATCTGGCCTTAGTGCTAGGAAGTTTGCTAGAGCATGTGAAAGGGTCTGTGTGGGGTCACAGATCTGTGGAACAAGATGGCAGCAACAGTTCCTAAAGGGACCCTAAAGCCATCAGCGTTGGGCACTACACTTGATTTATGGGGCAAGAGAAATCTGCCCACAGGAACTCCTTGGGGCTCCATGTGTAAAATTTCACCTTTCATATTAACAAGTTGTTATTTCAAAAGTTAGTTGTATGGCTATAAATATATCAATACACTGATAACTCAAATTTATATCTAGCCCTAAGCTCCAGCCAGTTACATTCAACTATCTCTTTGATATTTACACTTCAAAGGCAAGTTATAACAATCTAAAATACACAGCCTGGCTTCCCCTACACCAACCACCTATTTGCTCAAGCCCCGGATTTAGGAATGATCTGTGATTTCTCTGCTTTCCTTCTATCCATTTTTATTGCATAAGACTTTATTCTTTCCCGCATGATACAGTTGATCCTTATTACTCATGGATTTCATTTTTGCAGATTTGCCTACTCACTGAAATTTATTTGTGACCCCAAAACTGATACAGAACTTTCCTAGACATTCATGGATATGCACAGGATAGTGATAAGTTGGAGTCACTCAACCCCACACTTTCAGGTTAAGGTCAAATAAGGTGACATTCAGCCTTCTTATTTCGGTTCATACTATAAACAAATGTCCTTTTTGCAGTCTAGTTAATGCCACATTTTTATACTTTTTGCTTTTGGTTAGTGATTTCACTGTTTAAAATGGTCCCCAAGCATAGAGCGGAGGGCCAACTAGTGTTCCTAAAGAGGGTTGTGATGTGCCTTTAGAAGAAAGACGTATGTTTCATAAGTTCATTCAGGCATGAGTTATAGTGCTGTTGGCCATGAGTTTGATGTTAATGAATCAACAACATATACTAAGTAAAGTGTCTTTAAACAGACACACCTGTATTTCCCCTGTGAGTAATAGTTTGGGATTTGTTAATTCAGTGTCTGTGGCAACTTTACAGAACATAACCACCCCAAATAATGTGAATCATCTTACCAATACCTCAAATCATCCCATTTAATCTGCTGACTTTTGTATTATTGTGAATTGTATTTCTCCAGTACCAAGGGCCATGCCTGACACACAATATGTACTCAATAAATATTTTTGACTGAAAAGCTGGATTTACACAACTTAATTAAATACCTCTTAAGTATAAGTCTCGTTCTTGCCAAGTAGCCAAGGTCACTAATAACAAGAAAGGAGTTCTGACCCAATAAAGAGGGGCACAGGAGTATGGGGGAACTTCCACAGAAAGCAGATCAGCATGGCTGACTTCAACAGAGACCCAAGGCAGGAAGGAGCTGGGAGATGCTGGTACCCAAGGCCGTGTTCTCTGAGCTGCCTCTCTTCAGTCAGGCAGGCACCTACCCTTGCTCCTAGGGGACAGCTGGCTAAGGGCATCGAGGAGAGGGGACAATAGGAACCTGACCAACCTGATGTGTCCAGGTTGCCTGGCCTCCTTGGAGGATACTTTGTGACACCGTTGACATCATTCAGAGGTGACTGTCATTGCAGGTTTCCTTACCTTTACAAAGGAAATCCAGCTGGCTCTCTTTTTCAAGGCCATACCAGGTTCTGCCAAACTCAAATGCTCAGCTTTGGCTATCCCAGCATCATAGTCTGGAAATGTCTTCATTCTCTGCTGCTTCATGAAGATGCTTTGAAATTTTTGGGACACCTAAACAAGATTGAGAAGAGGGAAGCAGAGCCCCCCAAAAAAGCCTCAGGTTGTAAGCAATTTCAAAAACAGGAACTGATTACCTCTGAAACAGTCCTAGAGTCAAACTAATTCATAAAACACGACTCTGTGACAGTAACAGGACCTTAAATGTATATACCTGAGGGGCACATGTACTCAGGAAGCCCATTACCATAATTATGTGTGTGTGTTATTTGTTCCAAATATCTGGAAGAAGTGGAAATAATATATTTATTTACATGTATTTTGAACTGGACCCTAAATGGGAAATAAACTATACACCTTTGAAAATACATTCCCTTTTCCTGGCTACCTGGTGAACGAGAAAATCTAAGGGTTAGATAAATCCTGCTCCCAAAAGCCTAACCAGGATATTGCTAGAGAGAAGGGTCCAGATGCAAGGACCTGTTAAAATTCTTTAAGGTACCTTAGCCAATCTCCTTACATCCCACTTCCAGACTGAGACTACCAGTGCTTTCTGTGATATAACTTCCTATTGCCAAGATGTAGACACTTCTTCCTCCCTTCTCCAGAGTGGCCCCAGGCTGCCTGAGCCTGCGCAAGCACCTTCATCAATGCACCGGCCATATTGGGTCATGTCTTTCTCAGTACAGGGTGAGCTTTTTGAGGGTTCAGATGATGAAACTCAAGAATGAATGTTCTCACTGCTACTGAGTTGTACACTTAGAAGTGGTTAAAATGGTAAATCTTATGTACGTTTTAATATACACACAAACAGAGAGAGAGAGAAAGAGAGAGAGCTGGCATACTCTAGGGCCTCAACAAAGGTTTCTGGAATGAATGAGCAAGTTCAGCGAGTCACAGAGCTAAAGATTCTGTACTGGTTAATGCTGGTACCTCCCAGGCTGTGCTATTCAATATTGTGGCCCCTAGGCCACATGTGGACATTGAATATTTAAATGCAAATTAATTAAAATCAGATAAAATTTAAAATTTAGTTCCTCAGTTACATTATGCACATCTCCAGTGCTCCATAGCTGCGTGTGACTAGTGGTTAACACATTTGGTGGAGACAGATCATACCCATCAGTGCAGGAAGTTCAATGAGACAGTGCTAGTCTACGACTAGGGTGGCAAACTTTTTCTTATAGGGTAAGATAGTAAATATTTTAGACTTTGCTGACCACATGGTCTCTGATGCAACTATTTAACTCTGTAGTTATAGTGTGAAAAGCAGCCATAGACAGTACATAAATGAATGAGTATGGCTATATTCCAATAAAACTTTATTTTAAAAAATATAGGTGGTGGGCTGCAGGCTGTAGTTTTCTGATCCAGCTCTAGGGCATTAGAGAACTAGAATAAGCAGTATCCTTCCTGTTCATAGAAATTCTTCTTACAGGAATTATTTCTACACAAAAATTTTGTTGTAATGTGATTATCTTGGGAGCACAACTAGCATTGCAGATAATATTGTTATAAGAAAATCAAAAGTGGAAACTCTCTGTATAAAGACAAGCTGTCTTTTGGGGACAAGGCTGCTGCTTTGTGGGAGCGCTCTGGAGCCTCATGTTTTTCCATTATCATCATGATAGTCTACTGTGCCATGACTTATTTGTATTTATTTGGACTCTTTTTAAACACCATCTTGTTCTGATTCTTGTTTTTTTGTCTATCATAATACTGGCTGATAATGAGGGTGAGGATACTCCCAGAAAAGCACTCTCTGCCGAAGATAGTGCTGCTGCTGATATGAAAAGAAAGACAAAAGCTAAACATCATCACCTTCAAAGAAACCAGAAGAAATGTGATACCACTGGTTCCAGTGACCTTAAAGAGTCTGTGTTACATACTAACAGAAATAATTTAGTAAAATAATGCTGGAACAAATACATATGGATATGAAACTTTGAGCTCAAGGCAAATGGTAAGAGAGGAAACAGTGGCTCCTTTTTATGTGAAGAGTATCAAAACATTCAGATTTCATCTTTGCCTTTTTGGATAAATCAACTTATTATTTTTTACCTGGCAAATACATATACTTACAAATATTATATACCCTGAACTAGAAAATTATATTTATTATTGAAACTCTGGCTGAACAATTTTATTATTGTAAATTCAAAGTTCTCTCTATATAATCCTATTTTTCCCTTTGAAATAAGTATTAATATGGCTTCTAATAACATGATTTTTTTTCTCTTGCTTTTTAGGGCCACACCTGTGGCATATGGAAGTCCCCAGGCTAGGGGTCGAATCAGAGTTACAGCTGCTGGCCTACATCACAGCGACAGCAACGCGGGATCCAAGCCATGTCTGCGACACACAGAGCTCTCCAACACTGGATCCCCAACCCACTGAGCAAGGCCAGGGATTGAACCTGCATCCCCATGGATTCTAGTCAGACTTGTTTCTGCTGCACCACAAAGCGATCTCCCGATATTATGATTTTTTTGAGATACAATACCATGTCATAGCAGACTAGACTGTATGACTTTAAAAATCACTATACTATATATACTCTATTGAATATAAAGCATTTTGCCAATAGGAGAGCTATTGGAACACTTGCTGAGAATCAAAGGGCTTTCGACACTAGACATCTCCACCATGCAAATTCTGCCAAATCTTGGCTATGTTTATATCATCTACTGTGAACTATAACTTACCATTTTCTTTAAATTATGCAGAAAAATAATCCTACAATCTCTCTGGGTTGGATATTCAAGAGTCTCATAACTCTTACAGAGGGAAAGTTGGGCTTTCCTCTGAATAGCTGCTAGTCTAAATCTCACCTATTACTATTAGAAACAACTGTGGCAGTATAAACATACAACTTTGTGGCAAATACTAGTATTTTCTTTATGAACACCTGTATTTGCATTAACAAAGAATCCATCAAGTACCAAGGAAAAAAGTTCTATTTCCTTGGCAGCATCCCTTAGTTCCTCCACGTCATATGGGATATTAAAATGGGAGAGCAGGAGCTTCAGCTGAGGTTTCAGTTTTTCTGTTTCTGTTGTGTGTTGGGGCAGGATGAAAGCAGCTTCTGTTCTTGTTGGCCCTGAAAAAAGCCAAAAGCAAGACACAGATGAAGAGCAGTCAGGGAGAGAAAAAGGAGACTCCTTTGAGATAAATGCAGACATGGCCTCCACTGCTGATGGGGAGGGCGATTTTGGTCCCTGCCCTACCTTCTCCCACAGTCTGTAGACTGCACCACTCTCGGCCAGGCCTATCTGACAAACTCTGTGCCAGCTTTCTAGGGGAGGTAGCCAGGACACCCCCTTCCACTGCCTGCAGGAGAAACCCAATGGACCCTTTGAGGAATGACTTAGTAGGAACAGAAATAACTATGGTCCTTGGTAGTAAACAAAGAATATGACCTAGGAGTTCCCGTCATGGCACAGTGGTTAACGAATCCGACTAGGAACCATGAGGTTGCAGGTTCAATCACTAGCCTTGCTCAATGGGTTAAGGATCTGGTGTTGCCATGAGCTGTGGTGTAGGTCGCAGATGCGGCTCTTATCCCACATTGCTGTGGCTGTGGCGTAGGCCAGCGGCTACAGCTCTGATTCAACCCCTAGCCTGGGAACCTCCATATGCCACAGGAGCGGCCCTAGAAAAGGCAAAAAGACAAAAAAAAAGAATATGACCCATACATAAACAAATATATTAGGGGAAGCTGAGAACCTTTACCTCCTTTCATCTGGCTCACTCCTACTCTTCTCTAAGCACCCAGTTTGGACTCCCTGCTTTCAAATACCTTCTTTGATTTCCCACAATTGGTGACTGCCTCTCCAGGTGTACCTGGTAAATACATCACTCCGAATAAAAGTTTTATCAGATTTCTTAATCATCTGTGACACAAAGTAAGGGCAGAAAGACTATTAAATTGATTCAGATAAGGAATTTTTTAAAAAAATATGTAATATTAAAAATGAGGAGTTCCCGTCATGGTGCAGTGGTTAACGAATCTGACTAGGAACCATGAGGTTGTGGGTTCGATCTCTGGCCTTGCTCAGTGGGTTAGGGATTTGGCGTTGCCATGAGCTGTGGTGTAGGTTGCAGACGTGGCTTGGATCCCAGCATTGCTGTGGCTGTGGTGTAGGCTGGTGGCTACAGCTCTGATTAGACTCCTAGCCTGGGAACCTCCATATGCTGCAGGAGCAGACCTAGAAAAGGCAAAAAAAGACCAAAAAAAAAAAAAAAAAAAGAAAAGAAAGGAATGTTAGAGATCACTTAATCTAAAAGGTTTATTTTGGAGATGAGTAGATTTAGGCCCAAGGGGAGGAACTGATCTAAACATGAAGGCACACAGTGAGGCCACAACAGAAATAGGCCTAGAGCTCAGCACTCCCAACTTCAAGTTCATTGCTTTTTTCCTGTCTTTTAACTGTTGTTATAAAGAGATAATAATGACTAAGAGATGCATTTGTTATTTTTGCCATCAGAAAATATTAAATTAATACTTGCTTATTAAGAAGATACAACTTCTTAGTATACAGAAAATTTTTAAGCAAGATCAGGTGACAAAATAGCACATGTGCAAAATCCCAATGTTTTTACTTCATATTTCTCTAGAAAAGATTTCTTACCTGAAATATTGGTATTCATAGAGCCTGGAGATTCAGAACCCTGGATGTCAGGGTCATTGTCATCAACAGGGACCTTTTCATTTTCCTGACCAACCTCTGGGATTTCATCCACAGCTATACTTAGCACTTTGGAGAGAGGCAAATACTGGAGGGCCTACAGAAGGGGACAACCAAGAGGCCGCACATCAACTCAGTTCTCACAGAAGCTTCTAGACTTTGTTTCAGGAGCAGTCCTTTGCTTTGATAGAGGAGAAAGGAGGTAGATCTCAGTAACCTACCAATCATGGTGCTAAATATGGAGCTGGGTGACCTGGTGCTGTTGCCAACTGTAAATGACCTTAACCTCTAGGCAGGTCTATATTGATCAGCTACCCCTAGTGGACATGGCCTTGTGTGAGGTACTAGAGATAGAAAGATCAGGGACAAAATTCAAAGCATTCAGAGTTCAGTGGGGAACCTGGACGTATGAACAGATTATTATATGATGTGACGGGGAAAGATGATTCAGAGGTAGACCCATAGTGACGGATTAGGGAAGGGATGATGCCAAGGCAATGGCCAGGTTTGGTTATTGGTGGTGACACTCCAGATGAGGTATAGAAGAATAAGAAAAGATTAGGTGGCAAAATAATAATCCATCTAAAACGAGCATGTAGTCATGTCACTCCTTTTTGATGCCTCTCCTCTGTGACTCTCTTTACTCTATGCCCCTACTTATTCTATTCTTTCTTAGCCCACTGTTGGCTACTTACTGCCCATTTTCCTACCATCCTGTGACCCACTTACTTTTCAGCAAAGATTATATACTTCCTACATGGCTGAGGACTTGTACCGTCATGAATTAGACCCTCATTAGATGCCGGTGAATAAAGAAGTAGCTCTACATAGGAGAGCATAAATCCAGAACAGGAAGATGAAAATCAAAAACTTATACAGTGAAATAGTGTAACAGAGACATCTTTGAGAAAGCTAAATGGAGTGATTTCATTAGAGCAAATGTGCAAAAGAAAAAACTTTCAGAGATCTCAAAGAAAAAAGCTAGTGACCTATTATTTTCCTGCTATTTGCAGGGCACTGGAATCCAGAAACTGACAATTCAAAACTAAATGACAGATGTGAGAAAACAGTGTGCTGACCATCCTGGGAGGCACAACAGCATCACATTAACTGTCTCACATACCTGCAGGTATTGGTGAATAGTCTTGAGTGAGTGTAGGTGACACACTAACCAATTTGTGTAAATAGTCAGGTCTTCCTGTGTCACTAAGTTAGGAGGATTCTTTTTTCCCATAAGGAAGTTTTCTCGTGCAACAGACAATCTATCAGCTCTATGAAGGGCATCATTGTATTCCTGAATAATGTAGGCAACTTGTTTCTGTTTAAGAAAGATGCAAAGACAGAACTTGGTTATTTGTAAGCCTTCTTCCTTGTGTCATCTGCTTCCAAGTACAGTGTAATACTGTTTGGGAGCCAAATAAGAGGCTCTTGGAATATCAAAAATCTTCCATATTCCAAATCTGACTGACAAGGACAGTGGTCAGTCACATTCTTAGGACTTAGAAGGAGAGCAATCCAGCAAAGAGTCAGTGCATAGGGATATTTAGTAACTGGTGCTGGTTTCTTAGCTTTTTACCTATATTCTATGAAGAAAAATACGTTTTTTGTTTTTTGTTGTTGTTGTTGTTGTTGTTTTTTAATCATAAAGCTTCCTTCGAATCTTCTTTTTTTTTTTTTTTCCATTTTAGGGCCACACCTGCGGGATATGGTGTTTCCCAGGCTAGGGGTTGAATCAGAGCTGGAACTGCTGGCTTATGCCACAGCTACAGCAATGCCAGATCTGAGCTGTGTCTGTGACCTACACCAAGTTCACCTCAACACAGGGGATCCTTAACCCACTGAGAGAGGCCAGGGATTGAACCTGCGTCCTCATGGATACTCATCAGATTTATTTCTGCTGAGCCACAACGGGAACTCTCTTAAATCTCATTCTTAAAAATAGGTACCATAATCTTCTGCTATGGGCAGAACTGGAAAGAAAGGGCATCCATTAGTTCCTTTAGCATCTTTAGCTATGACTTTTTTAAAAAGTGATAAATTACACTGTGGGAATATAAATTAGTACATGTATTATGAAAACAGTATGGAAATTCTGCAAAAAATTAGAAATAGAACTACCACATGATCCAGAAATCCCACTCCTGGATATATATCCAAAGAAAACAAAATCAGTATCTTGAAGAGATATCTGTATTCCCACATTCAACTGTAGCATTATTCACAATAGCCAATATATGAAAACCTAAGAGTCCATTAATAGATGAATGGATAAAGAAGATGTGGTATATATATACAATGGAATATTGTATATATACAGTGTAATACATATATAGTTATATATATATCTTAATATATATATCACATATATATACATACAATGGAATATTACTCAGCTAAGAGGAAGAGAGGAATCCTAATATTTGTAACTACATGAAGAAACTTGGAGGACATTATGCTACGTGAAATAAGCAAGACAGATAAAAAGACAGATATTGTATGGTATCCCTTAAATATGGAATCTAAGAAAAAAAAGGTCAAACTATGAGAAGCCAAAAATAGTGGTTACCAGAAGCTGGAGGGGCTGGGGGAAAGGGGAGATATTGGCTAAAGGAAACAAATTTATGGTTAGGTAGTACGAGTAAGTCTAGAGATCTAATGTACAGGCATGGTGACTATACTTAATAACAGCATTTTGACAGGGTTAATGATCACTTTGTTTCACTACGAAAAACAGCCCACAGGTGCTGCTCATGGGCTTCTTACCTTATAAAGAGGATAGAGTTGTTCCATGATCTTACTGTGATGGCAAAATCTCTTCCACCTAAGCATATGCAAATATTTACTCTGGGCCAGCTGGGTAATTCTCTCTGTATAATACTTTAACAACAACAACATCAAAAATTAACACAGAATATAATTATAACAGGAAGATTGGATTAACTCTTTAGAACACTAACAATAGGAAAATAAGTCTCTGGTTGTTTTGGAAAGATGTATGAAGATCATAAAATTAAAAACCAGGCTCGGAGTTCCCATCATGGCACAGCAGAAACAAATCCGACTAGGAACCATGAGGTTGCAGGCTCAATCTCTGGCCTCACTCAGTGGGTTAATGATCCGGCGTTGCTGTGAACTGTGGTACAGATCACAGATGCGGCTCAGATCTGGTGTCGCTGTGGCTCTGGCGTAGGTTGGCAGCTGCAGCTCTGATTAGACCCCTAGCCTGAGAACCTCCATAAGCCGCAAGTGCAGCCCTGCAAAGATAAAAGACAAAAATTTTTAAAAATTAAACAAAATAAAACCAGGCTCAATATACCATTCAAGTTTAAATAAAGCAGTAGGGCTTTGGCCAATCCAATAGACTGTAGTTTCAGTTATCAATTGGTGAACAATTTTAGCAGTGATGTAACAGCCAATAAAATTATCTAAAGCTGAGTTTAAAAGTTTTTTAAAACTTTAAAAAAACTGAAGTTATGAATCTAAAATACAAATCACATTATAGGTGAGATAATAGCTTTTAACCTCAGATAATAAATTTTGATAATTAAAAGCAGTCAAATAAGCCAACTCTTTTAAATATTTTATTTCTGATAAAAATGATACAGGCTATGATGGAATAAATAGGAGCAGACTTACCCTTCCATCATAAACAACTAGAAAATAGGACAAAATACACAAGGCAACTGTTTTCTGACATGGGAAAACAGGCAAAGCAGAGCTGCTGTCCTTGAAAGAAAGGAAACAAATGAAATGGGACCTACAACCACCCTAGTTTTCTGCCTGAAGAAGGCTGATTTTGAACCATGGAATAGGAAAACAGAACATGATGGTCTCTCTGGGTTAAGGAAAGAGAAATCAAAGTTTAGGAAGCTGGGTCAGCTGGAGTTTGAAAGTTATGCAGAAAAACGGCTGCAGGAATATGCATAGAGATCCCTTTGAATTTTTTGCTAACTATTAAGCCCTGCATACAGAGAGTGAAAACCCATGAGGCTATGCAAAGAATAACTAACTAAGGAACTGTAAACTGAATATTTCTCTGAGTTCATACAGGGTCAAGAGATATTCAAATTCCAATCAGTGTGAAGAGTCCTCACTGAACATTTGGGCATTCAATGGAGACATGAGAGGGATCACAATTTAGTAAGAAGAATAAACTATCTCTGGAGTGAAGGTTACTCTAAACCTGCTCTAACAAAGCTTAAAACCAAGGCTTGAAAGTGTGAAGTGGATCTATAACTTAATTGCCTGCCAAATAAAGTCCAACATCTCTAAAGGAATTAAAAAAAAAATCAGCATTCAGTAACGTAAAACTGCAATTCCCACTGTCCAAAAAAAAAAAAAAATTACTATACACACAAAGAAGCAGGAAAATATGACCCATAGCAGGAGAAAAATTAATGAAGACAAGGATCCAGCATTGCCACAAGCTGTGGCATAACGTCACAGATGTGGCTCGGATCCGGTATTGCCATGGCTGTGGTATATACCACGGTTGTAGCTCTGGTTTGACCCCTAGCCTGGGAACTTCCATATGCCACAGGTGTGGTTGTAAAAAAAAAAAATTAATGAAGAGAAACAGACCCAGAAATGGCACCAGTGATGAAATTAGCAAATAAGAACTTTAAAAGCCCCTTTATTAATATACTCAATATGTTCAAGAATTGAATGGAAATATGAACATAATAGGAGAAATTAAAAACATAAAAAATGATCAAATAGAACTTCTAGAAATTAAAACTATAATATATGAAGTAAAAAATTCACTGGATGGGATTAACAGCAGATTAGATGGTGCAGAAGAAATGGTTAGTATACTTGAAGATCTAGCAATAGAAACTGTACAAAATGAAGCCCCAGGAGAGAGGGGGAAGACTGAAAAAAATTTAACAGCGCCTCAGTGACTTATGGAACAATATGAAGTTATTTAATATACCCATCACTGGAGTCCCATAGGGAGGGATAAGGATAGACAATATATTTGGAGAAATAACAGTTGAAAAAAACTTTAATTGATGAAAATGATAAAAGTTCCAATTCAAGAAGTTCAACCAACTCAAACCAAGAGAAACACAAAGAAAACCTCATCAAGGAACATCATAATCAAATAGCTTAAAACAATTAAGAGAGGGAGTGCCCGTCGTGGCGCAGTGATCAACGAATCCGACTAGGAACCATGAGGTTGCGGGTTCGGTCCCTGCCCTTGCTCAGTGGGTTAACGATCCGGCGTTGCCGTGAGCTGTGGTGTAGATTGCAGACGCGGCGCGGATCCTGAGTTGCTGTGGCTCTGGCATAGGCTGGCAGCTACAGCTCTGATTAGACCCCTGGCCTGGGAACCTCCATATGCGGTGGCAGCGGCCCAAGAAATAGCAAAAAAGACAAAAAACAAAACAAAACAAAACAAAAAAAAACAACAACAATTAAAAGAAAATCTTAAAAGCAACAAAAGGACATATTGTGTTAGGAAATGGAAAATATGCAAGCCAGAAAACAGTAGGACAACATCTTTAAAGTGATAAAAAGGAAAAACTATCAAGCTAGAATGCTGTATTGAACAAAAATGCCTTTCTAAAATGAAGGCAAATAAGGATTTTTTTCAGAAAAAAAAAAAAAAAAAAAAAAAACAAAGACTAAGGAATTTGACCCTGGCATATCTGTACTATGAGAAATGTTAAGTTTTTTAGGCAGAAGATATATCATATGGAAATTGACTGTACTAAGGTTTTCAACTTCAGCACTACTAATGTTTGGGACTGATAATTCTCTGTGGTAGGGGTTTTCCCGTGCACTGTAGGATGTTTAGTAGCATCCCTGGCCACTACTCATTAGATGCTAGTAGCAATCCACTCCCATCCCCAAATGATGACAATCAAAAATGTCCCAGGACATTGCCAAATGAACCGTACCTCTATCCTCCTCCCCTTCTCTCCAATGAGAAGCACTAATATACACAGAAGAGTGACAGAAATGTGAGGGGGAGAGAATCCTGGATGAAGATAATGACAACAGTTTGACTTGCAAATACTGTTTCTTTATGATTCATTTATTAGTTAATTGCTAACTAGATGCTAATGAGCTACTTTATATGCATACGGAAGCTGTAACTCATAACATAAGAATGAAGAACAAAGAATTTTAAAAATCAAAACAATACATGTTTATTATTTAAAAATTAGAAAATATATAAAAGTAGAAAGAGGAAATTCATTATTCTACCATCCAAAGACAGTAATTGCTAACATTTTGGTTTATGTCCTTCATGTGATTTTTCTATACATTAAAGGACCATTATTATGATACATGCACACATTAGTTTTTATTTAATATTACATAATAACCTCACTCCTTATGCAAAAAAGGTTTAATGGCAGAACAATATTCTATCAAATACCATGCTGTTTTTCTTAACTTTCCTGTTAGACATTTAGGCGACTCCAATTTTTTCACTTTTTTTATAATTCTGCAATAATAATCTTTATGGAAAATCTTTTCCCCTTTGTTGTGAGTTATCTTTTTAAGAGAAATTTTCGGAAATTATCTTTCCTAGGTCAGCCAACAGCTTTTTGAGGTCTGAGACAATGTTATATTGCCTCATAAAACCAGCACAGGGAGTTAACTAATAGAAATTTAGTCAGTCCATTGAGTGACTATCAGAGCCAAACTTAAATGGGTCTCTAACAAAATAACATTTATATTAACCAGTTTCTGCAAACCATACATGTAGAGAAAATCCTATCCTGGCCAGAGGATACACCTGAAAGCTAGCTTTGTTTATACATTTCTACTAAATTCCAGAAGTGTTTTTCAAATTGCAAAAGGACCTACCTGCAACAGAAGCAAAGGTAAATTTTCAGGAGTGTACTCTCTCCTTAGGCAGCTCTCTAGCTCCCTCTGCATGACATCTGCTTGAATAACAAGGGGCTTTGACTCAGCCACCTGAACCCCAGGGAACAAAGTAGGCAAACAAAAGCAAAGAAGTAAATAAAACTATCAGTGTCTATTGACAGAAGATTACATACAATTTCTGATAGTTTTCATATAACACATTGTGCTGTTATACATAAGTTTCCAAATAACAAATTTTAATATCCTAAATCAAGGAAGTGTAAAGTCTAAAACACTACAAAAATCAGATACCTCCAAAGAAGTACTGGCCTGCTCTGACCCATCAGTTAGCTGAACATTGGGCTGGTTTGTCCTTGTAACCACTGTCAGTAGATCAGCCATTCACTTGAAAATATAAGCCTTTCCTGCAATGAATCTCCAACAAGTTAGAAAACTCTAACTTATTGTATTGAAATAGCCCACTGTCCTACTCACCTGTAAAGTTTTCTTTAGAGCCAGCTCCCTTTCTCTTCTAAAGAAAGAAATGTCCTTTGGCATTCGAACAGAGCTGCAGGAAGGTATATGCAATAAAAGCTGTAATTATAGAAGCTATAATAGATCAGGTTAAAGACAGGCCCTGATTAATCTGTAACTCCACAAGTGCTCATTTCTAAATAAGTATATCATATTATACTTCATTGCTGGGTGCATGTAAAAGGCACATGCTTCGGTCTTAGAATCTCTCTTCTGTACACCTCATGCCTGCTAAATCTTTTCTGGGCCATTTCTCTTTTCCTTCTCCCCAAACAAACATAGTTTTTTACCCTCATTTACCTCTCTATTTCTGACTCCACTGTATAGGCAGAGGCACACTGGTGACAATATTTCTTTCCTCATCTATATTTCCTTCAGTAACCTCATTTCTAACAACTATTGTGCTTATTAAACCTCTATCTCACTCCACTGACACATAAAATCAGTATCTTATAATTTAAACAATATGTTGGGAGTTCCCATCGTGGCTCAGCGATAACAAACCTGACTAGGATCCATGAGGATGTAGGTTTGATCCCGGGCCTTGCTCAGTGGGTTAAGAAACCTGAGCTGCTGTGAGCTGTGGTGTAGGTCACAGATGTGGCTCGGATCTGGTGTTGCTGTGGCTTGTGGCATAGGCCGGCAGCCACAGCTCCGATTCAACCTCTAGCCTGGGAACTTCCATATGCTGCGGGTGTGGCCCTAAAAAGACAAAAAAAGGAGTTCCCGCCATGGCGCAGTAGTTACGAATCTGACTAGAAACCATGAGGTTGTGGGTTCGATCCCTGGTCTTGCTCAGTGGGTTAAGGATCCAGCATTGCTGTGAGCTGAGGTGTAGGTTGCAGACCTTGACAATTCTAGAATACAGGAAAACCTCAGGGACAGCAGTGTGAGACTGACATAATGTCAATTGTCCAAGTGAAGAGGAGAGGGGGTGTTGATGGAAATGTGGGGCTGATAGTAGGAGTTAAAGCTCCTGAAGACCATGCCTTCACACTGCCACTATTTACCTGAAAGCTCCAGGAACTGACCCCTGAAGAGTCCCCTGTTCTTCTATCTCAAACTTCAGTTCTGCCAACTGCACAGCCAGTTCTTTTTCCAACAGCTGGATCCTTTCTGTGGAAGCAATCTTATAGATTTCATCCATGGTTTGTAGTTACTATTTTTCTGATCTGTGAAAAAAAGAGCGTATAAAACTTGTGGCTGCCTCCCTTGGTGACCATTACCCAGCGCATGGGACTTTGCCTAATTTTGTACAAGAAATCATGTCAATGTTGTGGAAAAGTATGCTTTTGCAATTTGTAGAAGCACCTAGATTATTGTCACTTATAAGTTAATTAATTGGTAAACAGTAGAGGAAATGTAGGTTAGAATCTCCATTGACCATCTTTATTCAGCCCAGCTCACCTTTAAGAATATCTCAGCTCCAGCTTTAACTGTGAGGGTTTATTAAATGAGACTCCACCCCGCCCCCCACCCCTCTGGTTGATCTCCATAGTCTTCATAAGGGCTTGTGTTGATTAGACACTAAATGCTATGAATGGTGGTTACAGCTGCTGTCTAACATCACCTCAGCTGGAACAAATAGGTGTGTATAGGTTCCCTCTGCATGCCTGAAGTATTTCTCCATGAGCCTTTTTGAAAGCTTCTGACCAAGGAGAAGAGACTGAGGGTGGAGAGCTGTTTGACATGATCATGATCCATGCATGCACTTCTGGGTTTTAAGAAAATCATGCTTATGCATTTGAATGGGTTTTCTTCATTTTGAATGCTTATATTTGTCATACACATTTTAACCATTAAATACAATAGTTGACAACCCTTTTGCACCACCCCCAGTTCACAACCTGTCAGATTTAACACAATTGTTTGCTAAGTACTTAGTATAAATATTTTAATTAACAACATAAATTAACTTCATTGATCCAGAATGAGACCTGAGAATTGTGGGGGATTCAGTAGATGAGTGTTTTCTTGGGCTATTGCTGCCCTCATCTGTCCTGGACAAAAAGGGGTAAAGTCACTCTTAGGCCACATTAAAAAGGTTTGAAATATTTAAACCTTCCTTTTTCCCTTTGACATTTCATTGTTCTTTTTCAGAGGTATTTCATTTCATTTTCTCAAGTTAATCTGCTGCCCTTTCAACAAATAATTAAGGTATAGAGATGTTTTGTGCAAACGCTTCCTTTGGGAGGCTATTTATTCTTTTAATAAACATTAAAATGGAAATGAGCATCGTGTTCAGTCTAGGTTGTGAACCTGCAGAGTTATAAATCTGTCATGTTTGACACACTGCTGGAGAGCAATAAAGTGCACTGTTTTTGTTCTCAGCAAAAGTGAAATGTTGTTATGAAAAATATTTGCCACTTGGCAGTATCCTTTCAAGTTGGGCAAACAGTTAAACAGCCGCCTTAACAGCTGCATTCCAACTGGCAGCCAAGAGCAGCCACAACACAGACTGGCTGATTTTTCTCTCAGAGGATGGACATTCTGCCTTCATTTCCTGATCACTTTCAACATTTCACAGCTCAGAAATGAGAACATTTAATCCTGCATCATTTAGCTTGCTACAGAGTCAAGTACAGTATTCAAAAATTAACATAAGGAGAGGTTGGTCTTTGAGACCTGTCCATGAAATGCATCTAACTCAGAGGAATCCATGCCTGCTGAGGACTCAGGCCTTGTTTCAAGAGACAAACAACTATTCGTTTTGGGTGGCTGTTAAGGTGGGGTCCACGTACTGAGGACCTACTTAACATGAGGCAGGTGCTGGGCCCTCATTTAAAGTCTCAGAAAAGAGATTCTCAAGAATTATTTCAATAACGTTAAATAAATACATTTAATTTACTATTGATTGTAAACAAAAGGCATTTTTTTATGTGTTTAAAAAGTGGTAAAAATCTAAGCTCTAAGAAAAAGATAGTAAGATTAGCTTGAGCAGGGTTTGAAGGTGTTCAGTGGGTAAATTGGGCTTCAATGGCCTTAAAACAGGGATGTTTAGAAGATAAACAGTAACTTTAGAGTCTTCTAGGAAAATGTGTAATGCATATCAAAAACATTAAAGAGAATGGAAATGCAATATAGAGCTTCCCAAACAATGAGAGGTGAGAGATAGAAATGGGTTTTTTAAACTTAATAGAAGCCAGGAAAAGAGAAAAAAGGAAACAAGAAGAAATACGGTAGAAATAAGTTCAAAAATATCACTATAATAAATGTAAATGGATAAAGTCTATCTATCAAAACACATAAATCAGCACAGTCCTGAGCATTTTTAAAACCCTTAAAATTTGGTAATGTGATATGTGCCAAAATAAAACGTGATTGTTATTCTAGCAAATGCCCAAACAGAATCAAAACTGTAAGCAAGCTGGCCCTGTATCACGGTGAGCAATTCAATCTTCTTCAGGAAGATCTGCAAGGTATTCCATAATCCCCCTGGGTAAACCTTTTTTGATGCTTAATCATCTTTGCTCATCAACATGTTCTTCCAGTGTACAAATGTTATTTCTCCTGTTTTACATTACACACCATCTTCCAGATCAGTAGGGGCAAAGCTAAGCTGTTTTAACAAGACACAATTGTCAGTGGCTTAAAGAAAAAAATTGTTAAAATATGTCTAATGTAATGTGTTTGGTCCAGGGAGTATAGTAGCTTTGTTCCTCTTGGACATTCGAGGACCCTGATTCCTTCCAAGTCAGTTCCACCATCCCAAGGCATTGTTTAGACAAACACATTAGTGTTTTCTCTTCAGCGTGGTTATAGAACATGACCTTTATTTTAGTTAGGTGAGGGGGCATACGAGACAGATACATTTTGTGTGTGTGTGTGTCTTTTTAGGGCGGCACCCTCGGCATATGGAGGTTCCCAGGCTAGGGGTTGAATCCAAGCTATAGCCACCAGCCTATGCTACAGTCACAGCAACGTGGGATCCAAGCCATGTCTGCGACCTACACAACACCTCACAGCAATGCTGGATCCTTAACCCACTGAGCGGGGCCAGGGATCAAACCTGCGTCTGCATGGATACTAGTCAGATTCATTTCCACTGAGCCACAATAGCAACTTCCCGGATACATTTTTGATAGTCTGAATTGGATAACCTGCTTTGTACTTCTGATTTATTTTCTTGAATTGGTGTCAGCTGCTTCCGCATCTATTGAGATAGACATGGATTTTCCTCATTTATTTTTAATGCACGGAATTTCACAGATTTTCAATTGTTAATCTGAAATTGCTTTCATGGAATAAATCCCACTTGGGCACAATTTTTTTTTTCATCTCTCCAAAAACGAACCCCATATCCACTGACAGTCACTCCTCATTTTTCTCTAAGCCACTCTACCCCTAGCAATAGGCAACCACTATCTACCATCTATCTGTGATTTGCTCATTCTGGAAATTTTATAAAATGGAATCATACAATATGTGGTCTTTTGTGACTGACTTCTTTATTTTCCACATTGCTTTCAAAGTTCATCCATGAATTAGTATGTATCATTATGTGAGTCCTTTATATGTCTAAATAGTATTCTATTGCATGGTCATACCACATCATGTTTATTGGTTCATTAGTTGGTGGAATTTTGGGTTGTTTCCAGTTTTTTGCTACTATAAATAATGTTGCTGTGAGTAGTCAAGTAAAAGTTTTTGCCAGGCTGTTTTCCAAAGCAGCTGCACCATTTTACATTCTTTCTAGCATTGTAGGAAGGTTCTAATTTCTCCACATCCTTATCAACACTTGCCGTCTTTTTTATTTTAGACATTCTAGTGGATGTGAACATGGTGGGTTTTGGTTTGTTTTTTTTGGGGGGGGGCACACCTGAAGCATTTGGAAGTTCCTAGGCTAGGGGTCCTATCGGAGCTGCAGCTGCTAGCCTATGCCACAGCCACAGCAATGCTAGAACAATCTGAGTGGCCTCTGCAACCTTCGCCACAGCTCACAGCAATGCTGGATGCTTAACCCACTGAGTGAGGCCAGGGATGAAACCGACATCCTCATGGATACTAGTTGAGTTCTTAATCTGCTGAGCCACAACAGGAACTCCTCATTGAGTTTTTTTTAATATAAATTTTATTAGGGTACAGCTGACTTAGAAAGTTGGGTTAGTTTCAGGTGTACAGCAAAGAAAATCAGTTATATGTATACATATATCTGCTCCTTTTCAGATTCTTTTCCCATACAGGTTATTACACAGTATTGAGTAGATTACCTTGTGCTATACTTTGTTACCAATCTATTTTATATATAGTAGTATGTATATGTCAATCCTACCCTCCTAATTTATTCCTTTTGCCTCATTATTGTGATTTTTTTGTTGTTGTTTATGTTGTCTTTTTGTCTTTATTAGGGCCGCACCTGCAACATATGGAGGTTCCCAGGCTAGGGGTCCAATCGGAGCTATAGATGCTGGCCTCCGCCATAGCCACAGCCACTTGGGATCCCAACCGTGTCTGAGACCCACACCACAGCTCATAGCAATGCCAAATCCTCAACCCACTGAGTGAGGCCGGGATCGAACTCCCAACCCCATGGTTCCTAGTCAGCTTTGTTTCTGCTGCGCCATGATGGGAACTCCCATTATTGTGGTTTTGATTTACATTTCCCTAATGGCTAATGATGCTGAGTATCTGTTCATGTACTTATTGGTCATTTGCATATTTTCTTTGGAGAAATGTCTATTCAGATTCTTTGCCTATTTTTTAATTGAGTTTTTTGTTTTTAATGATGAGTCATAAGAGTTCTTTATATATTCTAGATACAGTTCCTTTCAGATATATGATTTGCAAATATTTTCTCCCATTCTATGGGTCTTTTCACTTTCTTGATGTTACCCTTTGAAGCTTTTTATCTTTTTAATGTCTATAGGATGTGTACTGCTATCTCCTTTCACATTCTTGATATTGATAATTACTATATTTGCTATTTTATCTTGATGGGTTTTATAAGGGATTTAATAATGTTATTAGTCTTTTCAAATGACCTATATTTACTTGTATGTGTCTATTTCTCTCTGCCTTCTGTTTATTGATTTCTGCTCATTATTATTCATCCATTATTCACTCATACCACAACTGAGTTATACCTATTGAATTTTATTTATAATTTCTTTACATATTTTATTTATTTATTTATTTATTTATTTATTTATTTATTTTTTGCCTTTTAGGGCCGCACCCACAGCATATGGAAGTTCCCAGGCTAGGGGCTGAATCGGAGCTGCAGCTGCTAGCCTACACCACAGCCACAGCAATGCCAGATCCGAGCCACATCTACAAGATACACCACAGCTCACGGCAGCACTGGATCCTTAACCCACTGAGTGAGGCCAGGGATCGAACCACATCCTCATGGATACTAGTCAGATTTGTTACCACTGGCCACAACAGAAATTCCCTACATATTTATTCTTTATTACTAATCATTTATTAAACCATTCGTTTTACTATCTTAAATTTAATTTGCCCTCCTTTTTCCAGCACTTGAGATGGAAGTTTAGAACAACTTTTAAACTTTCTTCTAATATATGCATTTAAAGCTATAAATTTCCTTCCAAACATTGTTTTAACTGCATTACCATTTTGGATGCTGTGTTTTCATTATTTATCATTTAAATACTTTCTAGTTTCCATTGTGATTTCTTCTTTGATATATAAGCTATTTAGAAGTGGTTCTATTTTTCTATTATTAATTTCTAGTATGATTGTACTGTGGGCCTGAGAATGTACCCTGCATAATTTCAATTTTTTAAAATATTTTAGTCCTGCATTAGGATCCAATATGATTGGCAAATGTTCCATATACTTGAAAAGAATATATACTCTGTTATTGTTGGGAATAGTGTTCTATTAGGTTAATCAGATCATGTGTATTCATATGTTCAAATCTTTTATGTCTTTCATGATTTTTTAAATCTGATTTTAATAAGAAATTGAGATAGGTATATTAAAATCTTTTTTTTTTTCTGTCTTTTTGCCATTTCTTGGGCCGCTCCCGTGGCATATGGAGGTTCCCATGCTAGGGGTTGAATGGGAGCTGTAGCCGCCAGCCTACGCCAGAGCCACAGCAATGCGGGGATCCAAGCCGCGTCTGCAACCTACACCACAGCTCACGGCAAAACCGGATCCCTAACCCACTGAGCAAGGGCAGGGATCGAACCCGCAACCTCATGGTTCCTAGTTGGATTCGTTAACTACTGAGCTATGACGGGAACTCCCTAAAATCTTTGATAATAATTATGGATATGTCTATTTCTTCATTTAGTTCTGACATTTTAGTTTTATATATTTGAAGCTGTATTATTGGCTGCATACAAACAGGATTGTAATTTTTTTCATTGATTTGAAACATATCATTACAACATGCCCCTCTTCATCTCTAGTAATATTTCTTAATGTCAAATTCACATATCAGTAATACAGTCACAGGTTTTTTGTTTAGGAGGTTAATGTTGACTTGGTATATCTTTTTAATCCTTTTAAGTTATCTGTGTCTTTTTGTCTCTTCAATCTAGCTGAAAACCTTTGTCTTTTAATTGAAGCATTTAGTTCATTTATATTTAATTTATTACTGTTATAGTTGGGTTTAATTGCACAATCTTACTATGTATTTTATTCATTTTATTTATTTTTCTACTTGTCCCACAGATTTTTTTGTTCTTTTATTCTTCCTTTCCTTTATTACTTTGGATTAATCAAGTTTTTTTATAATTTTGTTTTGTTTCTTCTATTACATTTTTAATTATACCTGTTTGTTTTCTCTTGGTACTTATCTATATTACCAAGTTTTAGTGTACATCAGAATCACCTTAAGGACTTGTTCAAACATAGATTACTGGGCCTGACACCCGAAGTTTCTGATTTAGTAGGTCTGAGGGGGGCTAAGAATTTACACTTCTAACAAATTGCCAGATGATGCTTATGCTGCTAAGTCAAGGCATTACACTGATAGTCACTCCTTTAGATTCCAAGATACATTCTTGACTTATTACAGCCTACCTTAAGCTAGTAATAATTTTTTTCAGAGTGTCTTCCATTCTAAAGCTAGTAATTTTTTTTTTTTGGTCTTTTTGCCATTTTTTGGGTCGCTCCCGTGGCATATGGAGGTTCCCAGGCTAGGGGTCGAATCAGAGCTGTAGCTGCCAGCCTACACCAGAGCCACAGCAATGCGGAATCCGAGCGGTGTCTGCAAGCTACACCACAGCTCACGGCAACACCGGATCCCTAACCCACTGAGCAAGGGCAAGGATCAAACCCACAACCTCATGGTTCCTAGTCTGATTTGTTAACCACTGAGCCATGACGGGAACTCCTAAAGCTAGTAATTTTTTAAAGTCTACCTTTTACTGTCCAAATAAAAATCTTACAATGATTTAAGCCAACATACCTCCTTCCTCCAATTCAAGCAACTGTTTACTTCTGCATATAAACTCCACGATATATTTTATTTTTGATGCTTTGAAAGTTAATTAAAATTTTACCCACATACTTATCTTTCCTGATGCTCTTCTTTCCTAAAGCTTTGTGCTTCCATTTGAGTTCATTTTCCTTTAGCCTAAAAACTTTTAATATTTTTAAAAACTTTTAATATTTAAATATTTAATATTTAAAATATTTAAATATTTAATATTTAAAACTTAAAAACTTTAATATTTAAAACTTAAAAACTTTTAATATTTTTCATAGTGTGGGGTCTCCTGCTGATTTATTCTCTCAACTTTTCTTTGCCTGAATAAATCCTTAGTCTCACCATGATCTCTAAAGGATATTTTAATTGGATATATAATTCAGCACTTTAATTGACTTTTTAATTATTGTCTCTTGGCTTCCATAATTTCAGTAAGAAAAATAGTCATCTGCCTTTTTGTTTGTTGCTTTTTTAGAAAGTAATGTGTTGTTTTCTCTTGCTACTTTTAGGATTTTATCTTTGTCAGCAGTTCAACTGTGATATATTTAATCATGATTTCCTTTGCGCATATCCTTTCTGTGTTTTGAGGTTCACCAGGCTTCTTCTTCTTCTTCTTTTTTTTTTTTTCTTTCCTGTTTAGGGCTGCACCTGTGGCACATGGAAGTTCCCAGGCTAGGGGTCAAATTGGAGCTACAGCTGCCAGCCTACACCACAGCCACAGCAATATGGGATCCAAGCCACGTATGTGACCTAAACCACACTTCATGGCACTGACAGATCCCAAATGCACTGATCAAGGCATCCTCATGGATGCTAGTTGGGTTTGTTAACTGCTGAGCCATGAAAGGAATTCCCTCACCAAGCTTCTTTAATGTTTGGAGTGATGACTGTCATTAGTTTTAGGAATTTCTTGACTGCTATATCTTTTCATATATTGCTTCTGCCCCATTCTCTAATTCCTATCCTTCTCTTACTAATTAAATACATGTTTGATTGCTTGACTGTATTCCACATATCTCTTATACTAACTTTTATTCTTTCCATTCTTTTTTGTCTCTGTACTCAGTTTTCGGTATTATCAACTTAGCTGACATCAAGTTCAATAATTTTTGTTGACACAGTCTGAGATATTCTTAAAACTACTTAATGAATTCTCTATTTTAGCTATTCTACTTTTAAGTTCGAAAATGCATTTTTTTATTGTTATTTCCCCAACAGGATTTTTTTTCCCACTGTAGAGCATGGGGACCCAGTTATATATACATGTGTACATAATGTTCTCCCACTGTCACGCTCAATTGTAAGTATCTAGACATAGTTCTCAGTGATACACAGCAGGATCTCACTGCTAATCCACTCCAAAGGCAATAGTTTGCATCTCTTAACCGCAAGTTCCCAATCCATCCCACTCCCTCCCCCTTGGCAACCACAAGTCTATTCTCCAAGCCCACGATCTCCTTTTCTGTGGAAAGGTTCATTTGGACTGTATATTAGATACCAGATATAAGTGATATCATATGGTATTTGTTTTTCTCTTTCTGACTTACTTCACTCAGTATGAGAGTCTCTAGTTCCATCCACGTTGCTGCAAAGGGCAGTATTTCGTTCTTTTTTATGGCTGAGTAGTATTCCATTGTGTATATATACCACATCTTCCTAATCCAGTCGTCTGTCGATGGACATTTGGGTTGTGTCCATGTCTTGGCTATTGCGAATAGAGCTGCAGTGAACATGCAGGCGCATGTGTCTTTTTCAAGGAAAGTTTTGTCCGGGTATATGCCCAAGAGTGGGATTGCTGGATCATATGGTAGTTCTATGTATAGATTTCTAAAGTATCTCCATACTGTTCTCCATAGTGGCTGTACCAGCTTACATTTCCACCAACAGTGCAGGAGGGTTCCCTTTTCTCCACATCCCCTCCGGCACTTGTTATTTGTGGGCTTATTAATAATGATGGCCATTCTGACTGGTGTGAGGTGGTACCTCATGGTAGTTCTGACTTGCATTTCTCTGCTAATGAGGGATGTTGAGCATTTTTTCATGTGCTTGTTGGCCATCTGTATGTATATCTCTGGAGAAATGTCTATTCAGGTCTTTTGTCCATTTTTTCCATTGGGTTGTTGGTTTTTTTGCTGTTGAGTTGTGTAAGTTGTTTGTATATTTTAGAGATTAAGCCCTTGTCAGTTGCATTATTTGAAACTATTTTCTCCCATTCTGTAAGTTGTCTTTTTGTTTTCTTTTGGGTTGCCCTTGCTGTGCAAAAGCTTGTCAGTTTGATTAGGGAGTTGACTTGGGAGACTGACCTGACAAAACGTTTGTAAGGTTGATGTCAGAGAATGTTTTGCCTATGTTCTCTTCAGGATTTTGATGGTGTCTTGTCTTATATTAAGTCTTTAAGCCATTTTGGGTTTATTTTTGTGCATGGTGTGAGGGCGTGTTTCCAGTTTCATTGATTTGCATTGTCCAGGTTTCCCAGCAATACTTGCTGAAAAGACTGTCTTTTTCCCATTTTATGTTCTTGCCTCCTTTGTCAAAGATTAATTGACCATAGGTGACTGGGTTTATTTCTGGGTTCTCTATTCTGTTCCACTGGTCTGTCTGTCTGTTTTGATACCAGTACCACACTGTCTTGATAACCGTGGCTTTGTAATATTGCCTGAAGTCTGGGAGAGTTATGCCTCCTGCTTGGTTTTTGTTCCTCAGGATTGCTTTGGCAATTCTGGGTCTTTTGTGGTTCCATGTAAACTTTTGGATTGTTCTAGTTCTGTGAAAAATGTCATGGGTAATTTGATAGGGATTGCATTGAATCTGTAGATTGCTTTGGGTAGTACGGCCATTTTTGCAATATTAATTTTTCCGACTCATGAGCATGGAATGTCTTTCCATTTCTTTACATCTTCTTTAATTTCCTTGATTAATGTTTTATAGTTCTCAGCATATAAGTCTTTTACCTCCTTGGTCGGGTGTTCCCAGGTGTTTGATTTTTGGGGGTGCAATTTTAAAAGGTATTGTATTTTTGTATTCCTATTCTGAAGTTTGTTGGGTGATTTCTGAATGTTAATCTTCTATCCTGCCACTTTGCTGAATTTGTTGATCAGTTCAAGGAGTTTTTGGGCTGAGTCTTTGGGGTTTTCTATGTATCGTGTCATGTCGTCTGCATACCGCGAGACCTTTCTCTTCTCTTCCTATTTGGATGCCTTGTATTTCTTTTGTTTGTCTGATTGCTGTAGTTAGGGCTTCCAATACTATGTTGAATAGCAGTGGTGAGAGTGGGCATCCTTGTCTTTTTCCAGATTTTAGTGGGAAGGCTTTCGGCTTTTCTCCATTGAGTGTTATATTGGCTGTGGGTTTGTCATAAATGGCTTTTATTATGTTGAGGGATGTTCCCTCTGTACCCACTTTGGTGAGAGTTATTATCATAAATGGACGTTGGACTTTGTCAAATGCTTTCTCTGCATCTACTGAGATGATCATATGGTTTTCGACTTTTCTTTTGTTAATGTGGTGTATGATGTTGATTGATTTGCGTATGTTGAACCATCCTTGTGAACCTGGGATGAATCCCACCTGGTCATGGTGTACAATCTTTTTGATGTGTTGTTGGATTCGGTTGGCTAAAATTTTGTTGAGAATTTTTCCGTCTATATTCATCAAAGATATTGGCCGATAGTTTTCCTTTTTGGTGGTATGTTTGTCTGGTTTTGGAACGAGGGTGATGGTGGCATCATAGAATGTCTTTGGGAGTGTTCCTTCTTCCACAGCCTCTTAAAAAAAAGTTTAAGGAGGATGGGCATCAGTTCCTCTTTGTATGTTTGGTAGAATTCGCCTGTGAAGCCATCTGGTCCTGGACTTTTACTTGTAGGGAGTGTTTTTATGACATATTCAATTTCATTTCTGGTGATTGGTCTGTTCAGTTGATCTATTTCTTCTTGAGTCAGTTTTGGCAGGCTGTAAGACTCTAGAAAGTTGTCCCTTTCTTCTAGGTTGTCAAATGTGTTGGCATACAATTGTTCACAGTATTCTCTCACGGTTTTTTGTTTTTCTGTTAGTATCCGTTGTGACTTGTCCTTTTTCATTTCTTATTTTGTTTATTTGGGTTTTCTTCTCTCCTCTTCTTTGGTGAGCCTGGCCATAGGTTTGTCAATTTCGTTTACCTTTTCAAAGAAGAAGCTCTTGGTTTTATTAATTTTTTTTCTATTTTTCCTGAATCTCCATTTTATTGATTTCCTCTCTCTGATCTCTCTGATTTCCTTCCTTCTGCTGACCGTAGATTTTGTTTGTTCTTCTTTTTCTAATTCATGTAGGTGGTGGGTTATGTTGTCAGTTTGAGATCTTCCTTCTTTTTTGAGAAAGGCCTGTATTGCTATGAACGTCCCTCTGAGCACTGCTTTTGTGGCGTCCCACAGATTTTGAGTGGTTGTGTCTTCATTATCATTTGTCTCGAGGTATTTTTTAATTTCCTTCTTGATTTCCTCACTGACCCATTGGTTTTTTAGTAGCATGTTGTTTAGTCTCCATGTAGTAGATTTTTTTCTCATTTCTTTTCCTGTGGTTGATTTCTAGTTTCATGCCATTGTGGTCAGAGAAGATACTTGAAGCAATTTCTATACTCTTAAATTTGTTGAGGTTAGCTCTGTGCCCCAGTATGTGATCAATCCTTGACAATGTCCCATGCACACTTGAGAAGAATGTGTATTCTGACTTTTTTTGGATGTAATGTCCTGAAAATGTCGATTAAGTCTAACTTTTCTATCATGTCCTTTAGGATCTCTGTTGCCTTATTGATTTTCTGTCTAGAGGATCTGTCCATTGATGTGAGTGGGGTGTTAAGGTCTCCTACTATGATTGTATTCCCATCAATTTCTCCTTTTATGTCTATTGATATTTGTTGTATGTATCTGGGTGCTCCTATATTTGGGGCATATATGTTGACGATTGTAATATCCTCTTCTTGAATGGATCCTTTAACCTTTAAATAGTGTCCTTCTTTGTCTTTCTTTATGGCTTTCATTCTAAAGTCTATTTTGTCTGACATGGGTATTGCAACTCCTGCTTTCCTGTCTTGTCCATTGGCATGAAATATCTTTTCCCATCCCCTCACTTTCAATCTGTATGTGTCCTCTGTCCTAAGGTGAGTTTCTTATAGGCAGCAGATTGAAGGTTTTTGCTTTTTTTATCCAATCAGCCACTCTGTGTCTTTTGACTGGAGCATTCAGTCCATTGACATTTAAGGTGATAATTGATAGATGTTTGCTTATTGCCATTTTAAACCTTGTTTTCCAGTTGATTCTATGATTCTCCATTCTTCCTTTCTTTTTCTGGTTGGCTGGTTTCCATTTATTTTATGCTTGAGTACTTTTTTCTTTTTTCTTTTTTTGGTAAATGTGATGTTCGGTTTTGATTCGTGCTTGCCCTGTGTTTTAGGTATGTCAGCCCCTTCCTATAACTGAGCCTCAAACACTTCATTACAATAATAAAATTTAAAAAAAAAGAAAAAATGAATCTATTTATTTCCTTACTTCCCTTGCCCACATTGTATGATTTTGATGTCTTTTTTTTTTTTTTTTTAAAAACATCTTCATGATTAGATTCGTATGCTGGCTTATTTAAGTGACTGCTCTCTAATTGTGGTTTCCTCCATCCTAGTTCTTCCTCCTTTTTTTTTTTTTTTTTAATTTAGAGAAGCCCTTTTGGTATTTCTTTTAGAATGGGTTTTGTATGGCTGTACTCTTTTAGCTTTTGTTTGTTGGAGAAATTCTTTATTTCCCCTTCTGTCTTAAATGATATTCTTGCTGGATAGAGTATTCTAGGTTGCAGATTTTTTCCTTTCAGTGCTTTAAATATACCTTGCCACTCCCTTCCGGCCTGTAGTCTTTCTGTGGAGAAATCAGCTGATAGCCTTATAGGGGTTCCCTTATAATTAATGCTTTGCTTTTCTCTTGCTACCTTTAGGACCCTCTCTTTACCTTTTGCCATTTTTATTATAATATGTCTTGGTGTGGGCCTGTTTGGGTTCAACTTGTTTGGGGCCCTCTGTGCTTCCTGTATCTTGAAATCAGTATCCTTTAGACTGGGAAAGTTTACAGCGATAATTTCTTCAAATATATTTTCAATCCCCCTTTCTTTTTCTTCTCCTTTTGGAATTCCCATTATGCGTAGATTGGCCCACTATATATTATCCCATAGGTCTCTTACATTGCTTTCATGTTTTTTCATTTGGTTTTCTGTCTGCTGTCCTGTTTTGGTGATTTCTATTAGTCTATCTTCCACATCACTAATTCGTGCCGCTGCATAATTCATTCTGGTCCTTATTGCCCTTAGCTCAGTTTGCAAATGAATTTTCTAGTATTTCTTGGCTCCTCCTTATATTTCCTAGCTCCTTTCTGAGGGAGTCTGTGTTACTGTTCATATCTTCTTTCAATTCCTTCAGTATTTTTGCTATTTCCCTTTTGAACTCACTGTCTCTCAGAGCGCAGAGGTCTGTTTCACTGTTGACTGTTTTAGGTGAATTCTCCTGTTGCTTTAACTGGGAATGGTTTCTGAGCTTCTTCATCTTGCTTCTGATTTTCTTTTTCTGTGAGTTTGGGGAAGCCAAACTGTAGTTTGGCACAGTCTGAGGTGCACCATTGCAGTGGGCCTCTTCCCGAGGGCATGCAGGGCTGGCCAGGTCACAGCACTGGTGCTGACTGGGGCGTGCTGCTGCAGTGTGGCACTTCCCCAGATACGGTGGGGCTGGCAAGTGCGTGCCATGGTGGTGGTGCACTTCCTGCAGCTGGGGGAGCATGCCAGGGTGCACTGCAGCAGCAGGGGGCTTCCAGGGGGCAGGCGGGGCTGACCAGGTCACTCAGTGGCAGTGGGGTGCTTCCTAAGGCAGGGCTGGCTAGTGCGTGGCGTGGTGGTGGTGCATGCCCCGTGGCTGGGCAGGGCTGGACGGTGTGCACTGCAGTTGTAGTGCACTTCTCACAGCTGGGCGGGGCTGGCTGGCGTACTCTGCAGTAGTTGGGCACTTCCCAAGGGCGGGTGGGGCTAGCTGTGTCACTCTGCGGTGGAGGGGCACTTCCTGAGGGTGGACAGGACTGAAAAGTGCACACCGTGGTGGAGGTGCACTTTCTGTAGCCGGGAGGGGCTTTATAATGCATATTTTATTGTTTTTATAGATTCCAGCTCTTTCAAATTATCCATCATTTTATTCATTTTGCCCATCTTTTCTTTTGCTTCTCTGAACATATAAATAATAATTATTTTAAAATCCTTGACTGTGAATTCCACCAGTTAGATCATCTATGAATCTGCTTTTTTTCTTGGATCACATATTTTCCTGCCTCTTCTCAAGTCTCATAATTTATTATGTGCCACATTTTAGTTCAGAGAATGAATGGAGAGTTCCCACCTGTGCTTCGGTGGTAACAAACCTGAGTAGTATCCATGAGGTTCAGCTCCATGGCCCCACTCAGTGGGTTAAGGATCTAGCGTTGCTATCAGCTGTGGTGTGGGTTGCAGATGCAGCTAGGATCCCACATTGCTGTGGCATTGGCCAGGAGCTGCAACTTGAGTTCAAGCCCTAGCCTGGGGACTTCCATATGCCATGGGTGTGGCCCTAAAAAATAAATAAATAAATAAATAAATAGGAAAAAAAAACCCACACACACATTTGGGACTTATAGTGACGTTGTTTTCCCTGATAAAGGTTCTCCCTTTCCTTTGTTAAATGCATACTGTGAATGGCTGATTATTTAATCCCATCAGGAAATGAACTAGATTGAGGCTGGATTCTGGTTTTAGGTTAGACCCAGTCTAACTCTTTCCTCAGATGTGGCTCACCTGGACTTCTTAGAAGGTCTCTTTCTTTTCAGCCCTCAAACACTGTGGGAGATCCATTCTGTCCTGTGGAGGTTTTAGTTTAGCTCATTAGCCTCCCATCTTATGCAGCTTTAAAATCTGGCAAATGTCTTGAGAGGAAAACTGGTCAAGTGTTTCATGTGGCTTCCTGACTCTGGTTTGTCTCCCAAGAACTGTGAAGATTTCACTCTGACTTTGTATCCAGCTTCCTTCTTGGGTACAGCGTTCTGAGACTTCTGACTGACAGCTGGAGTTTTCCCTTTCTCCTCATCCCTCAAATTCCATGCTTCAGAAGTTTTGAGTTTAACCTTCTATCCCATCAAGGTCAATACCTGGCAAAAACATCAAGGAAAGACCTGTCATATGTTTGATACAGTCCTCCTCTCTAGCAGAAATTTATGTCTGCACCATAAAACTGCAGATCTTAGTCTGCCTTTCTGGACCATTTCTTCAGTTATTTTTATATTCTAGCATTCTGCAGATAACTATCCAGTGGTATATTTCAGAATTTAAGTTCAAATCTGTCATGCCTGCATTCTTGGTGTTCAAAAACTCCTCTGGCTTCTCTTTGTCCCCAGTAATCTCTCCATGCCAAAAACAGAATCACTGTGACCATAACTAGTAAATGCTCTAAGGAATAAAACTGCCAGGTATGATCAAGTCATCCAGGAGGGCTCTTCCCTTTCTTGGAATTTCATTCTTCTAGTCTTCACCATGTCTATAAATTTCCAATGACTTTAAATATATATGACTTTGCAATTTATCTGTTTTATTGGGAGCATGGCCTTTCTAACTAAATCTTAACCTGAAGGAGAATTCTCAATACTTACTTGAGAAGGACTAGATACAAGTATTTGGGTATTTTCTACTCTAGTTCATCAAAAACAAAATTTTGGTCACAACCCACTATTAAGCAATGTTAGGATCTACTAATGGATCACAATCTACATTTTGAGAAAAACTTCTTTAATAGATCTCTGGGAAAAAACAAGATGTCTGGCTGTTTGGAAGAGCTCATCTAAGGGATAAGGATTAAATGAATCTCAATCCTCTTAGTGTCTTATAAATTCTTTAAGTGTAGAATTCTGCTTGTATTTTTCTTTGAGGAATGACAAGACCAGCTTTTGCATCCAATTTACCTTCTCACTGAAATACACTGGCAAATTTAATTTTGTTCTACTCCTTTTCCAGTCTTTTTTAATCAGATAAAATCAGACTTTTATGATTTGTTTTAGTCATTAGTATTTTAACCCCATACATTCTAAAGTTTCCACTATTTTGTCCACAAAGATATGACAATTTGTTTCAAGAAAAAAGAAGAAAATATCCCTGTTATCCAAAGCACCTTCCTCAAACTTCGGCTTTCTCCCCCTCTGTTGTTACTGCTTTTAACTTGGGTAATAATACATTACCTCAGTATTTGTTCATGGAAGGATTTTTAATTATCAAGGACCAAAAGAAGCATGTGTAGAAACAAAACTGACACAATGCTTTGTTGCCATTATCAGTATATATATCATAATCACAAAATAAGTCAACTTGTACCCTGAGAGAAATAAAATAAGCAAATAAAAATAGGGTCACTATGCATAGTCCACTTTCCCAAAATAAAAGAATCCTTAAGTTTTGTTTGTAAGTACTGACTCTCTAATAAGAGCAATTTTATCACCAACTTTTTATAATGTTGATAGTTGAAGATCTGTGATAATGTTTTGTGGCTATGACAACTGTTCAAGAAAACTGCTCTTTTCTAACATGAGCCATCTAACTAAAAACTTGGTAATGTTGCTAATTTTGTGGGATTTCCCTCCTTTTTTGTATTTTTTAATTTGATGAACAAATTCTTTTAAAACTTGGAGTTTCTTGCACAGTTTTCTTCTTTCTTTCTTCCTTCTTTTCTTTCTTTCGATCTTTCTCTCTCTTTCTCTCCTTTTAGGGCCACACCCGAGTCATATGGAAGTTCCCAGGCTAGAGGCTGAATTGGAGTTGCAGCCTCCAGCCAGCACCACAGTCACAGCAACACTGGATCTTTTAGCCCACAAAGCTAGGCTAGGGATTGAACCTGCATTCTCATGGATACTAGTCGAGTTTGTTGCTGCTAAGCCACAATTCAAACACCACAAACTTTTCTAGATGATTTGTGTTTGACTATTCCTTTGACAATTCTATAGATTCCACTAAGATTTTATGTACTTAACTACCAGAGACATATTCAGCAGTCAGAGCCAAGTAAATTGCATTGTTCATGAAGGACAAGCAATTGAAGGGCTCTTTGAAGTATATCTTTTTCTATCCTAGGGTGACTCTCCCATGGCAATAGTTTTGTTTGTTTGTTTGTTTTTAAAGTATAGTTGATTACAATGTTGTGTTAGTTTGAGGTGTAAAGCAAAGTGGTTCTTTTTTATGGCAGAGTAAGAGTTCATTGTGTGTATATGTGTATATATATCATAACTTTATCAATTCCTCTGTCAGTGGACACTTAGGTAGCTTCCATATTTTGGCTACTGTAAATAGTGTCCTTCTGAACATTGGGATGCATGTATCTTTTTGAATTAGAGCTTTTGTCTTTTCTAGATATATGCCCAGGAGTGGGATTGCTGGATCATATGGCAACAATTTTTAGTTGTTGTATTTTTCTCTTCAATTTCCTCCAAAGTTTATTTTGCTCACCCACTTGATTTGAAATCATATACTGCTTCTCCCAAAATTAAAAGTTAAGGCATCTCCTTGCAACACAACAAGCATTACAATGTACACTCAATTTTGAATATTTTGAAATCTCCATCACAAAAAATCTTCTGAGGCATCTATATTTAAAATAACATTATTTTCTAGTTAAGCTAGCAAATTTAAACACACAGAAATAAATTTCTGGTGCATTAGCTCTGTGATATAAGATATGGTTAACTATGTGCATATTTACTCATTTATTTTATAACAATCAATCACTTGTTTCCAAAGTAGACAGTATAGTTTCAGCGTTCATTGTAAGCTTAATCTGGTTTTACTTCTTTATTGTGCTTTCTTAGCATCTGCTTTTATAGAAATATAGCTGGTCATTAACACAGTTTTGCGTGTCTTAACAACTGTGTTGTTTTTCGTGCAAAATAGACATCTGTAAAATAATTACAGATGGCAAAGTATGCCCCATGGAATTTTTTTCTTCATTGAAAATTATCTTGTTCTGATCATTTTCTATCCACTTTATTACAAGGGGAGAATACAGGTAAAAATCAAGTATTTCAGTTATGACAGCAATCTGCATAGCACTTACTCTTTCAAAGTAAGAAGTGATGGATTAAATATAAGAGAAATCATTATGGAAATATTTACTTAATAAATTATTTCCTTTTCACCACCATCCCCAAATTATGAGAACAGCCTCTCCCAGCCACAAAGCAGGCTCCCGCTAAAGCTTCCAGATGTTAAAATTATGGTGGACTTGGCAGCTAAAATCCAGAAGAGGATGATTTGCCATAAAGTATTTTTGTTATCACTGTATCCTGCTTTGCTTTCCATCTATCAGTAGGATAACCCTGAGCTGAATGTTCTTCATGATACTTTGGATCTGTCCTCTATCCTCCACCCTGCTAATGGCCAGAATATTGACATATTCTGCATCAGTAGACTGCATCAATTGGTATCCCTTGCCTTTTAATTCCATGTTAGGTTTAGCCACTGGGAAGCATTAGCAGTGATTTCAGGGAAGGAGGAGAGAGAAGTGGAGGTATATTCTCAAACTCTATAACACTGGTAGGCTTAAGTTGGCAGTGTCTATACTCTTCCACTGATGTCCATATCTCCTATTAGGTTGTCTTCTCCTACAGCTTTCATTCTTCACAGTTTCTGGTAACTCCTCCTTCTTTACCAAGTCAAGCCTAACAGTGGTAATAGCTTCAAATTGGAGTTAACTCCAGGATACATCATCTTTTCTTGGTTTCCTTTGTTTGAATATTGTATATAGTCCCTCCATTAAGTTCCTCCATTATCTTTGCTGAGACTATCATCTGTTTCCTGAGCAATCCAGGTTCCTACTCATGTTCTGTTTTTGTGGAAACAGAGATGCAATAGCATTGAGATTTCTTGAATTACAGAATGATAAGACTGTCAGAACTGGAAAGGAGTCTAATATACATAACCATAATGAAAATGAGATCCTCAAATATTGTCTTCTGCCCAATCGCATAGCTAATTATTTGAAGAGATGAGGTAACCAAAGTCTCTCGACTCCCAGTCAAGGGTTTTTCTATATTGTTTTGTTTTAACCATTTTTTAAATTGAAGTTTAGTTAATTCACAATGTTGTGTTAGTTTCTGGTGTAGAGCAAAGTGATTCAGTTATACATCTATCCTTTTTCTGATTCTTTTTTTTTTTTTTGGTCTTTTTGTCTTTTTAGGCCCACACCCATGGCATATGGAGGTGCCCAGGCTAGAGGTCAAATTGGAGCCAGAGCCGCTAGCCCATGCCAAAGCCACAGCAACACCAGATCTGAGCTGCATCTGTGACCTACACCACAGCTCATGGCAATGCTAGAGCCTTAACCCACTGAGCAAGGTCAGGGATTGAATCTGTGTCCTCATGGATCCTAGTCGGGTTCACTAACCACTGAGCCATGACGGGAATTCCTCTGATTCTTTTCCCATATAGGTTATTATAGAATATTGAGTAGAGTTCCTTGTGCTATACAATAGGTCCTGGTTATCTGTTTTACATATAGTAATGTATATATCTTAATCCCAAACTCCTAATTTCTCTCGCCTTCTACCCACTATGTCCTTTGGTAACCAAAAGTTTTTCTATGTCTGTGACTCTCTTTGTTTTGTAAATAAGTTCATTTGTATCTTTTTTTTTTTTTTTTAAGATTCCACATAGAAGTGATGGGTATTTGTTTTTCTCTGACTTCATTTAACATGATAATCTCTAGGTCCATCCATGTTGCTGCAGATGGCATTATTTCATTCTCTTTATGGCTGAGTCACATTCCATTATATATATGTACCACATTTTGTTTATCCATTCATCTGTTGATGGACATTCAGGTTGTTTCCATGTCTTGGCTGTTGTAAATAGTGCTGTTATGAACTATATATGATGTGCATGTGTATTTTTGAATTAGAGTTTTCTCTGGATATATGCCCAGGAGTGAGATTGCTGGATCATATGGCAGCTCTATTTTTAGTTTTCTAAGAAACCTCCATATAGTTCTCCATAGAGGTTGCACCAATTAACATTTCCACCTACAGTGTAGGAGGGTTTCCTTTTCTTCACATTCTCTCCAGCAGTGATTTGTAGGCTTTTTAATGATGGGCATTCTGACAGTTATGAGGTGATACCTCATTGGAGATTTGGTTTGCATTTCTCTAATAATGACTGATGCTGAGCATCTTTTCAAGTGCTTGCTAGCCATCCACATGTCTTCTTTGAAGAAATGTCTCATTTAGATCTTCTGCCCATTTTTTGATGGGGTTTGATTTTTTGAGTTGTATGGGCTGCTTGTATATTTAGGAAATTAAACCTTTGTCAGTTACATCATTTGCAAATATTTTTTCCCATTCTGTATGAGTTATTTTCATTTTTTGTGGTTTCCTTTGCTATGCAAAAGTGTATATGTTTATTTATGTCCCACTTGTTTATTTGTGCTTTATTTCTTTTGTTTTGGGAGACTGACCTAAGAAAGTATTGCTATGATTTATGTCAGAGAATATTTTGCCTACTATCTCTTCTAGGAGTTTTATGGTGTCATCTTATATTTAAGTCTTTAAGCCATTTTGAGCTTATTTTTGTGTATGGCAGGAGGGAGAGTTTTAACTTCATTGATTTACATGCACCTGCTCAGCTTTCCCAACACAACTTGCTGAAGAGACTATCTTTTCTCCATTGTCTATTCTTGCCCCCTTTGTCAAAGATTAATTGAACATAGGTATGTGCATTTATTTCTGAGCTCTCTATTCCATTCCGTTGATCTCTGTTTTTGTGCCAATACCATGCTGTTTTGATTACTGTAGCTTTGTAGTACTGCCTGAAGTCTGGAAGGGTTATGTCTCCAGCTTTGTTCTTTTTGGAAAAAGGGTTTTAATCTACTTGATCCTACTTCTTTTTCTGACTCTTCATGTTTGCTTTCTGTTTCCTGGTTGAGTCTGGTTTTCATGTTGGTTCTGATTTGTACACAACAACTAATCTCTCCTTTGGTAGGAACAATGTTGATAATACAGTTTTTAATGTTCTTACTCTCTGGTCTTTATGAGGTCATTATGACAGAATACCTGATGGTATTTTATATTTGTCTTGAGGATTTTGTTTTATTTTGTCATCTGGGATACATCTTTCCTTTGCCTCTGGTCTTGAGACACTGATTTAGTTAATCTGATAACTGGTTTCAATATTAAGTTGTGAAGTCCCTCGTCACTCCCTACAGTACTGATTTATTTTATTGTTCTCTGACTATTGATATCCTCTGTGCTGTTCTCATGTTGTGTGCCACTCAGAGTTCAAATCAATTACGAAAAAAATATTTTTGTGCCCACTGGAATGGAGAGCAGCCACTGAAGATCTGGAGCTGCTACCATCAGCCAATAAGTTTTTTTGTACTTTGATTACATTTGATCATCTGTGGCTGATGTTATAAAACCAGGACTGTTGATTCTTTTTGTGTTATTTTTTATTTTTATTTATTTATTTATTTTTTCATCATCCATGAAAAACATGGATCATAAACATCTTGTTCATCAGGATTTTTTTTTTTACAGAATAAAATACATACATTTACACACAATTACATTCACACAGATTATTATAACATGGATCTTATTAAGAAACAGATTAAGTGACTCCCACTGGAGAAGTGGAATGGAAAATATGCTGAGACAAATAGGAATTTATTCTATACTTTATCCCAATTTTATGGTTTTCATCTTTACTACTTAGTTTTATCTATTACATTTCAATTTTTCTTTAAAAATTAGCATTATATTAAATTGTTATATTATGCAACTAAACTTTATAAAGAAGAAAGCCTTATATACCATTAAATATTTTATGTAGCATAGTAAAAAGAATAACAACTGGTAAGCATAACAAAAATAATACACCCTCTGAAAATAAGTAAAATATAAAATGCATAAGTTGGTTAAAAAACAGTGTAACTATATAAATATGTCCTCACAATTTGTTCCGTCTCATTGATTCTTCAATAAAGGCATTACACCATTCTAGGTGATGTGATAAACAAGACATTATAGACTTTACAAAGTACCATGGAGAGAAGTGGTTATTAATAATACAATTGTAGTACTATATTACTTAATTGTACAGTGGCATTATTTAATTATAATTATCATAAGTTCTTTGATGGAGAGGAAATCAGAATCAGATCTAAGAAGACTTCAGCATTCCAAGAATGATGTCAAATGACCCCCTTCATGGTGGATTATGCACTTATTTACTATGAGATATATTTCTTCTCCAGAGATTCCTTGTTTGTGTATCAGTTGTAGATTTTTGGTTTGCAGTTATTCTGAAGTTTTGATGTAAGAGTGTATAAGTATATGAGATTGTTTTAAGTTGTTGTTCTCTTAATTGCAAGTTCATCTCCGGTGTCCCGCATTTGTACCCACCTCTTCTCATGATTTCTGATTTTGATGATATAATTGTGCGTGGATGATTTCGTATCTTTACTGTATATATACCTTTACTGGTGAGCCTTGTCATTTGTGGAATTTTTGTTTCCTGTTGCTGATCTTTTCTTTCCTGCCTAGAGAAGTTCCTTCAGTATTTGCTGTAAGGCTGGTTTAGTGTTGCTGAATTCTCTCAGCTTTTGCTTATCTGAGGTTTTTATTTCTCCTTCAAATCTGAAATGAGAGCCTTGCTGGGTAGAGTATTCTTGGTTGGAGGTTTTTTCCTTTCATCACATTAAGTATATCATGCCACTTTCTTCTGGACTGCAGAGTTTCTGCTGAAAAATCTGCCAATAACCTTATTGGGGTTCCCTTGTATGTTACTTGTTTCTTTTCCCTAGCTGCTTTCAAGATTTTCTCTTTGTCTTTAACTTTGGTCAGTTTGATTAATATGTGTCTTGGTGTGTTCCTCCTTGGGTTTATTTTATATGGTACTTGTTGTGCTTCCTGGATTTGAGTGAGTGATTCCTTCCGCATGTTAGGGAAGTTTTCGGCTATTATCTCTTGGAATATTTTTTCTGTCTCCTTCTCTCTCTCTCTTCTCCTTCTGGCACCCCCTATAATAAGGATGTTGGTGCGTTTAACATTGTCCCAGAGTTCTCTGAGACTCTCTTCATTTGTTTTCAGTCTTTTTTCTGTTCCACATCCATAATTTCCACTAATCTGTCCTCCACCTCGTTTATTCATTCTTCTGCCTCCTGTATTCTGCTGTTGGCTGCTTCTGGTGAATTTTTTATTTCAGTTATTGTATTTTGCATCTCTTCTTGTTTAAGTTTTATATCTTGTATCTCTTTGCTCAGTGTTTCCTGTAAGTTATCCATCTTTGCCTCCAGTTTATTTCCAATGTCTTGCATCATTTTCAGATTCGACAGTCTAAAGTCTTTTTCCTGGAGGCTGAGAATCTCCTCATTGCTTAGCTGACTTTCTGGGGTTTTTCCTTTCTCCCTCATCAGAGTTATAGTTCTCTGTCTTTTCATTTTTACAGGTTTTTGGTGTGGTGACCTTTTTATAGATAATACAGTTGTAGCTCTCTTACTTCTGGTGTCTGCCCCCCTTGTGGCTGAAGTCAGTATGGGGGGCTTGCTGTAGGCTTCCTGATGGGAGGGGCTTATGCCTGCCCACTGGTAGGTGGAGCCAATTCTAATCCCTCTGGTGGGTGGGGCTTAGTCTCTGGATGGGATTAGGGGACTTTTTGTGTTATTTTTTTAAAAAGACTCTTTTCCTCTTTGAAAAAGGCCTAACTTTTTTTTTAAAGTATAGTTGATTTACAATGTTTTGCCAATTTCTGCTGTACACAAAGTGGATACAGTCGTACATACATACATATATATTCTTTATGTCGTATTATCTTCCATCGTTTCTATTCCAAGAGACTGGATGTAGTTCTCTGTGCTATAAAGCAGGACCTCATTGCCTATCCATTCTAAATGTAATAGTTTTCATCTACTAACCCCAAACTCCTAGTCTATCCCACTCCCTCCCCCTCCCCCTAAAGAACCACAAGTCTGTTCTCTATGTCCATGAGTCTGCTTCTATTTTGTAGATAGGTTCATTTGTACCATATTTTAGATTCCACATAAGAGTGATATGTTATTTGTGTTTCTCTTTCTTCACTTAGTATGAGAATCTCTAGTTCCATTAATGTTGCTGCAAATGACATTCTCATTCTTTTTACAGCTGAGTAGTATTCCATTATGTACATGTACCACATCTTCATTCATTTATCTGTCGATGGAGATTTAGGTTGTTTCCATGTCTTGTCTATTGTGAATAGTTCTGCTATGGGGCACATGTATCTTTTTGAACTGTAGTTTTGCCTGGATATATGCCCAGGAGTGGGATGGCTGGATCATATGGTAGTTCTACATTTAGTTTTCAGAGGAACCTCCATACTATTTTCCATAGTGGCTGTACCTTTACATTCCCACCAACAGTGTAAGAGTGTTCCCTTTTCTCCCCATCCTCTCCAGCATTTGCTATTTGTAGACTTTTTAATGATGGATATTATGACTGGTGTGGGGTGGTACCTCGTTGTGGTTTTGATTTACATTTTTTCTTGAATAATTAGTAATGTTGGGCATTTTTTCATGTGCCTACTGGCTATCTGTATGTCTTTTTTGGTGAGATGTCTATTTAGGTCTTCTGTGGATTTTTTGATGGGGTTGTTTGTATTTTGTTGTTGAATTGTGTGAGTTGTTTGTATATTTTAGAGATTGAGCCCTTGTCACTTGCTTCATTTGCAACTATTTTCTCCCATTCTGAAAGTTGTCTTTCTTGTGTGTGTGTGGTTTTCTTTTCGTGCAAAAGCTTATAAGTTTGATTCGGTCCCAATTGCTTATTTCTATTGCCTTGGGACACTGACCTAACATTTGTATGGTTGATGTCAGACAATGTTTTGCCCATGTTCTCTTCTAGGAGTTTTATGGTGCCTTATGTTTAAGTCTTTAAGCCATTTTGAGTTTATTTTTGTGCATGGTGTGAGGGTGTGTTCTAGTTTCATTGATTTATGTGCAGCTGCCCAGTTTTCCCAGCACTGCTTGCTGAAGAGACTGTCCTTTCCCCTTTTTATATTCTTGCTTCCTTTGTTGATGATTAATTGACCGTAGGAGTCTGGGTTTACTCCTTATTCTGTTCCACTGATCTGTATGTATGTCTGTTTTTGCACCACACTGTCTTGATTACTGTAACTTTGTAACACTGTCTGAAGTCTGAGAATTAAGGCGTAGCTTTTCTCAAAAGTCTGTTTACAACTCTAAACTTTCTAAAGCTAACATTCTCTCTTCCTCAGGATGCTATTTGAGATTAATAGATCAGAAAAGTTGTCATACAAACTCACCATATAGGGATATCTAATTCCAACTGACAGATTTACCATCAAAGAGAACAAAACATACGCAAAGAATAAAATTTGAAATTATTTTTACATGGCTTTAGAGCAAAGGGTAGAGACTTTAAAGAAGGTTTTCCTTGGTTTGTATAATCGTTCTACAAAGGAGCCTGAATTTGTGAGTGAATGAGAATGATTGCCTCTGGCTTGCCTGGAACTTCATTACCAATGCAAGAAATCTAAAAAGCTCTGGGTGCATGACTTCTACCCTCACCTCTCTCAAAAGCCAGTAAGAAAGTATAAATATACAAATGAGTCAAGTAAAGATGTGAGAAACATCCTGGTGTCCAAAATCAAGGTGTTAATAAACCTAAAGTTGTGCCCTCAGTTCAACCCAGAATCTGATTGGACAGTACTACAAAAACAACATACACACAAAGAGAGAGAAGTCCAGCTAAAACTCTTCAGAATGCTTTTCAAAGCTTTCCCCTAAGACTAATATGATTCATCCATTAAGTGGTATACATTTTCTGAGCACCTTTGTCTATCTGGAGCAATGATTCTTAACTGGGAGTAATTTTGATCCTTTTCTGCTCTGGGGTCATTTGGTATTATCTGGAGACATGCTGTCACAATGGTGGGTGTGTGTATGTTTAAGAGTGGGCTGCTATTGGCATCTACTGGGTTGAGACCAGGAATGCTAACTACCTTGCAAACACAGGAGAGCCCTCCCAAATAAACTTTCCTCAAAATGTCAATAGTGCCAAGGTTGAGAAATCCTGCTCTGAAGGAAAACTGTAAGTCTCTTAAATTTACCTGAATTTCTTCTTTGATTATCTTATAGAGACTAAACATTATAATAAATTTAAAATAAGAGAACTTAAGAACTTCTAGAAAAGGAAGAAAATGTTTAACTTGCACTGATTTAAGTCTGTTGGCTCTTAAAGAAAAATTTCTCTTAAGTCTATACATAGCAAAAGAAAAAAAAACTTTAGCTATGAGTTAAATTAATAGCCTTGTATGTAGGTTGACAAGATAAGTAATATGATATAAATTGATAGAGAAATATTAAGAAACCTTTAGTAGTTTAAAACAGAATTTGAAAAGCTAAAATATTTAGTATGAAAAATAGAACAGAAAAGTATGGAGTTCAAGAAGTTCGTATACCTATTCAAGGTGAATCCTTGAACAAATTAGACTGTCTTAATAATGCTGTTTTAAAACAGCTATATGTCTCTTTCCTGATCTTATCACAGTGTGAATTAAAATGTTAGTATACCATTCTAACTTATGAAAGGCTTGGGTTTGTTTTCACAAACCCAAAAAAAGCCTAATTAATGAAACTTTATAGAAATTTTTCTAATTCCTAAACTAATATTGAGTTAATCATTTAATTAGTAATCCTTGAATATAAATTATAACACCTGAGCAAGTCACTTATCATTTATAGAGACTGAAACAAATACTGGTCAACAAAAACAGTTTTAACATACCGATGGCTTTGCTTTTATACATTGTAAATGGTCGTTAATTAATAAGTTGAAAAGATATAAATGAGCATCTGAGATATGTTTGTATATGTATCTGTTTTTAAAAAAGAGCTATAAAAGAAGATTTGTGTGTCTTTCAAGAGGCGTATATGCAAAATGATGAATTTTTCTTTTAATAACATGGGAAATGGAGTCTGACTTTGTCTTAAAGTAAAATTATCTGGTTGTTTCAGAATGTGAAAGAAAATATTAAAAGATAAATTTGAGGATGTGGAGGAGTAAGAGGTAGTGCTCACCTTCTTCCACAAACACATCAAAAAAACATCTACATGTAAAACGACTTGTACAGAACATCAACTGAATGCTGGCAGAACTTAAACCTCCAAAAAGGGCAAGAAACTCTTGACATAATTGTGCAGAACAAAAGAAAAAAGAGAGAGAGAGTAAAGGAATCAGGATGGGACTAGCATTCAGGAGGACAAAAGGAACCCACATCCTAGGAAGCCACCTAACTGATGGAAAGATCAGCCAAGTCGGAGGGACCTCAAAGTTGACGAGAAAAGCGCAGCAGCCGAACTAAGAACGGCAATGCAGAGTGAGCCACACAGATCATCTGAACCACTAGCCCGGACACCACAGCCTGAGACACTGGGGTGGGGACTGGGCGCTGAGACCTAGGCTTTGGAGTCACTCCCTGGGAGAAGACAGGTTGGTGGTGTGGAGAGAGCCTAAGGGGCTAAGGTGAAGTGCGCCATGGTGGGGGAGCAGTATGCCACAGGCTGGGGAGTGGAATGTAATGACAGAGGGAACCTGGGAGAAGGTCCAGACCCGCAGGAGAGGCAAGACACTATTGTTGGGGAGGGTGAGAGGACAAGGGGTGGACCGCCATAGGAAACTCCCTGTGCCTGAGCATGCATGTGCACCCGTGGGCTCCCAGAGGGCGGGGTGGCTCTGGCACAGGCCATGAGCAGTGAGAAGCCACTTGCTACGGTGTGGGAGATCAGGCAACTCTGGTGCAGACTGCAGGCGGCAAGAAGCCTCTTGATCATTTACAGGAGATTGGGCGCTTCTTGTGCACCTCTTGTGTGGGCTAAGGGCATCAGGGGGCTAAGTGTGAGGCAGTGCCTACCAAGCACCATATGCTGTTGCTCTCACTCCCCTGGGAACACAACCGCCCTGCAGCTGCCACTGCCAAATGCTCTGGGCAGCACCCAGACACTTGGTCATTGTCCCTTCCCAAGATCCTACAACTAGGAGCAGCTGGTGCAGCACCTCCTGCATAGGCTAAGTGGGACAGGATGCTTCTTGCATGATCTGCAGGTGGCAGGGGCAAACCACCACAGTAATCCCTGACTCCAGAGATGGGTGTGGCCCACCCCCACTGGGGATAACTGAACAAAAACCACTTGCAGCCCCAACCACCTGGGAGGGTACCACAGAGGACAGTGTGACAGAACACCACATGTGGTTGCTCTCACTCCCCTGGGTGCACACCCGCCCTGCTGCTGCCACTGCTCTGGGGAGTGCCCAGACAATTGATCGCTGTGCCTTCCCAGGAACGTGCAAGTAGGAACAGCTTCTGCAGCACATCCTGAGGGGGCTAAGCAGGACGAGGTGCCTCTTGCATGGTTAACAGGAGGCGGAGGCAAACCATTGCAGTTATCCTTGGCTCCAGAGGTGGAAGTGGACCACCACCACTAGGGGTCAGTGAACAGGCACCACTTGTAGCTCCAGTCACCTGAAGGGAATCACAGAGGAGGGCACTGTGACCAAATACCGCCTGTCGGTGCTCTTGCACCCCTTGAAACACACCAGCCCTGCTGTTGCTACTGCTGGATGATTCAGGCAGTACCCCAATGCCTGATCTCTGTCAATTCCCAGGATCCTGCAACTAGGAGCAGCCTGTGCAGCACCTCCTATGTGGGCTAAGTGAAGCAGGTTGCTTCATGCATGGTCTACAGGTGGTAGGGGAAAACCACTGCAGTTATCACTGACTCTAGAGATGGGCATGGCCCACTACCAATCGGGGTTCCTGAACAGGCACCACCTGCGGTTCCACCACAGAGGAGGGCATTGCAATTGAACACTAGCTGTTATTGTTCTCGCTCCCCTGGGAACTCACGCATGCTGCTGCTGCTACTGCCAAATGCTATGGTCACCCTGTAGATCTGCCTAGAGCTCATTACCACTTCCCAAGGCCCAGTAATTAGGAGTAGCCTCTGCCACCTTCCTGCAGGTCCTTGCTGCTATTGAGAGCCTAGTGAACAGGAACTGTCTGCTGGTCCTACTCATTGCCTCTTTTTCCCAGAAAACACACTGAGCATCCTGGGGATAACAGTCTGCTCACACTGAAGAAAGAGACAGCAAATATTCAAACTCCCACACCAAAAAATGAACAGTAACACCTCTCCCCCCCAAAAATTCAAAGGAGCGCTCTGGCAAAGAAATAGCCATACAAGAATACAGTTTGGGTTCCCCAAACTCACAGAAAAAGAAAATCAGAAGCAAGATGAAGAAGCTCAGAAACCATTCCCAGTTAAAGCAACAGGAGAATTCACCTAAAACAGTCAACAATGAAACAGACCTCTGCGCTCTGAGAGACAGTGAGTTCAAAAGGGAAATAGCAAAAATACTGAAGGAATTGAAAGAAGATATGAACAGTAACACAGACTCCCTCAGAAAGGAGCTAGGAAATATAAGGAGGAGCCAAGAAATACTAGAAAATTCATTTGCAAACTGAGCTAAGGGCAATAAGGACCAGAATGAATTATGCAGCGGCACGAATTAGTGATGTGGAAGATAGACTAATAGAAATCACCAAAACAGGACAGCAGACAGAAAACCAAATGAAAAAACATGAAAGCAATGTAAGAGACCTATGGGATAATATATAGCGGGCCAATCTACACATAATGGGAATTCCAAAAGGAGAAGAAAAAGAAAGGGGGATTGAAAATATATTTGAAGAAATTATCGCTGTAAACTTTCCCAGTCTAAAGGATACTGATTTCAAGATACAGGAAGCACAGAGGGCCCCAAACAAGTTGAACCCAAACAGGCCCACACCAAGACATATTATAATAAAAATGGCAAAAGGTAAAGAGAGGGTCCTAAAGGTAGCAAGAGAAAAGCAAAGCATTAATTATAAGGGAACCCCTATAAGGCTATCAGCTGATTTCTCCACAGAAAGACTACAGGCCAGAAGGGAGTGGCAAGGTATATTTAAAGCACTGAAAGGAAAAAATCTGCAACCTAGAATACTCTATCCAGCAAGAATATCATTTAAGACAGAAGGGGAAATAAAGAATTTCTCCAACAAACAAAAGCTAAAAGAGTACAGCCATACAAAACCCATTCTAAAAGAAATACCAAAAGGGCTTCTCTAAATTAAAAAAAAAAAAAAAAGGAGGAAGAACTAGGATGGAGGAAACCACAATTAGAGAGCAGTCACTTAAATAAGCCAGCATACGAATCTAATCATGAAGATGTTTTTTATAAAAAAAAAAAAAAAGACATCAAAATCATACAATGTGGGCAAGGGAAGTAAGGAAATAAATAGATTCATTTTTTCTTTTTTTTTTAAATTTTATTATTGTAATGAAGTGTTTGAGGCTCAGTTATAGGAAGGGGCTGACATACCTAAAACACAGGGCAAGCACGAATCAAAACCGAACATCACATTTACCAAAAAAAGAAAAAAGAAAAAAGTACTCAAGCATAAAATAAATGGAAACCAGCCAACCAGAAAAAGAAAGGAAGAATGGAGAATCATAGAATCAACTGGAAAACAAGGTTTAAAATGGCAATAAGCAAACATCTATCAATTATCACCTTAAATGTCAATGGACTGAATGCTCCAGTCAAAAGACACAGAGTGGCTGATTGGATAAAAAAAGCAAAAACCTTCAATCTGCTGCCTATAAGAAACTCACCTTAGGACAGAGGACACATACAGATTGAAAGTGAGGGGATGGGAAAAGATATTTCATGCCAATGGACAAGACAGGAAAGCAGGAGTTGCAATACCCATGTCAGACAAAATAGACTTTAGAATGAAAGCCATAAAGAAAGACAAAGAAGGACACTATTTAAAGGTTAAAGGATCCATTCAAGAAGAGGATATTACAATCGTCAACATATATGCCCCAAATATAGGAGCACCCAGATACATACAACAAATATCAATAGACATAAAAGGAGAAATTGATGGGAATACAATCATAGTAGGAGACCTTAACACCCCACTCACATCAATGGACAGATCCTCTAGACAGAAAATCAATAAGGCAACAGAGATCCTAAAGGACATGATAGAAAAGTTAGACTTAATCGACATTTTCAGGACATTACATCCAAAAAAAGTCAGAATACACATTCTTCTCAAGTGTGCATGGGACATTGTCAAGGATTGATCACATACTGGGGCACAGAGCTAACCTCAACAAATTTAAGAGTATAGAAATTGCTTCAAGTATCTTCTCTGACCACAATGGCATGAAACTAGAAATCAACCACAGGAAAAGAAATGAGAAAAAAATCTACTACATGGAGACTAAACAACATGCTACTAAAAAACCAATGGGTCAGTGAGGAAATCAAGAAGGAAATTAAAAAATACCTCGAGACAAATGATAATGAAGACACAACCACTCAAAATCTGTGGGACGCCACAAAAGCAGTGCTCAGAGGGACGTTCATAGCAATACAGGCCTTTCTCAAAAAAGAAGGAAGATCTCAAACTGACAACATAACCCACCACCTACATGAATTAGAAAAAGAAGAACAAACAAAATCTACGGTCAGCAGAAGGAAGGAAATCAGAGAGATCAGAGAGAGGAAATCAATAAAATGGAGATTCAGGAAAAATAGAAAAAAAATTAATAAAACCAAGAGCTTCTTCTTTGAAAAGGTAAACGAAATTGACAAACCTATGGCCAGGCTCACCAAAGAAGAGGAGAGAAGAAAACCCAAATAAACAAAATAAGAAATGAAAAAGGACAAGTCACAACGGATACTAACAGAAAAACAAAAAACCGTGAGAGAATACTGTGAACAATTGTATGCCAACACATTTGACAACCTAGAAGAAAGGGACAACTTTCTAGAGTCTTACAGCCTGCCAAAACTGACTCAAGAAGAAATAGATCAACTGAACAGACCAATCACCAGAAATGAAATTGAATATGTCATAAAAACACTCCCTACAAGTAAAAGTCCAGGACCAGATGGCTTCACAGGCGAATTCTACCAAACATACAAAGAGGAACTGATGCCCATCCTCCTTAAACTTTTTTTTAAGAGGCTGTGGAAGAAGGAACACTCCCAAAGACATTCTATGATGCCACCATCACCCTCGTTCCAAAACCAGACAAACATACCACCAAAAAGGAAAACTATCGGCCAATATCTTTGATGAATATAGACGGAAAAATTCTCAACAAAATTTTAGCCAACCGAATCCAACAACACATCAAAAAGATTGTACACCATGACCAGGTGGGATTCATCCCAGGTTCACAAGGATGGTTCAACATACGCAAATCAATCAACATCATACACCACATTAACAAAAGAAAAGTCGAAAACCATATGATCATCTCAGTAGATGCAGAGAAAGCATTTGACAAAGTCCAACGTCCATTTATGATAATAACTCTCACCAAAGTGGGTACAGAGGGAACATCCCTCAACATAATAAAAGCCATTTATGACAAACCCACAGCCAATATAACACTCAATGGAGAAAAGCCGAAAGCCTTCCCACTAAAATCTGGAAAAAGACAAGGATGCCCACTCTCACCACTGCTATTCAACATAGTATTGGAAGCCCTAACTACAGCAATCAGACAAACAAAAGAAATACAAGGCATCCAAATAGGAAGAGAAGAGAAAGGTCTCGCGGTATGCAGACGACATGACACGATACATAGAAAACCCCAAAGACTCAGCCCAAAAACTCCTTGAACTGATCAACAAATTCAGCAAAGTGGCAGGATAGAAGATTAACATTCAGAAATCACCCAACAAACTTCAGAATAGGAATACAAAAATACAATACCTTTTAAAATTGCACCCCCAAAAATCAAACACCTGGGAACACCCGACCAAGGAGGTAAAAGACTTATATGCTGAGAACTATAAAACATTAATCAAGGAAATTAAAGAAGATGTAAAGAAATGGAAAGACATTCCATGCTCATGAGTCGGAAAAATTAATATTGCAAAAATGGCCGTACTACCCAAAGCAATCTACAGATTCAATGCAATCCCTATCAAATTACCCATGACATTTTTCACAGAACTAGAACAATCCAAAAGTTTACATGGAACCACAAAAGACCCAGAATTGCCAAAGCAATCCTGAGGAACAAAAACCAAGCAGGAGGCATAACTCTCCCAGACTTCAGGCAATATTACAAAGCCACGGTTATCAAGACAGTGTGGTACTGGTATCAAAACAGACAGACAGACCAGTGGAACAGAATAGAGAACCCAGAAATAAACCCAGTCACCTATGGTCAATTAATCTTTGACAAAGGAGGCAAGAACATAAAATGGGAAAAAGACAGTCTTTTCAGCAAGTATTGCTGGGAAACCTGGACAATGCAAATCAATGAAACTGGAAACACGCCCTCACACCATGCACAAAAATAAACCCAAAATGGCTTAAAGACTTAATATAAGACAAGACACCATCAAAATCCTGAAGAGAACATAGGCAAAACATTCTCTGACATCAACCTTACAAACGTTTTGTCAGGTCAGTCTCCCAAGTCAACTCCCTAATCAAACTGACAAGCTTTTGCACAGCAAGGGCAACCCAAAAGAAAACAAAAAGACAACTTACAGAATGGGAGAAAATAGTTTCAAATAATGCAACTGACAAGGGCTTAATCTCTAAAATATACAAACAACTTACACAACTCAACAGCAAAAAAACCAACAACCCAATGGAAAAAATGGACAAAAGACCTGAATAGACATTTCTCCAGAGATATACATACAGATGGCCAACAAGCACATGAAAAAATGCTCAACATCCCTCATTAGCAGAGAAATGCAAGTCAGAACTACCATGAGGTACCACCTCACACCAGTCAGAATGGCCATCATTATTAATAAGCCCACAAATAACAAGTGCCGGAGGGGATGTGGAGAAAAGGGAACCCTCCTGCACTGTTGGTGGAAATGTAAGCTGGTACAGCCACTATGGAGAACAGTATGGAGATACTTTAGAAATCTATACATAGAACTACCATATGATCCAGCAATCCCACTCTTGGGCATATACCCGGACAAAACTTTCCTTGAAAAAGACACATGCGCCTGCATGTTCACTGCAGCTCTATTCGCAATAGCCAAGACATGGACACAACCCAAATGTCCATCGACAGACGACTGGATTAGGAAGATGTGGTATATATACACAATGGAATACTACTCAGCCATAAAAAAGAACGAAATACTGCCCTTTGCAGCAACGTGGATGGAACTAGAGACTCTCATACTGAGTGAAGTAAGTCAGAAAGAGAAAAACAAATACCATATGATATCACTTATATCTGGTATCTAATATACAGTCCAAATGAACCTTTCCACAGAAAAGGAGATCGTGGGCTTGGAGAATAGACTTGTGGTTGCCAAGGGGGAGGGAGAGGGGGAGGGAGTGGGATGGATTGGGAACTTGCGGTTAAGAGATGCAAACTATTGCCTTTGGAGTGGATTAGCAGTGAGATCCTGCTGTGCAGCACTGGGAACCATGCCTAGTCACTTACGATGGAACATGATTATATGAGAAAAAAGAAATGTACACATGTATGTGTAACTGAGTCATCATGCTATACAGGAGAAAACTGACAGAACATGTAAACGAGCTATAATGAAAAAAAAAATCATTATGAATTCTAAAAAAAAAAAAAAGACAAATTTGAGGGTGCACAACAGGTTGTAGAAGGTATAAAGCGAAATAGACTTTGTCTTGGTTTCTAATTCCTGCAAATAATACATCTGAAAGAAGCATAAAAATTTACTAACTTTTTAAAATAAAGTTAGCTAAATATAAACAAATTTATCCCTAAGATGGAGAAAAGACTTGTGAATCCTAATCTATAAAGTATGGATGGCATCCAAAAATAGTAAAACTAGAATTTGTATTTTCTTTTCTGTTAAACTGACAAATTAATCTTTGAGTATAGGTCTACTTAGAACAAAAACCAGTTAAAGCGTATTTAGTGCAGAGGTTTCTTACATTAACAAAAGAATCTTGAGGGCCTAATCTTTTGTGCTTTTGTCATATCTTTGAACTGTTTAAACAAAAGTTTCTCATCTCAAAGAAGTTCTTAATAAATATTATTACTTGATGCTCAGTTTATTTTAAATATTGCTGGCAGCCTTTATTCTTTAGTTACTTACTCATGTCTTTTCTCCTCTGATAACATTTTTGATATTGCATTTCCCAAAATCAGCCCCCAAATTCAGAATAATAAACTCTTACTATGTCTTTTATAACAAAATTGTCGTTATGGTTTCCTTTGTGCCAGACAGCCACAAAGGCTTTCCCATTTATCTCATAAAAGAACAGGAGCTAAAAATGATTAGATATGTTTTATATACTCTAGATTATTTACGAGCTCAAAACTATTGTAAAAGTCATCCTGCTTATCAAGTCCTCCACATGAAAAGAAATTAGAAGTCAGGAAGAGGAGTTCAAAACAATTATATTTAGTAAAATGTATTACAATAAAATAAAGACACTAGCAGTTGTATAACTTTCAGCTTGGACAGAAGCATAATCATGTCCATCTACACAGACTGGCAGAATAACTATTTTTAAAAATGAATTTTTTTAAGGAAATATTTTGTTTCCAGGTGACAATGCCAAGATATTTAGATAAATTAGAAGATAAATTAGGGATAAATTAGAAGATCCTAAAGACTACTTAACACCTACTCTATCCATAATATACTTTTTCCTCTCAAGGTAATTATTAACTAAATCTTTATAAAGTGATTATGACTTATTTCAGAAAAAAAGGTATTACACTCTTCACTATTCTATCATTGGCTACTACAAATTAACCTGAATCACTGAGTTCTGTCATCCACAGACAGATTCTGCTCTGTCCTCATTATTTGCCTAGCCTTAAGTCTCTACTATAATCTACAGACAAGAAATTGACTCTTCTGGTAGAAACATGAAAAGAGAATGGAAGGCTCAGTAAAGACTTAGTATTGCATAACTCTAGTTTTACTAACTAAATTATAAGAAGTTTTTTGTGTATATAAGTGTGACCTTTCATCACACATAATAAAACAAAACAATAAAGTAATGATACTGCATCAGAAAATAACTAAACAAATTTATGTGCTTGAAGCCATGCTGTAGGAGGAAATTGGAAGACAAAACTGACACCTTAACCACGGTAAGCAATGCACATCACATTCCAGAGTCAGAAAACAAAATAAAACAACATTGTAAAGAATTAACACAGCATGCCTAAGTTGTATAAACCTTTCACATTCCAAAGAAAGGTTTTTATCCTTGGTCAACCCCGGGAGATAACCTTTGAGCCCATGGAATAATACCCTGTCTGATAAGAACATTTTTAGTTTACCTGGGAGTCCTAGGCCTCCCCAGATAGTCTATGCTAACATGTGATTTATGGCGGGGCTTTGGGCCATTCAGTATCAGCTTAACTTCTAAACGGGCTGGAGACTAAAGGTCAACCATATGGGCAGTTAGCCATGCCTATGTGACCAGCCCACAATAAAAAACCTGGACACTTAAGCTTGGAGGAGCTTCTTTGGTTGGCAATACTCCAAGCATGTCATCACACAGCATTGCTAGAATTAAGTGCTGCTGCATGATTTCACTGGAAGAGGACAACTAGTAGCTCATGTCTGGTGTTTCCTGGACTTTGCCCTATGACCCTTTTTCAGTTGCTTATTTAAATCTGTATCTTCTTGCTATAAAAAAGTATAACTATAACAGCCTTTCTGAGTTCTATGTATTCTTTTAATGAATCACTGAAACCAAAGGTGACCTTCAGATCCCCTGAAAACACACTATGCAACCCTGAGATAAAGTAACATCAGGAAAAATAGCCCCCCTACTTAGTTCTTGTTTCCCTAGTAAACGAAACCTTGAGTCTTCCCTGAGAATCACTCTCTGATAAAAACAGTATCCCTGATTTTGGCAATGTTGATATCTAAAGATAGGTGACAACCTTTCTGGATATGAAAATTATGTGAGAAAACTGCTATTTTCCACCTTGAAGAGAGTAACTGTAAACTTGGTATTTTTGAAAGTTGTTTTTTCTTTTAAATACTTACCATAGCTTTAATTTGTAAAAGCTGTCCTTCTCTATATCTTGGACTCCCTTGCTAATCGTCCTTGCATATAAACTCCTTTTCAAGTCTTATGGTTTATGCTTTATTCCATCCAGTGGCAGTTTGGATCAGTAGTATTTTAGCAGATTGGTCAAAAAGAATCAAATTCTTTTTTTTTGGTGACATATCCACAGAAATGCTCAGAAGAGGCTTTGAGAATGAGAAATCACAGGCAAACATTCTACCCAAATACCAAAGGCATAGCCCTAACTCTACTTCAGAGCTATACTATAAGAGAACAAAGAGAAAAGGACTGGTTTAAATCATACCATAAGAGAGAAAGAAACAAAGTATGTAACACTGATAAATTCTTCCAAGTTTATCAAGCCAAAAAATTTACATACATAAAAACTACAGAATAAGTTTTTAAAAGACCAGTTCATTTTGATATTAAAGTAAAATGTAGAACTTCTTAACCCAGAAATAATTTCTTATACCTCTGGTACTGAATTTCCCACCTTTCAATTTGCAGCCTAGCTTATTTTGAGAAAATAAAAGTTTTTATGTTGTGTTCAAGCATTCAGTATTTAAGATATTAACAATGCTATTCTTTCACGTGTATTATGTATTTTGGATTCAGCTATCTCTGAAACTATATTTTTCAGGTATAAAAGGTACTTTTTCTCTTGCTAGAAATTATAAACTATAAAACCAAAAATGTTCCATGGAATTCTCAAGAGTGTTTTAAAATTTAATTTTAAATGGGGTTTCCTGTGTACCAATAGGATTTATGTTTTAAATAACACATTTGTGAAATTAAAAGAACCTACAGTGATGAAAACTGAAATACTTTCCAATTCAGCGAGAAGATTCTGGACAACTGCCCTGTAAACATCAATCTCATATTTCAGGCAAGAAATTATTCACATTCTGTACTAGCTCAGTACTAGATTTTTCTGAGAAATACCCTACAAATCAATGTACATTTAACTTTAAGGAAAACTAACCAAAAAATATCTTGCAAGGTTTTTCAGAACTTATCCTAAAATTTACTTAATCAGATTAAGCAAAATTAGGTCAAAAGTTTATTATTTTAGCTATGACTAGAAGGTCTGGCTTACTTTACAGTCCTCTTTTCATAAAGACTAAAATCTACTTAACTATTAATAAGCATCTTTAATAATTTGTAGTGGTGAATAAACTTTTATAAGTGACTAGAATCCTATTATAATGAATATCATTCTAATGTTCACTTCCTTATGGTATTTCTTCCTATGTTCTGACCATAACCCAGAGGTATGATCGCCATGAAGAAATATGTTGAATAAGACATCAAAAGTCACAGACATACAGCCTCTTGGAAATTACTTCATTTAATGAAGCTGTTTTTCAGGTAAGATATTTATATACTCCACTCACTCATTTAAAAACATTCCATCAGCTCTAGTGAAGGAGGCCGTGACAACATAGAAACAATGGATGAGGAATATTGGAGCCACTTGTTAAGGGATTCATGTTGAATATATTTATTTGCATCCACATAAGAAAAGCAATATTCTTCTAATTTAGGTTGGCTAATGTTTGAAAGAGGATTCTATAGAGCAGGAAATGTAATGGTATTAACTAAAATGGGACTTCTATCTGGAGAATATACAAAACACATTTGAAATGGTATTTCTGGGATAAATAGCAGATTGCCACAAGCCACAGTAGGAGATTTGGGACAATTACTATTTTAAACTGGCTATCTCCCCTTCCTCCACAACATCTTTCAAAATCAATCCCTTTGAACATTTATTAAGAGCTGACTTTTTCTTTTCCAAATAATATTTAGGATTATATTTTAAATTATAATTCAGTACTCACAAAGTCTCATAAAACATTTCTACCTCCTCTATGTGTGATGCGCTCTGATATTTTCAATGCTGTATTATTCTTCAAACGTTGGCAGGAACCCACTAAACTGATTTCACAATCCATTAATAGGATATACCTGCAGCTTGAAAAACACTAACTTGGCCTAACTGATAAGGAAGATGAAGTTATGAGGAAATTGGCTTAAATTCCTAAGGAAACATACTGGCAATTATTTGCATAATTCTGTGCAAGTCAATAATTGGCCTCTAGAATATAACTTGTCTCTCACATTACATACTGTTGAACTGGTCATTTACAAGCCATTATTTTTCTGTCGTAGTCTAAAACATTATTGCTTGACTTCCGCAGCCCTCACTTTCTACTCCCTTCCCATTTACCCTGTTTCATACCCATTCTTTCTACTCATGCCTTTGAATTTGATGCTGGCTGTGTGTCAGTACTTGCTTGAGATTACTAGGTGACTGGTATCTTCAATCAATAAGCCTAAAGAAAATTAAGAATTCTAAACCAATACTGCCACCAGGTAAAAAAGCACAGGAAAGCCACATATATCAAGACAGCAAATGAAATACAAACAGGTCAATTTTACTTATCAATGAATGAAAACAAAAATCTGGTAGAAAAATATTTTTTGAGCATCTACTCTGTGTTGATCATTATACCATTGTGTCACCTATTATTTTCTTCCTTGTATTTTTGTGCTTAAGTCTTTCTCACCTATCAGACTATAAGCAACGTGAAGGCAGAACCCATGAATTTCCCATAGCATCTAGCACAGTATCTTGAGATCACAAATACTTGATTATTAGAGATCATTAAATACTTGCTGAATGAACAAGTCAAACATGCCAATAAACAGGTAAAAAACTATCTTGGTTCTCAAACCTCTTCCTTTTAGCATCATAATATCAAAGAAAGCATCATTTTGAGCGCCTGCTATCTGTGTCCCTAAACACACAAATAATATGATACTGGAATATTTTTAAATAGCAGTTACGTAAAACATGGTCACATATCTTTAAAAGGTGAAACAGCAGAATAGCTGAACTGGTGTCTGAAATAGCAGTCCCTGACCCAATATGTTCCCTCTGGATGAGAACACCAAATGAGGTCAACAGATTTTTATGAAATGTGATTACCAAATATTTACTGAGAGGCTACTTACAGGCCAGGTATTATGCTAGGTGCTGGGCTACAGTGGTGAGCAAGAGGGGATCTTGCCCTCAGGGAGCTTTCGGTCTATGGAAAGACAAACAAACAAATGGTAATAAGAAAGTGTGCAAAGTGCAAAGAAAAGGAGAAATTCCTAGAAAAGGCAGCTCAGCCAGATTTGGGAGAAAGTAGGTGTGTGAGGAGGGGGCTTCAAGAGGGTTACTTAGAGGCAGCAGTAAACTGAGATCTGAAGAATGAGAGAAATCTAGACAAGCAAAATCTAGGCAGGAAAATCTAGGCAGTAAGGTGGATAACTTCATCCTTATTTTAAAAGATTATTCTAGAAAGCTCATTATACTATTCCCAGAACTTTTTATCTTCTTTTGACAGAAAATTCATTCCCAACATTCCTCCTTCAACCTGGATACAGTCTCCCAACATTATATACTGTTGAACTGGTCATTTACAAGCCTAATATTGTCAAAAAGTAACAAGCGATCAATTTGCTTCTCTACTATTTTCTGCTAAAACTGTTAAACACAGGTACACAGTGGATCACACATGCATAATAAAAAGTAAACTTCTTCAGTGGGAGCTTACTAATTTGTAATTCTCATGATTGCCTTTGGTATCCAGCAGGCTTTTGCACCAAATGAGAATTCAATGACACTATTCAATGACCAATAAGGAGAACACTCCCAAAAAACTTACTAGGAAAAAAGTCCACCTGAGTGGCTTCTTTAAGTAAACAATCTATAGCTATAATAAAAGCAAATGCTGGCCTAGACAATACTTTTAAAATTTTAACTTCAAAATTTTGGTGTATCTAAATTTCATTACATAACAAAAGACAAAAAAAGGAATTAAAGGAGAAAAGTGTACATAGGTTGTGAGGAAAAAGGCTAAGGCATTGGCAAGGTCTATTCATTTATCAAGATAATGAGTTTATTTTCACATAAGTGACAGTCAAAATTATTTTTACTTACCCCTCACTTTAATTAAAAGATGTCATGGCACCCATAAAGAGTTTTTTGTTTTTTGTTTTTTTTTAATCTCACAGATGCCATTATGTCTTAGATAGGTTTGTCTTGTACACTTGGGAGTCAGCTTATACTTATCTAAACTTCACATACAGTTGTTTTCCATAGGTACAGCTTTAGTTACAGCTGAATAGAGTTCTAGGAAACCCCATCAGGAGTTTCACTATTTACTCAACACCAACAATGGCAGCTGGTGCAATTTTGGTCACAGTGAGCACTCTTTCCATTGCACAGGACCATCTGACTTTTCCTTTTAGTTTGATGTCTCACATTATAAGTCAAATTTTCATGTAACTTTTGATGCCTTTTCATGGATTAAGAATACCAATTTATAGTTAAAAATTTTATTTTTAAAGTAAGAAGGCTATACAAAAAAACTCAAAAATAATTTTCAAGTACACCAACCCAGCCAGTTAGGGCACTACATTAAGTATTCCCTTTTTTAATCTTATACTACTGAAAATTGAGCATTTTCCTCCAACCTTCTTATCTTTAGTCACAACTAATAAAAATGGCCAGGTTGCCAATGGCCCACACAAGTACAGTTAATTCAAGATTCCATCTCCTATTCCTAGGATTAGTCACAATACCTGCTGCTTCAAACATTCAAACTTTCCAGCTTCATAGTTTCATCAAAGTTGAGACCTGTCTTAGCTTAAGTCCCAGTTTCATTTTTAAAAATTTCTGATTAGATAAAAAACAAACAGACCTGTTTTTCAGTTAAGAGAACAAAATCTATGAAATCCTACCGAGTTTCTGCTAGGCAGAGTACAGCTCTGGGGTTGCTATAGCAACTCTTGTACACGGACCATAGACTGCCTGTCCAGGAAGGAAATCATTTGCTCCACCCCCTAAGGAGTCAAAGGCAAGCAGCAGTCTGTTAGTAGAGACACATTTTCAGTTCAGTAGCTTTGACAGAGCAATAAGATACCATTCTTTATCATTTTTCCTAATCAATGTAATCCCAACAACCCAAACAGAAGCAAAACCAAGTTGCTGTGTGTGATTGTGCATTTCTACAGCATGGTAGGACTGTGTACTTTACCCCTCCCCCCGCCCCCTACCCACCCCCCCCACTAGAAACCTGAGCCAGGGAACAAGCCAAAGCAATTTCCTCCCAGGCACGTAGAAAAAGAAAAACATAAAAACAGACAAACAAACAAACCCAGTAAATTAGAATATTCTTTTATGAAGAGTAGCTTTTGGCTCTTGCCTTCAGGCTTTAACCCATACAAACTTAGGTTCTACTAAGTCTGCATGGGTACTCAGATTTAACATTTACTGAGTTTTTATTCTGTGCCAACACTTTTGCTGGGTGCTTTGACATTTAATCCTCACAATAAGCCTGGGAGGTAGGTAGTAATACAATCCTAGATTTATAAATGAGAAATGGAGGCTGAAAAAAGTTATTCGATTGCCTAAACTACTAACTGGAGGAATCACAAATATGAACCCCAAGTCTCCTAATTCTGAAATCTGTGTTTTTTCTACTATATGACACTAATTTTGCAAGAAAATTCTCAATTCTTAATTGAAATGTTCAAGTATTCCTTAATTGATTTTAATTTCTTCTGGTAATTTGTTTTAGTAATACATTTTTAGAAGTAATAATTTCACCACTGATAAACTAAATATATTGGGCCACTGTCCTAAGTGCATAAAAAACAAAGGCACAGAAAGACTGGGCTCATTATGGTCCTGGTGAGTTTTTTGCTAAGTATGAACTATAGCATTCATATTTTCAAGAAGAAAAATTAAAGTCACAAAAATGATAAGGTGACAAAACTGAGTTTAGATGAAGTGTGCAAACATCTCTGGGGCTGAAGAAGCTGTAAAGGGAGAGGGAGTAAAAGTGGGTGAAGGACATGTACTGTTTAAAACAGAGGGAAAGAAACTTTTATCTCTGCCATTAGTTACTTTCAAGGACAATTTGAAGTATAAATTATTTTCAGCCATCTCCCACTTCAGGTATGAAAGGTCTTCTAATATAGCACCTATTCTCTCAATGAGAATGTATCAGTTTTCTTCCTCCCCCACAGAGGGTCCACAATTATCCTCTTTCTCTTATACACACTTTCTGAGATTTCCTAGGAGGATATAAAGACTACCTTTAAAAAAATTTCTTTTCCTAGCTCCCCAAGATCTTTTTATTTTTTTGCTTTTTAGGGCCACGCCAGTCGCATATGCAAGTTCCCAGGCCAGGGGTTGAATCGGAGCTACAGCTGCCAGCCTACACCACAGCCACAGTAATGCCAGATTCGAGCCACGTCTGCAACCTATACCACAGCCTGTGGACACACAGGATCCTTAACCCACTGAGTGGGGTCAAGGATTGAACCCGCATCACTCATGGATACTAGTCGGGTTCATTTCTGCTGAGCCACAATGGGAATTCCTCCCCAAGACCTTGATCTTTTAATTCTTTCACACTTTGAACATTCCCCACCTGTAGATAAAGATGTACCTCCAACTTTGTCCCTTTGGAATCACCATCTCTTAAACTGCTACCCTATCTTCTGAGCTCCTCTCTTCTATTATGCCTTTTCTGCCAGTCTTCTATTTCTACTTCAGTCGATGATGCCAATTCTCTAGTTGCCCTAAAGAATTTTCATGAGAAACCAAAGTTCAGAAGAGTCTACCAGTTTCTGCAGGCTTCTGGAAAGATAGGTCAACAAATGTAAATTTATTATAAAGCTATATGTTCAAAGAAATCTCTTATGATATTGCTAATCAAAATATCAAAAATATAGTTATAAAAGAGTAAGATAAAACAGATGATTTGTGTTAAAATAAATCAAAACTAGATTTATAAAAGAGAATGGGAAGAGCAAAGAAAGGTTTCCACAGTTAAGTTACTGTCAACTAAGATTAGCTTACTATTTCTCTTCTTTTTTTCTTGCTTTTTAGGACCACAGGTTCAGTATATGGAAGTTCCCAGGCTAAGGGTCAAACTGGAGCTGCAGCTGCTGGCCTACACCATGGCCACAGCAACGCAGGATCTGAGCCACGTCTATGACCTACACCACAGCTCATGGCAACACCAGATTCTTAACCCACTGAGTGAGGACAGGGATCCAACCCCCATTCTCATGGATACTCATCGGGTTCGTTACCACTGAGCCATGACAGGAACTCCTAGGTTACTATTTCTAATTGTCACATAAAGACTTGGGCTTAAGACCTCTTCACAAAGCTTTTCCCTTTCTAAAGAAGAAAAGTTTCCCAGCTCTAAAACAAGATAGGGAGGAAGCATCACAAAAGTTAAAAGACCTTTCCATACTCTTAATTTTATATTGGTTCTTAAGGTTATAAGCCTACTAAATGAAAAAATGGAATACCACTTGTGTCTCAAATTTAACTGAATTTTAAATATCATTTGTGTATAATTTCTTTTGTCTTTTCTGGGCCGCACCTGCGCATATGGAGGTTCCCAGGCTTGGGGTCTACGCCAGAGTCACAGCAACTCGGGATCCGAGCCACGTCTGCAACCTACACCACAGCTCATGGCAATGCCAGATCCTTAACCCGCTGAGCAAGGCCAGGGATCAAACCTGCAACCTTATGGTTCCTAGTCGGATTCGTTAACCACTGTGCCACGACAGGAACTCCTTGTGTATAATTCCTTAAATTTAGCTTAAGGTATGTGCAAAGTGAACAATGTTTCTAAAATATGGCGAGATTAGGTACCTCAGTCAATAAGCAAAACAAAAAAAGCAATCATTTATTATTTGGGACTCTTCGGAGGTCATCAGGCATTAATTTAAAAAATACTACAATTTATAAAGGCTAGAAACATAATTCAAAATTTCATAAAGGTATATTGAATTAAAAGCACTTTAGACAGTTCAGGATCTCAATGACAGAGTTCATTTAAGGTGATAGTTTTGCTACTGTGTTACTGTTCCCACAAGATATCATCTCTTCTCAATTTCATTTGAAGGTTATGGACTCGTATTGGATGAAAGCTGCTGTTCTTTTGAAGAGAATTAGTTAGTAAACATTTTCTAGGGCTATTTTTAATGTTCTTTGATCCTTTCAGGTTGCTATCTTCTTGCTGAATAGCTGAAGCTTCACTCATCTTTGAACTTTGAACTTTTTGCTGAAGTTTACGAACCTGGAGAGAAAAAAAATCTAATATTTTAGTCAAAAATATACTTAAAAATTATAAAATTATCCATATTATAATATATGGATCAGATTGGTGGCTTAAAGATTACATGAAATTAAAAAGTTCATTAAGTATTTATTGAATACCTATTACATGCCTAACACTGTACTAGTTAAAAATATAATGAATAAAACAATCTTTGCTTTCAAGGAGCTTAATGCTATTAGTGAAAGAAAAGCATATATGTGACAACTAGAGAACAATCCAAGCCAGAATAACTTTGAGAAGGACAAAAAGTGTATATCTGAGAAGGCTAAAGTAGGACAAGGTCAAGGCTAGGGAGCTGAGAGGAAGAAACATTTATGTAAGATATGAAATGGGAAAAATCTGAAGAACAGGGAGGTGAGGGAAGGACCTCTCAGGTGACATTAACAACAAGGCAAAGATTTGGTGCTAGGAATAAACATAAAATTTATAAAGTAAAAATATATATATATATATGTATACACATGTTTTTTTCTTTAAAATATTTCTGAACTTAAAGCACTACTGAATGCTAGTTTAAAAAAAAAGTTAAGAGAATAACCTTCTCATTGAGAAGTATCTAGTAATGTTGAGTAGACAAAATTAAACAAAATAAGACCTATTAACTAGTTAAACCCTACTTCTTTCAAGTCTAGTCCATTAGTCTATTTCACCTATGCATAGACCTAATATGTAAATATTTTTAAATATAACAATATGAAATATTACATTTTTAAAATATTTAGGTACAGACTGCCAAATTTTAATAATATTATTATTCTATTCCTTCCAAGTTTCTCCTATGTGATTCTAAGAAAATGTACAAGTTACATAATCTTTACCCTAACACAATCATATAGAAAATTTACCTAGTATAGCCTTAAAAGCCAAATGTTTGCTTCAAATTTTCATTTCTTTCTTTCTCCCTTTATTGGCCATAGAAGAATAAAGGCAGCAAAATTCTGCTTTCATTATTACTTTCCCATAAAGGTTGGGAAGGCTTAATTGTGAGGTTACTGGAGTTCCCATCGTGGCTCACTGGTTAATGAACCTGAGTAGGAACCGTTGCAGGTTGGATCCCTGGCCTTGCTCAGTGAGTTAAGGATCTGGTGTTGCCGTGAGCTGTGGTATAGGTCGCAGATGCAGCTCGGATCCTGCCTTGCTGTGGCTCTGGCACAGGCTGGCAGCTACAGCTCTGATTAGACCCATAGCTTGGGAACCTCCATATGCTGTGGGAGCAGCCCTAGAAAAGACAAAAAGACAAAAACAAACAAACAAAAAATTGTGAGGTTACTATATTGCCAACTTATATGAATGCTGATTATTCCATAGGCAGATAGCTGCAGGATATGACCTGAGGGTTCCTAGAAAGACTCACTCTGCCTTCTGCCCTGGTGGCATAACGGTGCTAAGAATAGAGTCACTGTCTTGGGATAAAATATAATATTCTATGATTTTTCTGTAGAAATATTAAAACTGTTATGCCATTCTTAGACATTAAGAATTTACACACAAGGATAGAGTCCCCCTCACTATCTCACTGGAGCTAGCTGAGCACAGGCCCCCAGGGAATCACAGCACAGCTTATTCTGAGAAAGTGGTCATAGTGGTTGTAGAGTTGGGGTACTGCTTGAGGAGCCAAGTTTATGTATGAATTAGCCACCTTTAACATAGGGGCTTCATTAATGCATTAGGGAAGAGAGGGATAAGTGGCAAGAATCCTAAAAGGGTGACTGGGAAAATTGTAAAGCAAATTTAGTTTACCTTATAACTCTCCCAAAGTCATTTCTGAACACATAGCTAAACTTTGTTTCCTTTTTTTATATTGGAGAGTTAGGTAAGAAGACCATGTTATTTCAATGGGACAGTTGACTCTACCCTACAATAGGCCTAAGTGACTCCTGTCTACCATCTTTTCACTAAGCCATACAAACAGATCTCAAATTTGGAAGGTCATACACATATACAACACTGAATCCAGATATATTATATTTTTATTAAAACCTTTTACTAAAGCCTTCTTACACTGTCTTGATGCTTCATTAGTTTGGAAATTCGTTCTCCTTTAATTTCCATTTTCTTGACTAAATGCTCTAGTTCACATTCTATGTCTTCACAGACTGACTGGCTTTCAGTTTCTTTCATTTGACTCAGTAGTTCTTGGTACTCTCTATGAAAGAAAAGCAAACATCAAGCACTGCTACAGTTTACAGTATATGTCTTTGCCATAATTAAACAATTCTGTTCAATCATAAATTTTAATCATAGTTAAATATTAACCTTCAAAGATAGTCCCTTTCTGTAGGTTTATCAAACTAAATCTATGGTAATTATAAATAAACTCATGATTTGAGATTAGATATGTTTAGAAATATTTAGACTTTCTTAAAGAGCCCTTAAAAAAAGTCTGAATTCTTGATGTTCATAGCTAAATGTAGAAAAATATGCTAGAGGCATTAAGGGACTATCTTTAGTTTCAATTTTGGAATTCTTAATGTAGACTCTTTGGAAGAATTCCAGCTATAAAAGTTATTTGCCTGAAAAAAATCCCTAGATTTTGTTATAGCCTCCTCAAAGAAACACTGCCAATAGAACTAGTTATATTTTCTACAGAGGTCTTAGTTCAACTAGCTGGCCACCCAAATCATATATTTCCTGGAATTTTTGTTGAATATATATTTAAACTTGAAGCTTAAAATATGTATCCCATACCGAATCTTGTTTACTATGGATGCCTCAAACTTGAAATGCCGACCAGCCAGAGTCTAAAACAAGAAATTGCATTCCAATTTGTCTAATGAAATCATTCATTTAACGAAAAAGATTATAACAAACAAAAGAGAATCTTTCTTATAAAAGCATTTATAAGTTATAATTTAAGGTCACCAGACCCCATTTGTTAGAATGACAGCAATATATGTCTATCAATTTAGATCTTGGGAATACAGAAACTCTTTAGATCAGAAAAAATAGTAATTACACATAGGAAATTTAGATAAAATTTAAGTACAATGAAATTGTAGATCAAAAGAAGTCCAAATGGCTAAGTAAGGCTTTTATGAATTTATAAGTGGCATGATTTGAAAAACTGGGAAGAAAAAAAAAAAAAAGACACCTAAATATTTTGCTACTTCTTCTGATAAATACTTACATACTCATTTGGTCCAGCTCATCTTGCATCGCCATCAAAAGTTCAGACAAATTGTCACAAATGGAAATGGACTTTTCTGAGTCAGAAGGTATGGCCTTACATTGAGAAGTTGTTCTAGAAGGCTTGTAGAGATATCTAGGTTCAATAACTTTAGCTGGTTTCTGAAGGATATGTGGCCCATAATGTTGCATAGTCTGCAGGAGGTTCTGTGTACTTGCATTCACAGAATGGCTTGCACTGGCAGACTGTAGGGGAAAAGAAACAGCTGAGAACAATTTCAAATAACTGATAGCATTTTAAACAGCAATTACAACAAAGCATGAATTGCTTTGAATGACTGTCTTCATTTTCCCCCTCTCACCTTCTCAGCCACAACAGGCAGTGATCCAAACTTGGAATAAATTTGCTGAGGTGGTCCTCTCTTTAAACATTTAGTTTTCTAAATATTGACAGGAAAAAAGTAAATAAAAATTATTTTAAAATGTTTATAATATGAAGGAGCCTCAAAACTCAATAGTAAACAAATGAGCTCTTTAGAAAATAGACAAAATATGTGGACAGTCAATTCACTGAAAAGGACATACATAGAGATGACAAACACATGAAAAGATATGTAGCACTGTAAGTCATTAGGAAAATGTAAGTTACAATAAAATATCACTATACACCTATGGATAATGGCTAAAAAAAAAAAAGTGACAATACCAAAAGCTGGCAATGATGTTGAGAAACCAAATCACCCATATATACAACATAATGTACCCACTTTGGAAGATAGTTTGGAAATTTCCTGTAAAACTAAACATGTAGTTATATGACTCAGCAACTGACATTTATCCCAGAAAAATAAAAACTTATATTCATACAAAAAACTGTACACAAATGTTTATAACTGCTTTATTTGTGATCGCCTAAAGCTGAAAACAACCCAAATCTCCTTCAGGGGGTAAATGGCTAAACTGTTGAACTTTCATAACATGTAATACTACACAGAAATTTTTTTTAATGTGTTGCAAGGGAATTGGCTGAGTGAAAAAAATCCTCTCAAAGTTATATACTGTATGATTCCATTTATATAACATTCATGAAATAAAATTATAGTGATGGTAAACACACTAGAAGTTGCCAAGGATTAGGGAGGATGATGTGTAGCTATAAAGAGATGGCATGAAGGAGTCTTACAGTGGTGGAATAGTTCTATATCTTCATTGTGGTTGGTGGTTACATAAATTTACACATGTAATAAAACCTCACACAGACATACATATTCCCACACAAATCTCAATAAGCTCTGTGGAATCTGGATAAGCTGGAGTTACTGTAGCTCAGTGGTAACGAATCTGACTAGTATCCATGAGGATGTGAGTTTGATCCCTAGTTTCTCAGTGGGTTAAGGATTCAGCATTGGACTGAGCTATGATGTAGGTCACAGAAGTGGCTCGGATCCTGTGGCTATGGCATAGGCTGGCAGCTATAGCTCCGATTCAACCCCTGGCCTGGGAACTTCCACATGCCGTACCTGTGGCCCTTAAAAAAAAAAAAAAAAAAAAAAAAAAGCCAGAGAAATATAAATGCAAAATCATAATTGTTGGCTATTCCTTGGATAGACAGAATACAATTTAGGAGAGGGATACGCTGGGCCTCAACAGTGCTGGTAATGTGCTACTTCTTAAGCTAGGTGGTAAGTACACCAGTGTTAATTTCACTATTACCTTTCAGGCAAACATTTTTTGTTATATATACTCTTTCATGAAACATTTTTAAAAAGACACTGCTACACTACATTCTTTTTTTTGTTTTGTTTTTTTGCCATTTCTTGGGCTGCTCCCATGGCATATGGAGGTTCCCAGGCTAGGGGTTGAATCTGAGCTGTAGCCACCGGCCTTCGCCAGAGCCACAGCAACGCGGGATCCAAGCTGCGTCTGCAACCTACACCACAGCTCACGGCAATGCCGGATCCTTAACCCACTGAGCAAGGCCAGGGTTCAAATCCGCAACCTCGTGGTTCTTAGTCGGGTTCGTTAACCACTGCGCCACAATGGGAACTCCCCTACACTACATTCTTAAAAGTAAATTATTTCACTATTTTTATTGGGGGTTTTGAACTAAATGGATCAATTGTCTCAATTTGCCCATGACACAGGATTTTCAGTGCTAAAACCAGGACAGTCAAAGGCAAACTGGCATGAATCTAGTTAACACTTGAGCAAGAGAATGAAGAATAAATTGATCATATTCCATAATGAAAACAAAATATTCCCAACTCTAAATGGAAATTTAGGTATCTTAACTATTAAAAAACCTGGATTTTTTTTTAAGAATTAAAGAAGTAAAATGGTTTAGAGGTTAGAGAAATCACAAAAGTTGTTGAGTCAGTTCTTATTCACTCAAAGCTGCTTGGTGACCTGGGACAATCATTCAAGTTCTGTACCTTAAGAATGGTAACTTTGAGTAACAAAAAACAATAGTCTGGTCTAAGGCTATTTCAAGCAGTTATAATTAAGAGTAATAGAAAATTAATTAATTTTTCTAATTAATATACTGAATGAGATCTGACTGATTAGAATCTAACCTTTTGAGAGAATAAAGAAAACCTCACAGGATAGGCTTCCATCATCTTGCTTACAATATTCAAACTGTCTGATTCTTGACATCCAAGCTCTCCTTCTCCTTTTTTTTTTTTTTAAAGGCCACACCAACAGCATGTGGAAGTCCCCTGGCCAGGGACTAAACCTGTACCCCAGCAGCAAACCGGGCCACTGCACTGACAACGCCGGATTCTTAACCCATTGCACTACCAGGGAACTCCCAAGTTCCCCTTCTTCACACTATTGTCAGTTACCATCTGGAAGTACAGCTCTAATCATGTCCCTACAAGCCTTCAATGGTTCCCAATGACTTATAGAAGAAAAGTTCAAATTCTTATCATGGCATGGAAGATAAGCCATAAACTCAAGCTATACTTCCTACCTTAAGTCTCACATGACACCACCTAACACCTAGTACTGAACAATTATTTATTGCTTCATGGAAAAACCAACTATATCCTCAAACTGTAATACACTTCTCATCTGTATCAATACTTAATAATTTTCCAAGGCTGCTTTTCTTGACCCCTTCTTCCATGACCCCTTCACATATTCTTTATCTGGAAGTACAGTAAGTTGTTTATACCTCTACTAATTTTTATTATACTCTGTCTTATATTTGTATATTTATCTGCTTCTCTGTAAATTCCTGTCTTATTTCTCTCTTTACTACCCATAGGTACTAGTCTATGTAAAGCAAGAGGTATGACTTGAATGAACTATGTCTAGGATATGGAGTAAATGCCAGTGAGACCAGGAAGACTCTCACAAAGGTCTCTTAAAATCTTATCCTACCTTCAGCAATGCTGGTGCTCTTGACACCTTTAAAGGAAGGAATTATTACTTGCAGATTCTATGAACTTGGGACTTAAACTATTTTTATAAAGTGATTTCTTCTGTTAATTACTTTTTCTTTTTTTCCAGGAGCTACCTTTTCTTTCCTTCATTTCTTTTACCTTGCTTCTCTCTAACTTATTTAAATTCTTTTTCACTAACTCATCAGACAAAGGATGGCATAAAACATAAATATAAAAATAAATCAGGAGTTCTCTTGTGTTTCAGCAAGTTAAAGATCCAGCATTGTCACTGCTGTGGCCTGGGCCACTCCTGCGGTGTGGATATGATCCCTGGCCCGAGAATTTCCACATGCCACGTGTGCGCCCCACTTCCGCCTAAAAAAAGTGACTATTTTTCCCACTTGCAAATTACTTACAGTGATTTTCTATTTGGCTTTGCAGCTTCTAATCTTACCATAAGACAATACACAAAACAAGACACAAGAACATTTAGACAAGACACAAAAACATTTAAGGAAGGAAATAAGCTAAGAAAATCAATATAAAGTTTCACTGGGAAATGTTTTTCATTACTGTAGTTTGCAAATTCTTTGAAAGAAAAAAACTATGAAAAATTCAGCCAAATATTGAATAGTAAATTTTTTATGTAATAAAAGAGTAGTTAAAGTTCCCTCCATTAGTGTATCCACAGGATGAGCCGATGGCAGTGGCCAGCACTCACAAACAACAGCATCCTTGGTTCCCAGAGCAAAGAGCACACAGAAACACTACATGCATATTGAATAGATTGTAATAATGGTGATCAAAACCACAGTTTCAGAATCATGAGATTAAAAGGGATTAACATTTTCTTTCTTACCATTATAAATAATTAAGAAGATTTAATAAAAACAAAACATAAACCCATCTAAACAATATTATTGGTAAATTTATAAGGTACTTACCAATCCTTATTTTTAGGCAAATCCAAAGGATACGATCATAAAAAGAACAAATAATTTCTCTAGAGAAATGACTAAAATTATAATTTATACTATGGTTTATAATACAATATAATTTAATACTATATCCTTGTCTTATTATGTGTGCATTATATAAAACTGGTTCCAGGATCAAGTGTGTTTTTTGGATCTATTGTGAGTTTAGTGTCTGTTTTATAAAGTATCACAAAATACATTTCTCTAAGAGTTTAGTACTAAAAAAATGATTCCTTCCAGAAAAATTGGAATGCTTATTGTTATTTTACAAAGATATATGTACTGCCCATTATATGCTCCTTTTTGCTTTGGTTGTCAAGCAAACTCAGAGGCAGGTTTTGTGCTCATCTGCTCTTACTTTCTTTAACATAGGTTTTATGGAATTTGCTGTCCTCACATCCCAATCCATCATCACTTGACCTATGTTTTTATGCTCACTTCATAGCATTATTTCATGTCTTTTATTATAAATCTCAAATTCTTCTTGGAAATGGAGAGTCATTAAATACTAAAAGGGTAAAGAGATAAGTATTAGCAAATAAGAATAAAGTTATTTGCATACCTTTGAAGATTTCTTCTTTTCCTTGGAGCACTTTGGATTTGACGCTGAAGCCATTAAAATTCTATTGATTGCAAGTCCAGTTTGAAGCTACAATATTAAAGAAAAAACTTTATTGAATTGATTTTTAACAAGTTTCTTCTATAGAAACATTTTAAAGGTGATTGTAGCTCAGCTTGTAAAGATAAAAATGTTTTTTGAAGAAGAAAAAAAACCCGAAATACTATTTTTGTGTATAAAAGTCACCAAGCCTACTGGTAATTACAATCATTTTCTGTTTATAAGAGAATGAATTGTTTTATATATCTCAAACTGAAAAAAATCTATAGCAGGAGGTCTTTCAACTGAGGATATATACAATTTGCCAGAATTTCAAAAGACCAGAAGACCTCTTGGCAATACGAACAAGTATATAGATATACTGGCTGACTTATTGATAATTTCATTATTATAGTAAAAAGAAACAAAACTAAAGAGCTAGGAAGCAGAAATTAGAGACTAAGATATAGGCCTCAGTTAATAAATACAAAGTATAATAAAACAGATATGATCTTAATGTGATAGATGATATAGTGCTCTATTTACCTGAGATGCTTTGTCTTGAAAGAGCTTACGCTGATGCTCTTCTTCCTTTAGTTTTTCCTCTAAATGTTTAATTTTGTCCTGCAAAAGAATTAAAAAACTGGGATTATCATACAAAATCTAGAGCCAAATATTTTTTCTTTCTTTTCCAAATAGTCTTTAGGGTCTTGATTCTTAGTAGTTTGGTAAATTAAAACAGAAAGTAAGAAAAAGAAATGGCAAAAGATGCTAAGACTTTTCTTGGCTTCTGTACTTGCTATTATATAGAAGAAGAACAAAGGAAAAGCAAAAGATGTACATGCATAGGCTCTATTAACTTTCATCAGAAAAACCTTTATAATGAAAATTTGGGAGGTACTGAAGGTCTAGAAGGTCAAAGAATTACAATCTTGGGTCTCAACATTTCATTCAAAACATAGACCAGGAGTTCCCGTCGTGGCGCAGTGGTTAACGAATCCGACTAGGAACCATGAGGTTGCGGGTTCGGTCCCTGCCCTTGCTCAGTGGGTTAACGATCCGGCGTTGCCGTGAGCTGTGGTGTAGGTCGCAGACACGGCTCGGATCCCGCGTTGCTGTGGCTCTGGCGTAGGCCGGTGGCTACAGCTCCAATTGCACCCCTAGCCTGGGAACCTCCATATGCCGCGAGAGCGGCCCAAGAAATAGCAAAAAGACAAAAAAAAAAAAAAAAAAAAAAAAACATAGACCACATCGCAATAAATGTCTATTATGTGCCTATGATAATGGCACAGTTGTTGAAGAAGGGAGGGGATAAAAAGACCTGTTAAAAATATAAGATAATGTCCTTGTTACTTAAGAGCTTATGTTGTACTTAGGGAACAACATATATGAAACATATATGATTTGACCCAGACCGTGTATATTATGTACAACCTTGCACACATAAGTTTTTCTTTTCTTTTCTTTTTGTTTTTTTTTAGGGTGGCACCCACAGCATACAGAAGTTCCCAGGCTAGGGGTCTAATCAGAACTGTATCTGCTGGCCTATACCACAGCTCACCGCAATGCTGGATCCTTAACCCACTGAGTGAGGCCAGGGATCGAAACCTCATCCACATGGATACTAGTTGGGTTCATTACCACTGAGCCATGACAGGAACTCCCATGTAAGTATTTCATCTAATATCCATGGTGTAATTTAGAATAGGAAGACAGCACTATTTAAAAGGGAGAGCTTCCTGAATGTTGGAAAACTCAAGGAAGGCTTCATAGAGGAAATAGGGCTGGAAGAAATGGATAGGATTTGGGTGGAAAAGGAGAGGGCATTTCAGGATAGATCTAGAATAGGCTAAACTGCAAGTGGTGAAAGGCAATCTTTTCGATGTCCTTTCGGTAAATCATCTGACAAATGGAAATGTTATGCCATTGCAGAAGTTGAAATTACAATTTCTCATCAAAAGGCAGGCTCACTCATGCTGTGACAGAATACATTAACTTTTCATCTCTATAGGCAGGAATTGACTTCTGGATTACTAAAAGTTGTTAACAAAGTTTTGTAAATCTAAGATTTACTGTATTTTCGCATACAGTAAAATTATTAACATGAAAGATTTGTTCCTGGCATCACCACTTCAAAGAAACAAGTGAATGCTTACCTCAGCAGTTTTCTGAGTTGTTGTAAGTTTAAAACATTCTTTTTCTAAAACATCAAGCTTTTCAAGTTTTGCTTGCAGCTTCATATGATCCTGTTCTTTTTCCCTTTGAAGCTGGGCCTTGAAAGTATAAGAACAAAACCTAAATTTGGCAAGTGATGCCGATGGCGCAAGAAAAATACAGTTTCTGAGAATTCAAAGCACAATATAAAACTATCATAAAAAACACATACACTTCAAGTACTTAAGAGCAAAAAACAAGAAAATACTTTTAAAAAATAAATATAATGTGCAAAAACCGACAGTAGACTAATGGACCAAAATCTTCTATGTATCTTTATATAACACTCCTACGATGGAAGACACCATCAGTGAAACTTGTATTAAATAAACAAGATGTTATTCACAAGGTGACCAAACCGATGCATTTTATATGGCTTCTTCAATCTGTGGTGTGATTTTTTTTTTAATCAGTTCTGGAAAATTCCTAGCCATTAACTCCTCAAATATTGTTTCTGTCCCATTCTTTCTCATTTCCTTTTGGAACTCTGATCCCACCTAAGTTTGACCTCACTCTAATTTTAACCTCTTGGTATCTTTTCTAAATATACTATTCATTTTCTCTCTTCATTGATCTGGATGATTTCACCTTCTAGTTTACTAGTTATCTCTCCTACTCTGCCATTAGATCCACCATTAAATTCTAAATTTCACTTACTGTATTTTTTAGTTGTATAATTTTTATTTGGTTCTTTCTCAAATTTTCTCTGCCATTTTATGGTTTTGAATGCTCTGAAAATTTTGATCCTATCTATTATCTCCTTGAATACAGCAAGCATAATTATTTTAAAAAACTGTTTAGAGCCAGCACCAGGCTAGAACTAACTTGTGAGAGGGTTTATATAATCCGTTATGTATGCCTCTTCTCTTCCTAGTGTTTTATGTCCTTCTGCCTGGTTATCTTTGATTAAGAAATTTCTCACTGTATCAAAGAAAGGTTTGAGGAAATAATTTGAGGTCCCTGGAAACATTAGCCACCCAGTACCACTTTAATTCAACTTCAGGAACTAAGATTTTCTGGATTATTCTGATAACCTAGAACACAGTTGTAATCTGGGTTGCTTTCCTTCTTGTTCATCATTACAAAGCATTCAGAGCACAGAAGATTTACCACGGTTCCTACTCTTGGTAGGCTCTGGATTCTAACTTTAATTTCCCTAGTCCCATTAAGATAGCTGTCAAAAGCATTATTTAACATCTCAGCTGACTCTTCTGGAATCAGAAATTCCCTAAGAAGGAAGGGGCCTGAAACCAATTTCTCCGGAGGTCGAGTTCTTTGTATTTAAGTCTGCACACAGATTTTGAATCAGTGATTTTGCCTTACCCTTGTTAATTCTCCATCTTTGTATATTTTCTTTTCTTCCTTACTTCCTCCCTTCCTCCTTTCCCTTTTCTTTCCCCTCCCTTTCTTTCTTCCCTCTTTCCTTATCTTTTTATTTTTTAATTTTATTTATTTATTCATTTTTTATTTGTCTTTTTGCCTTTTCTAGGGCTGCTCCTGCAGCATATGGAGGTTCCCAGGCTAGGGGTCGAATCAGAGCTGTAGCCGCCGGCCTATGCCAGAGCCATAGCAACGCAGGATCGAAGCTGCATCTGCAACCTACACCACAGCTCACGGCAACACCGGATCGTTAACCCACTGAGCAAGGCCAGGAACCGAACCCACAACCCCATGGTTCCTAGTCGGATTCATTAACCACTGCGCCACGACAGGAACTCCTCCTTATCTTTTTAATTTTCTGTCCAGTTTTCTGTGTTTTCCTCTACAGAAAGGTCCTCTTCAGAAATAACCTAGTGTGGGAGTTCCTGTCTTGGCTCAGCAGAAATGAATCTGACTAACATCCATTAGGACACAGGTTTGATCCCTGGCCTCACTCAGTGGGTTAAGGACCCGGCTTTGCCGTGAGCTGTGGTGTAGGCTACAAACGAGGCTCGGATCTGGTGTTGCTGTGGCTGTGGTGTAGACCGGCAGCTACAGCTCCAATTCGACCCCTAGCCTGGGAACCTTCATATGCCACAAGTGAGGCCCTAAAAAGACAAAAAATAAAAAACAAAACCAAAAAATATAAATAACCTAGGGTGAATCTCTGTAACTCAAAATTTTCTATATACAGCTTTATATCCTATTAAATTTATATGACAATTCCCCCATGACATTAAGTACTCTTCAAAACATAGCAAGTTTCCATTGTGGCTCAGTGGTAACAAGCCTGACTAGTATCCATGAGGATGCAGGTTCAATCCCTGGCCTTGCTCAGTGGGTTAAAGATCCTTTGTTGCCATGAGCTATGGTATAGGTTACAGATGCGGTTCAGATCCCGCGTTGCTGTGGCTGTGGTGTAGGCTGGCAGCTGTAGCTCCGATTTGACGCCCAGCCTGGGAACCTCCATATGCCACAGGTGTGACCCTAAAAGGCAAAAAAAAAAAAAAAAAAAAAAAAAAAAAGGAATTATAGTACTATAATAAATATGTAAATATGTTCACCTGTTGTTCTAGGATCATATCCTTCTCTCGCTCTACATTAAGAACCATTCTCTTTGTATATTCCAGTTGCTTCTCTAGAAGGGTACAGCGAGACTGTGCTGAACTTAACTGCATACTTATATCTACGAAAAAGAAAACGTAATAATGAGACAATTAGTTGATTATCACATAGATCAGAGAGTTGGTTATCAAAGAAAGGCCTTATATGAATTGTCAGAAGCTAAAAGTTCAAGATTTCTTTAGTTCTAAATATTGACTCTCCCAGAGCTATGAACATCTATTTTGTGAACATCTCACTAATTATATATAACTAGTTTAACACTGTCTCCTCATAAAGATCCAGAGGGCAGACTTCTGAAAGGGAAGGATATCAGTCACTTGTGGGATAATAAAAATCCTGCCTGGGAGTTCCTGTGTGGCTCAATGAGTTAAAGACCTGGCATTGTCACTGCAGTGGCTCAGGTGGCTACTGTGGCACGGGTTCGATCTCTGGCCTAGGGAACTTCTGCAAGCCATGGGCATGGCCAAAAAAAATCCTGGGTGTTCCTGGGAAACAATACCATCTGGAAAAGCAGAAGACCTAAAGTCTCTTCCCTATCAATATATTACTTCTCTTTAGGAAACTCAAGTATATGCATTCTACAATTCCCACTTTTCTCTGTTTTCAACTACTGACAGCACAGTTAGTTCCATAAAAAGTAAGCAACCTTGTTTTAATTCTTTAACACTTCACTTTCCTTAGTTCTGTCTTACACTTTTGTCCATTTAACTCAGAAATTTTTTTCTCCATATTTCTTCATTCTATTTATAAGATGAAACACAAACCTGAAGCTTGTTTATGAGGGTAATGTAGTGTTACAAGGGAAAAAAAGGCATAGTTTTGAAGAACTTATGTTCTAAATCTCTAAAACTTGTGTCCAGATGTCCTTTTTATAATTTCCACAGAAATATCCACATGTCTGTTCATTTCTTCTAATTAACCTTTCGAGTTAAGTAAATTTTTTTTTCTAGAAAAATCTGTTTTTGTTTTTTTTTAATTTTATTACATTTATAGGGGTATAGCAATCATCACAGCCAAATTTTATAGCATTTCCATCCCAAACCCTCAGTGTATCCCCCACCCCCCCAACCTGTCTCATTTGTAAACCATAAGTTTTTCAAAGTCTGTGAGTCAGTATATGTTCTGCAAAGAAGTTCATTCTGTCCTTTTTTTTAGATTCTACATGTTAAGTGATAGCACTTGATGTTGGTGTCTCATTGTCTGACTGACTTCACTTAGCATGATAATTTCTAGGTCTATCCATGTTGCTGCAAATGCTGTTATTTCTTTCCTTTTCATGGCTGAGTAATATTCCATTGCATATATGTACCACATCTTCAGCTAGGGAAAAGAAACAAATAACATACAAGGGAACCCCAATAAGATTATCAGCAGATTTTTCAGCAGAAACTCTGCAGACCAGAAGGGAGTGGCATCATACACTTAATGTAATGAAAGGAAAAAACCTTCAACCAAGATTACTTTACCCAGCAAGGCTCTCACTCAGATTTGAAGGAGAAATCAAAAGTTTTACAGATAAGCAAAAGCTGAGAGAATTCAGCAACACTAAGCCAGCTTTACAACAAATACTAAAGGAATTTCTCTAGGCAGAAAAGAAAAGGCCACAACCAGAAACAAAAATACCACAAATGACAAGGCTCACCAGTAAAGGCATGTATACAGTAAAGATATGAAATCATCCACACACAATTATGCTATCAAAGTCAGAAATAGTGAGAAGAGGAGGATACAAATCAAGTTAAATAAAATTCTTAAAAACTTTTTTCCTTAGGTAAATAATTGACTTTATTTGATGAATACTTAATATTGATACTGCAGAAAAATATTTGCCCCAGACTAGTGGGCTTTTGGTTCATTTTTGTTTTTTCATTTGGTTTAAGTTCTTTTACTTTTATTGGAGTATGGTTGACTTAACAATGTTGTATTAGTTTCAGATGTACAGCAAAATGAATCAGTTATATATATAACTGATGGATGTATATATCTATTAACATACATGGATATATAGTGGATATATATAATTGACATAATATTATTATCCATTATAATATATATAATGGATATATGAGCCATTCTTTTTTCCCATATAGGTTACTACAAACTATGAGCAGATTTTCCTGTGCTATACAGTAGGTTCTTATTAATCATCTATTTTACACAGTAGTGTATATTATTAACCCCACCCCCAATTCCTCCCTCCCCCAACAGTTTCATCTATGGTTACTAGAAGACTGGTTTTGAAATCTGTTTGTTTCTGTTTTATAATTTCTTTTGTATCACTTTTCCCCACATGTAAGTGATATCACATTTGTCTTTGTGTGACTTACTTCACTCAGTATGATAATCTCTAGGTCCATCCATGTTGCTGCAAATGGCATTTCATTCTTTTTTATGGGTTAATGATATTCCATTATGTATATGTACCACATCTTTATCCATTCCCCTGTTGATGGACATTTAGGCTGCTTCCATGTCTTGGCTATCATAAATAGTGCTGCAATCAACACTGGAGTGCATGTATCTTTTTGAATTATGGTTTTCTCTAGATAGATGCGCAGGAGGGGGATTGCTGGACCATATAATATGGTAGTTCTATATTTAGCCTTTTAAGGAATCTCCATACTGTTCTCCATAGTCATCGCTCCAATTTACATTCCCATCAACTGGGTTGAAGGGTTCCCTTTTCTCCACATCCTCTCCAGCATTTATAGTTTATAGAATTTTTGATGACAGACATTCTTACTGGTGTGAGGTGATACCTCAATAGTTGTGATTTGCATTTCTCTAATAATTAGTGATGTTGAGCATATTTTCATGTGTTTTTGGCCATCTGACTTCTTTGGAGAAATGTCTATTTACATCTTCTGGCCATTTTTTTATTGTGTTGCTTGTTTTTTAAACTATAAAGCTGCATGAGATGTTTGTATACTTTGGAGATTAATTCGTTGTTGGTTACTTTGTTTGAAAAGATTTTCTCCCATTCTGTGGTTTGTCTTTTTTTTTTCTTTTTTTTGATGGTTTCCTTCACTATGCAAAAGCTTGTAGGTTTAAGTCTCACTTTTATTTTTGTTTTTATTTTCATTACTCTAGAAGGTGAATCCAAAAAGATACTGCTCTGATTTATGTCAAAGAGTGTTCTGCCTATGTTTTCCTTTAGGAGTTTTACAGTATCTGGATTTATGTTTACGTCCTTAATCCATTCTGAGCTTATTTTTGTGTGTGGTGTTAGAGAATGTTCTAATTTCATTCTTTTACATGTGGCTGTCCAGTTTTCCTGGCACTACTTATTAAAGAGACTATCTTTCCTCCACTGTATGTTCCTGCCTCCTTTGTCATACATTAGTTAGCCAAAATTTTTTTTAAATTTATTTTAACTTTTTCTATTACTTAATTATTAGTGTTGCTTTATATTTTCAAATTTAAAAAGAATCTAGTGAAAATGTAAAGTAGTTCAATTATATTACAGGCTAATAATATACTGGATTTTGTTAGTATTCTGAAATCATTTGAATTCCTAAACAATTTGTCTATAAACTTAAGTTTTCTTTTAGTCTCAGTAAGTTGTAAACTAGGACAACAGCTATAATAGAGGTTAAGTTCAAAATTATATCCAGTTAGTGAAAACATCAAAACATCTGAGAACAAGCCCTCAAGGTTTGAATGCATATAAGTACAAAGATATTTGAGTAAATCTTCTCAGACTGGACTTATTATTTTCAAGTAGTAAACTTTGGTAACTTGTTTCTGAGAACTACTGAATTGTCTTACCCTTTTTCTGCTTTATCAGTTCCTCATGTGCCAGATTTCTCTCACTTGTTTCATTCTCCAAGGCCTTTTTATACTGTGCCGCTTCTCTGGAAAGAATGTTTAGATTATCTTCAGCTTGTGTTCTCTCTAACTCTAAACGATAAATCTTTTCCTGAAGAGTTTTTAAGGCTAAAATAAGAGCTGTTGAAAAAAAAAATTGTTTACTATTATTTTAAGTGAGAATTTTTGAACACTTACTATCATAGCATTTAAAAGTGAACAGTTTATTTTCGTTAGCCATAAAAATAAGTAATTTATATTCCTCATTAAAAAAAGAAAAATTACTGAAACTCTAAAAAGGGTTAAGTTCTAACTTATAAAAACAATATATTTATGATTGTATTTAGTAATTTTTTAAATTTGAGATTTGAAAAAGCTAATAATCCCAATTTAATTTCATAAAATATATTCATATTAAAAGACAAAAAGATAATGTATAGTCTGGGATGCATAAGAGTCTGAGTACGGATGAAGAAAATTAAAACATATTATCCAGTGGGAGATCCCCTCGTGGCTAGTAATGAACCCAACTGGTATCCATGAGGATATGGGTTTGATCCCTGGCCTTGCATAGTGGGTTAAGGATCCAGCACTGACAGTGAGCTGTGATGTAGGTCGCTGGTGCAGCTCAGATCCCACATTGCTGTGGCTGTGGTGTGGGCCAGCAGCTACAGCTCCAATTTGATTCCTAGCCTGGGAACCTCCATATGCCGTGGGTGCAGCCCTGAAAAGACAAAAAAGATACATATATAGTATCCACTAATTAACAAGGAAATTCAGGTTTAAAGTCACAAGTTTTTGCAGTTCTTGATATGCTTCAGTTTTGGTCAAAACACATTTTCTATTTCTTTATATACTTTCAAGATATAATGTTAATAATTAGGACACATGAGAAAGAATATAGTTTCTTCCATTAAGAAAAAATTACAACCTAGTGGTTTAACTGATATCAGGCTTGAAAGATAATAACTGTTACACATGTACTACTGTGATTTTTATTCAGCTATATTAATATCTTCATGATTCGGATAAGTTCAGAGTTTACAGACATTATCTTATACTTTCTTTTCAGTTACTACTTTAAATTATAAAACTAAAGATGAATGGAATATAAATAAATGCTCTGGGTTAACTTTCATATAGTTTATATCCAATTAGAAAGATGTTTGCTAGAGATTATTTCGTGATTTGGATTATTATTTCTTGAAGTTATTTTGCTCCACAAAGCCAGTATGTTTATTAATGGCAACCGTTATTATAGAACATCTAAAAAAAACATGATTATCATTACCTTAGAAATTAATTTGTATGGCATAGGTATGCCTGCAGTCATAAATGTTTTCCTACTTCAATCTTAAATATCCTCCTAAGTTTGTATTTTAGAAGTTATAATACATGTATTTTGTAGTTATGCCAATACATTAGATTCCTGAGGAATTTTCAAGGCTAAATTTGGATATATGCAATTTTTGAATTTAACCCTTGAATATGACACAATTCTGCTTAATTCACTAGAGTATCCTAATCCTCTTGCCTATTACAAGGATTCCAAATCTGACCTTTTATTCTTCGAAAAGTATTTTCCTATTTTCTAATGACGTTTTTATGATAAACCTGCCATAGGGCCATAGGTTATTATATTAATTTTCATTTTATAATGAAAAAGCCAAAATAACAAATGTCAAATAACTTAAATAAGCTTATAGAAATTTTAAGCAACAGAGCCAAAGTTGGCAGTTTTGTTAAGATTAGCTAAATATACAATCATATTATTCTCTATGTAAAAATGAAAAGCTTTGTATAATATACTTTGTGCCATTCCCCTAATTTTAAATAAGGTTTTATATTAGCATTACCTTGGTTATTTGGACTCCGAAGCATTTTAGGAGAGGTAACTTCTAAGTTCACAGAGTAGTGAGTTTGAGATGATTCATTACTCTGGGTGAATGATGGAACGAACACTCTTTCTGGGGGGTTAAGATAGCTTCCTACTATACTATGCATTAATTCAGAATCCATTATCTATAGAGAATAAAGGAATGACATATAGCATCATTTTTTCCTATGTGAATGACAAAAGAAATTAGACAAAAATTCAGGTCAGACTAACATAAATACATAGTCATATAGTGTAAAATTGTGTCTTTATGACGTTAATTATCACAAATTCAACTATAATAAGTTCAGCAATAAAAAAGATAAAAATGACTATTTACTTTCTCTATATAGATAATTCTGCCTAATTTTCATTGAGTACATGCTCTGGAGTGAGCATTACCTAGGTGGTGTGAATCTGCTTGTTTCTCAGTTGATCATAAGTTCACTACCTAAGACCCCTCTACAGAGTGTAACTCCAGGGTTCAAAGAGAAAGTATATATTCTAAAAGACAACATGGCTTTGAAACACAAGCCACCCATATGATATGATTCTCTAAGACTTCAATGTAGACCAAAATTTATTTATATTAAATGTGTAAACACATTTGAAAGTGGGCATAAGCAGAGTAACAACTCATCAGCAGATGAAGAAAAGAAGGGAAACAGTAAAGAAATGAGAGAAAATAAACCATGGGGTTCTCACTGTAAGAGGGGTTCTAGCTTAACTCTTACAACCAAGTTTTGTATTTTAAAAAAGTGTTTAAAATCACTCAAAGCTTATTTACACAACGAACTGAGACATCCTGGAGATCGCATCGTCGCGCAGCAGAAACGAATTGATTAGGAACCATGAGGCTGCGGGTTCGATCCCTGGCGTCACTCAGTGGGTTACGGATCCGGTGTTGCGGTGAGCTGTGCTATAGGTCACAGACACGGCTCAGATATGGCATTGCTGTGGCTGTGGTGTAGGCCGCAGCTGTGGATCCGATTAGACCCCTAGCCTGGGAACCTCCATATGCCGTGGGTGCAGCCCTAAAAAAAAAAAAAAAAGGAACTGAGACATCCTAAGAGGAAAAACTGAAGGAATAAGAAAGAAGTACAAAAAGCTTGATCCAAAATCAAAGCCTTAAGAGGAGAGGTGGAGTAACTCTGAATAGAGTATGGTGGTGGTTATTCTAGTGCATCTCTGACCCATGTATTCATACATAGGGGTTGGAAAGAGAGAGGATTATAAGCAAAAAGTGAGAAATAGCACAGGGAACTGTGTGTGATTGGGTCCCTTTGCTATACAAGAGAAACTGAAGAAACACTGCAAGTTAACTATACTTTAATTTTTAAAAAATACTTTAAAAAAGTGAGGAGTTCCCACTGTGGCACAACAGGATTGGCAGCATCTTGGGAGCGCTGGGACGCAGGTTCCGTCTCTGGCCTGGAACAGTTAAGGATCTGGCAGTTCTTGGATTTGATCTCTGGCCTGGGAACTCCATATACCGTGGGGTGGCCAAAAAAGAAAAAAGAAAAATAAGTGAGAAATGGTTCATCAATATCCCTATAAAAGACTGAGGCACTAGTTGCCTTGCTTTGGTTAAGATGTATATTCCAACAAAGAGGGAAGCTGCCAGAGATCCCTAACATGGTTTAGGCACACTGAGAGTTCTAGCACACTGGTAGTGCTGTTCAGACAGAGAGAGAGCAAGAGAGTGAGAGAGCAGCTAAAAGGGCATGTATTAGAGAAATTTCTGGAGGAAACTTTCTAAAAAATACAGAGAGGTGCCTAAGCTCCATCTAGCCAGAAGACTGCTTTACCCCTATATGGGAAGACTAGAAGTTTACTTTTTTTTTTTTTTCCTGAACTGGGGGACACTCAGCACAGGTGAGGGTGGATACAGACTACAAGAAGAAAGATTCAGTTCACAGAATATTGGTAGTCTACATATATCCAAGTGGCGATGGGAAGACCCTTATGGAGGGAATATGACCAGCCCAAGTTAACAAAGATCCTAAAGACAATAAAATGAATGGGTTGGATGGATTTGGAGTTTCCAATCAGTTTTTAGTGCCCTACTCTTAAATACAAATGGTTTAACCAAGGCTTCCAGACAATGAGGAAAGATGAAAGACAGTGATCAAAACAGGCAAACAGTAAGAGGCTCAACAGGAACACAAAATTTGGAAACACACAATCAGGGGAGAAAGAAGTATAATCACTGAGGGACATGACAGATCCTAGTGAAATCTGCTGAAGCACAGTGAAAAAATGTTGTCAATAAGAGATGGCTAAAAAGGTATGCAAGGACCAAACCACAAAGAATTTTGTGTATCACACAAGGAGTTTGTATTTTACAGGATCAGGCAGTGGGAAGCTAATAAAGAATATAAAGGGGAATGACGTGATCAGGTTGGCATTCTGAGAAGTTTATTCAGATGGCCCTGAAGTAGACTGGAGGGGAAAGAAATTGTAGGCAGAGAGACAAATTAAGAGGTTACTGAAGCAAAAACATAAGGCCTTAATTAAGACTAGAGTGGATGAGATCAACATGAAAGATTCTTGGAAGATACAATAAAAAGGACTTAGGAAGCAACTACATATGTGAAATAAGGGAGAAAAGAGAACTAAAAACACTCCCCAAATTTTCACTTGGGCAAGTAAAGAGATGGAGATGGCATTAATGGAAATAAGAAATGATATGAGATACAAGTCTGATGGAAAACAATGAATTCTGTTTTAGACATCGTTGAACCTGAGGTGCTTATAGGCACAGAGAAATTCAACAAATGTATTGAAATACAGGTTTGGAGTTTAAGTGAGCTGGATCTAGAGATACAGATTTGGTTATCCATTAGATCTCCAAGGAGAGTGTTAAGCCTGGCAATTTTCAGTATGCGTATGCATGGAAAGGGGTAGTTGACATGCAATGCCTTTGTCCATTAGAGAACAATATTTTTTTTGGTCTTTTTAGGCCACACCCATGGCATATGGAGTTTCCCAGGGTAGGGGTCAAATTGGAACCCTAGCCGCCATGTCACAGCCACACCCACACCAGATCCTAGCTATATCTGTGACCTACACCACAGCTTGAGGCAATGCAGGATCCTTAACCCACTGAGCAAGGTCAGTGATCAAACCCCCATCCTCATGAATGCTAGTCAGGTTCTTAACCCGCTGAGGACAATGGGAACTCCTAGAGAGCAATGTTATCTGTCCATTGTGTTGCCCCTCAGACATCTTGAGGCAAAATACTAAAAGGTTAAGAATTACAAGTTGAGCTCAGAACGCTGAAGGCCACTAGCAGTTAGGAGGCAAATGAGGAATAGAAACCCTTAAAGGAGACTAGAGAGGAATGAGCAGAGAAGTGGAGAAGAAAAAAAGCAGGAAAAAGTGGAAACGAAGAAGTCAAAGTAAGAACAAGTAATTCTTTATTTCCTACATCTAATATGCTATCCCCTGTAGAAATAAACACAGACGGCATGGCTTCTGTGGTGAAATAGTTTGCAATCTCACTGTTGAAAAAAGATCAAGAGACAGAGGGGGAAAAAAACACAGGGGATAAATTAGCTAGCAATATATCCAATAAAATTGGTTTCCCTATTCATAACTATTAAAATTTTACTGAGCATTCTTCAAACTCTTTATCCTAAATGAAGGAGAATAGAGGAAATAAGATTACCTGAGTATAATACCTAGGTGTTTTTTGGTTTTTTGTTTTTTTTGTCTTTTGTCTTTTTAGGGCTGCACTCACGGCATATGAAGGTTCCCAGGCCAGGGGTTGAATTGGAGCTGCAACTACAGGCCTATACCACAGCCACAGCAACGTGGCATACAAGCCATGTCTGCGACCTACACCACAGCTTACAGCAAAGCAGGATACTTAACACACTGATTGAGGCCAGGGATCGAACCTGCATCCTCATGGATACTAGTTGGGTTCATTACCCCTGAGACACAATAGGAACTCCAATACCTATTTTTTTGAAAGAGTTGAAACTAATGCCAATCTTTTATAAATATTTTATAATTATAATATAGCATCTAATTGTTATGTGTACAGTTAATTTTCAATGCCATGCTATAAAAGCTACTTAATTTCCAAGCAAACATATCAATTTGTAGATTTAAGATAACTAGGTTTATGAACATTTTATCTAATAATTAGAAAATTAGATTTTTCCTTATTGAACTTGAATACAATAAGTTTAAAATTTAACAATATCTGAGATTACACTCTCCCATCATCTTTACCTTCAGTTTATCTTGGATATTCAGTAAGAAAAAATTTTTTATGGTTATATTCAACAATTCTATAAATACCATCCTAAGTTTTAAAAATATCATATATTGTACCTTGGTATATACTTTTGCATACCATTTTTAATATAATTTTTTGCAGTCATTTTTTAAAATTAAAGTATAGTTGATTTACAGCATTGTGTCAATTTCTGCCATAAAGCATGCTGACCCAGTCATACATATATACATATGTGTGTGTATACACACACACACACACACACACATTCTCTTTCTCCTACTACCTTCCATCATGTTCTATCCCAAGAAACTGGATATAATTCCCTGTGCTGTAAAGTAGGACCTCATTGTTTATCCATTCTAATGTAATAGTTTGCACCTACCAATCTCAACTCCCTGTCATTCCATCCCACACCCTCCCCCACTGCCTTTGGCAACCATAAGTCTGTTGTCTAAGTCTGTGACTCTGTTGCTGTTCTATAGATAGGTTCATCTGTGACGTGTTTTAGATTCCACATATAAGTGATATCATATGGTATTTGTCTTTCTCTTTCTGACTTACTTCACTTAGTATGAGGGTCTCTAGTTGCATCCATGTTGCTGCAAATGCATTATTTCATTCTTTTTTATGCCTGAGTAGTAGCCCATTGTGTATATATACCACATCTTCTTAATCCATTCATCCATTGATGGACATTTAGGTTGTTTCCATGTCTTGGCTGTTGTGAATAGCGCTGCAGTGAATATAGGGGTGCATGTATTTTTTGAATTATAGTTTTATTGGTATATATATGCCCAGGAATGGAGTCGTTGGATCATACAGTGGTTCTATATTTAGTTTTCTGAGGAACCTCCATACTGTTTTCCATAGTGGTGGTACCAATTTGTACCAATTTACATTCCCACCAAAAGTGAAGGAGGGTTCCTTTTTCTCCACACAATGGGACAAGATAGAAAGCCCAAATATAAACCCAAGCACCTATGGTCAACTAATCTATGACAAAGGAGGCAAGAACATACAGTGGAAGAAAGGTGGTCTCCTCAATAAGTGAGAAAACTGGACAGTTACCTATAAAAGAATGAAATTAGAACATTCTCTAACACCATACACAAAAATAAACTCAAAATGGGTTAAAGACAAAACTACTATGAGGTACCACCTCACAATGTCAGAATGGCCATCATTAACAAGTCAACAAATAACAAATGCTGGAGAGGGTGTGGAGAAAAGGGAACCCTCCTACACCCTTGGTGGGAATGTAAATTGGTATGACCACTATGGAAAACAATACGGAGGTCCCTCAGAAAACTAAATATAGAACTACAGTAGGACCCATGAATCCCACTCCTGGGGCATATACCCAGACAAAACTTTCCTTGAAACAGATACATGCACCCCTATGTTCATTGCAACACTATTCACAACAGCCAAGACATGGAAACAACCTAAATGTCCATCAACAGATGAAGGGGTTAAGAAGATGTAGTATATATACACAATGGACTACTACTCAGCCATAAAAAAAGAACAAAATAATGTCCTTTGCAGCAATATGGATGGAACTAAAGACTCATACTAAGTGAAGTTAAGTCAGAAAGAGAAAGACAAATACCATATGATACCACTTGTATCCGGAATCTAATATACGGCACAAATTAACCTTTCTACAGCAAAGAAACAAAGTCATGGACTTGGAGAACAGACTTGTGGTTGCCAAGGTGGAGGGAGAGGGAGTGAGATGGACTGGGAGTTTTGGGTTAGTAGATGTAAACTATAGCATTTGGAGTGGATAAGCAATGAGATCCTGCTGTATAGCACAGGGAACTCTATCTGGTCACTTGTGATAGAATGTGATGGAGGATAATGTGAAAAAAAGAATATATATATAATATATATTCTTATATATATGTAAGACTGGGTTCCTTTCTGTACAGCAGAAATTGACAGAATGTCAATCAACTATAATAGAAATAATAAAAACCTAAAAAAAAGGATTAAAGACCTAAACAGAAGGCCAGATACTATTAAAACTCATAGAGGAAAACAGGCAGAAAATTCTTGGACATAAATCACAGCAACATCTTGTTTGATCAACCTCCTACAATAATGGTAATAAAAACAAAAACAAACCAATGAGACCAAATTCAACTTTTGCATAGCAAAGAAAACCATTTAAAAAAAAGAAAAGACAACCCACAGAATGAGAGAAAATCTTTGCAAATGATGCAACTGACAGGGCTTAATTTCCAAAGTATACACACAACTCATACAACTCAACAAGAAAAAAACAAAAAATCCAATTGAAAAATGGACAGAAGACCTAAACTGACATTTCTCCAAAGAAGACACAATGGATAGCCAACAGGCACATGAAAAGATGCTCAACATCACTAATTATTAGAGAAATGCAAATCAAAACTACGATGAGCTATGACCTTACACTGGTCAGAATGGCCATCATTAATATTTTATTTAAGAAGTAAATCATATCTATTAGAATTTTAAAGTATTACTGGAAATATTTTGTTAGGAAGTCCTTTCTTTTAAATAAGTAATTTTGAAAGGGTTTATTATATTTATCTGTTGAACTTTTAACTCTGTTTCTAACCATTTCTCTTGCTAAAAAAAAAAAAAATTAACAGAAACTTCAAAATAGAGTAGGGAGACCAAAAGGGGGAGCTCTCATGCTCTGTGACACAGCTGAATCCAACAAGAGTAAGAAATACTCCTTTTCTTTCCTGGCAAGGATTCAACCAATGAAAAGCCAAAGACTCTTTGTTTACTATAGCCCTCCCAACTTCCTTTTCCCCTCTACAAAAGAGTTCTTCTTCCTTGCCCTGAAGGGACTTGCACAGGGTTCACATCATTGCAGACTTCAAACTGTAATTTTCTGCTGATCCCAGATAAACCCATCTTTGCTAGAGAAATATCTGGCAGTCTATTTGTTTTAGGTCAACATCCTTTAGAATGGCTGCTGGAAAACTTATTAAATGTAGAGAGAATTTAGAAACTGAGTCCACATATAATGAATTTTTTTTTTTTTTTTTTTGTCTTTTTGCCGTTTCTTGGGCCGCTCCCACGGCATATGGAGGTTCCCAGGCTAGGGGTCCAATCGGAGCTGTAGCCTCCGGCCTACGTCAGAGCCACAGCCACGCGGGATCCGAGCCGCGTCTGCAACCTACACCACAGCTCACGGCAACGCCGGATCGTTAACCCACTGAGCAAGGGCAGGGACCGCACCTGCAACCTCAGGGTTCCTAGTCGGATTCGTTAACTACTGCGCCACTACGGGAACTCCCACATATAATGAATTTTAAAGTGAACAGTACTCAGAGTAGTTGCTACAAATCCTCCTTCGCCTTTACTTTTTTTTTTTTTTTCCCCTCCCACAGATTGAGCACACTCAATAGTCAGAATTAATTATGCAAGTATTGATTAGTCAGGATGCCTAAGGGAGAAAGAGCTATTGGACAATAATAACTAAATGGTACCTATTTAATTGCCAAAATTTATTTCAACTAGTTTGGAAAGAAATATTTCTAAAATGCTTAACCTACTTTTCTTCCTTTTAGGTAGAATATACTCAACACAATTTAACCTTTTGGGATGACCTCAATTATGCTTTATGATACTTACAGAAGCACAGTTGTTGGACTGTTTGCCCTTTCACTGGAAAGTTCCAGACTGTTATAGATTTTGTTTTCTGTCTTTTCACTTCTTGTTATCTCTTCTCTTTCAGCCAGTTTATGAGCTTTACTTGATTCTAGTAGAATATCCCTCCCCTTTCTAATTGCTTTCCCAACCAATAACAAGAAATGATAAGGCAATCAAGTTTCATTCATTAGCCATTCAAAGATGCAAAATATAGTCCCTAGTGATCCTTAAAACATTCATAACTTAATTATACCACAAAGATCGCTATGGAGCTGGGGGTGGGGGTGCATATAAACAATGTGCATGGGGACTTCAGAGATGGATTCCTGGAGGATCTAGTTCTTTAACTGAAAAATGAAGGATGAGAAGAATTTGATAGGCTAAAGAAAGTAAGAGAATTGGAAGAGAAGAAGATCAACTGTACAAGCAAAAGAAATGGCATGGTGATAAAAATAACAATACCTCACATTTAATGAATACTTACTATGTGAATTAATTTACTAAAATCCACATAACAACTCAATGAGGCACGATTATTCCCATTTTAAAGATGAGTAAACTGTGGCACAGAAAAACTGTGGTTTTGCCCAAAGTAACACAATTAAAATAGGATTTGGACACAGGCAGTCTGGCTCTAAATTTCATTCTTGTAACCAACAAGCAATAAGCTATATTGCTTATTTTTGCGAAGTTATGAAAGCAGGAGAGGATCTGGTGTTTTGGGCAAGCTACTACATGAAATGCACATAGCTAGAAGATTGCAAATGTGCCTGACTACTGCAGAAGAGGAGGCAGAAACCAGAGCTGAGAAGCCCTGTATGCCAGGCACAGGTGTTTGGATTTTATCCCATAGGCAACACGAGCTACCCAGCAGAGGAGTAGCAGTATCACGTTGCCTTTGATAAAGATTTCTGTGAGTTAGAATGGAGAAAAACAACCATGGCCTGGCTAGAAATCCAGGTAGGAGGCTATTACAGAATGCTACAGAAGTGGGAATGAAAAGAAGGGGACAAGTCAGAGATAATTAGGATATTGATAAATCATAAAGTATATGGATTGGGTGAGGAAACTTAATTGGGGAAAATTAAATAAACCTCTAGTCAAAGAAGAAAATAGATTCTGAGGAGGTTCATTTCAGACGTTTGTTTTTTCTTTTTAGGGCGGCATATGGAAATTCCTGGGCTACATGTCAAATTGGAGCTGTAGCTGCCGACCTGTGCCACGGTCATGGCAATGCCAGATCCGAGCCATATCTGCAACCTATGCTGAATCTTGAAGCAATGCGGGATCCTTCACCCACTGAGCAAGGCCAGAGATAGAACCCTCATCCTCACTGAGCCACAATACATACTCCTTAGACATGTTTAAAGTGCTTGTGGGGCAATAACAATATAAAAACAGGTACCACCTATACTGAGCTAATTATGTACCAAAGAAATTTACCTGTGTTGATCCACTGAATCGCCAAGGCAACCAAATGAGGTATTTATATTAATTTCATTTTACATGAGGCAACTGAAAAGTTAATTAACTTTGCCAAAGGTCACATAGTTATTAAGTGGCTAAACTGGAACTTGAGCTTATGCACTCCAAATCAGAGTGTATTCTGCCTTTAATAGAGACATTTCAGTTGTACAGGTGATTCTGTCATCCTAAAAAAAATTGGTTTAGACTAACTATAAGGATTTGAAAATCATCAGTATATACAGATGGCAGCTGAAGCCATGAATATTCACTTAAAATAGAGTATGCAGTTTTTCTTTAGGGATGGTCCTTCCCTGAATCACTTAGGTTTAAATACACTGAGGATATTTTTTAAAAAGTGAAGATTTCTGGCCATCACTCAGGTCCACAGAAATAGAATCTCTGGTGATAAGGCCTAAAAATACATAATTTCATTCCCCAATTGTTTTTTTATGCAAATAAACATTTGAAGATTCCTGATGAAGAATGTGCAAAGAAATGTGTAACAATGACATTGAGTTCATTAAAAATGTGTCTATATGAGTAAAGTTCTGAAGAAGTATGGTACAGGCCCAAGCAAGCATCTGATGGATATTTTATCAAATCTAAGCCACCATCTATTATAAAATGCATTATTCTTTTATGTACCACAAGAAGAAAAAAATGGGAGCCCTCTCATGTAAAGCTAGAACAACAGAAGGGCTGCAGATTCAGTGTAGAATAAATGGAAACTAAACCCACCATGCAGAAAGAGATCACAAGAAAATCTGAAAAATCTCTACCTTTCAAGTACTGGGCACTGGGTAAAGGGAATTTTATCCAAAAGACAGTTCTTATACAGCTTTATAGTCAGAATTCACACTACCAGTGGGATATAAAACGTAAACAAAACACAAAAGCCACAACTCTCAAACAGATAATTTAAGTCTCAGATTGATAGTAACACAAACGACGGCTAGATGCAAATGCCAGTCCTTTCTGAAGTAACTTGACTTCAATCCAGGCAATAATTATTATAAGATGTATCGCTATTTTAGAAATGTTTTTAAATGTGAAAAAAAACATGCCTTAGAATCACTGAAATACACTAAATATAATGCATAACAACTACTCTGAATGCCCAGAAACTTTGGGATGAAGGGGCTATTTTCTGGTTCTCTAAGATACTTCATACATAATTTCACATAGGTATTGATTTGTTTTTAAAAGTAAGAAACTATTAAAGATCAAAAATTATAAAAGTTATTTTCCCTCCCATCACATTAACCATTTTAAATAATTCCTCTATACATAAAAAGTCTTATCCGTAAAAAACATAAAACAAACAAAACAACCAACAAGTGAGATCAGACCACATGTACCCCAGAGTCCATGTAAATGCTTTAGCATTTTCTGGGACTTTGAGAACTAGATTGCAAAATTCACAGGCCCTGGGAACTGTTCTGATACAACAGGAGGAAGAGCAAGCTTTGCTCTTGTCAAGGATGATGATTTATAGTCCTAGTCCAACATTCAGTATTCTTTTTTTCACTCACAGGACACAAACATACTACCTTAGTATTTTCATTATATCCAGAATACCCTGGCCCTTAAAAAAAAAAATTTGATCCCTTCTCAACAGTGCCACCATGAAAAAAAATTCCTTTACCATTTTGATATTTTTTCATACAAACAGTGTATTCCTAGTTCAGCATGCACTTTCCATCTTTTCCAAGTATAGTACAAACACTGCACAAATTACATACCGTAATTGCTCTGGGATCTTATAAAACTGCAACTTCATTGAATAGCAAGCACATCATCCAAACAGATTGTTAGAGAACTAAAAGGCTTTAGAGTGAAAGTAAGCACTAATTGGGAGTTTCCTTTGTGGCTCAGTGGTTAATGAACCCAACTAGGATCAATGAGGATGAGTGTTCAATCCCTGGCCTTTGCTCAGTGAGTTAAGGATTGGCATTGCTGTGAGCTATCATGTAGGCCAGCAGCTGTAGCTCCAATTCGACATCTAGCCTGGGAACTTCCATATGCCACAGGTATGACCCCCCCCCAAAAAAAAAACCCACTAATTGATCACTGTGAGGAGTTCCCCGATTCAAATTTGTGACTTACAAATAAACCAGTTAAGCAGCCAAAATGCTGGCTTCTCTCTTTTAGTGTTTGAAGGTCCTCAAAGTCCCTCTCACAGCACAATCTGTCTAAAGCAATTGATATCAGAATTCTAGTCTGATTCTCACTATTGCAACTCCCTGCCAGAGTACCTCTTTCACTCAGGAAAGCTATTTCCTACCCAGGAGCAAATGTATACATATATGCATATACATGAGTATAGGGATTTTCTAGGACTGCAGAAGGTGAAGTTCCCACATCCCTATCTATAATTTAACATTCACTTTCCCATAAAAACAAGAGAATAATGGTTTTATAGTGTCACTGCTAGTTCAACCATATTATAAAAACCTTGTTTCTACATGGATCTGTAGAAAATTCACTTTGAATGTCAATGTCAACCTACTCAGTAACTCTTGGGATAAATTTACTACAGCTTATACACTATATGATATTTAATTTAAAATTTTTTTAGTATGGCCCATAATCCCATTATATAGAAACACTTATTACCAGAAAACTGTTAGAGCTCATCTATGAATTTGGCAAAGTCACAGGATACAAAATCAATACACAGAAATGATGGCATTTCTATACACTAACAATGAAAGATCAGAAAGAGAAATTAAGGAAGCAACCCCATGTACCATCATATCCAAAAGAATAAAATACCCAGGAGTAAACTTACCTAAAGAGACAAAACACCTATACTCTGAAAACTATAAGACACAAACAGATGGAAAGACATACCATGCTCTTGGACTGGAAGAGTCAATATTATCAAAATGACTATACTACTACCTAAGGCAATCTACAGATTCAATACAATCCCTATCAAATTACCAAGGACATTTTTCACAGGACCCAAACAAAATATTTTAGAGTTTGTTTGGAAGCACAAAAGACCCAGACTAGCCAAAGACATCCTGAAAAAGAAAAATGGAGCTGGAGGAATCAGGCTCCCAGACTTCAGACTATACTACAAAGAAGCAATCATCAAAACCACATGGTACTGGCACAAAGACAGAAATATAGATCAGTGGAACAGGATAGAAAGCCCAGAATTCAACCCAGGCACCTACAGCCAACTCATCTATGACAAAGGAGGCAAGAATATATAGTGGAGAAAAGACAGCCCGTTCAATAAGTGGTGCTGGGAAAACTGGACAGCCACATGGAAGAGAATGAAATTAGAATACTCCCTAACACCATACACAAAAATAAACTCAACATGGATTAAAGACCTAGATATAAGACCAGACACTATCAAACTCTTAGAGGAAAACATAGGCCAAACACTCTCTGACATAAACCACAGCAACATCTTTGCAGACCCACCTCTTAGAGTATTGACAATAAAAACAAAAATGAACAAATGGGACCTAATTAAACTGAAAAGTTTCTGCACAGCAAAGGAAACCCTAAACAAAACAAAAAGACAACCCACAGAATGGGATAAAATCTTTGCAAGTGAATCAACTGTCAAGGGATTCATCTCTGAAATTTATAAACATCTTCTGCAGCTCCATACCAAAAAAACCAAACCCCATCAAAAAACGGGCAGAAGATCTAAACAGAAAGTTCTCCAAAGAAGACATACAGATGGCCAAAGAACACATGAAAAGATGTTCAACATCACTCATCATTAGAGAGATGCACATCAAAACCACGATGAGGTGCCACCTTACACCGATCAGAATGGCCATCATCAAAATGTCTACAAACAATAAGTGCTAGAGAGGGTGTGGAGAAAAAGGAACCCTAGTACAGGGTTGGTGGGAATGTAAATTGGTGCAACCACTGTGGAAAACAGTATGGAGATTCCTCAGAAAACGCAAAATAGAACTACCATTTGTTCCAGAAATCCCACTCCTGGGCATCTATCCAGAGAAAACCATGACTCGCAAAGACACATGTTCTCTGATGTTCATTGCAGCCTATTTTCAATAGCCAAGACATGGAAACAACCTAAATGTCCATCGATGGAGGAGTGGATCAAGAAGATGTGGTACATATACATAATGGAATATTACTCAGCCATTAAAAGGGGAGAAATACCAGCATTTTTAGCAACATGGATGGACCTAGAAATTATCATGCTAAGTGAAGTCAGCCATACAATGAGACACCAACATCAAATGCTTTCACTGACATGTGGAATCTGAAAAAAGGACTGAACTTCTTTGCAGAACAGATGCTGACTCACAGACATTGGAAAACTTATGGTCTCCAGAGGAGACTGTTTGGGGGAGGGGGGGATGTGCTTGGGTTGTGGGGTGGAAATTCTGTGAAATTGGATTGTGATGATCATTATACAACTACATATGTGATTTAAAAAAATAAAATCAAATAAAAAAAAAAGAAACTCCTAAGACGGTTTTTTAAAAAAGTAATCTATCAAAACAAACAGCACAGAAAAGCACAAAATAAAACATTTTTTGGTCCCTGATGGATGATCCTCAACTGTATCTATTGCTCTCACCTCTCTGAAGATAACTACCATCACCAGATTCTTAAGAACAGAAAGAAAAACAGTTATTAATATACCTAAGTACCTTTCTTTTGGTGACTCTCCTGTCATATATATCAATCATCAGGAAAGATCCATCAGAATCAGATCTTGGCAGTCTTTTCAATTATAGCATTACTGGTTCATTCCTTACCATTGCATCCCTATTGCTGTTGCTACTCTCCTGGATTTTGTGATGATCAACTAATCCTTAGGTATTTCTCCTACCATTTCTATGGATTTGAGGACTGAATCTGCATAGTTCTACTAAGGAATATGATATAATGGAAAGAGCTCTGGATTAAATCATAAGAGCTGGGTTCTTTCCTGTTTCTGACAGTTACATAGCTTATAGGTGTCACTTCCTTCCTCTTAGCTTTGGAAAATACAGAGTATTATATAACTATACAGTAGTAGAAGGAGCAGTGATAATAAACTCTTTATCATCCTTTTCTGGGAATTTCAGTTTCCCAGGAAACCTTAGCCTTTATATATATTAATATATATCTTATTGAAATCTTAGCCTTTATATATATTACTCTCTGACATAGACTATTCCCTTCCCTCTCTGTAATAATTCAACTTCCTATATTTCTATTTCCCTAATTCTTCTGACTTAGCAATGTAATTCTCTTTAAATTATATATATATTACATTGTAATTATTTACACATATAAAATTCTATATAGAATATAGAATATATATGTGTGTGTGTATATATATATATATTCTTGACACTAAACTATTTCTGAAGTTCTTACCATTTTTTTTTCTTTTTAGGGCATATGGATGTTCCCAGGCTAGGGGTCAAATTGGAGCTATAGCTGCCGGCCTAAACCACAGCAATGCGGGATCTGAGCTGTGTCTGTGACCTACACCACAGGTCATGGCAACACCAGATCTTTCACCCACTGAGCGAAGCCAGGGATGGAACCTGTGTCCTCATGGATGCTAGTTGGATTCATTGCTGCTGAGCCACAATGGGAACTCCCATTTTATATTTCTAAAAATGTTACTTGTACAGGGTCTTTTGTTCATACAATGCATTTCCATTTTCCCTAGTGAGCAAATGTCCCTATAACCTGCATTTGAAAAGACAGTATAACATAGTGACTAAGGGGTGGGCTCTGAGGCAAGACTCCTCGTGGGTGAATCCCGTGTGATCCAAAGCAAGTTTCTCAAATTTTTCATGGTTTTCCCCTACCTATAAAATGGAAACAATAAGCCTATATCCTTATTTCAGAGAATTATATGTAATTAATACAAAATTCTTAGAAAAGAGTATGACTCATAGAAAGCACTCAATAAATAGTACTGATATTTAAAAAATTTGTTTTGGTCTTTTGTCTTTTTAGGGCCACACTCACAGCATATAGAGGTTCCCAGGCTAGGGTCTGAAATGGAGCTGTAGCTGCCGGCCACAGCCATAGCCACAGCTACTGCAACGCAGGATCCAAGCCACATCTGTGACCTACACTACAGCTCACAGCAACACCAGATCCTTAACCCATGTCCTCATGGATACTAACTGGGTTCGTTAACTACTTACTAAGCCATGGCAGGAACTCGTAAAAAGTCTTTATATTTTGACTATCACATTTGAAATTTTGTTAGTATAATCATTGATGTCCACAATGAACAAAAATTTTGTGATTTTTGAGAAACCACAAAATCCAAAAATCCCCTTTGAAATATCGAATCCCAAATTATATCCAGTATTGTCTTAATACTACATCATACTATATCCTATAGTTTCCAAACAGATAATTTATAAATGGTATATAAAATGACTTTGTGCTCCATTCCCCATAATATTTAACTTACTTATAGTAACTTCATACTGCTGCTATACAAACCCAATTTTTATACCAAAAGACTTCTCCATACTTATACCTCCTCAAGTGACAATATTACTTTGGGGATTGCCCTAATATATTTGTTTTTATTTCTACTCAAGATGATAATTTATTTCTTATCAAGTACTGACTAATATTTCTCTGAATTTTAAGAGTTCATATTTACACAAATGTCCTAAAGGTACCTCAAATTCATATTCAAATTTTAATATATCACCCCCCTAAAAACTCTATTTCTTCCTACATTTAAATTTTTAAAAATTTACTTCACTTTATTTCTTTTCAGGGCCACACTGTGGCCTATGGAAGTTCCTGGGCTAGGGGTTGAATCGGAGCTACAGCTGCTGGCCTATTCCACAGCCACAGCCACTCCAGATCCGAGTCTCATTTGCAACCTACACCCCAGCTGATCCTAAACCCACTGAGCAAGGCCAGGGAAAAAGCCCTCATTCTCACAGACACTGTCAGGTTCCTAACCTACTGAGACACAACAAGAACTCATCTTCCTACATTTTTTAATCTCACTTAATGGTATCATCCCTCTCCTCAACCCTCAAATCCTGAGGATTTCAATAACTAAATCACTTCTTGAAACACCTGTACTGTCTCATTCTTATCACCCCTGATGTACCAGCCTAGGCTCTCGCCAAATTTTTTCTTTTTTTTTTTTTGTCCTGGACTATTACAATCGCCTTCTAAAGTGATTTCCCTGGAGTTCCCATCGTGGCTCAGAGGTTGATGAATCCGATTAGGAACCATGAGGTTGCAGGTTCGATCCATGGCCTTGCTCAGTGGGTTGGGGATCTGGTGTTGCCGTGAGCTGTGGTATAGGTCTCGGACATGGCTCGGATCCCATGTTGCTGTGGCTCTGGCATAGGCCAGTGGCTACAGCTCTGATTCCACCCCTAGCCTGGGAACCTCCATATGCCGCAGTGAGGATCTAGAAAAGACAAAAAAAAAAAAAAAGTGATTTCCCTGACACTGATCTTGTCCCACTAAAACTATACTTTTCTCTGCCTCTAGATTGATCTACCTAATATTACAATACAGCCATGTCACTCCAATGCTTAAAAAACTTTTCAGTGACTCCTTACTACCTTCAGGATAAAGATCAAACATGTTCACAGGGCATGTGGGATCTTCCATGACCCCTTCTCTACCAATCTACCTTCTTTCTCCTGTCTATATGGAATGAGTATGTTTCTAGTGTTCATATTGTTCTCTCTTCCTAGAATACTCACATCTATCATGCAACTCACAGTTTATCAATTTGTCCATGAATATTTCCCTTTCCTGGTTTCCTGAGATTGGGTTAAATAACTCTCCTCTATGCATACCTATATGCTTAGTATACTGAAATAGTATGTTTACGTCTTCCTCGTTAATGGAAAGCCTTGAGAACAGGGATCAAGTCTCATTCATCTCTGTAACCTTAGCACTACTAAACTAAAATGACTTAAAAGCCCAAAAGCTATGTGAAGTTCCAAGATAAATCCTAGTGACAAGTCATCTCAATATGAAGTAAAAGGACAATGTCTATGCCATTCAGACAAAAGAGGGTTCTAGTCACTAACAGAAGTGTCTGAGTTATTCTTCAAAATGCAACACACCTAGGCTTGTCATAACATTGCTCTCCTTAGCATCCAGAGCTCCATATTCATAATTCAAACTCTTATTCTTATTAGCGAGCTACAGTACCTTAACCATACAAACTTTTGACCTGTCTGAAATGAACAACTATTCTAAAGGGCTGAAATCATCTATTGATGGACAGAGTTGTTGACAGAGGATCTGTAAAGAGACACCATTAAGCTCTTGCCTTTTTCAAACTGGACTTGTTGGCACAGCTGTTAAGGTCTTAACATGAGAAACAGCATATGTTTTTGAATAGCACAGAGGGCAAAAGGACAAAACCTGATTTTCCTACCTAGTTGAGGTCAAAGCTCAGTTATGATGATAAAAATAAATTTTACCTAAAGTGCATCTATGAAAATTTGTATTACCCTCTTCTTAAATTTTCCACTTCTTCATTAATTTCCAATGTGCATACTTCACTTCTAGGTGACTCTGCCAAATGCTGAAAGTGCTGCGGGCCTTCCAATATACCACTAGCAGCTAAACCACAAGAGGCACAGAGAAGACCCTATTATGATGACTAAATATGAGATATTGTTATTGCTCTTAAGAACTTCTCTTACATCCAGAGACTACACTTGTGATTGTGTCTTATGTAACTTGCTTCATTCAAGCCTGAAATGACTTTTCAGTAAAACTAATGTTAGGAATCTGTATAATTTTCAGTTCTCATTCCACTTCAATTCCAATACCGTCTGCTAAGTGCCTAACATGTGCCAGACTTTGTGATAAGAAATGGAGGTTGGGCGCCATTCCCACTGTGGCTCAGCAGAAACGAATCTGACTAGCATCCATGAGGACACAGGTTCGATCTCTGGACTCTCTCAGCGGGTTAAGGATCTGGTATTACTGTGAGCTGTGGTGTAGGTTTCAGACGTGGCTCGGATCTGGCGATGCTGTGGCTGTGGCACAGGCCAGTGGCTACAGCTCTGATTTAAACCCTAGCCTGGGAACCTCCATATGCCATGAGTGTGGCCCTAAAAAAAGAAAAAGGAAAAAAAAAAAAAAGAAAGAAAGAAAAAAAAGGAAATGGAGGTAGGAAAGAGGAAGAGGTAATAGTCTCAAGTGAAATAAATGCAATGCCTAACCAACATGGAGCTCTGAACTTGTTCTAAACTAGTTTTAATTTGGTGTCCCACCAAAAGTGGGGTTCACCTTCCATTGCTGCTTTCATTATAGTAACTAGCCAAGTTTGTCAGTTTGGCTTAGATGAGCCCTGGCTAAGACAGCTTAAGCCTATTTTAATCTGACCAACTTTCATTCCTGAACTAAAAACTTCCTATTGGCTGCAAACTACAGTTCACTGAAGGACAGACAAGGGTTGTATTATGGCAAAACCAAACAGAAAACCCAAAGGCATCTGCAATGATAAGTTCAATCATTGATAATATTATTCTTATGTACATGAATACTGCTAACAACTTCTCATACTTACATTATATATAAATCCATGGTACATTACAGTACTAGCTGAGAGACTAGAGAATTTGGAAAGAGGATTGACCAAAAAAAAAAGTATATATATATTTTTTATATATATATAAAATACTGTTTTTTCCCTAAGGACTCAACCCAAAAACTACTTGAACTGATTAATAAATTCAGCAAAGTAGGAGGATATAAGATTAACACTCAGAAGTCAGTTGCATTTCTGTATACCAGCAATGAAATATTAGAAAAGGAATACAAAAATACGATACCTTTTAAAATTGCACCTCACAAAATCAAATACCTCGGAATACACCTGACCAAAGAGGTAAAGGACCTATATGCCGAGAACGATAAAACTTTAATCAAAGAAATCAAAGAAGATGTAAAGAAATGGAAAGATACTCCATGTTCCTGGATTGGAAAAATCAATATTGTAAAAATGGCCATACTACCCAAAGCAATCTACAGATTCAATGCAATCCCTATCAAATTACCCAAGACAGTTTTCACAGAACTAGAACAAACAATCCAAACATTTATATGGAACCACAAAAGACCCAGAATCGCCAAAGCAATCCTGAGAAACAAAAACCAAGCAGGAGGCATAACTCTCCCAGACTTCAAGAAATACTACAAAGCCACAGTCATCAAAACAGTGTGGTACTGGTATCAAAACAGACAGACAGACCAATGGAACAGAATAGAGAACCCAGAAATAAACCCAGTCACCTATGGTCAATTAATCTTTGACAAGGGAGGCAAGAACATAAAATGGGAAAAGGAAAGTCTATTCAGCAAGCATTGCTGGGAAACCTGGACAGCTGCATGCAAAGCAATGAAACTAGAACACACCCTCACACCATGCACAAAAATAAACTCCAAATGGCTGAAAGACTTAAATACACGACAGGACACCATCAAACTCCTAGAAGAAAACATAGGCAAAACACTCTCTGACATCAACATCATGAATATTTTCTCAGGTCAGTCTCCCAAAGCAATAGAAATTAGAGCAAAAATAAACCCATGGGACCTCATCAAACTGAAAAGCTTTTGCACAGCAAAACCCAAAAGAAAACAAAAAGACAACTTTCAGAATGGGAGAAAATAGTTTCAAATGATGCAAGGACAAGGGCTTAATCTCTAGAATATATAAACAACTTAATACAACCCAACAGCAAAAAAGCCAATCAATCAATGGAAAAATGGGCAAAAGACCTGAATAGACATTTCTCCAAAGAAGATATACAGATGGCCAACAAACACATGAAAAAATGCTCAACATCGCTGATTATAAGAGAAATGCAAATCAAAACTACCATGAGATACCACCTCACACCAGTCAGAATGGCCATCATTAATAAATCCACAAATCACAAGTGCTGGAGGGGATGTGGAGAAAAGGGAACCCTCCTGCACTGCTGGTGGGAATGTCAACTGGTACAGCCACTATGGAGAACAGTTTGGAGATACCTTAGAAATCTATACATAGAACTTCCATATGACCCTGCAATCCCACTCTTGGGCATCTATCCGGACAAAGCTCTACTTAAAAGAGACACTTGCACCCGCATGTTCATTGCAGCACTATTCACAATAGCCAGGACATGGAAACAACATAAATGTCCATCAACAGATGATTGGATTAGGAAGATGTGGTATATATACACAATGGGCTACTACTCAGCCATAAAAAAGAATGACATAATGCCATTTGCAGCAACATGGATGGAACTAGAGAATCTCATACTGAGTGAAATGAGCCAGAAAGACAAAGGCAAATACCATATGATATCACTTATAACTGGAATCTAATATCCAGCACAAATGAACATCTCCTCAGAAAAGAAAATCATGGACTTGGAGAAGAGACTTGTGGCTGCCTGATGGGAGGGGGAGGGAGTGGGAGGGATCGGGAGCTTGAGCTTATCAGACACAATTTAGAATAGATTTACAAGGAGATCCTGCTGAATAGCATTGAGGACTTTGTCTAGATACTCATGTTGCAACAGAACAAAGGGTGGGGGAAAAAATGTAATTGTAATGTATACCTGTAAGGATAACTTGATCCCCTTGCTGTACAGTGGGAAAAAAAATATATACTGTTTTTTTCCTGATTACAAAAGTAATACATGCTCATTCTACAAAATTTGGAAATTACAGAAGAAAATAACAATCACTATGAATTCTAGCAGTCTAAGATTAAAATATTAATATTTTTAGAATCTATTACATCAGCCTTTTATTATTTTAAGCAAAGTAAGGATTGTATCATTCAATGTTTGCATAAATTGCCTTTCTACTTAATAATACATGATAAATATTTTTGTATCATTAAATATTCTTTTAAAGTATAATTCTTAGTGGGAGCAAATAAAATTTATGTAAATTACCAATTTTTTTTTATTAGGATGCAGTCCAGAAACAGTATTAAGTTAAAGAGAGGGTTTTTTTTGTCTGGTCTTTTTAGGGCCGCACTCATGATATACAGAGGTTCCCCGGCTAGGGGTCCATTTGGAGCTATTGCTGCCAGCCTAGGCCACAGCCACAGCAATGCAAGATCCGAGCCAAATCTGCGACCTACACCACAGCTCATGGCAATGCTGGATCCTTAACCCACTGAGCGAGGCCAGGGATCAAACCCGCAACCTCATGGTTCCTAGTCAGATTCATTTCAGCTGCACCATGACGAGAAATCCAAGTTAAAGAGAGTTTTGATGCTTCTGATACATACCGTCAAACTATCTGGAGCTGTTTTAAATTGAGACATTACTGGAGCTTTGCTCAGACTGAGACAAAGTCCTGAAGTTCACAATTCTCACCATGTCTTGAGACTATTTCTCCAATCTATAATATTCTATCTTAGACAAATAAAATTTCCCTTGGTTAACTTATTAAAACTTTCTAATAATCAGACCTAGAAAAAAATAGAAACTATACATATGTACATTAACAGGATAACATATATATCAATTTGCCTACTACATTGTTAATAAAAGTATTTCTAAAATGCTTAAAAAGGAAGAAAATAAGATTCTAGGAAATACTGGAGTTCCTATCGTGGCTCAGTGGTTAACGAATCCGACTAGGAACCATGAGGTTGTGGGTTCGATCCCTGGCCTTACTCAGTGGGTTAAGGATCTGGTGTTGCCGTGAACTGTGGTGTAGGTTGCAGACACAGCTCGGATCCCACGTTGCTGTGGCTCTGGCGTAGGCCGGTGGCTACAGTTCTGATTAGACCCCAGCCTGGGAACCTCCATATGCCTCGGCAGCGGCCCAAGAAATGGCAAAAAGACAAAAAAAAAAAAAAAAAAAAAAAAAAAAAGATTCTAGGAAATACCTAAAACAAATTTCCTTTTTTTTTTTTTTAACTAAAGTTCATACAAATACAGATAAATCAAAACTGTGAAACTCAACTCTGCAAAATGCATGTAGTCTTATATAGTATATTCTTCATATCTGCACTAAAGGGCAAAATCTAAAAATTATCAAATACTTGAAAAGTATCATAATTTACAAAGGCTTTGCACATCAAATTTTGTCCTAACAAGCTTAAAAAGTGGCATCACTTTTATTTACAGTCATTTTATAACATGAGGAAACAGGCACAGAGATTAAGTGACTTGTCTAAGGTCAAATGTCAAATAAATAGAAAAAACAGAATTTGAATCAGGTCTCCAGACTCAAAATATGGTACCCTTTCTGTTTCTGCACTCCTTTCCATAAATCATAAATGACCCAATTTTTTCCTTCAGATTAAAAAAATATTAACAAATTTATTTTCCTAATGTTATTTATTTGAGCCAATACTGAAATAAGTTTGCATTCCCAGAGTTCATAAACTGATAGCGAGTGGGCCAGCTAATACAAGTGCAGAGGCAGACAGATGCCAACTGAAAGGTTAACATTTTTCCCTTGTATAAACCCATACACAGAGAAATATGTTTCGTGAGTATAATTTAATCACTAAATTTTCAAAAAAAAAAAATTGAACTACCAGAATTATTTTCCCCTTTCAAATACACTACTGTGAGGATATCAATTGAAAACAACATAAAATATTTTTTAAAAAAATTCTATTCTCTCCTTTAAAAACTCAAAAATAAATATCTCCTTCCATTTCTCCTTCCTATCCACTAAGCCCCCAACTGTCTCTAATACTGAAATAATAAAAAATTAACAATAGATGGTTTTTGAAATTGATAATTTTTAACTTTTACAAAGCCATCAACTGTCATTAATTTAGCATTATATTTACCATATTTGTTAATTATAGTTTGTGTGATCTAATTAAGCTGCTTTAAGAAACAATTTTAGCAAAGTCTGCACATATCTATATTCCTCTATAGGCCTTTAAGAGCAGACGCCATATCTTATTCATTATTCTGCTATCCACTGGCTTTATTATATGATAGTCATTCAATAAGCATTTGTTGGACTTAATCCAATCAAAGTAGAAATAAATAAAACAACACATTTAAGTCTAATAGTTAACTAACATTTATTATAACAATGTATACATTTTACTTACTTGGAATCAAGATTCAACTTTAAATTATATTTGGCAACATTTTTTTTCTTTCACTGTGGTACACAAAGGAATACTGTGCCTTACAATCTTTGGCATCTTAGGTTCAATGAATAAAGTCTTCATAAAAACATATACTGAGAACATTTTTCTCATGCTACTAAATGAATAAATGCAAAATGCTAATCATGGATCTCTACAGCTACACAAAGGTGTGAGGGGCTGGCTATTCCCTATAGACGGTTCCCCTGCTCCATCAAATCTGTTAGGTCTTCAATATCCAGAACTTCATCTTATTCATCTTTGTGTTTCTAGCATATGTTCCCTAAAGGCTCAATAAAGATGAGCTAAATGAATAAAAACATTGGCCTAGGGGAAGGGAATGACTGAAGATGAGTCATGCTGTAAAGGAAGAAAAGAAATTATAAAGATAATGTGACTTAATAAAAATAAATATTTATTATTCTACTATTTAAAGATTATAGATCTACATCTCATGTATGGCTCATACAGTATTTACCATGATGTGTCCTATGGGATACTAATTTTATAGGATATTAACTGTAGTCACTCCCTAAATTTAATAGATTTCCAGCCAAATAAATTTGGGAAAATTGGTTAAACAACATTTACCAACTTTTTCACCTGCACTATCATTGTGAATTTCCAAAAGAAGGATAGAGCATGCATTTCCCAAACTTATTTGCAACAGAAACCATTTTGATGAATCCTCCTGAGAAATTAACCTTCCACAGAACAGACTTCAGGTAATTTCTATACGGAGAATTTTCAAAGCAGCTCTACACAGAAGACAGCTATCAAAATACTATGAGATAAGTAACTGATAAATAACAACTAATAACTGAAATAAAGAGAAAATTGTCTAAAGTATCCTTATGGCATACATAGAAAATCATATTTCCAGTGGAGAAGAGTAAAGGAAGAAAAAGGAGACAGTCCTATTAAAAGGGATTAAAGATTTTATTGTTCATGTATTTAAGTTCATTTCATTTTAGTACATAACCACTCTGGTATATGTGACTAAATGGTATCTTCAAAAGTACCTCACAGAATCATGATAGAACCAAATTATTCAGTAGATACTATAACATTTTCTCATTAACTAACCCATGAAATAAGGAGGGTTCAGAAAAGAGACAGCAAAAGTGAGCAACAGAATTCAAATGACTGGTATAAAATTATTCTGGAGCAAGAAAGAGAATTTGTGTCTTATACGTTCTTTTCTTTTTTCTTTTCTTTTCTTTCTTTTCTTTTTTTTTTTCTTTTCTTTTCTTTTTTTTTTTTTTGCCGCACCCATGGAATGTGGAAGTTCCTGGGCCAGGGATCAAATCTGAGCCACAACCCAAGCTGCTGCAGTGATGATGCTGGATCCTTAACCAGTGTACCACAAGAGAACTCCTCTTATATGCTTTAAATGAATAAAGTCTGAAAAAAGAACATATAACAACAGATACCTCACAGCCATCATCTATCTTTTTGAACAGAAGAATATAAGGAAATACAATTAGGTTCAAACAAAAGGAGAAGTAAGCAACATTAAATACTGTTAAGTCCTGGTGTCAGAGACTCCTCCTAAGCACCAAGCACTACTACTTACTTATGGGGCATTACATTTGGATTTGATGATATGGTGGTAATAATACTGAGTTCTAACTAGTTCTGTGACCTCATCCTAATTAGTAGCTTAACTTCACTGTAACTTTCTATATAAAATAAAAGCGCTGACTTAAGTAATCTTGAAGTTTTCATCCATTTCTGAAATTCTAATGAGAGGCAAATTTTAATTTTAATTTTACTGAAGATTTTGTTATAAAACTTGAGTTCTAAACTTCAGTTAACAAAGTTTTGTCTTTACAGTGAATGCACGTATAAATATTTTGATGATCTTAACTGGATAATCATTCAGTGAAAACTTAAAAAAATTAAAGATTACATATTTTTAATTATTTCAACAGGTGTTAATGTACAACACCCTTGTTCTTGAAAGAAATATTTTCAAGTGAGTTATATAATTACATTCAACAAAAGACAGTAAAATAAAATGTGAAAAGTAGTTCTGGACAAAATTTGAATTAGTATAGAACAGAAAAGTGTTCCACTAACCTCAATAGAGAAAAACTGGATAATATAAAAAATTTAAGTATATATATACATATCCAAGTGCAAATGCAATTAAGAAAAACAACCGTGCCAAAAGACAACACTTAAGCTATAGTGGTGAATCACAGCTGGGTGGTTTTTTTTTGGCCACGCCCATGGTATGGAGAAGTTCCCAGGCCAGAGGTTGAACCTGTGCCATAGCAGTGACCTGATCCACAGCAGTGACAATGTCAGATCCTTAACCACTAGGCCACCAGGGAATTCCGGATGACAGAGAATTATTTTTATGGTGTTTTTTTTTAAAATGTTTAAAATGATTTTAAAAGTCAGATTTAAGTGTATAAGTCTAATGTATTAGATTTACAAAAATTGCTTAATTACCTAGGCAGATATTGTTTATTAGAATTGAAGATGTGCCTTGACAGTTGTTAAAGTATTTTAGGAGCTCTCCTGTGGCTCGTTGGGTTAAGGATCCAGTGTTGTCACTGTTGCAGCTCACATTGCTACTGTGGCACTGGTTTGATCCCTGGCCTGGAAACTTTCAGGTGCCACGGCATGGCCTAAATAAATAAATAAATAAATGAAACAAAATTGTTATTTGTAGATAGTATAATTATCTACAAAGAAAATTCAAAATAATCTGGACAATCTACCTAGAAAATGTAATTTTGAAACATCCACATAACAGAGTCAGATACCATAAGAAATACAGGGATAATAACAAATGAAAATTTGTAAGTAATTAAATTTATTATAGAGTTTTAATAATTAAAGCAGTGGCATAAGGAAAGATAAAGAGATTGATGAACAAAGAGTCCAGAGACTGACTCTGGTATACATAGGAATTTGGTATAAGGAAAAGAGGGCATTTTCTTGGGGAAAGGACTAACTATTCACAATTTGTGCTGAGATAACAAACTATCTATACCGTTAAAAATAAACGTATTTCCACTCCATGCCAAACACAAAAACAAATTCTAGCTGGCCTGAATACCTACGTGTAAACAATAAATCTTTGTTTTAGAGAAAATATAGAATAGGTTTCAGACTTTGGGTAAGAAAGATTTTGTAATAAACAAGACAATTTACAAAGAGGAAAAGGAAAAGGTATTAAAAAACTATACTAAATTAAAAACTTCTATACAACAAGACACCATTGACAAATTTTTTTTAAAAAAGCAACATATGGAAAAGATAAAAGATTAACATCTGAATTATAGATATAATTCCTATTTTATAAGTCATTAAGAAGAAAACTAACAAGAACTCCTGTCGTGGTGTAACAAGATCCATGATGTCTCTGTAGCAGCAGGAACTAGGGTTTGATCCCTGGCCCAACAAGGACCTGGCATTGCCACAGCTGTGGCATAGGTTGCAACTCCAGCTTGGATTCAATCCCTAGCCTAGAAACTCCATACCCCTCAGGACAGCCAAAAAAGAAAAAAGAAAAAAGAAAAAACCAATCAGCTCAATTAACAAAGGGACAAAAGATATTATAATCTAAAAAATAGTGAATGTCTGTATGTGTATACCAGAATCTGTTGTACAGCAGAAATTATCACAACATTGTAAATTAATTATACTTTAGGAGTTCCTACTGTGGCACAGCAGGTTAAGGATCCAGCATTGTCTCTGTAGGGGCTTAGGTTATTGCTGAGGCCCAAGTTTGATCACTGGCCCAGCACAGTGGGTTAAGGATTCAGTCTCTGGCTGGGGAACTTTCATATGCTGCAGGTGCAGGCAAAAAAGAAAAAAAAAAAAACCAAAAAAAACACACAAAAATTATACTTCAATAAAACTTAAAAATGAAAAAAAGGAGGATGATATTAATGGTGGTTAACAGATGAGAAAATATGAATAGTTAAAAAATAAAAAGATACTCAACTTCAAGAAACGTAATCAAGAAAACACAAGTTAGAACAACAATGAAAAATTATTTCATACCCATGAGATCGACAAAAAATTTAACAAGGATGTGGGAAAATGAAAATTTTCATTAACTTCTGGTAGAAGTATAAACTGATGTAAAATATTGGAAGACAATTTGAAAATTGTAATGCTGTATATACTCTCTAACTCAGCAGTTCCACTTCTCAGTGTTTATGAATGAACCCTAGAGAAAATGGCAAGTGTTCATTTGGAGATATGTGATGTTCACTGTAGCCTTGCTTGCAATTGAAAAACTGAAAAAATAACCTCAATATACATTAACAGGGGAATGAATAAACTATCATGTTCATACAATGAAACACCATATAGCAGCTAAAATTAAAAAACTAGATCTACATTTAGCAACATGGATAAGCTTTGAAAATATATCACTGAATGAAAAAGCAAGTTATAAAAAAATGATAAATGTCTCATGTAAAATTTTTTAAAATACAAAAACAATATATTACAGTATGAGGGCACTTCCACACACTGTGATTTTCTTCTTCCATTTATATAAAAGAAGTGAGTTAGAACGTTCTCTAACACCATACACAAAAATAAACTCAAAATGGATTAAAGACCTAAATGTTAGACCACAAACTATAAAACTCCTAGAGGAAAACACAGGCACGACACTCTTTGACGTAAATCGTAGCAATATTTTTTTGATCTGTCTCCTAAAGCAGAGGAAATAAAAGCAAAAATTAACAAATGGAACCTAATTAAATGTAAAGCTTTTGCATAGAAAAGGAAACATCAACAAAGTGAAGACAACCTCCTGAATGGGAGAAAATATTTGCGAATGATATGACCAATAAGGGGTTAATATCCAACTTATATAAACAGTCCACACAACTCAACATCAAAAACAAAAAAAAAACCACACATTAAAAAAAGGGCAGAAGTACTAAACAGGTATTTTTTTCAGAAAGGAAATGTAGATGACCAACAGGCATATAAGAAGATGTTCAATGTTGCTAACCATCAGGGAAATGCAAATCAAAATCACAATGACATATCACCTCATACCTGTAAGAATGACTAGCATCAAAAAGAATACAAATAATAAGTGTTGGTGAGAACACAGAGAAAATAGAATCCCTCATACACTGTTGGTGGGAATGTAAATTGGTACAACCACCATGGAAAACAGCATGGATGTATCTCAAAACACTAAAAACGGAACTACCATATGACCCAGCAATTCCACTCCTGTGTATGTATCCAGAAAAAACCAAAACAAAACAAAACATACTAATTTGTAAAAATACATGCACTCCAATATTCATAGCAGCATTACTTACAATTACCAAGATATGGAAGCAATATAAGTGTCTATCAACAGATGAACTGATAAAGATGAATTGAGTTGAACGTTCCAACTCAATTCTTTTATAAAAATGGAATGCTACTCTGCCATTAAAAGGAATAACATTTCGCCTTTGCAGCAACATTGATAGACTTGGAGGGTATTATGCTAAGTGAAATAAGTCAGAAAAACAAATACTGTATCATATCACTTACATGTGGAATCTAAAAAATGCAACAAACCAATGAATATAGAAAAAAAAGACATATGTAGAAAACAAACCAGTGGTTACCAGTGGGGAAAGAGAATGGGTGGGGGGGAGGGATTAAGAGGTAGAAACTATTATGTATAAAATAATCTACATGGATATACTGTACATCAGGGGAAATATAATCAATATTTTATAATAGTTATAAATGGAGTATAACCTTTCAAAATTATGAATCACTATACTGTACACCTCTAACTTATATAATATTTCCAGTAAGAAATAAAGTTGAGATTCAAAGGCAAGATACCATGACCCAGAGTTCCCGTCGTGGCTCAGTGGTTAACGAATCTGACTAGGAGCCATGAGGTGGGTTGGATCCCTGGCCTTGCTCAGTGGGTTGAGGATCTGGCATTACCGTGAGCTGTGGTGTGGGTTACAGACGTGGCTCGGATCCTGAGTTGCTGTGGCTGTGGTGTAGGCCGGTGGCTACAGCTCCAATTAGAACCCTAGCCTGGGAATCTCCATGTGCCATGGGAGTGGCCCTGGAAGTGGCAAAAATACAAAAAAAAAAAAAAAAAGATGCCATGACTCCAAGGTCCATGCTCTTCTTACTATTTGAATGTATAGCAACATCTCACAACAGTTAGGGTCTCAGGTACAGAAAGTGTTCATAAGCAGTATGGGGTACTGTTCACCTGAATGACTCAGAAGTTCCTCAAACAAGATGATTAACATGTCCAAACCTGGACTCAGTATCTTGTCATCCCAAGACTGGTTATCTGAGTATATTCCCTATTCTGATTCATGGAAGGAGTTACTCTTTACTATTTGGATAGCAGTCACCCCAAGTATTTTCTTTTTTTTATCTCCTATAAACAAACAGTCACTAAATCCTATTGATTCTACCTCCTAAGCATTACCCTTCTCTCACTATTCCTCACACAGACCTTTGGCTACAACCCCATCTCCATCCCTTACTGTTCAGCCAAACTTCTTCAAAGAATAGTCTATGTTCTATGCAGACAGTATGCTTAAGAGCAGCTCCTAAGAGCAGTTTCTTAAGTATGCTGCTGTATATCTTCTGCTAATCATTGAGCTTGTCCATATTAGTTTTTCAATAAATACTGAACAAATGAATGCAAATATTAGGCTTTCATTCCTCCACTCCCTTGTTAAGTACAATGAAAAAGGTCACAAATGAACTTCTGCTAAGAAGACTACATTGTCTTCTTTAATAAATAAAACTCAGATCCTCTAAGGCTGACAATGGAAGAAGAATCCCAATAAGCAGTTAAATCCACAGGCTCCAGTGGATTTATTTTTATCCTCAATATTCACTTTGCCCTTGGATTTTCCCTTGGAGATCTCATTATCACTGTCCCTCCTCACTGACCTCACTGGGAGAACGGTGCTGCTCCCCTTATAACGCTCCTGCCTAGTCATATCTATGTTTATGACTCTTTCTCTTATGTGTCTTGATACAGCAAAGTTATAATATTTGAATAATACTTTACCAAAGCTAGAAAATAATAAGAAAGAAGAAAGCATAGACACCAAAAAGAAACCAGGCATAGCTTACAAGTTAGGATTTTCACCATATGATATCACCTATATGTGGAATCTAAAATATGACATGGAGTTCCTGCTGTGGTGCAGTGGATTAAGAATCTGACTATGGGAGTTCCCATCGTGGCTCAGTGGTTAACGAATCCAACTAGGAACCATGAGGTTACAGGTTCGATCCTTGGCCTTGCTCAGTGGGTTAAGGATCTGGCGTTGCCGTGAGCTGTGGTGTAGGCTGCAGACTTGGTTCGGGTCCCACGTTGTTGTGGCTCTGGCGTAGGCTGGTGGCCTCAGCTCTGATTAGACCCCTAGCCTGGGAATTTCCATATGCCGTGGCAGCGGCCAAAAAAAAAAAAAAAAAAAAGAATCCCACTATGGCAGCTGAGGTCGCCATGGAGGCACAGGTTTGATCCCTGGCCCAGTGCAGTGCATTAAAGGATCGAGCACCACCGCAGCTGCAGCTCGGGTTGCAACCGAAGCTTGGATTCAATCCCTGGCCCAGGAACTTCATATGCTGCCAGTGCACCCATAAAAAAGAAATTTTTAAAACAAATAAAATATGACACAAATGAACTTATCTATAAAATAAAAACAGAATTACAGACATAGAGAACAGACTTGAAGTCGCTAAGGGTGGGGGTGGAGTAGGGATGGATTGGGAGTTTGGGATTAGCAGATGCGAACTATTATATATAGAACAGATAAACAACAAGGTCCTACTGTACAGCACAGGGAACTATATTTGATATCCTGTAATAACCTATAATGGAAAAGATATGAAAAAGAATATATATATATATGTGTAACTGAATAACTGCTATACAACAAACATTAACACAACATTGTAAATCAACTATATTTCAATAAAATAATTTTTTTAAATGTTAAAATTTTTCTCTCTGGGCCTTTTAGGCCCTATTCTATCATAGTTCCTGAACTACCCTAAACTGAGCACTATATAGCACCCACCACCCAGGAATCCAAGCTTACTATATCCCCTCCTTAAAGACTAAACCTAAGAAAGGAAAATCCAGAGGGATTCAGAGTTGCCCATCTCCACTTACTTAAATCCTTTTATCCAAGTTGTACTATCCTGATCTGGAACCTACATTTCTGCTATCAGATGTACAAGAGAAATGCCAACCCTTTAGGAGAGATGCTCTTATCCTCAGGGAACAGCATGGTTTTACCCTACAAGCCACTCCAAGTCAATCGATCTCAATGCAGCACAGTAATTCAATCTTAATATGGGAATATATACCAACTACATATATTTTAGGGTAACAGAGACTACCTATTGTCAAACCATCCGGTAATTTTAATTTTCTCGACATGTTGGTAGCATTCTGCATAATGATTTGTCATTACTTCTTGAAATTTTCAAATCCTTGCCTGCCCATGTCCTGGTTATTCTCTTCCTTCTCTGGTGGGTTTCAGACTACCCTGGCTCTTTTCTTATTCTGCATCCTCTCCATAGCCAACTGTATTTGTTCCCATAACTTAGTATAATACTAGCACAATGGTTAAGAGTAAGCTTTGAAACAACTCTACCTTTTTTTTAAGGTACGTAAGGGTAAAATGAAAAGCACTTAGAGTGCCTGAAACATAGTAAGCACATAGACATGGTAGGTTAAAAGCAAAATATAACAAAATATTCCAATAGGCCAATAATTTCCAAATATACACCTCTAGCTCAGAACTCACTGTTGAGCTCAAGATCAACACACTCCCAAATGAAATGTGGGGCCTAGGAAAATTTAGAAATAAGATTATCCTCTGAAGGCTAAATCATAAATCATAATGGATCAGAGCAGATATATGCAAAGTTAGCTTAAACAGAGATGGAATGGCTCTAAGACCAGAGACTAGGCTGTAATATAAATGTTTTAACATTTTTAAAAAGAGAATGTTTTCCTAAAAAACAGTTGTCAGGAATGGAAAAAGCAATTCAGAGGGGCAAAAACTGAAGGAACCTGAGCTCTACTGTAGAGGCTCTCACAGCTTAATGCTGTTAAGTGACCACAACATGTATCTAATTTCCTTTGTTCTGATTTCAAGCTCTGAAGCAACCTGGGGATTTCTCATATAATTTTCTGACAGAGAAAACCCATTAGTCAGAGAATTAGTAATGCTATCTACTTAGCAAACATCTCAAAGTATGTCAATAAATTGGCATCCTGATAAACTCATCAGTCGTGTGTGTGTGTGTGTGTGTGTGTGTGTGTGTGTGTGTCTATCTCACAAACTCGGGTGCACTTATCACTATCATGTTTGTAAGTGCACAAGATGTAGGAGCCCTGTTGTTTTACAGTTAATGCATCAATGACTTCCACAGTGAAAGCCTCTTATTGGAGACCAGCCAGTCAGTTTTTTCCTTGACTAGAGCACTATTCATTTAAAGCAAGAACTCCTGTACATATATCCTATACTCTACATAAATATACTCAACTATCCTATAACAGGATAAGATATGCAGGAACATGGTAAAAAAAAATATTGACAAATCCCATTCATGAGGGTGAGCACTAAAAATCACTACCAATAAAAGTTTTGCTTTCTTTTAAGACTAATTTTCTAAAATATTTTCATTATAAAATACTTCCTTTTTCCATCAATTATCTTGTGTTTTTGTAAACAATAGGTAAGTATGCAATACCTTTGAAAACTAACATATTTTTGTTCCATTCATTCATTCATTCATCAAATATTTATTAACTTCATTCTAAATGTCAGGCACTGTACTCAGATGATGGAGCAAAAACTGGGCAGCTGCTGCTCCTGTGCTTAAGCTTTAGAAGCAGACACATTTTAATCAAATTGTCTCACAGACAACTATAGAAGTATGTTTGTAACTTACTAACAAGTAAAGGTATATGGTACAATGAGAAGATGTAACAGGGGCATTTAATCAGATCAGGCAAACTTCTCTGAGAAAGCGATATTTCAGCTAAGCTTTATAGGAACAGGAGTCAAAGGCTAGGCTAGAACAGTCTGGACCAAAAAATAGTACTAGAGGTGCTTCAACCATATTCTCTGTCTCCAATTCTCCTCCCATTCTCTTTTAAATAAAACACCTTTCTGGATTCTTCACTGGACTGAAACTGCTCTCAAAATCCTCAGTGACCTCCCCATTACCATATGCAGTGATCAGTTATCCTTATCTCACTTGACCTAGAGCAGCATTTAACCTAACTTAGCACTCCTTTCTCCTCCACTTTCTCTTGGCTTACTCAAGGTTTTTCTCCGTTCACTGGCCATTCCTGCAGAGTCACAATTGCAGATTAACTCCAAATCAACCCAAACTCCATGGAGTACCTCTGTCTCTCATACCAACTCTTCTGTCTTTATCTACTATCAAAACACTACTATGAAATCAAAAATTATATCTATAGCTAGATCATTCCCCTCAGCTCTGAATTCATTTATCAAACTGTCTACTTCACACCTCTACTGGAATGTCTCAGAGGCATCTCAAACTTAACATGGCCAAACTAAACTCCTAATTTACTCCCACATCCCCATACACAAATCTGGAGACTTTGCCATGACATTAAATGAAAATTCCTTCCTTCCAGTTGCTCAAGCTAACTTGGAATCATCTTTGACTCCTTTACACTCACACCTGATATCCAATCTACCAGCAAATCTGCTGGCTATATTTTCATAATATATCCAGACCCTGACCTCTTCCATTGTTATCCCCCCAGCCCAGTACCTCATCATCTCTCACCTGAACTTTATTTTAGCTTCCTACTTAGCATCTCTGCTTCTACCCTTGCTTCTCCATGGTCTATGATCAGCACAATTAAAGAAGTAATCAATTTAAACAGTCAGAACATGCAACCCATCTGCTCAAAACCCCCTCCAGTGGCTTCCTATCTCCATCGAAAAAGTCAAAGTTTGGGAGTTTCCGTTGCAGCTCAGCAGGTTATGAACCTGACAAGTATCCTTGAGGAGGTGGGTTCCATCCCTGGCCTTACTCAGTGGGTTAAGGATCTGGTGTTGCTGCGAGCTGTGGCGTGGGTTGCAGATGAGGCCTAGATCCCCTGTAGCTGGGGCTGTGGCGCAGGTCAGCAGCTGCAGCTCCCATTTATCCCTTAGCCTGAGAACTTCCATATGCCCCAAGTTCGGCCCTAAAAAGCAAAAGAAAAAAAGAAAAAAAAAATTGTTCCTTCAATCACCTACAGGACCTCCTTCCTCTGTGATCTCATGTTATTCTCATCTCCTGCCACACTGCTATTTGTTAAATGTGGGCACCCAGAGGCTTTTGCACTGGCTGTTCTCTTCACAGACATGTTTCTCCTCCAGGCACCTGCACATTTACTCTTTCCCCTCCTTCAGATCCCTCATATGTTCCCTTCTTGATTAGGCCTTCTCTGACCTTATTTAAAAGAGAATCTTGCCCCTAAAACTTGCCACTCCACATTCCCTTTCCCCGCTGGTTCTTATTTTTCTCTGCAGCATTTGTCTTCACTTACTATATATGCCACATATTTATTGTCTATCTCTCCTTAGCACAATGGAAGACCTATGAGAGTAAAAACTTTCATACATTGTGCTCAATAGTATATCCTCAATGTCCCCTTATACAGTAGGTATTTGATAAGATATTTGTTCAGTGAACAAATGGATAAAAAGGAATATAAGAGCCAGTAACTGAAGAAAGGTCTCCACAGATAGGTGGACAGTGGTGTACTAAGTGAGGCTGGAGAGGTGGAAGGGACCAGATGACATAAGATGACATTTGTAAAGAAATTTTGCCTTTAAAAGTAGGACACACACTGAATGGTTTTAAGTGAAAATGTGAATCTGAATGGATTTGCATTTTGAAAAGATGATTCTGGCTGCTGTGTGGAGAACTAATGGAGAAAGGCCAGAGTGAATAATCACTATTTCACCATTCCTGGCAAGAGTTTATGGCAGTTTAGAAAAGACTGTGCTTATGTAGATGGAGGCAAAGGATGGATTTGAGGGATATTTGGGAGACAAAATTGAGAGTACTTAAAAATAATTTGGCTACAGAGGTATGAAGGACATTAGGAAATCAAGGATAATGCATAGGTTTCAAATTTTCACAAGTGCATGGCAGTGCCCTAAGTGAAATAGGGAACACTGGGAAATAATCAGATTCATAAAAGATACTGTTCATTTGGTTTTAGGCATGTTAAGTCTGAGGTGCTTTTGAGATATCCAAGAAGAAACACCATAGAGATGGGCATAAGAAAGCTAAAAGGTGAAGCTGGATGAAATTATACATTTAAGTCATAGGTGGTGGTGAAACAAAGCTAAAAGGTGAAGTTGGATGAAATTATACATTTAAGTCATAGGTGGTGGTGAAACCATGGCTATGAATGAGATCATACTCAATCACAAAGTAAAAAGGAGACCCACACTTAAGAAACTACCCTATCCTTTGTGGGTTGGACAAAGGAAGATGAGCCTCCCCCCACCCCAAAAGACACAAGAAGGAGTGGCTTTGTTTTCTGAAATCATACTCATAAGAAGGAAGTTCTCATTTTTTAAAATTCTGATTTAAACAAGCAACATTAGAATGTTCTAGGCTTTCCAAATTAAACCAATTCATCAGAACTCTGTTCAAGGATAGGTCACTTTCAGAAACTATCTGGAAAATTCATAGTACGTTTCTCTTTTCTGCTCTTTACTCTTTTCTCTTTGCTGTATTGTACATCAAAACACAAAAAGCTATTCCTCCTGAAATGTATATGATTTTGGCTTATTGCAGTTTCCTGAAATTACTATCTCCCTCACTCTTGGCCTCACCATATGCTGTTCTTTTGACCCTCTTTCCCTGAGATGAAGATTTCCCTGACTTTCCAAGACCGGCCTAAGTGATCTTTCTAGCCATCCTAATAATATCATATAGTACTGTATGTTTAATGTGTGTACTGTACTTTATATATGTATTGTATAATGTTTAACCATTAGTTTAACTAGATGGGAACTGTGTGTTTTCCACTTGTCCAGTACTTGGTTTTTAGAAACTAAGTTTTAGAAACGCATGTATTGTGCAACATGAAAAATTAAAACTAATTTGTTATCAGTCCAGTGATAGCCCTTCAAACCTCAACTTTTCTCAAGAAGAATGACTTCAAACAGCAATATGCAAACAAATTATTTAATCTTTTAAAATTACTAAATTTTAGAGATTTTTATAAGTCTTTTTTCCATATGGTATTCTTAAAGCCTGCAAATATTCATATCTAGGAACACGAGGGATTCTTTTCCCTTCAGTTTTGTACAAAAAGGATTTGACAACTCTCTTTCAAAGTGTGGCACAGGATTTCTTCTGCGCAAATAAAGCCTCAAACAATCCTATGCAATGGCAAACAAAGGTGCACTTACACAGGGATACTGAGTCCATCCCGCGTGAGCCCACCTGACAGAGCAGAAGCAGAGGTAGCACCGCGGAGCACTAGTTTCCACAGCATCCCTCTTGCCTGACCTTATGCAGCTCTTTCCGACCATCCATGTCCTCTCAACGCGCCCGCGGTCTTGGGCACTCGGACTAGTTCTTCCCACGTAGATTACTGATAGTCCCTGGACTAAGGAGTACAGCTCTAAGGAGACGGCTTCCTTTCTAAAATCCCACAGGAAATGGAGGAAGGAAAAATACTGTCAAAGGAAAAGTGTCAGCCAAGCCCACAGTGCTCACCAAGCCAAATCTCTCAGTCAAATCTCCGGCAGCGCTAGCCGTTGGCTCGCAGGGAGCCACAGGCAACGTCGCAGTGGCTCCCGGGAGCTGTAGTTTCTGTCTCAAACAGAACGCGCCTACAGCACCAGAACTACACTTCCCAGAAGTCAATGCGAGGACGCCCTGCCTTCTTAAATCTGGTGTTTGGCGCAATAAAGAGACAGTTTCTATTTTTTCCTCTGATTTTAAATTTTGATTCGAGTTCTTCCAGGAGTTTATCTGTGCCCTCCTTATTTGCGGTTCTTGTCTCGTGTGTGATAATTTCGGCGTATTTCAACTTTTCGTTACCCCCGTTCAGCCCAAAGAAGCCGAACGTCAAGGCAAAAAAAAACCAAAAAAACCAAAAAACAAAAAAAAAAAAACGCCCCCCGAGCAGATTCGGTGCCTCTTAAGGCGCATGCGCCCGGCCCACCGTTACGCATGCGTAGCAGCCGTCAGCGGTTGGCGGCCGCTCGCGGGCTCGGGGTCCGGAGGTAGCTTGTTGGAGGGCGGGGCTTTTTCCGATGGCTTTGCCTCAGCGGGTCGCGTCTGCTTGGGCGGGGAAGAGGGCGCAGGGGCAGGGGCAGGGGCGGCTCCTGGCTTGTGCCGGGCGGAGAAAGGGGAGGGGCTGGGGGTGAGGACCCCGTCTCCCCTCCCCGCTCCCGCCCTCTGGGCCGAGCCCCATCGATGGGGCTGGGCGAAGGGGCGGGTTCTGCGCCTGGGGCCCTGCCGCTCCGCCAGCTTCGCGGCCCAGCCCCGCGATCGGGGATTGCTGGGCTGCCCTGTGCCGGTTTGGGTTGGCCGGCAGTGGGCGAGGATACCGGGATTGGAAGAGAAGCAGCGTCAGCCCGTGGATTCTGAATCCGCAGAGCCAGAGACGCGTTCCTCCAACGCCACCACCGAGACAGAGGCTGCACGAGACTGCAGCCCCTGGGGAGCGCCAGGGTCTCTAGCCGCGGCGTCCAGCGAGCCAGGGTTCGGCGAGCCTTTCCAGCCAGCGCCCGGCCGGGCGGGAGGAGCTGCGGAGGGCGGGGACTGGTGCCGGAGGAGGGGCGGGGTGGGAACGCTCCCGAGAACACCGTGGCTGCACGGACAAAAAACACCGAGTGGCTGCAGAGCGTTCAACTGTATCCAGCCTTTTGGGGCAGAGCACGGATTTGACAGCTCCACGGCTTGAGGATATCCGCTGACCCCGAGAGACGGAGAGGAACACTTCCCCGACACTGTCCAGCAAAGCCAGCTCTGTAAGGTTTCAACTTTCCAACTTTTTTTTTTTTTTTTTTTTTTTTTTGTCTGACTAGAAGACTGCTACTCCGGGTAGAAGGAGAGGGCGAGCTCTGTCTGGTAGATCGAAGACATTTCTGGTACCAATGTCACCCAGGCTTATGTTTTCGTGACGATTCGATTTTTCTGATTTATTTCTTACATTTCTCGTTTTAAAAATACGAAGTGCTGTGGTGGACATGCTGAAAGATTGAAGAGGGCAGGAAAAAAAACTCCAGTTGTCATGGCTGAAGGAGAGAATGAAGTGAGATGGGATGGACTGTGCAGTAGAGATTCAACTACTAGAGAGACCGCACTGGAAAACATTAGGCAAATCATCGTGAGAAAAACCGAGTGTCTTCGTTTGGTGAAAGAGACACCTTATCGTCCATCAGAAGGCCTTTCAAATGCCATTTCTTTGGATGGGTTGAATAAGCTTCTTGCTCATCTGCTTATGCTTTCTAAGAGGTGTCCCTTTAAAGATGTAAGAGAGAAAAGTGAGTTTATTCTGAAGAGCGTCCAGGTAAGGAAGCGCATTTTAAGTACAATTGTGTTTCTAGTACAGTGTTTTGTTTGCAGTTATTCATTTTGTATTGGCTTCAAATAGGCTGTTATAATTTGAACCACTCAGCATCTTAAATTAAGTGGTCTATAAAACATTGAATTTGGGGTTAAAATTGGACAAGATGAACTAAGGTAAAAGTAATTTTCAAGTACAGGTAAACAAGTATTGTCTTTGCAGAGAGTTTTGGCAGAAAATGCATTCCTCCTGAGAAAAACATGTGAAAGTTACAGTTAATTGCAAGTAAATACTTGCTTTTCCTTATATTCATTTTTACAGGCTGTTGGGAAGTGTAGCCAGTATGCTTTTCACATTGTTACAGACAATGTTTTGTGTGGAAAGTTTCACATTTAAAGGCCTTTAAAATGATAAAGCATATTAAATGTTTCCTAGTCAGGTTGTTCAAGATAACTGGTGAAACAATTTTCTCTTGTTCTTAAAAACAAAACAAAACCAGAATCTCTTCCCTAAATGCAACCTTTCTTTTCTCAAAGGAAGAATTAAATAATAAAAGTTATAAAAGAGCTGACATCTGCAGATTGAAAAGTTGGACCCAGGTTGAATAAATGATAGAAACGTGCTTATTGTCAATTTCTTAACTAGCTTTCTCTGTGCGTGCTTAAGTTGATTGATTCTTTTCTTTTACAGATGCATACCTATTTAAGTTGTGAGGGCAAAAGACTAAAAATGTCATAGTTTTCCTCCTGTTTTGTACATATTTGATTTATCTTGTTTTATTACATTTGTTAGAAGAATTTTTTTTTAAGGGAAAGGTTTTTAGATATTAAGAATGGTTAGTAATGCTCTTTATGTTTATCAGCCTAAATTACTCAATCCTCATGTGCTGTTCAGAGTCATAGTATGAGACGTTTTAAAAACTTATAATTCCTTTAGGTACATATGTAAGCTAAGATGAACAGTTTTTCTATTCTGGTTTGAACTCAGTTTAAAGCAGCAGAAAAATAATCATGTGCATAAAATGAAGACTCTGTTTAAGGTCGGGATATTTCTTCTCACGAATACTGTGGAAATAGTTGTTAGAATTTATATTTTGTATTTTATCCAGAGTTACCAGAGAGAAATTAATATTCCAGTATTTGAAGTGTGTCCTTTTAAGCATCAGAAGTTATTTCTTGATCTCTTAGTGTAGTGACTACAACAACCTTTTTTTTTTTTCCACACAATAGGATCATCATTATGCACATCAAGTACGAACTGTTGTACAACTGAAGGTGGAATATATAGGACTGTATGATGCATTTTGTTTGTGTGTTCAATTTAAGTAGTTCTGTGTTCCTTCCCTTACTGTCAGTATACTAAAATTCAGTCTCTTCTTGAATCTTTTATATTGCTGCTTTTTTAATATTAGAGTGGGAAACCAGAAAACTAATTTTGTTAAGAATTATTAGATTGAAAACAGAATAATTAGGCTCAGGGGGGTAGACAGTCAAAAGACTGTTACAACGGTAAGTAAGTGCGTGCTGGTGTCAGACAGACCTGGGCTCAAATTCTCCTTCTTTATTAATATACTGCATAACTCTGAATGAGTTAAGTTACTTGACCTCTTTTAGCCTGAGTTTCCACATCTATAAAATGGGAATAATGATACAGAGCTGTTGTGAGTATTAAATGAGACGTGAATTGCTTCATATATAATGGATACTCCTCTCTCCTTTCATAAATGAAATACATGGACTGTGCAACATGTATTTCAAGATTCCTCCTGCAAAAGGATTCAAGAATTTCTTCTGTGAAGGTTTTCTATAGATTTTTACCCCCTTCTTCATCTCTGCATCTATTGCACATCATTTGGGCCATAGTTCTAACAGGCGTTTTACTTATATTGGGCTATGATCACATGTTTATGTGTCTGTCTCTCGTAGGAGGGCTGAAAGTTCTCAAGGGTATTGATTGGGACCTGGAAGCTACTAAATCAATATTGTTTCTTAATCTGAATAGATGAAGTTAATAGATGAAGGAGTTAGTACAGTCTTTCATTCGTTCTTGCCTTCATTCAACAAATGTTAATTGAACCCCCGCTGAATGCCATTCGAAGAACTGAGAATCAGTGGTAACAATTTTGAAATTCTACTGAAGAGAGACTGTGCATAAAGAAGTAAACAAATAAACAATGTAATTTTAGATAGTAAGGGAAGACTTCCCTGAAGAGATGACATTTAAAGAGAGATGAATAAATACCCAGGCAAAAATGAGATTTGTAAGGAGGACATTCCAGACATAGGGAATAGTATGTGTAAAGGCCTCATGGTAAGGGAGCAGATGATTTTAGAAGCAAAAGGTCACACACTGTGGTTGGAGCATACAGGCTGAGGAGAGTGGCAAAGTGTAAGCACCTGCTCTGGAATCAGACCTGCCTATAACTCTATAGCCTTAGGTGAATTACATAATCTCTCTTTTTTTGTTTTTTTTTTGTTGTTTTTTTTTTTGGTCTTTTTGCTTTTTCTAGGGCCACTCCCACGGTATATGGAGATTCCTACGTTAGGGATCTAATCGGAGCCATAGCCACTGGCCTACTCCAGAGCCACAGCAACGCGGGGTCCAAGCCGTGTCTGCAAACTACACCACAGCTCACGGCAACACTGGATCCCTAACCCACTGAGCAAGCCCAGGGATCGAACCTGCAACCTCATGGTTCCTAGTCGGATTCGTTAACCACTGCGCCACGACGGGAACTCCAACATAATCTCTCCTTGACTCAGTTTCCTCACCTGCAGAATGAGGATGATGCCAATAATTCCTTCCTTACAATGAGAATAAAATGAAATAATGCTTACAAAGGATAGCAAAGGATAGCACAGGGCCAAGCAATAAGAAACACCCCTAAATTTAGGAGTTCTTATTGTTTTTAGGCAGGAGCGAGAGAGTAGAGGATCTTTGGGGTCATGTTAAGGGTTGCAGACTTTATCCTAGAAACAATGGGAAGCCACTGAGGAGTTTTGAGCAAGATGGTGACATGATGTACTAGCAGCATCACTTTGGAAGCTATTTGAAGAATGGATTTCAGGAGTCAAGAGGATGTGCAACATCGTTAGGACGTTGTTCCACTAGTCCAAGGCAAAAATGGTGGAGTAGGATATAGTGGGAAAAGTGGGGAAAGGTGAATAGGTTTGGGAGATAGCTAGGAGTTAGAAACTATGGGATATATTATTTAACTGGATATAGAAGATGAGGAAAATATGGAGTTCCTGTCGTGGCTCAGTGGTTAACGAATCCGACTAGGAACCATGAGGTTGCGGGTTCGGTCCCTGCCCTTGCTCAGTGGGTTAACGATCCGGCGTTGCCGTGAGCTGTGGTGTAGGTTGCAGACGCGGCTTGGATCCCGTGTTGCTGTGGCTCTGGCGTAGGCCTGTGGCTACAGCTCCGATTCGACCCCTAGCCTGGGAACCTCCATATGCCGCAGGAGCGGCCCAAGAAACAGCAACAACAACAACAACAACAAAAGACAAAAGACAAAAAAAAAAAAAGATGAGGAAAATAAAATCAAGGATGGCTCTAAAGTTTCTAGCTCGAACTCCTTGGTGAATAATTAAGTCATTTCAAGAGACAGAAGAGTGGAAGAGGGTGAATTTGGGGGAATGACCAGTTCTGTTTTAGACCTGTTGAGATTGTTGCCTATGATAAATCTGATTAGAATGGCTTGTAAAGGGATTTCTGTCCTTGCCATGACTGTTCTCCTTCTGACATTATTATTTCTCACTTTTCTAGACTTACCCCATCCTCCACCTGTATATCCGTCCTCTGCATAATTGCAGAGCTATTTATCTAAAATGAAAATCTGACCATGTTTCTCTCCTCCCTAAAATCCTTTAGAACAGAATCTAACCTTAAGTATCTCATGTAATGTTCTGCATCATCTGGCTTCCACTTCACACTCCAGCCTCACAAGGGGAACCAAATAATTCAAAATAGTGCTCCATAATGCCTTCTGTTATTCATTAATAAGCCACAAAAGTTGAACTACATTTGCAATTCCGGCGAGTGTTCCTAAAGAGACCCATAATTGCTATAGAGGACTGTAGTCAGGAAGCGAGAGGTCGTAGGGTGGTGGTAGGTGGATTCAACTCAAAATGGCTAAACATGTAAAAAGAAAATTGGCACATCGGGAGAGAGCATTCTCTGTTTGTATTCCTGTTCTTAGTTTATTGATTTCAAATCAACGTACTTAAATCTGTTCAGCACATTTTTGAGACCTATTCCGTGCCAACCACTGTACTCAGGACTGAAAGATCAGTTAGATTTGTTCGCTGCTTTTGAGGAAGGTCTTCTGTTCTTTAGCTGTACTGTTTTTTGTTTGTTTGTTTGATTTTTAAACCCATATAACCTTTTGGATATGCTTGATTCCCTAAGCAAAGGGACGGAAGTATTAACACTGGTCCTCTATGCTGGTATAATCCACCTGTGAGCTATTGTCTTTATGATGCACGTAATTAAGGGGGGAAATGTGAGTGTGTAATATGTTCATCAAAAAATTATGAGGAGTATCCAAAATAGCCAAATACTTTTCCAAGAGTAGTCATTTGATCCTTTTCATTTCTGTACCCTGAGAAAGGAAAACTTAAATTTTCTTATATGCCTACCAGCAATTAACATTGTCTGAATGTAACTTGGCTTAAGATAGAAAACTTAGACCAAGTAACAAAGAGTTTATCTTTGTTAACTGGGGTGGAAGATACTTTCGTTAGGGAAGCAATTGTTACCCCAGGGGAGAAACAAAACTTTAGCTATTGGGTATGGTACACATTTCCAGTTGTTAGAGTTGCAGTTGGAGTATCCAGTTGGTATCCATGGGTCATACATAGTTTGTAGGTTTAACAATAAGAGGTTTATTATCTCACATAATAACTCTGGAGGTTGGGCAGTTTCAAGTTTGAGTGACTGATTCATTCACTGAACTATATTACCTTTTGCTTTCTATCTTTTTGTTTTCCTTTGCTCAACATAGCATGTGCTGTCTCAGCTCAGGGTTGCAAGGTTGCTGCAGCACTTCCAGGCCCTATATGCAGTCATTGACCATCTGTAATTAAGAGGAAGAGTTTCTTCCCATGTGTTTTTCAGGGAAGAAAAGCTTTCCCCAGAAATCCTCCAGCAGACTTATTCTCAGTTTCTATTAACCAGTGTCACATTAAGCCAGTCATTGGCAAGGAAATTGGGCATTTCTACTTTGGTTTGGACTAATCCACATTCAGCCCTTAAGAGCCAGGAGATCCCCCATCATGTGAACAAAGATTTGTCTTGGTGAAGAAGAGGAGTGAAAGACAGGTTTAGTCAGAAGCTGCCAATAAAACTCATATCTAACTAGATTGTACACTGCTTTGGTTTAGTTATATTTTCGATTCTATTAGATTGGAAACATAATTTATAATAATACTATAAAATGTAATAGATTAGGAACATTCCAGAAGCAGATTTGGCCTTTTAAGATGATTGTATTATTTTGATTTCTTTTTTACTGCCATGTCTAGCCAAAGCCAAAAGTTTTAAGGTAGTCCATCTCAAATAATTACTGCTGACTCTTAGGTAATCACAGCAAATATGAAAATCCTCTTTTGGTATTTACACTTAGCTCCTCTCCTCCATTTCCACTATATTTTGGCCTTTCTTATTTTAATGGTGCCCTGGGAACTCAGTCCCTTTCCCTCAGAAGGCCTCCTAGCTTGCTTCTCTCCTCAGTGCTTCCTCTCAGTCCTGTCTTTGACTACTTCCTTCTTTGGAGCTCAGAGGAAAATGCTATCTACCCTCAGGTTTTCTGGGCTTCTTTGTATGACAGATGTAAAGAAGTTGGAGGCACATCTTTAACTTTTTTTCTAAATGGTTTGAAAACAAAGAGCCTGTCTTCTTTTTACCTGTGGCTTACAGGATGAATCATATCTTTACTATCCTCCCTCAGTGTCCTCTTTATAATATATAAACGCATCCTGTCCTCTTTCTTTGTTCTAACTCTTAAGAAAGATTGAAACTAACAAGGATACTCCTAAGTTTTCGAATTTCAAATATTTTATTCCTATTACAAGTGCCCCCAAATGATCTCTACCATGGGGAAGAAAAAAAGAATGATTAACTTTTAAAATATTTTTCTAACATAGTTATTGTTTTGTTTATAATGGGATGTAGTGTTTTGTAGGAAAATGGGATGTAAACATTTTCCTATTAGATATCTTTTTTTTTTGCTTTTTTTTTGGGCCACATCTGCGGCATGTGGAGGTTCCCAGGCCTAGGGGTCTAATTGGAGCTATGGCTGCCGGCCTACACACAGCCACAGCAATGCAGGATCCGAGCTGTGTCTGCGACCTACACCACAGCTCATGGCAACACCAGATCCTTAACCCACTGAGCAAGGCCAGGGATTGAACCCACAACCTCATGATTCCTAGTCAGATTCGTTTCCACTGAGCCACAACAGGAAATCCCTGCTTATTAAATTTCAGTTTAAGATCATAGGTTATTTATGACATCATGGAGGACATGATACATAAACAATAGTTTAGCTTAATTAGAATTGTTTTCTTTAGCACTACGTGCTCTGAAAGTGCTATACAGATCACTCATGAAGTAAAAGAATTAGAAAATAGATGTGCTGTTCTCTTTGAATTATATTTATTTTCCTTTTGGTAAACCACTAGAAATTTGCAGGATATCATTTAACCATTTGAATTCACAATAACTAAAACAGCTAACTTAAGGATTTGTTGAAACTTTCATATGACAGAAAGTAGCCATGGACTCTTAGGTCTAATGAAGGATTATTAATCACTTGAAACTTTGAAACGGCAGGACCTTATTTGGTGTTATGTCTTCATCATAAATAATGTCATATTTAAAACCACTGTTTATGATGTAGCAAATCAGCATGTACTGGAGAAACCATAGACATGGGAAATATTCTAGAATCCGTGGAAGGACAGGGGAGATGCTGCTTGAGGAGAAGGCAGTGCTTAAAACATAGGATGAAAGTTATGCTGGAAGTACATTAGCACCAAGCAAACCTTGCCACCGATTTTAATCTCTTCTTAGTTACCATTTCTCAAATCAGTCTATATTCTTTTCACATCATGGTAAAATATTTACTTTTCATTTTTGTCTTTTGTCCTTTTAGGGCTGCACCTTCGGCATATGGAGGTTCCCAGGCTAGGGGTCTAATCAGAGCTACAGCTGCCGGCCTTTTCTACAACCACAGCAACACCAGATCTGAGCCGAGTCTACAACCTACACCACAGCTCACGGCAATGCCAGATCCTTAACCCACTGAGTGAGGCCAGGGATTGAACCTACAACCTCAGGGTTCCTAGTCGGATTCATTTCCACTGTGCCACAAAGGGAATTCCAAAATATTTACTTTTAACCTTAAGAGAGAAAGACCTTGGGAGTTCCCAGTGTGGCTCAGTGGGTTATGAAGCTGACTGGTATCCATGGGGATGAGGGTTTGATCTTTGGCCTTGCTCAGCGGGTTAAGGATCCGGTGTTGCTGTGAGCTGTGGTGTAGGTCGAAGATGCTGCTTGGCTCCTGAATTGCTGTGGCTGTGGTGTAGCCGGGTAGCTGTAGCTCTGATTTGACACCTAGCCTGGGAACCTCCATATGCTGCAGGTATGGCCCTAAAAAGCAAAAAGGGGAAAGACCTTAATTGACCTTGATGATATTACCTAGTACCTTAAATTACACTGGCACAGTATACTCAGGGGCATCTGAGAGGTTTTCAGAATGGTTGATGGTATTTCTAGGGGCAATGGGCAGGCTGGAAATTGAAGTTATATTATGGGTACATGGTTTTATGCTTGTCTTTTTTTCCCATTGGTTACTACACCAAATTAAACTAATGTCATTGAAGGTACATTTACCATGACATTTATGTACAGAAAAAAAAAAAAGCCTTTTGAAAGATTCTTATTTTTTTTAAGATGCTTATTTAAAAAAAAAAAAAAGATTTCTCACTGGAAATACTTAGGGAGTTTTTGTAGGATAACAGTTGAAACCATTTATTGGATTTTCCCAGTTTTATTGTTGAAAGTGTATATTACTAGTAGGCTGTTGTGTTTGTGAAAGTTTCAGTTTATATGAAAACAACTTGTGAAATTTGGCAGCACGAGAGTTGTGTCTTCTTATGTTCTAATCTCTTTTATATAATTACTTATAGAAAATTCTAATTAGATTGCAGTGAAATATGCAAGTACCTTAGAAAAGCGAGATACTTTTAGTTTTAGCTTTTTTAAAATCTTACTGTTTTTCCTTCATTTTTTGGTTTTATTGAAGTGTGCTTGATTTACAATGTGATAATTTCTACTATACAACAAAGTGATTGTTATACAAAATCATACCCTACTTTTTTAGTTTTATGCTTTATTTTAATCTTACCATATTTTTAATTTCAAAAGGGAAAGGTCTACATAGATTTATAAATTATTACTTATAAAATTACCTTCAAACAACTTCCTACACTTTTAAACCATACTAATGAAAATAAAACTTATGATGTGAGTATTGTTAGTTATACCTCTCAAATCAACTTTCATATATATATATTCATTAAATGGATAGTATTTAGTGTTTTAACTTAAAAATTGTTTAAATTGCAAGATAATAAATATTAGCCCTTTTAAAAATTAGCTAGGATAATTTGTCAGTTCTATTTGTAATATTCAGTAAAATCTAATTAGAATTTTAGTTTATCCCACTAAAAATGAGCATTTGCTGTTTTGACACTTCAGTGTTTGACAGGCATTGCACAATCATCTTTAAACTTTACATGATTTCATTTCTAGCAAGTTGGCAGGTGTTAGCTGTCTATAATTATAACTGAGTAATTTTTCAAATGCTATTCATAGCCTAAACACAGCAAGAAATTCTTCCGATCATGTGATAAAGACCAAGCCTTGCAAAATAGTGGTAGAGTGATATGTTCAGTGGTACTGAAGGACATAATTAAGAGACGCCTTTCAAAAGTTAAAAGTGATTTAAATGGTAGAAAGACAAGTTTTCTCACAAATAAGATCTCTCACAATTGTTGATAGTGATTACACCTCACCAAATTAAGGTGTGTCTATTTTTTTCATCTAATGACTAATATATGCATAGACTTAAATTATGAAATATAACCTATACTTACTCAGTTTTGTTGATGACAGAGGTTCTGAGTATAAGAAGTAATTGAAATTTTAGTGAAGTAGTATAGATTTTACTATTGAACCTAATGAATTATTTCTTCTCATTTCATTCACGAGGTATTAACTGCGTACCTACTATATGCCAAACACTGTGCTTATCTGTCTTTTGACTTAGCAACAGGAAGGCTGTAAGTTTCTCTTAATTTTAATAATGGTTCTACTTAAAAAACAAAATAAGCTTGTTCTTTCTTTTTCTTGATTTTTTTCTTTTCTTACCATCTCTTTAAAATATACAGTCTCATATTGACTAGAGATATTACTTCAGAAGCATTTAAAGATCTTGGAATATCTTTACTAGACATACACTCATGAATAAATTAACCTGTGTAGTCTCAGTTTCCTCTTTCTTTTTTTTGTCCTTTTTTTTTTTTTTAGGGCCACACCTGCAGCATATGGAATTTCCCAGGCTAGGGGTCAAATCGGAGCTGTAACTGCCCACCTACACCACAGCCACAGCAGCGCCAGATCCTTAACCCACTGAGCAAGGCCAGGGATCAAACTTGCATCCTCATGGATACTAGTCAGGTTCGGTTCTGCTGAGCCATGATAGGAACTCTGTTTCCTCATCTTGAATTGACATTATTTTTATATCTATCTTGTGATATGGTTATAAAAGTTAAAGATCATATTGATAGTGCATTTTGTAAACATTGATATACTGTACAAATTTAAATATGAATAAACTTCTTGAGACTGTTTACTAATCTGTAAAATGAGAATAATAATAATACCACTGTCACAGGGTAGTTTTTGAGAATTAAGTGAACAGTAAAGTATGCAGAAGTGGGCCTGTTACCTAGAAAGCATTCAATAAATATTGGTGATGATGAATATTGGTGGTGATGATGATAAATGAATATTGGCAATGATAGTGAAGAAAAATAATAAGATGATGAACTTGATCTAGGTCTTTAAGCTAATGAGAACTCCAAACTGGTATTACTTTAGGATTTTTATATGTAGAATTTAGGATTTTTATGTAATTGACTTTCATATATCCCACACTTGTTATCCACATGTATTAACATCCCTTAATTGCCCTTTGTACAGAAATTTTGATATATTAGCTGATTAATGCTAATGTCCAACTTTATCAAAGCATGCTTCTAACCAACTACTGCCTCAGAAATTTGAGCCATAGGTGATGGCAGAACTGTAGCATCTAGTTACTCAGAGTTCAACATCATTCTAGTGTGTCACCGTGGCACCAGCAGGGAGGGGTTGCAGGCAGGCAGCTGCATGTGTCATCCAGGTGGTCAAGTGTGTATACAGAGGTCCATTGCCAAGGCCTGTGCTTTGATACCGGGACAGCAGTAGAGGAGAATGGCCAAGACCATGGGCTTTAGAGTTAGTCAGACCTAGTTCTAAGTCCTGCTCTGCCAAACTTTATGGCCTTGGGCAAGCTATATAACCTCCTAAACCTCAGTTCCCTTACAGAATTGTGAGGATTAAATGAAGTAACATGTGCAATACTTACTGCAGTTCACTTAAGCACGAAGTGAATGTTAACCGTTAGTATTTCTTGTTGTGCCCTCACAGTGAGATTGAGGGAAAGGAAATAAGAAGTTGAGCCCTCTGACACCATATGCCCTTTAAGGTACCCTGAGTATCTGGGCAACTGGGAAAGTTTTCACCTACTTTCCAGGACTTTGGCCTTAGGGAATAGCACCCTATAGGAAATAGCACCACTGGGAACCAAAATAAGGGTTTTATAAATATTGTTTCAGCACTCTGAGAACCAGTTCTTCCCCCAGTACCATGCTAGTCTAGTATTCCACTTAGGAACATTTGACTTTCAAATGCATCTTCAAGGATATAAAATAGAGGAAAGAAAATGATGGCTTGTAAGCCAGTGCTGTCAGTAAGCAACTAAATCTTCTGTGCCTAGTCACTGCATGTCTGATGTTTCAGGCAAGTTATCTGCTGCGGAGGCTGTCTGCATTAAAGGTCTACTAAAGAGATTAGAGCTGCACTGTCAGTGTTCCTACTCTGCTTCCCCCAATGGGAGCCTGATGTATTAAGCAGAAAATCCCCAGCAGTCCTTTCACTCTTGCCAGATGAGTGGCCTGGCCTAGACAGCTTGATATGATTTTAAGAACAAAGTAACTAAGGAAAGATTACATTGCCCCCAAATACCCTAGAAGTAACAGGGCTTCAAGAGATTTTGTACCATGTTTGATTTCTTGAATTTACTTCATTGGGTGTAGCAAGTGTCTCTGGCCCTCCTCCTGAGCTCCCATGGCTGCCCCTCCTATGATCTGTGGCACATTGGACAGAGTTCAGTCATCTTCAGCAGTCTCTTAATCTAGTTTTGTAGAATGTATAGTTTTGAGTGTAGTAAGAATAGGTATTCCATATGCAAAACCTGGTTCTTAACCCTTTTCATATATCCTTAACCCTTTTCATTCAGTCTTCACTAAAGAGTAGGTATTATTATCCCCATTTTATGCAACAGGAAAAAAAAAAAATCAAGGCTGGGATAGGTTAAATAACTTGTCCCAGGTATCACAGCTTAGTGAGAGGAGGAGCCAGATTTCAAACCCAGGCCGTGGGACTCCAAGTCCAGTCCATGCTTTTCAGCATTATCCTGCATTATCTGAATAAAAATTTAATATATGGCTCCTAATAGTGAAAATATATATTGCTTTCTCTTCCAAAATTATTTTTCCTTCAGGATGAAATGTAAAACTTTGGTTTCTGGGAGAAACCACATTCTTAGATCTTATTAAATTGCGTATCAAATTCTTATTTAAACCCTGACCCATCTTGAAATTGCATTTGAACCTTGCTGAATCTTTGTGTTTCACTGTAGAACATAATTTTCAGTATGTTGTCATTATAAACTTCACCTCTTGCAAGAAGGTGCTAGACTGCGATCTTGGAAATAGGGTATATAAAAGGCTTATCTTTACATTAAGAGATTACCAAGTAAAATGGTTTTTTTAGTGAACTGCCTAAAAGAAAATTTGGTATATTTCCATGAGTAATAGACTCAAGATTAGCTTTGAATGTTAAAAGAGCATTCTCCTAGCTAGTTCATTGTTGCCATGACAGTGCTGGCAGTGCAAGTGTTGTAGTAACTCCTTGCAATGATCTTATTTTAGACCCTAACGTTTGCAGTGCTGAACATCCCCTTCCCCGCCCCATAAGTAACTCTAGTGGAAAAGTACTGGTTTTATAACTGGCTTCTGGCTTTGTAGCTGAAAGACTGCACTATTGTGGGCTTAAAAAAAAATAGTGTAGGAGTGTTGAGTGTTTTTCCCGTGGATTATAAATGCTTGAAATTTCCCAAAATATGGTATTGCATTACATGTCATACAGCAAGTTGTTTACAGCTAAAAAGGAAAGTGGCCTCAGTTGTCTTCTTATGAAATCAAGCCTAGGTTATATCATTACTTTGATCGCACAGAGAAATCATTTTGCCATTTGTATGTGCACACTTTAAAGCCTTTGGATTCTTATTTATTATGGAAAATTATCACTAGAATCATAAAAGATTATGCTTAAATAGTGTAAAAGGCACTCTTCTCTTGTCCTTTCCATAATTCAACTTTATCTGATCAAATTGGAGTATTTTAATCTTGATTTTTTAAATTATGAACTAAAGTTATAAAATGATTTTAAGGAAGTACCCAATTTGAACTGTGTACTTAATTGTTTAGAGTCTTAATTTTGTTACTTATATGTTACAAAATTAGATTTCACTGATGTTTTCTAATTGTAAATCCCATTATAACTATACTATTAAGCACAAAATATTTTCACACTCATAGTAGTGCCATTTTGTATACTTTTGCATTCCATTTGTTAGGTCAGAGTTTCATTGTCTATGGCATGTGCACTAAAAATCTAGTATAGCATGAAGAAAAAATTGATTATGGCAACAAACCTGGTAAAAGAAGATGGAAAATCTGTTACACTTCCTTAATTAGTGACAACTACCAACAAATGATTACATATACTTTTTTTCCCTAAATGCCACCTTAAACATTTAGTTCATCTACCTTAGATGCTAGAGATTTAAGCAAATCTCACATGATTGGGTCTGTAGTGAGTATTGCGGTATGAGTGTTTGACAAGCCCTTTTCCTGCTTTTTTTCATTTTAACATATAAAAGTAATTTTCAAAACAAAAGTCTGTCTCCAAGCTAGACTTGTATTTTGCTTTTTCACCAAGCAATGCATATTTTTTCTTGATTTTGTTTTTATTATTTTTTATTCCCTTTAGTGCACTGTATTATTGTAAATAAATCTTTAGTGGTTATTGTTCAGATTAAGAGGTGTTTAATTCCAGTTTATGCTGGTCTTCATTGGTTCCTGATTTGAACTTGGAAGTAGTTGTATAGTAAAATGTGAAGAGTAAAACCTTGAGGTAAATATTCTGTCATTTAGTACTACAAATTTATATTAAATGCCATTTATTGGTTGGAATGAAACTATATTATGGCTCTTTCTGCTTTCTTAAAATAATTAATAACAGGGTTATTTATTTTTTTTTTTTTTCTGAACTCCACCTCACCTCTAGCTGATCTCCCTCTCCATCTAAGGCTGAAATGGGTATACTTTTTAAAAATAAGAATTCATTTTAAATCTTTCTTTATGCCTGATACTATTCTAATTCTGTGAGAGATATAAAAAGTTGAAAACAACCACTACCATTAAGAATTTTGCAATAATCTAGAGAAAAACATTAAGAATAAATCAAGACTTTCACTAAAAATGTTAAATTTTATGGTAGTATGTTGACAGCTGTGGAACTCTCTTGGTGGGAGTGTATCTACATAGTAATTACACATCCAGGAAATCATCTGAAAAAGATTGATGTATGATGATAATCCCTGTAAGTGTTATTTATGATGTAAATGTGTTATCTTTACATATCTTTATATATAAGTTGATAATCTAAATATCCAGTTATTAAATTATTGTTAAATTATAGTACATCTGTATAAAGGACTATAACACAGTTATTGAAAATTATTTTAAAATACATAAAAGAAGAAATTATATATTTAAGTGGAAAAGCAACTTTTAAAATAGTAGGCCAAATATATATATTTTTATAGAGAGAGGGAAATGTCAGGAAATCTGCATGTACCAGAAGAGTTAGATTAGATTATTAGAGATTTTATATTTCTTTTTATAATAATAATTATTAACAAACATAATTTTATTGAGTGTTTACTGTATGCTATGCTTAGTTATAAGCATCTTACATATAACATTTGTCAGATTTCAGGTGGGTTACAGGTTTTGAGGAAGATATCTTCCCAAAACAAATACACAAATATGAATGCACCCCCTCACTTTGAGACTGGATTAAGTTTCTTGATTTTTTTAGCTAAGGAAACAGGACCTTCTCCAAATCTGGGCTCTTTCTTTGAGAAGAAGCACTTGCAGCCTGCTTGGGTGCTGCTTTCCCTGGCCCCCAGTGCTCCTAAAGGTGGTGCAATTGCTACTGACACTCCCAGGGTCACACCATATCTGCAAGACTCAATTCCTGTTATTCTCTTGTGTTTTTCCACTTAAGGTTTACATTCACATTCTGAAATAATGTATACAAACTTTCTCTGTACTTCCTTTGAAGGCCCATTTCCCTGCAATGTCTAGTTTTACACATACAACAGTTCTGTGACTTGAATTTTACTTTTTATAGATGAAGAAACAGAACTATTAGGTAACTTAATTCAAGTACTGAATATGGAGAGTCAGGAGGCATGTCTGACTCCATGTTCTTAACCACTAATCTGTTTTCCTATAGTCTTTGTGTTTTTATTCGTGAGCACATGTTACTTTTATATTGGAATATGACTTAAAATCAATGTGGGAAAATTATATAACATTCACAGTGTTACAGTAATTCAGAGCAAGGAAAGATCTGAGTGGGTTGGGATAATAAAGACAGCTTAGTGGAGCAAATAAATTTTAATGTAATAATTAACTTTTCTTCTCAGCTTATCTGTTTACACAAGTACACACTGCTTCTATCCTCAGCATGCCCAAACCAAACCTCTTATGACTGGCTGTAACTAATGCTCTGTTGTTCTTCCCTGCAGACTAAGTTTGGCCTCATTTTTGTTTCCTTTCTCTGGCCCCCTTTTATTTTCCTTTTGCTGTCTGTCAGTGCGTGTGTGAACATGTAACTATAACTTTTGTCTGAGCCCTCTCTCACTTTATTATGAATAAAACACTAGCTTGGCTGTTTCCATGTGGTAATGCCATCATAATTTAATGTTTGAGCTGGCTAAAAGTAGTTGTAAAAATTGCATTCGTTATATTTAAAAAACTCATTGGAAGGAAATAGAACTCAAATCTTGAATATTGTCTGATGAGTTAACCTTATAGCATAAACTGATGTTCAATCAGTATGCACTGGCACAGCAGTACTTTTTTAAATACTATTTTCATACCAGTTGGTAAATAGGAAACAGAAACTCCAAAAAGCAATAAAATTAATAAATTAATAATATATAGTCAGGATAGGTGGTTTATCTTAGAAACCACACATGCACTTCAATTCCAAGCTGGTCTGGTCACTGAAGCATGGAGCTAGGAAGTTTGCTCAGATGTTCTGTTATTTATTTCAGATATTGGAAGTACAAAAGCCCTTGGGTGGGAGAGAGAGACCCAGCAGGTGAACTGAGGAGAACGTAATCAGCAACCCACAAAAAGAGTACCCAGTTGTGCCAAGAAGACAAGCAGGGTTCAGGCCTTGGTGGTGACTGGGGAGGCTGCTACAAGCCAGTGACAGAGACTCTCAGGGTATTGTCTCTCAGGTGGGCTTGAGCAGTGTTTCTTTGTTTAACAACTGAATTATTCCTTCATAACAAATTTGGTGACTTAAAACCATACACATTGTCTCAATTGCTGTGGGTCAGAAATCTGGTTATAGTTGAGATAGGATCCCTGCTTCAGGGTCTCCCATGAAGCTGCAGTTAGTTAATGTCTTGACCAGGGCTGTGGTCTCATCTGAGGCTCAAATGGCAAGGAACACATTTTCAAGCTCACATAGTTGTTGGAAGGATTCAATTCCTTGAGAGCTGTTGAATTGAGAGCCTCAATTCCTTGCTGCTAGCTCACTGGCAGCTCGCTCTGTTCCTTGCCATGCAGGTCCCTCCACCTGCGTTTCAGAGAAAGTACCTGAGAAGAACCAGAGCCAGGTACTAGCAAAGAGTGCCAGCAAGACAGAAGCCGCAGTCTTTTTTGGGGGGTTTTTGTTTTTGTTTTTGTTTTGCTTTTTAGGGCTGCAGGTGCAGCATGTGGAAGTTCCCAGGGTAGGGGTCAAATCAGAGCTACAGCTGCTGTTCCTACCACAGCACAGCAACTCCAAATCCAAGCCCTGTGTGTGACCTATACCACTGCTCTCAGCAGTGCCACTGAATGAGGCTAGGGATCAAATCCAAATCCTCATGGATACTAGTTGGATTAATTTCCACTGCACCATGATGGAAACTCCCAGAAGCCACAGTCTTTTATAACCTAATCTTGGAAAGGACATTGCCATCATTTTTTGCCTTAATCTGTTCATTGGAAGCAACACACAAGATCCGGCCCATACCCAAGGGGAGCATATAAAAACAATGGAATGAACACCAGGAGGCAGGGCAGCAATCATTGGGAACCATTTTAAAGCAGCCTGCCACAACAACTCAACTTTTGAAGCTAGGTGCAAGGAAGAGCACATCTCCCTGTTTACTGTGAAGAGTTGTGATTTTATTTATTTATTTATTTATTTATTTATTTATTTATTGCCTTTTCTAGGGCCACTCCCATGGCATATGGAGGTTCCCAGGCTAGGGGTCTAATTGGAGCTGTAGCTGGTGGCCTACACCAGAGCCACAGCAATGCCAGATCCGAGCTGCGTCTGCAACCTACACCATAGCTCACGGCAATGCCGAATCCTTAACCCACTGAGCAAGGCCAGGGATCAAACCGGCAACCTCTTGGTTCCTAGTCGGATTTGTTAACTACTGAGCCATGACAGGAACTCCCAAGTTGTGATTTAATTTATATTCTCAGAAACCTAGTTAATGCCAACAGAGGGTGTGGTCCAGCAAGTGATACTTTGAGCCCAGGCTCTGTCCCTCTCCCCATCCTTGCAACCAGTCTCCTGATAAAAGAACCTCACCCCATCCTGGCCAATAGATGCCCTCCTCCAATCACTGATTGGCACCCACCAAGGTTCTGTTGGAGAGGCCTGCCCACTTCCCTCTCACAGCTTCTTGACCTTTCACTTTTTTCTCCATCTTCCCCATGACTCTTCTGCCCTTATTATTCCTGTGTGATCCTAAGAAATTCCCTGCTTCCCACTCTGTGTACTAAATGTAAAACAGCATTTGTCCAGAAGGTAGGAAGTAGCAGATGGTTTTCTTGTCATCATTTAATGATTATCTAATGAGCATTGAATCAAATCTTAGCTGTCTCTGTGATTTGAGGGGAAAGGGAAATAAATATAAAACCTAAAACTTTAATGAGCATTCCCAAGTAAATAATGAGATCAAACATTATTGCAAACTCAAATTTTTATTCAGATGTCCCAAACTCAAATTGGTATACTTTACTATAGGTTTAGTGTTATCTGAAAGGGAACAGATGAAATAACTTCTTTTTTTCATTTTATAAGCTCCAGTTCTTATAGATTTTGGCTATTTCAAAACTAGGCCAAAATGATTATGTAACTGATAGCAATTTTTAAAAATTTTCACCCCACTGAATACAATGTTAAGTTGAGGCTAGGGTCTTTTCAGTTGTAGGGAAAGCTCTTGATTTTAGTTTAAAAAGATCATTTATCATTTTCTTATATTAATTTTTAATATATTGGCCAAAAATTTGATGAAAATTAAATTACTTTTCTCATATACACTTAAAATCAAAGAAATGCATGTATATATAATCTCCAAATGTTAACAGTGGTTACATTTGGGCTGTGGTTTATACTTTTCTACATTTTCCCAAAATTTTTATAATGGATACTTCTGTTTCTTCTAATAAAGCTAAAAAGCACATGCCATTGAAAAGAAAATAAGCTCAATGGATCACTTTATTCATACAAGATGACCTTTATGGCAAGTAGAACTTGAGTATACTCTCTGAAATGTTTCTTCTAGTATGTTATGTACTAATTTTAAGAGATTCAATTCTTTAATTTTCCTTAGAAATACCTTTCTTTCAAAGATTTTGACTGTTGATAGAGCAGGCTTTTTTAGCTAATGAATTTTGCATTTGTGGGTTTTTTTCTTTGTCTTCAAAACATTGTATGAAAATTTATTCGGAATGCAGCTTCTTGTATGTAGCTTTTATGAACACTAGATGGCACCATTGCTCAACTTAAATCTGGTTTCTCCATCATATTTTGGTATTCGGGGCCTTAGACAAGCTGAATGTGCAACTTAGGAATGCTTACATTTCTCTTTTGTTTTAGAGGAGGGAGTTTGGGGAGAAAGGGAAAGTTTCCAAGTTCAAGTAATAACTGAGCTTAACAGGTTCAGTTTTTTCACCTATCCATAAATTACCATATTAATAACAACGGTATCAGCCATAATTCCACAAATATTTATTGAGCACCTGCTACTTTTAGGCACTGTTCTGAAGGCACTACATACATCAGAGGGCAGAAGAGATAAAAATTACAACCCCCATACAGCTTACATTCTAGTGCTTGCACTTTTTCTCCAGGTGCCACTCCAAGTTCTTTACTTGCATCTATCCATTAACTCATTTAATAAGAAGCAGCTGAGGCACAGAATTTGTCTGATTCGCTCCTGTTCACCTGGCTAGTTTACGTGACAGAGCTGGGATTCAAGCTCAGACATTTAGTCTTTAAAGTTTGCTCTGTTCATCTCATCACTATACTGTCTCTCAGAAACAAAGAATATTTTATGATTCTGTTGAATGAAAAAATACAAACTTACCTGTTTGTTTATATTTGTTCCCAGATCTGTTCAAGTATTAGTGCCATTTTTATTGAAAAAAAAAATACTAAAATGCCTATTTTTTAAAGTGATTCTATGGCCAACCATCATGTCTCTTTCAAGATAATATAGCTCAAGTCACAAACACAGCTGGCCTTGTTTCAGTATGTATATTTAATCATCCTTATAGGTCTATTTACTTTAAATTCCTTGTATGGTCATGTAATAATTTAGCTATGTTGTACTAATAAAAGCTTAACCAGATTGTGATTCAGTTGTTGTATGAAACATGAGGCATCAAGTATCAAAAGCTACAACTTGCCACAACGAGAACTCCTGAAATTGGTAGTTCTTAACAGCTCAGCCTCTGTTCTTTTTTGCTGCAGAGCTGTATTAGATAACTATGATTTTTTTTTTCAAGTTCCTGTTATGGCTCAGCGGAAGCAAATCTGACTAGCATACATGAGGATGCAGGTTTGATCCCTGGCCTCGCTTAGTGGGCTAAGGATCCAGCGTTGCAGTGAGCTGTGGTGTAGGTCAAAGACACAGCTTGGATCCTGCGTTGCTGTGGCTGTGGCGTAGGCCGGCGGCTATAGCTCTGATTCAACCCCTAGCCTGGGAACCTCCCTATGCTGTGTGCAACCCCAAAAAGATTTTTTGAAAAAGAAAAAGATAACTTTTTTAATTGCTAATAATTAGAATTAACTATTTTAATTAAATGAAATAATTAGTAAAAGAGAATCACTGGTGTTCACCAGGGACTAGAAAGAAGTTTTCAGAGAAGAGATTATATTGGCAGATGCTACAATTTAAGGGTTCTCAAATTAAGGATTTTGGTTACATCTGGGCTGTGGTGCCCCTTAAATTGAATACAAAATTGTGTAGACTGATGAGCATTATTTCTTGGAAGAGAGCCCAGGTCTTATCAGATTTTCAGAGAGATTATAAGCCTAAAAGCTTAAGAACCACTGCTAAAACTAGAGGGGCCTACTGCATATTAAGCTTGCTTTCATTAAACTTTAGAGAAAAGTTTAAGTGACTCAAATTTATGAGTTTTAAACCAACAAAGGGAAGATTTTGTGGATTCACTGTTAGCTTATCTCTCTTGGTCTGCTGGTCCTCTTGTGGTAGTATCTCTGGTGATATTGATACTTGAGTTACTTAATGTTTGTCATAAACTGGCAGGCCCACACCAAACAGTTTAGAGGTTAAAAGTTGAAGTCTTGCTTCAAGAATGTTAAGACACAGGGAGCCCAGCTGAGCCCAGTAGAGTGCCCTTGTGTAACATGGAAAAGAAATACATACTTGGAAGCCACGAGATATGGGGGTTGTGTTTTCCCTCAGCAAAAGCTAATTAATACAGAAATTGGTATTAACCACACTGTCAGGGTCCATAACCTGGTTCTCATAGCCAAACAGCTACAAGTTGTTTGGACAAGTTACTTAACATCTCTAAGCTTCAGTTTTATTATCCACAAAATAAGACAAGAGTGCTTTAAATCAGTGAGATAATAGCACCTTTATCTCTTTAAGGTACTCAGCATAATGCCCACCTTAGTACTTAGTATGACAAAAAGCCATTAAATCCATCTTTGTGTATGACTCATTTGTCTAAAATAATAAGTCTTCTTACCTTCTAGCTCCTAATTTTGTTTTATTTTTCTTCTTAGCTCCAAACACTACCTAACATAGTTACTCACTTGTGGATTCTATTTGCCCTGCTAGGTTATAAGCTCAATGAAGATGGAGACATTTTGTTCATTGCTGGGCTCCCTAGGCCAGTATTAGCACATACATACAGATACCCAATAAATATTTGTTGAATGAATGAATGTTAGCTATTATTACTAATTGGCAATTTCTGTCCACCCTCCCAACTGCCTGGACCAGCTGCAGCTTCAAAATGAAGTAAGGAGACCCAGAGGAAAGTCTCTTTCCCTAACTGAGGTAGCTGAAATTATAGCTTCAAAAGGAATGTTAATCTCTTCAGGCACTCTCTACTGTGGTCTACAGACCAGCACCATCTTTATCACCTCGGAATTTGTTAGAAAAATCTCAAGGCCTCTCTCCAGTCCTAATGAATCAGACTTGAATCCCCCACTGACTCTAATGCACATTATGGTTTGAGAAGCACCATGTTGACCATTTTAAGGATTTTGGATTTTATCCTGTCGGTAGAGAACCACTAAAATATTTTAGGTTGAAGATTACATTATCAGATTTGTTATTTAAAATACTCACTCTTGGAGTTCCTGTCGTGGCGCAGCAGAAACGAATCTGACTAGGAACCATGAGGTTGTGAGTTTGATCCCTCGCCTTGCTCGGTGGGTTAAGGAACCAGCATTGCCATGAACTGTGGTGTGGGTCGAAGATGTGGCTCAGGTCCCACGTTGCTGTGGCTGTGGTGTAGGCCAGCGGCTACAGCTCCGACTAGACCCCTAGCCCGGGAACCTCCATATGCCGCGGGCGCGGCCCTGAAAACAGCCAAAAAAAAAAAAAGCCAAAAAATAAATAAATGAAATAAAATAATCACCTTGTGCAAAAACAGTGGTTGTCTTTGGGAAGAGAAACCTTTTGGCTGAGGACAAAGATGAGACAGATGGTTTTTGCAATATACTGTTCCCTAGTCTTGTTCTGATATGGCCAGCATGTGACCTGTCCTCTGGCCCCAGCCCCCCTCTCAGACTTATATCATGAAGAATGGACACCTGGCTTCACATTAGGGCTCTGTGCACACCCACATACAGCTACCACTTGCTCATTCCCTGGGCCTAGGGGTGTCCTTATGGGCCTTGTGTTCAGCCATAGGGAGGACAACCCATAAGCCCTGAACGAGGGCTTAGCCCACTTGGGCAGAGAGTCCTAGGGTTCAAGCATGGCATGGATGGGTATATGCCCATGGTTCCATGTACTCCTCACCTATAGTGGGCTCTCGAAAGTGCAGGGACCCCCTTGTCTGGGTCTCAGAGATGTAATGCCTTTTTGTACCTCATGTTTTCAGATTATGTAATGTACTTGTTCAATGTGACTATATTATCTACATTAAAAAATAAAATAGAATATTAAATCATAATAAAGTTACATTGGCTCCTATGTGGGCACGGAGAGGAGGGGTGCAGCAATGCAAGCCTGAAGACCAATTCAAAGGCTGTTTCAGTGTTTCAGCAATAATTGATGTTATGTTTGGGTTAGCATGATAGTAATGAAGATGCAGTTTTAACTAGTTTTTCATTTAAGTATTTCACTGCTATGTTGTTTAAATAGCATAAATTCTGTATGTCATTTTTTTCTTAAACAGTATGTGCAAATTAAACCTTCCAGCCCTTGAATATTTGTGTTTTTAATTTCCCCTCAAGTTTTATTACAGTTCTTTAGGATTCTAGGTTAAAATCATTTTCTCAGAACTGTGAAGATATTGTTCCATCATTTCCTAGCACCTATTGTTTATAATGAGAAGTCTTATGTCAGTCTGAATCTCATTCTTTTTTAGGAAACCTGTTTTTTTGTTTTGTTTTGTTTTACCTCCCTCTGAGAGCCTTTTCTTTTTTTTCCAACTTGTTTTAAATCTATTGAACAGTTCAAAGAGTAATACAGTAAACACCACATCCCCTTCACCTAGATTCACATGTTAACATTTTGCCACTGTGACTTTCTCTAATTTTTTTTCTCCCTTTTTGCTGAACTTCTTGAACATTACAAATTCTTCACACCCTGAATATTTTATCATGTATCTCCTAAGAGCAAGAACATTCTGGGAGCTTATGATGTTTTTAATTCATCCTTAAAGTTTTGAAATATTATCAGTATATGTTAGAATGTGTATCTCTCTCTACCTACCTTTGCAGTTGGGGCCCTTTAAATATAAAGATTCTATTCTCATTATTATTATTATTATTGTTATTTATTTTTTAATTTTTTGTCTTTTTAGGTCTGCATCTGCAGCATATGGAGGTTCCCAGGCTAGGGGTCAAATCAGAGCTGTAGCCACTGGCTGATGCCACAGCCACAGCAATGCCAGATCTGAGCTGTGTCTGCAGCCTACACCACAGCTTACAGCAATGCTGGATCTTTAACCCACTGGGCTAGGCCAGTGATCAAACCTGCAACCTCATGGTTCCTAGTCAGATTCATTTCCACTGAGCCATGATGGAAACTCCTCAAATTATTCTTATGTTATTTATTTTCCTCCATTATCTCTGTTATATCTGACCTTTTTTATCTACTGTTAGATAGGTGTTTGAGCTCCATCTTAACCTTTTCCCATATATCCCTTCTTTTTCTCTCCTTGGAGAGTTCCCTGAAATTTGTCTTCCAAATTACAAATTTGCTCTTCAGCCTGGTTCTGCTATTCTGTGCTTCTGTTGACATGCTTATTCAGCATTTGTATTTTTAATTTTCAGGAACTCTTTCTTGTTTTCTGATTATTCTTTTCTCAGAACAACCAATTCTTCTATAATGAGTATTTTGTTCTCTACAATCTCTCTAGTTTCTTTTCCTCCCTGTTGAATCAGCCAGGATCCTGGCAGGAAATGGATGACACACTCACATGGGGTGCCTGAAGAGAGTTTAATGAAGGTATGCACAGAGTTATGAGAAACCATGGTGATGGGCTAGTGAGAGCTATAAACCCCAAGGGGCAAGATTTGGGAGAAATTACTGGAACACGATGAGATTAATGCTTATAGAAGGCTGCCTGCCTAACAAGACTGTGGTCTTCAGTGGAGGAATATACTTACTGCTGGCCCTCAGCCTGACAGGGAGGTCAGTGCAGGAGTAATTATGCTGACCTTCTTCTCCCTGCCTTTCAACCTGTTAGTGCCTCCCATTGGAAGTGTGTAATTATAAGCCAGATGGCAATGGATCTCCAATGATTCAGTCCATAGAGGTGAGCATTTTGAAGCACAAAACAAGGCAGAATAGTCAGTGAGACAATTTGGAGAGGCAGTACCTATATTAAATCTGTTGGTAAGTGGATTGGGGAAAGAGTGCTTTGGGCTGAGCCAGTAGAAGGCAGCAGCAAAAATAAATTGCCCAGATAAATAGTCAAGATGAGAGCAGTTGGAGGAGGGGATTTTTTTTTTTTTTTTTTCAAGATTTGAGGAAGCAGAAACAAGAGGAGAGAGATGAAAGAGAAAAATCTGGAAGGAGGGAGGATAAGACTGGGATATAGCTTTTGGAATGAGAGTCTGCCAGTGAGAGCTATAAACCCCAAGGGGCAAGATTTGGGAGAAATTACTGGAACACGATGAGAGTAATGCTTATAGAAGGCTGCTTGCCTTACAAGTACTGTGGTCTTCAGAGGAGGAATCCAGTGAGATGGATCCTTTGAAGTGTTTATAGTCATCCTTATTTTCTTTTCATTTGGAAAACTGTCATAACAAGCATCCAATTTCAGGAGATTTTCTCTGTCCATACAAGACTTTGACACTCGAGGACTATGTATGAGTGACACTTTGGGGATTGATGGTGAGTTGGGGCACTGTGCAGGGGGAGTGCCACAGGAGCTCAGGGAAGTGTGTTACAGTGTGCAGGAGCCCACAGTGAAGACGACACAATTGCTTTGTGCTCAGATAAACTAGATCTCTGTGGATGAGGAGGGGAAGTTATGTGGTTGGGGAGACGCTGGAATTCAAGTTACTTGTTGAATAATAAGGACAGTGGGACAATCAGACTGCAGACTCTTGAGGTTCTGTGTATTCATCAGAAAAGCAACTAAAATAAATGTTGTTAGAATTAAACGTTAAAAAAATGTATTTTAAATAAACCTATCTAAGGAAACAATTGTTTTCGTTAATATTGTACCAGAATAACCATATCGAAGGAAGTAATGTGATAAGAGCCTTTCTACCTTCATTTGTTTTTCAGATCTGAATGTTTCTTTTGTGTTCTGGCATCCCTTTACTGCTTCAAGTGTGATTTATGTTTGCTGTACTGAAAGTCTTCATTGACACTTTACCCAAACAAATCAATTTTTGTCTGCATAGACTCTCTAAAAATTTTGTTTTCTGTGCCATAGTCACAGTAACACCAGATCTGAACCATATCTGAGGCCTACACTGCAGCTTGTGACAACATCGGATCCTTAACGCACTGAGCAGGGCCAGGGGTCAAATCCACATCCTCATGGAGACTAGTCATTCTTAACCCACTGAGCCACAACAGAAACTTCCTAAAACTTTTAAGGTTAACACTGTTTCACTATTGAAGTATGTTCCTTGTGGGGGTAGTCATTGAATTTCTTCTTTTGTCTTTTAAAATAGTGTTCATTTATATCTATTGGTTATTCAAATGGTTTAGAGCTTTCACCATTTTAGGTATCTTCATGGACCCCTTTGAGCCTGAGTTCCCTTTTGGTAGTTTTTGATGCTTGTTCCTTAGACTGAAGTTAACCACTTTAGAGTTGTATGATATTCTTAGTTTTATCTTGTTAGGTTTTTGGACTGCTTTTCATTGATTCTGATAGTTTGGGCATTCTATGATAGAGTTTCTAGGAATGAGCATTTATTCCATCATCTTTCTAGAAATCCCCTTAACTTTTTTTTTTCTAAAATTAAATAACTATTTGGTAAATTTCTTGGGTTTCCACTCTGCTGCTAGATTATTTAAGCACTTTGCCATCATTTTTTCATCAGTGACTCTTTCGGAGTCCCCTCCAGATAAATTCATTTTCTCTTCTTCATATCACACATTCTGGAAAATAGAAGATTTCTTGGGTTTCATTTTTATTAAATTTACATGCCATCAGATAATCTCAGTGCTATGATACATGTCCAGATCTTAGTTATCAAATTGGTCAAATTTTCCTAAGGGAAATAGGAGCAACCCACATATGAGTCCTGCCTACTTTCTTTTTCATCCTATTCCAAAGGATTTCAATGACTCCCTTATCCTTACTACAGGGGAAAAAGGGAAATAGTAAACCTCTACCTCCATCCCCACCCCTGTTCTCCAAAAAAATATAGTAACTACCTCTGCTTCCAAAACAGGTTTGTGCTTGCATCTCTTCTCATCAGGAAGCTATGGCAAAGGGTCTGGGGAGAAAGAGATATGAATAGAAATGGTAGGTTTGTGTCTGTATATTATTAGTTTATGGATGTATTATTAAGCCAAAAATCAAGATTTGGATGGAATCTAATAAAGTATTGCTTGTCAATATAAGTATTAGAAAGAATTAATTTGGATGCAAAACTAGGGTTTCTAGAGTATTATCTTAGTTTCATAATTTGACCTTCCACTATATATATAGTAGTAAAATGGTATTAATTCTTTTACTCATTCTAAAGGTATCTCTCAAAATTTGAGAGGCGATCTCATTCTCAGCTACCTTAGGTTCTGACCATACATTAAAAGGAGTTCTTTGTAAAAAAAAAAAAATAAAAACAAAAACAAAACTTCAATATCTTCATTTTAGACTATAATTATAGATAGTATTCTGTATTATATTAGAGGAAAGATTTAAAGAAAAAAAGTATTTTAAAGAAAATAAATATTTTTGTTTCATTATTTTTCAATCTTTAATAAATGGGCAGTATTTTGTGACACAGAATATTACTATCATCCTGTCTAAGAGACAAATGTGTGATCCAGAGCATTTTCTATACCTGAGTACGCATGGTAGTTTATTTTAGCCTTATAGCCTTGTCCCTGTTAAGCCCAGTAATCTCGTTTTTTCTTTTTTCCTTTTTGAAGATCCTCTAGTCATATCATACCATCCTTGAAGACACTTCAGAAAGCAGAACAACTCTGCTTCCGAGTTTCCTCCCCTTGTCTCCATGATCGCATAGAAGGGAATATGTGAGAGGGTTAGTTAAATGATTTTTAAAACTAAATGTGTTTATATTTAGTTACTTAAAACACAGTAGATTATTTCTTTTAAAAATGAGATTTATAAGGAGATCCTGCTGAATAGCATTGAGAACTATGTCTAGATACTCATGTCGCAACAGAAGAAAGGGTGGGGAAAAGAACTGTAACTGCAATGTATACATCTAAGGATGACCTGACCCCCTTGCTGTACAGTGGGAAAATAATTAAAAAAAAAAAAAATGAGTAACAAAAAGAAATAGATCTCTGAAAATTGAGTAAATGGAAATAGGAAAAGGAGAAACTTTAACAACATTCATATAAAGCTGAGAGGCAGCAAAATAAATAATAACAATTTTGGGGAAAATGGTATTTTTTTAATAAACCTGGAAGAATATTGATAATGATTCTCAAATATGCCTATATACTAAGGGGAATAAAAGCATGTTCTAGAAGCCCCCTCAACCTCTGTAGGGCAGCTGGGAACTGGGATTCAAACAGGGCTGGGACCAAGTACCCAAGGGCTGTTTCTTTCTGTGGAAAGGTTTTATTGCTCATTGATTTGGTACAATTTCAGATGTCTTGTTCTCCCTGAGACCAACTGTGAAGTACATTTCAGACTTTGCAGGTGAAGGCATCTCTAGCAATTGTATTTTTAATTTCATGGCTAAATTCATGTTATAATATTGCTATTTTTCTATGTCTGTCTCCCCCTCCCTCCCTCATGCATGCTGTCTATCATCTCTCTCTCTCTCTATCTCACACACAACACACACACACACACACACACACACACACACACACACACACACACACACACACACCTTTAAAATTCTTATGATTTCCGATAGTGTTTTGGTCAAGGGCAAAATTCTGTACATGGCCTCACATAATTTATCATTGCAGCTGGGACATGATGAGAAGATGGATTCTGAGAAGTCATAGGAGTAAACCAGGATGAAAAGTCACCCTCCCTATAAGGCTGTCCGTGACCTGGCTGCTGCTGGCCTCTGCAGCCTTGGCTTGCAGTGTGCTCTTCCTTGCTCTGCATGGCCCAGGCTCACAGACTATCTGCAGTTCATTTTTCAGGCACACTGTGCTCTGTTTACTCTTAGTAGAAAGCTTTCTATGTGCTTTCCCCCTTTCCTTAATAGAGCTTCTCCTCTCTTTAATAGATCTCCTCCTACTCATCTTTCAGATCTCATCAGTTGGAGATTCCTTGGCTAATAAGCCTTCTCAGACTTTCCTGACTAAATCCATTCTCTTTCATCATTCTTCAGGGCACATACTTCATTTCATTTAGATAATTCTTGGGTTAATGTCTGTCTACCACTGGAGTGAGACTTCATGTAGGTAGAGGCCTTGCCAGGTTTTCTCATCATTTATTTCTCCATCACTCGGTGGGCACATAA